>NC_091480.1:58842155-59482185 GCF_036971445.1 Narcine bancroftii
TGGGTTACAGATATAGGGAGAGGTGTCAGGACCGGAAGGGGTTACAGAGACAGGGAGGAGTTTATGGGACCAAAGGGGTTACAGAGACAAGGAATGGTGTAGGAGACTGGAGGGGGTTACAGAGACGGAGTGGCGTAGGGGACTGGAGGAGGTTACAGAGACAGGGAGTGGTGTATAGGACCAGAGGGGTTACAGAGACAGGGAAGGGTATAGGGGTCCACAGGGGGTTTACAGAGACAGGGAAGGTTGTAGGAAATGGAGGGGGTTACAGAGCCAGGGAGGGGTATAGGGGATGGAGGGGGTTACAGAGCCAGGGAGGGGTATAGGGGACCAGAGTGGTTACAAAGACGGAGAGGGGTTTGGAGTCCGAGGGGGTACAGAGACAGGGTGGAGTGTATGGGACTGACGGGGGTTACAGAGATAGGGAGGGGTGTGGAGACCCGAAGGGTTATAGAGACAGGGAGGGGTGTAGGGGACTGGAGGAGGTTACAGAGTCAGGAAGGGTGTAGGGGACTGAAGAGGATTACGGAGACAGGGCAGGGTGTAGGGACCAGAGGGGGTTACAGAGATAGGGAGGGGTGTGGAGACCAGAGGGGGTTACAGAGACAGGGAAGGGTATAGGGGACCACAGGGGGTTTACAGAGACAGGGAAGGTTGTAGTTAATCGGAGGGGGTTACAGAGCCAGGGAGGTGTATAGGGGATAGAGGGGGTTACAGAGCCAGGGAGGGATATAGGGGATGGAGAGGGTTACAGAGCAGGGAGGGGTATAGGGGACCGGAGGGGTTACAAAGACGGAGAGGGGTTTGGAGTCCAGAGGGGTACAGAGACAGGGTGGAGTGTATGGGACTGACGGGGGTTACAGAGATAGAGAGAGGTGTGGAGACCCGAAGGGTTATAGAGACAGGGAAGGGTGTAGGGGGACTGGAGGAGGTTACAGAGTCAGGAAGGGTGTAGGGGACTGAAGAGGATTACGGAGACAGGGCAGGGTTGTAGGGACCAGAGGGGGTTACAGAGACAGGGAGGGGGTGTGGGGACAGGAGGAGTTTACAGAAAGACATTGGGGTGTGGGTACTGGAGTGGGGGTGACAGCGATGGGGAAGGAACCCCCTCATCCTCCTTCACTCCAGGGACAAAGCCTCAATACAGTTGAGTCCTTTCTGCTCTCCCTCTGTGGCTCCCATGTCCTTCCTGTGGTGTGGTGCCCAGAACTGTACATGATACTACACGGCGGTTTCACCAATGTGTCCAGCCGCACCATGACGGTTAACTTGGTGAAGGTAAACCAAACATGGCACCTTCTCCACCCTTCCCGGCCAGCTCTCCCACGGACAGGGAGCTGTGCTCCTGCACCCCTGGCTCCCCCTGATGGCCAACACGAAGAAGCTCCATGCATCAACTCGATGATTCCCACCAGAGCCGGACCTCCCAGAGTGTGTCACCGCACTGATCTGGCTGGGGATCTATCTCTCCATGTGTCCGCTATGACCTCGCACATTCGCCTTGTTCTCTCTTTCTCCATCCTCAGTGTGTGGACCTACCAATCAGGCTGTATCCCCCTCCTCCCCCACCAAGACTACCCCTTCTCCACAGTGCAGCCCAGTACGGTCTTGCACACAATTTGGACAGGCTGGGTATTTTCCCCAGAGCGAAGGAGGGCCGAGTGGGATGCGGGTCCAGATATAAGTGGAGAAGGTCATGGGTGACAGACAGGGAGGTTAGTGGTGAGTTGGGGGTAAATCACAAGAGGGGACAAAGGAATAGAGCTGCAAATGGGTAGTTGCACAGTTTCAGATTTGAGGGAGGGTGGGATTCAGGCAGGGATGAATATTTCTTCTGTTGGAGCTCAGTGGGACTGCAATTCTGTCCCCTAGAGGTTTGAGGCCAGGGATGGTGGGGCTGGTCTCTCTCTGCGGGTAGGGTCTGGCAATGTGATTCCCACTCTGATGCCTGGACTGATCGATCTCCCCCTTCACTCCCTCTCCTCCTACCGTGTTCCCCTTTCTTTCCACTTTACCCCCCCCCCCTCTCACCCTGTCCCACCCATTCTCTCTCTCCCCCCTACCCCACCCTCCACTCTTCCCCTTCGCCCCCTGCTCTCCCCCCTCCCCACTCTCCTCCACCCCCAATCTCCCCCCCCCCCCCCCCCCCACCTTTTCTCTCCTTCACAGAGCATAATGAACAAGATTCACACCATCAGCATCCCCTATGTGGTCATGAAGAATGCTCCCCTGACCTGGGTCCAGAGGGTGCATGCGCACAAAGGTAGGACCTTGTCGATTGCTGCCAATATATTTAGCAGGCACTGGTATTGTTGCAGGTGGTTTTTTGCTGCCAAAAGCTTTTAGTATCGGTGGAAGAAACGGCCCATCGATGTTGCAGTTCAGGGGTCTCGATGAAGGGTGGAATCTGAAGTCGTAACTATTTCCCTCCGTGGATGCTGCCTGACCTGCGTTCCTTCCAGCAGCCTGTCCCACCCCGATCACATTCCCGTCTCCTCCCGCCAGGATGAAGGTGCATGAGCTCGAAATAACCAACCTCCAGATTCAAGAACAGCTCCTTTATGGCTGTAATCAGATTCTTGAACAAACCTCTCACCCCACCCTGCACTCTGTGACTCACTGTCCCTTTCAAACTACCGTGTAAAATGGGGCTAACGGGCAATTTGCTCAGTTAACGACCCAGGTACATGGCTATTTGAAAGGGTACAACGGGGTCCCTGACCTACCTCAGAGGTGGTCAAGGGACCCAGTAAAACTTACCCGGGTGTCCCTGCTCTGGCGAATTGAAAGGGGGAAATGGCGACTAGGTTACTCTGGTGACGTTGGTGCTTGCCTGTGTGTATCACAGGGAAACCCCTGGCTCAAATCCCGTGGCCGCGATCGGGGAGAGTGGGGTGCCGTGATTGGCAGGGAGAGTGGGGCGCCGTGATTGGCAGGGAGAGTGGGGCGCCGTGATTGGCAGGGAGAGTGGGGCGCCGTGACATGCCACTGCTGCAAACGCCGCTCCAGTTCGAGACGACACCTTAATGAAGGAGTGCGCCAGCAATGGCCGTCGTCCTCATCCATAACCCCCCCCCACATCGCTGGAACTGCTCTGCCAGCGCCAGGGTAAGGGATACAGCCATTACTTCCACTCTCTCATTGAGCTGTTGTACATTGTGGCAGCAACCACCCCCACGACCCATTTGTGTCAGCGGCAAGTTGTTGAGGTGGAGGCGTGTCTGGCGATGGATGATGGGGGGGGGGGGTCTACTGACGGCTAGTGGGATGGGGAAGAAAGACTGACGGCCGATACTTCCTGTGTCAGTGTCACATGTCACTAACCACGTGATTTAAGGGATTCCCCCCTTAAATCGCCAGGTTGACGATTTAACAGGTAGGTTCACCTGCGATTGGAAAAGTGCATCCTGCACCCATGACAGAGGGCTACCCGGTCCCCGGGAGGGCGACCCGGTCCCCGGGAGGGTTAACTGGGTGCTGCAGTTTGATAGCATCTACTGAATGCAATTGCCACTTGTGCAGCTGAAGTAGGAATTGCTCAGGCAACAGCTCACCTGACAGCTCGTATCATTGTTTAAATTCTTCTCCTAGCATCATTATTAAATTTCCACAAAGGACATTTGTTGACCATATAACAAGGAGCTGACTATAAATAGTGTATGTGTGAAGAAAGTGTTGCAGCCTTGAAACTGGTGGGAATGCGTTGAGAGCGAGATTAATGAGTAAATTGGTGCAGGGCAGATCAGAGGCAGTCAACTCTATTCGGCTACACCCTTGCCAATGTTGTGCAGCCGCAGTGGAAAGAAAAAGTTTGAAACCCACTGTTTTAATCGCCCCCCTCATTGACTTGTTATGTGCACGGTTTCAGAACTCCAAAAGAAATGGGCCAATGACAATTTTTCTCAAGCAAAATATTTCAGTAATAATTGGGTGCTCCCAGGCTCTGCAGAGTCTTGTGCTGAGAGGAGAGGCTGTCATGCCCCCAGCTTCAGGTGCCAACCCATGGGTGAGCATTAATTTGACACCTGTTCCATTCAGGAATTTGACCCAAGCAACGAGGAGGAACCAGAAGGGTGGGGGGAACAGCAGAGAGATGTTGATCATCATTGTGATGTGTGCTGAGATGCAGTGAAAAGCGGTTACCCAGGCAAATCAACCCATACTGAAGGACAGCAGGTAGTGGATAATAAAACAATAGTGTTAGAGCAGTGGTTCTCGACCTTTTCCTTCCCACTCACATCCCACTTTAAGTAATCCCAAGGCATCGGTGCTCTGTGATTAGTAAGGGATTGCTTAAGGTGGGGATGTGAGTGGGAAGGAAAAGGCTGAGAACCTCTGTGTTAGAGCAAACCCACTGTTTTACTCGCCCCTCATTGACTTGTTATGTGCACGGTTTCAGAACTCCAAAAGAAATGGGCCAATGACAGTTTTTCTCAAGCAAAATATTTCAGTAATAATGGGTCTAGAGCAGTGATTCTCAACCTTCCTTTCCCACTCACATCCCACCTTAAGCAATCCCTTACTAATCACAGAGCACTGATGACCTAGGGATTACTAAAAGTGGATGTGAGTGGGAAGAAAAAGGCTGAGAACCTCTGTGTTAGAGCAAGTCACAGACTGTCGCGTTACACCCCAAATTAGTCAGCTTTGTTTTTTCTAACAAAGAGATCCATTCAAGTATCTGGTAGCAGCAGGAAAGAAATTGTCCTTCAGTCTGGAGGTTCATAAGCTCACGTATCTCCTGCTCAATGAGGGGGGCGAGAATAAATTTAAATTAAAAAAAATTGACATGCAGCACAGTAGAAGCGGATTTCAGCCATTGAAATTTGTGCCGCCCATTTTCACCCAAAATTGACTAACAACCCCACACATTTTGGAGGGTGGGAGGAAACTGGAGCACCTGGAGGAAACCCACACAAACACGTGGAGAAGGTACAAATTCCTTACAGGCAGCGCGGGATTCAAACTCGGGTACTAGCGCTATCATGGTGAGGCGCTAACTGCGACGCCAACCATGCCCGATAAACAAGCAAGTTGAATGCTGGCTGGATTACTGCGAACTTGGCCCTGATGCTTTGAGGCTGGAAGTACCAACGGACTAGAGATTCAAATTTTAATAGTGTTTTCCATAGATCCAAATATCAAGCAGGCGTGACATTAAAACAGTGAATTGCCATCTTGTGCTCAACGGCCACTCGGTGTCCTCCGCTGATTTGAAAGGGGAAATGGCTCATCCGGTTACTCTGGAACTTTAAACAGAAAGAACTCAGGGAACAGGGGATTCACCATAATTGCATGACATGTCACTCACCATGTCATCGCAGGGGCGGGATCCCCCTTATATCGCCAGGTTGATGATTTAACAGGTTGGTTAGGCTGCCATTTGAAAGGTGCAGGAGGCATACACGACCCAGTCATCTTATCCGGGTCCTGGAAGGCTACCCAGGTGCTGCAATTTGAAAGCGCCTGTAACACCACATCTGCATTCCTGTTTTATTTTTGCACTACCAGTTCTACTTGTTTATGGGTGGATTTGCCTGGACACCATACAAAACAAAACTTTTCTCTGTACCTCAGTAAAGGTGACAATAGATAACTCAATCCAGTTTTCTGTCCCACTGGTTGGAGACATCTCACACTCCTCGCCCGAGAAAGAGACTAACCCCAAGCCTATCCCTCCTGTGGTGCTTCAGTCCTGTCCCGGATATTTGCACCCTCTTTGGTGTGATCACCTCTCCAGCATTCTGGTGGCCAGGACGGAGCTCAGTTTCCAACCATGGTCACAAGATATAGGACCAAAGGTAGGCCCATTGGCCCATCGAATCTGCACCGTCATTCTAATCATGAGCTGATCCATCCTCCCACTCAGCCCCACTCCCCGGCCTTCTCCCCGTAACCCCTGACTAATCAAATCTCTGCCTCAGATACACCCAATGACTCTCACTTCCACAGCCACCTGTTGCAACAAGTTCCACAAACTCATGACCTTCTGATTAAAGAAATATTTCCACATCTCTGTTTTAAATTTACACCCTTTTATCCTGAAGTTGTGCCCTGTTCTAGACTCCCTGACCATGGGAAACATCTACTCTGTCCATTCAAAGTGTCTCTATGACGTTCCCCCTTCATCCTTCTGTACTCCACAACGAGTTCATTCAAGAGCCGATGATCATTCCTCCTGGTATCATTCTAGTAAATTTATCTGAACCCTCTCCAACACCACTATATCTTTTCTCAAATAAAGTGTCCACAATTGACCTGCAAATGGAGTAATTGAATCAGAGGGAGATTGCAGAGTTATGAGACCCAGAGGGATCTGGACGTCCTGCTGATTCACCGGGCTCTTGTGCACAGGTCCAGCAGGAGTGAAGAGTGCCTGGGGAGCAGTTCAGAGAAGGTTTACAGGACCCATCAGTGGAATGGGTGGGATGTCCCATGAGGACGAGTGGGCTTGTATCCCCTGGAGTTTTGGGGGTGTGGACCATACTGAGCTTATGTCACCCTTCTCTCACCCCCACAGCCAAGGTGGCCCTGGTGAAGTGTCGCGACCTGCACTGGGCAATGATTGCTCATTCTGAGCAGAAAGACTCGAATCTCTCTCCATCCGCATGCTCATTGTGACAGACGGAGCTAATCCTTGTGAGTCCTCGTTCCCTCCACACATGTCCCCGAAATTTACCCTCTTCCTCTCCTCCCTCTCCCTCTTCTCTCCACCCACCTCTCTCACTTCCCCCTACTCCCCTCCATCTCGCCCTTCCCTCTGACTACCATCTCCTGTGTTCCAGGGTCAGTGTCCTCCTGTGATGCGTTCCTGAAAGTGTTCCAGACACGTGGTCTCAGGCCTGAGGCCATCTGTCCTTGTGCAACCTCTCCAGAGGGGCTTACTGTGGCCATCCGCAGGTAGGCAGTGGCATAGACCCCTCGGACAGGTGAGAGGCTCCCTGTGTCTGCTGAAGTTGGCAGCTCAGCTCCGTACCACTGACAGATGCTTTGCTTTGCATTTGGGGATTGGTACTGCTGCCAAGGTGGGATATTATTGCTGCCCTCAGAGCTGTGGGAGTGTTCCCTCACACCCCTGACCTGTAGATGGGGGAAGGATAATGTGGCAGATGTGGAGTGCATGGACTAACTCCACCCAGCAGGAGGTTGTGTTCAACTTGACCGATGGGAGGGAAGGGTTGTACAGAGTGGTGTCTGAACATGAATGGTTTTCCAGGTGTGGACAGCAGGGAACTCCAGTTGCTGGACGAGCTGTCCTGGCCATGAACAGTCTGAGCTTCGGAGTGATCCGCGTCAATCCTGAGGACAAGAATTTGGCACTGACTGTGCAGGATGTGGGTCATGCACTGCCCGGAGGTAGGTAGAAGAGAGGGACCTACACCTTGTGGCTTGAAGATCCATCTGAGGGAGAGTTCTCCCTTCCTGGGAGTGGGAGATCCATCAGAGGGACATACTACCAGGCTGAGGGAGATGGAGGGAGACAGGTGAAGCGAGGGAAAAGATAGAGGAGGTCCCACATGCCCCCATCCACTCACCACACCCCACCTCATCCCTTCCCATCGCTGACTCCACCCACCACCTATATCTCCCCCACAATCATCCCCACTCTCTGTTCTCCCCGGCCCGCTCCCATCCCCCGCTCTCCCCACTGCCCCTCCCCCCATTAATCTTGGGGAGTGTGGGGTGCATGCTGTTAGGAGGGTTGATCCTTCCTCCCCCACCACCTCTCACCTCTGCTTCATGTATTCCTCTCTCTCCCCACACCCCACCAGTCACTCTCTGCACGGTAAGGCTCTCTGGACTCCCACAACTATGCAGGACTGACGAGATCGGCGAGATCTGCACCAGTAACCGAGTCAGTGGCTCCCTCTACTATGGTCTGCCAGGATTCACTCGAAACACCTTCGAGGTGAGTGCTTCACAGGAGATATTGTGGGGGAGTTGGACTGGGAGAGGGCAGGAAGTTTAGTAGCGCAGTGCACAGTTCCTGTCTCCATGTCTCTGGGTCAGTCCACACCGGGAGCACCGTGCACAGTTCCCGTCTCCATGTTCCTGGGCCAGACCAAACCAGGAGGACCATGCACAGTTCCCGTCTCTGTGTCCCTGGGTTAGACCAAACCGGGTGCGCCGTGCACAGTTCCTGTCCCCATGTCCCTGGGTCAGACCACACCGGGAGCACCATGCACAGTTCCCGTATCCCTGGGACAGACCACACCGGGAGCAAGAACACAGTTCCCGTCTCTGTGACCCTGGGATAGATCAAACCTGGAGCACTGTGCACCTTGGTTTCTGGACAGGCAATGCATTAACCAATTAATTCCTGTTGTTTTCACTCTCTCCCTACTGTTCCCGCATCTCACCGTACATCTCCTACTCCCTTTTCCTTTCTGTCGCTTCTCGCACTCTCTACCCCCACTTCTACCACCATCTCTCTCATCTCACCCATCTCTCCCCCAATGCCTCCTCTCCTCACTCTACTCCTTTTGTCCCCTCACCCTCTCCTCCCCACTCCCATCCTCCTCGCCCCCTCTCCCATCCCCGTTCCCCTCTCCCATCCCCGTTCCCCACTCCCATCCCCGTTCCCCTCTCCCATCCCCGTTCCCCTCTCCCATCCCCGTTCCCCTCTCCCATCCCCGTTCCCCTCTCCCATCCCCGTTCCCCTCTCCCATCCCCGTTCCCCTCTCCCTTCCCCGTTCCCCTCTCCCTTCCCCCCTCTCCCTTCCCCCTCTCCCTTCCCCCCCTCCCTTCCCCCCCTCCCTTCCCCCCCTCCCTTCCCCCCTCCCTTCCCCCTCCCTTCCCCCCTCCCTCCCCCTCTCCCTTCCACCCTCTCCCTTCCCCCCCCTTCCCCCCTCCCTCCCCCCCTCCCTCCCCCCTCTCCCTTCCACCGTCCCTCCCCCCCTCTCCCTTCCCCCCCTCCCTTCCCCCCTCCCTCCCCCCCTCCCTCCCCCCTCTCCCTTCCACCCTCCCTCCCCCTCTCCCTTCCACCCTCCCTCCCCCCCTCTCCCTCCCCCCTCTCCCTCCCCCCCTCTCCCTCCCCCCTCTCCCTTCCCCCCACTCCCTTCCACCCACTCCCTTCACTCCCCCTCAATCCTTCCCCCTCTCCCTTCTGCCGCCTTTTTCCAATTCCTCCTCGCATCCTTCGACCTTGTCTACCCCTCTCCACCTCTCTCACCCTCCCATTCCACCACTTCCCCTCCCACTCTATTCCACCTCTTCCCCTTTGCCTCTCTCCTTTCTCCCACCTCACCTTCTCACCCCACCACTACTCGCCCCTCCATTTACCTCTCTCCATTTGCCCCCTCCCTCTTTCCACTCCCCGATTAACTCTCCTGGTTCACAATTATCTGCTCCTTCTCTGAATCCTCCCTACCTGACACTTCTCCCACCCACAGGTTTTCCCCATAAACTCTGTCGGAGCCCCGATCAGTGAATCGCCCTTTGTACGCACAGGATTGTTGGGCTTTGTGGGGCCGGTGAGTGATTCCTGTCTCTTGACATGGACTGCACCCCAGTGACATACCCGTCCCCACCAATACTGTACACGGGTATTACACAGTGACAGACCTGTCCCCACCAGTACTGTATCCGAATATTACACAGTGACAGACCTGTCCCCACCAGTACTGTACCCCAATGTTACACAGTGGCAAGCCTGACCCCAACTGTACTGTACCTCAGTGTTACACAGTGACAGACTCGTCCCCACCAGTACTGTACCCCAGTGTTACACATTGACAGACCCGACCCCAAGAGTACTGTATACTGGTGTTACACAGTGACAGACCTGTCCCATCAGTACTGTACCCCAGTGTTACACAGTGACAGACCTGACCCCAACTGTACTGTACCCCAGTGTTACACAGTGACAGACTCGTCCCCACCAGTACTGTACCCCAATGTTACACAGTGACAGACCAAACCCCAACAGTACTGATTCCCGGTGTTACACAGTGACAGACCCATCCCCACCAGTACTGTACCCCAGTGTTACACAGTGACAAACCCGACACCAACAGTACTGTATCCCGGTGTTACCCATTGACAGACTCGTCCCCACCAGTACTGTACCCCAATGTTACACAGTGAGAGACCTGTCCCCATCAGTACTGTACCCCAGTGTTACACTGACAGACCTGACCTCAACAGTACTGTACCCCAATGTAATCTAGTGACAGACCCGTCCCCACCAATACTGTACACGGGTGTTACACAGTGACAGACCTGTCCCCACCAGTACTGTACCCCAGTGTAATATAGTGACAGACCCGTCCCCACCAGTACTGTACCCCAGTGTAATACAGTGACAGACCCATCCCCAACAGTACTGTAACCCGGTGTTACATAGTGACAGACCCGTCCCCACCAGTACTGTACCCCAATGTTACACAGTGACAGACCTGACCCCAACAATACTGTACCCCAGTGTTACACAGTGAAAGACCCATCCCCACCAGTACTGTTCCCCAGTGTTACACAGTGACAGACCCGACCCCAATTGTACTATATCCCGGTGTTACACAGTAACCGACCTGTCCCCATCAGTACTGTACCCCAGTGTTACACAGTGCCAGACCTGACCCCAACTGTACTGTACCCCAGTGTTACACAGTGACAGGCTCATCCCCACCAGTACTGTATCCCAATGTTACACAGTGACAGACCCGTCCCCACCAGAACTGTACCCCAATGTTACACAGTGACAGACCTGACCCCAACTGTACTGTACCCCAGTGTTACACAGTGACAGACCTGACCCCAACAATATAGTACCCTAGTGTTACACAGTGACAGACCCATCCCCACCAGTACTGTACCCCAGTGTTACACAGTGACAGACCCGACACCAACAGTACTGTATCCCGGTGTAACCCAGTGACAGGCCTGTCCCCATCAGGACTGTACCCCAGTGTTACACAGTGACAGACCTGACCCCAACTGTACCGTACCCCAGTGTTACACAGTGACAGACTCGTCACCACCAGTACTGTACCCCAATGTTACACAGTGACAGACCCGACCCCAACAGTACTGTTACCCGGTGTTACACAGTAACAGACTCGTCCCCACCAGTACTGTACCCCAGTGTTATACAGTGACAGACCCGACCCAAACAGTACTGTATCCCGGTGTTACACAGTGACAGACCCGTCCCCACCAGAACTGTACCCCAATGTTACACATTGACAGACCCGACCCCAAGAGTACTGTATACTGGTGTTACACAGTGACAGACCTGTCCCCATCAGTACTGTACCCCAGTGTTACACAGTGACAGACCTGACCCCAACTGTACTGTACCCCAGTGTTACACAGTGACAGACCCGTCCCCACCAGTACTGTACCCCAATGTTACACAGTGACAGACCAAACCCCAACAGTACTGATTCCCGGTGTTACACAGTGACAGACCCATCCCCACCAGTACTGTACCCCAGTGTTACACAGTGACAAACCCGACACCAACAGTACTGTATCCCGGTGTTACCCATTGACAGACTCGTCCCCACCAGTACTGTACCCCAATGTTACACAGTGAGAGACCTGTCCCCATCAGTACTGTACCCCAGTGTTACACTGACAGACCTGACCTCAACAGTACTGTACCCCAATGTAATCTAGTGACAGACCCGTCCCCACCAATACTGTACACGGGTGTTACACAGTGACAGACCTGTCCCCACCAGTACTGTACCCCAGTGTAATATAGTGACAGACCCGTCCCCACCAGTACTGTACCCCAGTGTAATACAGTGACAGACCCATCCCCAACAGTACTGTAACCCGGTGTCACATAGTGACAGACCCGTCCCCACCAGTACTGTACCCCAATGTTACACAGTGACAGACCTGACCCCAACAATACTGTACCCCAGTGTTACACAGTGAGAGACCCATCCCCACCAGTACTGTTCCCCAGTGTTACACAGTGACAGACCCGACCCCAATTGTACTATATCCCGGTGTTACACAGTAACCGACCTGTCCCCATCAGTACTGTACCCCAGTGTTACACAGTGCCAGACCTGACCCCAACTGTACTGTACCCCAGTGTTACACAGTGACAGGCTCATCCCCACCAGTACTGTATCCCAATGTTACACAGTGACAGACCCGACCCCACCAGAACTGTACCCCAATGTTACACAGTGACAGACCTGACCCCAACTGTACTGTACCCCAGTGTTACACAGTGACAGACCTGACCCCAACAATATAGTACCCCAGTGTTACACAGTGACAGACCCATCCCCACCAGTACTGTACCCCAGTGTTACACAGTGACAGACCCGACACCAACAGTACTGTATCCCGGTGTTACCCAGTGTCAGACTCGTCCCCACCAGTACTGTACCCCAGTGTTACACATTGACAGACCCGACCCCAAGAGTACTGTATACTGGTGTTACACAGTGACAGGCCTGTCCCCATCAGTACTGTACCCCAGTGTTACACAGTGACAGACCTGACCCCAATTGTACCGTACCCCAGTGTTACACAGTGACAGACTCGTCACCACCAGTACTGTACCCCAATGTTACACAGTGACAGACCCGACCCCAACAGTACTGTTACCTGGTGTTACACAGTAACAGATTCGTCCACACCAGTACTGTACCCCAGTGTTATACAGTGACAGACCCGACCCCAACAGCACTGTATCCCGGTGTTATACAGTGACAGACCCGTCCCCACCAGAACTGTACCCCAATGTTACACAGTGACAGACCTGACCCCAACTGTACTGTACCCCAGTGTTACACAGTGACAGACTCGTCCCCAACAGTGCTGTACCCCAGTGTTACACAGTGACAGACCTGACCCCAACTGTACTACACCCCTGTGTTACACAGTGACAGACTCGTCCACACCAGTACTGTACACCAATGTTACACAGTGACAGACCCGACCCCAACAGTACTGTTACCCGGTGTTACACAGTGACAGACCTGACCCCAACTGTACTGTACCCCAGTGTTACACAGTGACAGACTCGTCCGTACCAGTACTGTACCCCAATGTTACACAGTGACAGACCCGACCCCAACAGTACTGTTACCCAGTGTTACACAGTGACAGACCCATCCCCACCAGTACTGTACCCCAGTGTTACACAGTGACAGATTCGTCCCCACCAGTACTGTACCCCAATGTTACACAGTGACAGACCCGACCCCAACAGTACTGTACCCCAGTGTGACACAGTGACAGACCTAACCCGAACAGTACTGTACCTCAGTGTTACACAGTAACTGACCCGTCCCCACCAGTACTGTAACCCGGTGTTACATAGTGA
The DNA here is from genome assembly GCF_036971445.1 of Narcine bancroftii. NCBI lineage: Eukaryota > Metazoa > Chordata > Chondrichthyes > Torpediniformes > Narcinidae > Narcine > Narcine bancroftii. The sequence goes on from NC_091480.1 coordinate 58,855,450, forward strand.
CAGACCCGTCCCCACCTGTACTGTACCCCAATGTTACACAGTGGCAAGCCTGACCCCAACTGTACTGTACCTCAGTGTTACACAGTGACAGACTCGTCCCCACCAGTACTGTACCCCAATGTTACACAGTGACAGAACCGACCCCAACAGTACTGATTCCCGTTGTTACACAGTGACAGACCCATCCCCACCAGTACTGTATCCCGGTGTTACACAGTGACAGACCTGTCGCCACCAGTACTGTTCCCCAATGTTACACAGTGAGAGACCTGACCCCAACAGTACTGATTCCCGTTGTTACACAGTGACAGACCCATCCCCACCAGTACTGTACCCCAGTGTTACACAGTGCCAGACCTGACCCCAACTGTACTGTACCCCAATGTTACACAGTGATAGACCTGACCCCAACAGTACTGTATCCCGGTGTTACACAGTGACAGACCCATCCCCACTAGTACTGTACCCCAGTGTTACACAGTGACAGACCCGACCCCAACAGTACTATAACCCGGTGTTACATAGTGACAGACCCGTCCCCACCAGAACTGTACCCCAATGTTACACAGTGACAGACCTGACCCCAACTGTACTGTACCCCAGTGTTACACAGTGACAGACCTGACCCCAATAATACTGTACCCCAGTGTTACACAGTGACAGACCCATCCCCACCAGTAATGTACCCCAGTGTTACACAGTGACAGACCCGACACCAACAGTACTGTATCCCGGTGTTACCCAGTGACAGACTCGTCCCCACCAGTACTGTACCCCAGTGTTACACATTGACAGACCCGACCCCAACAGTACTGTACCCCAATGTTACACAGTGACAGACCTGACCCCAACTGTACTGTACCCCAGTGTTACACAGTGACAGACTCGTCCCCACCAGTACTGTACCCCAATGTTACACAGTGACAGACCCGACCCCAACAATACTGTACCCCAGTGTGACACAGTGACAGACCTAACCCGAACAGTACTGTACCTCAGTGTTACACAGTTACTGACCCGTCCCCACCAGTACTGTAACCCGGTGTTACATAGTGACAGACCCGTCCCCACCTGTACTGTACCCCAATGTTACACAGTGGCAAGCCTGACCCCAACTGTACTGTACCTCAGTGTTACCCAGTGACAGACTTGTCCCCACCAGTACTGTACCCCAGTGTTACACATTGACAGACCCGACCCCAAGAGTACTTTATACTGGTGTTACACAGTGACAGACCTGACCCCAACTGTACTGTACCCCAGTGTTACACAGTGACAGACTCGTCCCCACCAGTACTGTACCCCAATGTTACACAGTGACAGACCAAACCCCAACAGTACTGATTCCCGGTGTTACACAGTGACAGACCCATCCCCACTAGTACTGTACCCCAGTGTTACACAGTGACAAACCCGACACCAACAGTACTGTGTCCCGGTGTTACCCATTGACAGACTCGTCCCCACCAGTACTGTACCCCAATGTGACACAGTGAGAGACCTGTCCCCATCAGTATACTGTACCCCAGTGTTACACTGACAGACCTGACCTCAAAAGTACTGTACCCCAATGCAATCTAGTAACAGACCCGTCCCCACCAATACTGTACACGGGTGTTACACAGTGACAGACCTGTCCCCACCAGTACTGTACCCCAATGTTACACAGTGACAGACCTGACCTCAACAGTACTGTACCCCAGTGTAATATAGTGACAGACCCGTCCCCACCAGTACTGTACCCCAGTGTAATACAGTGACAGACCCATCCCCAACAGTACTGTAACCCGGTGTTACATAGTGACAGACCCGTCCCCACCAGTACTGTACCCCAATGTTACACAGTGACAGACCTGACCTCAACAGTACTGTAACCCGGTGTTACATAGTGACAGACCCGTCCACACCAGTACTGCACCCCAATATTACACAGTGACAGACATGTCCCCATCAGTACTGTACCCCAGTGTTACACAGTGACAGACCCATCCCCACCAGTACTGTACCCCAGTGTTACACAGTGACAAACCCGACACCAACAGTACTGTATCCCGGTGTTACCCATTGACAAACACGTCCCCACCAGTACTGTACCCCAGTGTTATACAGTGACAGACCCGACCCCAACAGTACTGTATCCCGGTGTTACACAGTGACAGACCTGTCGCCATCAGTACTGTACCCCAGTGTTACACAGTGGAAGACCTGACCTCAACTGTACTGTACCTCAGTGTTACCCAGTGACAGACTTGTCCCCACCAGTACTGTACCCCAGAGTTACACATTGACAGAGCTGACCCCAAGAGTACTGTATACTGGTGTTACACAGTGACAGACCTGTCCCCATCAGTACTGTACCCCAGTGTTACACAGTGACAGACCTGACCCCAACTGTACTGTACCCCAGTGTTACACAGTGACAGACTCGTCCCCACCAGTACTGTACCCCAATGTTACACAGTGACAGACCTGACCCCAACTGTACTGTACCCCATTGTTACACAGTTACAGACTCGTCCCCAACAGTGCTGTACCCCAATGTTACACAGTGATAGACCTGACCCCAACTGTACTGTACCCCAGTGTTACACAGTGACAGACCTGACCCCAACTGTACTGTACCCCAGTGTTACACAGTGACAGACTCATCCCCACCAGAACTGTACCCCAATGTTACACAGTGACAGGCCCGACCCCAACAGTACTGTATCCCGGTGTTACACAGTGACAGACCCATCCCCACCAGTACTGTACCCCAGTGTTACACAGTGACAGACCCGACCCCAACAGTACTATAACCCGGTGTTACACAGTGACAGACCTGACCCCAACTGTACTGTACCCCAGTGTTACACAGTGACAGACTCGTCCCCAACAGTGTTGTACCCCAATGTTACACTGTGATAGACCTGACCCCAACTGTACTGTACCCCAGTGTTACACAGTGACAGACCTGACCCCAACAATATAGTACCCCAGTGTTACACAGTGACAGACCCATCCCCACCAGTACTGTACCCCAGTGTTACACAGTGACAGACCCGACCCCAACAGTACTGTATCCCGGTGTGACACAGTGACAGACCTGTCGCCATCAGTACTGTATCCCAGTGTTACACAGTGGAAGACCTGACCCCAACTGTACTGTACCTCAGTGTTACCCAGTGACAGACTCGTCCCCACCTGTACTGTACCCCAGTGTTACACATTGACAGACCCGACCCAAGAGTACTGTATACTGGTATTACACAGTGACAGACCTGTCCCCATCAGTACTGTACCCCAGTGTTACACAGTGACAGACCAAACCCCAACAGTACTGATTCCCGGTGTTACACAGTGACAGACCCATCCCCACCAGTACTGTACCTCAGTGTTACACAGTGACAAACCCGACACCAACAGTACTGTATCCCGGTGTTACCCAGTGACAGACTCGTCCCCACCAGTACTGTACCCCAGTGTTATACAGTGACAGACCCGACCCCAACAGTACTGTATCCCGGTGTTACACAGTGACAGACCTGTCGCCATCAGTACTGTACCCCAGTGTTATACAGTGGAAGACCTGACCTCAACTGTACTGTACCTCAGTGTTAGACAGTGACAGACCTGTCCCCACCAGTACTGTACCCCAGTGTTACACAGTGACAGACCCGACACCAACAGTACTGTATCCCGGTGTTACCCAGTGACAGACTCGTCCCCACCAGTACTGTACCCCAGTGTTACACAGTGACAGACCCGACCCCAACAGTACTGTATCCCGGTGTTACACAGTGACAGACCTGTCGCCATCAGTACTGTACCCCAGTGTTACACAGTGGAAGACCTGACCCCAACTGTACTGTACCTCAGTGTTACCCAGTGACAGACTCGTCCCCACCAGTACTGTACCACAATGGTACACATTGACAGACCCGACCCCAAGAGTACTGTATACTGGTGTTACACAGTGACATACCTGTCACCATCAGTACTGTACCCCAGTGTTACACAGTGACAGACCTGACCCCAACTGTACTGTACCCCAGTGTTACACAGTGACAGACTCGTCCCCACCAGTACTGTACCCCAATGTTACACAGTGACAGACCAAACCCCAACAGTACTGTAACCCGGTGTTACATAGTGACAGACCCGTCCCCACCAGTACTGTACCCCAATGTTACATAGTGACAGACCAAACCCCAACAGTACTGTAACCCGGTGTTACATAGTGACAGACCCGACCCCAACAGTACTGTTACCCGGTGTTACACAGTGACAGACCCATCCCCACCAGTACTGTACCCCTGAGTTACACAGTGACAAACCCGACACCAACAGTACTGTATCCCGGTGTTACCCAGTGACAGACTCGTCCCCACCAGTACTGTACCCCAGTGTTTTACATTGACAGACCCGACCCCAACAGTACTGTATCTCGGTGTTACACAGTGACAGACCTGTCGCCATCAGTACTGTACCCCAGTGTTACACAGTGGAAGACCTTACCTCAACTGTACTGTACCTCAGTGTTAGACAGTGACAGACTCGTCCCGAACATTACTCTACCCCAATGTTACACAGTGACAAACCTGACCCCAACAGTACTGTATCCCGGTGTTACACAGTGACAGACTCGTCCCCACCAGTACTGTACCCCAGTGTTATACAGTGACAAACCCGACCCCAACAGTACTGTATCCCGGTGTTACACAGTGACAGACCCGTCCCCACCAGAACTGTAGCCCAATGTTACACAGTGACAGACCCGACCCCTAGAGTACTGTACCCCAATGTTACACAGTGACAGACCCGACCCCAACAGTACTGTTACCCGGTGTTACACAGTGACAGACCCATCCCCACCAGTACTGTATCCCAGTGTTACAAAGTGACAGACTCGTCCCCACCAGTACTGTACCCCAATGTTACACAGTGACAGACCCGAACCCAACAGTACTGTACCCCAGTGTGACACAGTGACAGACCTAACCCGAACAGTACTGTACCTCAGTGTTACACAGTAACTGACCCGTACCCACCAGTACTGTAACCCGGTGTTACATAATGACAGACCCGTCCCCACCTGTACTGTACCCCAATGTTACACAGTGGCAAGCCTGACCCCAACTGTACTGTACCTCAGTGTTACACAGTGACAGACTCGTCCCCACCAGTACTGTACCCCAATGTTACACAGTGACAGACCCGACCCCAACAGTACTGATTCCCGGTGTTACACAGTGACAGACCCATCCCCACCAGTACTGTACCCCAGTGTTACACAGTGACAGACCCGACCCGAACAGTACTGTAACCCGGTGTTACATAGTGACAGACCCGTCCCCAACAGTACTGTACCCCAATGTTACACAGTGACAGACCTGACCCCAACAATACTGTACCCCAGTGTTACACAGTGACAGACCCATCCCCACCAGTTCTGTACCCCAGTTATACACAGTGACAAACCCAACCCCAATTGTACTATATCCCGGTGTTACACAGTGACCAACCTGTCCCCATCAGTACTGTACCCCAGTGTTACACAGTGCCAGACCTGACCCCATCTGAACTGTACCCCAGTGTTACACAGTGACAGACTCATCCCCACCAGTACTGTACCCCAATGTTACACAGTGACAGACCCAAGCCCAATTGTACTATATCCCGGTGTTACACAGTGACCAACCTGTCCCCATCAGTACTGTACCCCAGTGTTACATTGTGCCAGAACTGACTCCAACTGTACTGTACCCCAGTGTTACACAGAGACAGACTCGTCCCCACCAGTACTGTACCCCAATGTTACACAGTGACAGACCCAACCCCAATTGTACTATATCCCGGTGTTACACAGTGACCAACCTGTCCCCATCAGTACTGTACCCCAGTGTTACATTGTGCCAGACCTGTCCCCATCAGTACTGTACCCCAGTGTTACACAGTGACAAACCTGACCTCAACAGTACTGTACCCCAGTGTAATATAGTGACAGACCCGTCCCCACCAATACTGTACACGGGTGTTACACAGTGACAGACCTGTCCCCACCAGTACTGTACCCCAATGTTACACAGTGACAGACCTGACCTCAACAGTACTGTACCCCAGTGTAATATAATGACAGACCCGTCCCCACCAGTACTGTACCCCAGTGTAATACAGTGACAGACCCGACCCCAATTGTACTATATCCCGGTGTTACACAGTAACCGACCTGTCCCCATCAGTACTGTACCCCAGTGTTACACAGTGCCAGACCTGACCCCAACTGTACTGTACCCCAGTGTTACACAGTGACAGACCTGACCCCAACAGTGCTGTACCCCAGTGTTACACAGTGACAGACCCATCCCCACCAGTACTGTAACCCGGTGTTACATAGTGACAGACCCGTCCCCACCAGTACTGTACCCCAATGTTACATAGTGACAGACCCGTCCCCACCAGTACTGTACCCCAATGTTACACATTGACAGACCCATCCCCACCAGTACTGTTCCCCAATGTTACACAGTGAGAGACCTGACCCCAACAGTACTGTATCCCGGTGTTACACAGTGACAGACTCGTCCCCACCAGTACTGTACCCCAGTGTTACACAGTGCCAGAACTGACCCCAACTGTACTGTACCCCAATGTTACACAGTGATAGACCTGACCCCAACAGTACTGTATCCCGGTGTTACACAGTGATAGACCCATCCCCACTAGTACTGTACCCCAGTGTTACACAGTGACAGACCCGACCCCAACAGTACTACAACCCGGTGTTACATAGTGACAGACCCGTCCCCACCAGAACTGTACCCCAATGTTACACAGTGACAGACCTGACCCCAATAGTGCTGTACCCCATTGTTACACAGTGATAGACCTGACCCCAACTGTACTGTACCCCAGTGTTACACAGTGACAGACCTGACCCCAATAATACTGTACCCCAGTGTTACACAGTGACAGACCCATCCCCACCAGTACTGTACCCCAGTGTTACACAGTGACAGACCCGACACCAACAGTACTGTATCCCGGTGTTACCCTGTGACAGACTCGTCCCCACCAGTACTGTACCCCAGTGTTACACATTGACAGACCCGACCCCAAGAGTACTGTACCCCAGTGTTACACAGTGACAGACCTGACCCCAACTGTACTGTAACCCAGTGTTACACAGTGACAGACTCGTCCGCACCAGTACTGTACCCCAATGTTACACAGTGACAGACCCGACCCCAACAGTACTGTTACCCGGTGTTACACAGTGACAGACCCATCCCCACCAGTACTGTATCCCAGTGTTACAAAGTGACAACTCGTCCCCACCAGTACTGTTCCCCAATGTTACACAGTGACAGACCCGAACCCAACAGTACTGTACCCCAGTGTGACACAGTGACAGACCTAACCCGAACAGTACTGTACCTCAGTGTTACACAGTAACTGACCCGTACCCACCAGTACTGTAACCCGGTGTTACATAATGACAGACGCGTCCCCACCTGTACTGTACCCCAATGTTACACAGTGGCAAGCCTGACCCCAACTGTACTGTACCTCAGTGTTACACAGTGACAGACTCGTCCCCACCAGTACTGTACCCCAATGTTACACAGTGACAGACCCGACCCCAACAGTACTGATTCCCGGTGTTACACAGTGACAGACCCATCCCCACCAGTACTGTACCCCAGTGTTACACAGTGACAGACCCGACCCCAACAGTACTGTAACCCGGTGTTACATAGTGACAGACCCGTCCCCACCAGTACTGTACCCCAATGTTACACAGTGACAGACCTGACCCCAACAATACTGTACCCCAGTGTTACACAGTGACAGACCCATCCCCACCAGTTCTGTACCCCAGTTATACACAGTGACAAACCCAACCCCAATTGTACTATATCCCGGTGTTACACAGTGACCAACCTGTCCCCATCAGTACTGTACCCCAGTGTTACACAGTGCCAGACCTGACCCCATCTGAACTGTACCCCAGTGTTACACAGTGACAGACTCATCCCCACCAGTACTGTACCCCAATGTGACACAGTGACAGACCCAACCCCAATTGTACTATATCCCGGTGTTCCACAGTGACCAACCTGTCCCCATCAGTACTGTACCCCAGTGTTACATTGTGCCAGACCTGACTCCAACTGTACTGTACCCCAGTGTTACACAGAGACAGACTCGTCCCCACCAGTACTGTACCCCAATGTTACACAGTGACAGACCTGTCCCCATCAGTACTGTACCCCAGTGTTACACAGTGACAAACCTGACCTCAACAGTCCTGTACCCCAGTGTAATATAGTGACAGACCCGTCCCCACCAATACTGTACACGGGTGTTACACAGTGACAGACCTGTCCCCACCAGAACTGTACCCCAATGTTACACAGTGACTGACCTGACCCCAACAGTGCTGTACCCCACTGTTACACAGTGATAGACCTGACCCCAACTGTACTGTACCCCAGTGTTACACAGTGACAGACCTGACCCCAATAATACTGTACCCCAGTGTTACACAGTGACAGACCTGACCCCAACTGTACTGTAACCCAGTGTTACACAGTGACAGACTCGTCCGCACCAGTACTGTACCCCAATGTTACACAGTGACAAACCCGACCCCAACAGTACTGTTACCCGGTGTTACACAGTGACAGACCCATCCCCACCAGTACTGTATCCCAGTGTTACAAAGTGACAACTCGTCCCCACCAGTACTGTTCCCCAATGTTACACAGTGACAGACCCGACCCCAATTGTACTATATCCCGGTGTTACACAGTAACCGACCTGTCCCCATCAGTACTGTACCCCAGTGTTACACAGTGCCAGACCTGACCCCAACTGTACTGTACCCCAGTGTTACACAGTGACAGACCTGACCCCAACAGTGCTGTACCCCAGTGTTACACAGTGACAGACCCATCCCCACCAGTACTGTAACCCGGTGTTACATAGTGACAGACCCGTCCCCACCAGTACTGTACCCCAATGTTACACATTGACAGACCCATCCCCACCAGTACTGTTCCCCAATGTTACACAGTGAGAGACCTGACCCCAACAGTACTGTATCCCGGTGTTACACAGTGACAGACTCGTCCCCACCAGTACTGTACCCCAGTGTTACACAGTGCCAGAACTGACCCCAACTGTACTGTACCCCAATGTTACACAGTGATAGACCTGACCCCAACAGTACTGTATCCCGGTGTTACACAGTGATAGACCCATCCCCACTAGTACTGTACCCCAGTGTTACACAGTGACAGACCCGACCCCAACAGTACTACAACCCGGTGTTACATAGTGACAGACCCGTCCCCACCAGAACTGTACCCCAATGTTACACAGTGACAGACCTGACCCCAATAGTGCTGTACCCCATTGTTACACAGTGATAGACCTGACCCCAACTGTACTGTACCCCAGTGTTACACAGTGACAGACCTGACCCCAATAATACTGTACCCCAGTGTTACACAGTGACAGACCCATCCCCACCAGTACTGTACCCCAGTGTTACACAGTGACAGACCCGACACCAACAGTACTGTATCCCGGTGTTACCCTGTGACAGACTCGTCCCCACCAGTACTGTACCCCAGTGTTACACATTGACAGACCCGACCCCAAGAGTACTGTACCCCAGTGTTACACAGTGACAGACCTGACCCCAACTGTACTGTAACCCAGTGTTACACAGTGACAGACTCGTCCGCACCAGTACTGTACCCCAATGTTACACAGTGACAGACCCGACCCCAACAGTACTGTTACCCGGTGTTACACAGTGACAGACCCATCCCCACCAGTACTGTATCCCAGTGTTACAAAGTGACAACTCGTCCCCACCAGTACTGTTCCCCAATGTTACACAGTGACAGACCCGAACCCAACAGTACTGTACCCCAGTGTGACACAGTGACAGACCTAACCCGAACAGTACTGTACCTCAGTGTTACACAGTAACTGACCCGTACCCACCAGTACTGTAACCCGGTGTTACATAATGACAGACGCGTCCCCACCTGTACTGTACCCCAATGTTACACAGTGGCAAGCCTGACCCCAACTGTACTGTACCTCAGTGTTACACAGTGACAGACTCGTCCCCACCAGTACTGTACCCCAATGTTACACAGTGACAGACCCGACCCCAACAGTACTGATTCCCGGTGTTACACAGTGACAGACCCATCCCCACCAGTACTGTACCCCAGTGTTACACAGTGACAGACCCGACCCCAACAGTACTGTAACCCGGTGTTACATAGTGACAGACCCGTCCCCACCAGTACTGTACCCCAATGTTACACAGTGACAGACCTGACCCCAACAATACTGTACCCCAGTGTTGCACAGTGACAGACCCATCCCCACCAGTTCTGTACCCCAGTTATACACAGTGACAAACCCAACCCCAATTGTACTATATCCCGGTGTTACACAGTGACCAACCTGTCCCCATCAGTACTGTACCCCAGTGTTACACAGTGCCAGACCTGACCCCATCTGAACTGTACCCCAGTGTTACACAGTGACAGACTCATCCCCACCAGTACTGTACCCCAATGTGACACAGTGACAGACCCAACCCCAATTGTACTATATCCCGGTGTTCCACAGTGACCAACCTGTCCCCATCAGTACTGTACCCCAGTGTTACATTGTGCCAGACCTGACTCCAACTGTACTGTACCCCAGTGTTACACAGAGACAGACTCGTCCCCACCAGTACTGTACCCCAATGTTACACAGTGACAGACCTGTCCCCATCAGTACTGTACCCCAGTGTTACACAGTGACAAACCTGACCTCAACAGTCCTGTACCCCAGTGTAATAGTGACAGACCCGTCCCCACCAATACTGTACACGGGTGTTACACAGTGACAGACCTGTCCCCACCAGAACTGTACCCCAATGTTACACAGTGACTGACCTGACCCCAACAGTGCTGTACCCCATTGTTACACAGTGATAGACCTGACCCCAACTGTACTGTACCCCAGTGTTACACAGTGACAGACCTGACCCCAATAATACTGTACCCCAGTGTTACACAGTGACAGACCCATCCCCACCAGTACTGTACCCCAGTGTTACACAGTGACAGACCCGACACCAACAGTACTGTATCCCGGTGTTACCCAGTGACAGACTCGTCCCCACCAGTACTGTACCCCAGTGTTACACATTGACAGACCCGACCCCAAGAGTACTGTACCCCAGTGTTACACAGTGACAGACCTGACCCCAACTGTACTGTACCCCAGTGTTACACAGTGACAGACTCGTCCCCACCAGTACTGTACCCCAGTGTTACACATTGACAGACCCGACCCCAAGAGTACTGTACCCCAGTGTTACACAGTGACAGACCTGACCCCAACTGTACTGTACCCCAGTGTTACACAGTGACAGACCCGACCCCAACAGTACTGTTACCCGGTGTTACACAGTGACAGACCCATCCCCACCAGTACTGTATCCCAGTGTTACACAGTGACAGACTCGTCCCCACCAGTACTGTACCCCAATGTTACACAGTGACAGACCCGACCCCAACAGTACTGTACCCCAGTGTGACACAATGACAGACCTAACCCGAACAGTACTGTACCTCAGTGTTACACAGTAACTGACCCGTACCCACCAGTACTGTAACCCGGTGTTACATAATGACAGACCCGTCCCCACCTGTACTGTACCCCAATGTTACACAGTGGCAAGCCTGACCCCAACTGTACTGTACCTCAGTGTTACACAGTGACAGACTCGTCCCCACCAGTACTGTACCCCAATGTTACACAGTGACAGACCCGACCCCAACAGTACTGATTCCCGGTGTTACACAGTGACAGACCCATCCCCACCAGTACTGTACCCCAGTGTTACACAGTGACAGAACCGACCCCAACAGTACTATAACCCGGTGTTACATAGTGACAGACCCGTCCCCACCAGTACTGTATCCCAATGTTACACAGTGACAGACCTGACCCCAATAATACTGTACCCCAGTGTTACACAGTGACAGACCCATGCTCACCAGTTCTGTACCCCAGTTATACACAGTGACAGACCCGACCCCAATTGTACTATATCCCGGTGTTACACAGTGACCAACCTGTCCCCATCAGTACTGTACCCCAGTGTTACACAGTGCCAGACCTGACCCCATCTGTACTGTACCCCAGTGTTACACAGTGACAGACTCATCCCCACCAGTACTGTACCCCAATGTTACACAGTGACAGACCCAACCCCAATTGTACTATATCCCGGTGTTACACAGTGACCAACCTGTCCCCATCAGTACTGTACCCCAGTGTTACATAGTGCCACACCTGACTCCAACTGTACTGTACCCCAGTGTTACACAGAGACAGACTCGTCCCCACCAGTACTGTACCCCAGTGTTACACAGTGACAGACCTGACCCCAACAGTGCTGTACCCCAGTGTTACACAGTGACAGACCCATCCCCACCAGTACTGTAACCCGGTGTTACATAGTGACAGACCCGTCCCCACCAGTACTGTACCCCAATGTTACACATTGACAGACCCATCCCCACCAGTACTGTTCCCCAATGTTACACAGTGAGAGACCTGACCCCAACAGTACTGTATCCCGGTGTTACACAGTGACAGACTCGTCCCCACCAGTACTGTACCCCAGTGTTACACAGTGCCAGAACTGACCCCAACTGTACTGTACCCCAATGTTACACAGTGATAGACCTGACCCCAACAGTACTGTATCCCGGTGTTACACAGTGATAGACCCATCCCCACTAGTACTGTACCCCAGTGTTACACAGTGACAGACCCGACCCCAACAGTACTACAACCCGGTGTTACATAGTGACAGACCCGTCCCCACCAGAACTGTACCCCAATGTTACACAGTGACAGACCTGACCCCAATAGTGCTGTACCCCATTGTTACACAGTGATAGACCTGACCCCAACTGTACTGTACCCCAGTGTTACACAGTGACAGACCTGACCCCAATAATACTGTACCCCAGTGTTACACAGTGACAGACCCATCCCCACCAGTACTGTACCCCAGTGTTACACAGTGACAGACCCGACACCAACAGTACTGTATCCCGGTGTTACCCTGTGACAGACTCGTCCCCACCAGTACTGTACCCCAGTGTTACACATTGACAGACCCGACCCCAAGAGTACTGTACCCCAGTGTTACACAGTGACAGACCTGACCCCAACTGTACTGTACCCCAGTGTTACACAGTGACAGACTCGTCCGCACCAGTACTGTACCCCAATATTACACAGTGACAGACCGACCAACAGTACTGATTCCCGGTGTTACACAGTGACAGACCCATCCCCACCAGTACTGTACCCCAGTGTTACACAGTCACAGACCCGTCCCCACCAGTACTGTACCCCAATGTTACACAGTGACAGACCTGACCCCAACAATACTGTACCCCAGTGTTACACAGTGACAGACCCATCCCCACCAGTACTGTACCCCAGTGATACACAGTGATAGACCTGACCCCAACAATACTGTACCCCAGTGTTACACAGTGACGGACCCATCCCCACCAGTACTGTACCCCAGTGATACACAGTGATAGACCCGACCCCAATTGTACTATATCCCGGTGTTACACAGTGACCAACCTGTCCCCATCGGTACTGTACCCCAGTGTTACACCGTGCCAGACCTGACCCCAACTGTACTGTACCCCAGTGTTACACAGTGACAGACTCATCCCCACCAGTACTGTACCCCAATGTTACACAGTGACAGACCCGACCCCAACAGTACTGTATCCTGGTGTTACACAGTGATAGACCCATCCCCACAAGTACTGTACCCCAGTGTTACACAGAGACAGACTCGTCCCCACCAGTACTGTACCCCAATATTACACAGTGACAGACCTGTCCCCATCAGTACTGTACCCCAGTGTTACACAGTGACAGACCTGATCTCAACATTACTGTACCCCAGTGTAATATAGTGACAGACCCGTCCCCACCAATACTGTACACGGGTATTACACAGTGACAGACCTGTCCCCACCAGTACTGTACCCCAATGTTACAAAGTGACGGATCTGACCTCAACAGTACTGTACCCCAGTGTAATATAGTGACAGGCTCGTCCCCACCAGTACTGTACCCCAGTGTAACACAGTGACTCACCCATCCCCAACAGTACTGTACCCCAGTGTTACACAGTGACAGACCAGACCCCAACAGTACTGTAACCCGGAGTTACATAGTGACAGACCCGTCCCCACCAGTACTGTACCCCAATGTTACACAGTGACAGACCTGACCTCAACAGTACTGTACCCCAGTGTAATACAGTGACATACCCATCCCCAACAGTACTGTACCCCAGTGTTACACAGTGACAGACCCGACCCCAGCAGTACTGTAACCCGGTGTTACATAGTGACAGTCCCGTCCCCACCAGAACTGTACCCCAATGTTACACAGTGACAGACCTGACCCCAACAGTGCTGTACCCCAATGTTACACAGTGATAGACCTGACCCCAACTGTACTGTACCCCAGTGTTACACAGTGACAGACCTGACCCCAATAATACTGTACCCCAGTGTTACACAGTGACAGACCCATCCCCACCAGTACTGTACCCCAGTTTTACACAGTGACAGACCCGACACCAACAGTACTGTATCCCGGTGTTACCCAGTGACAGACTCGTCCCCACCAGTACTGTACCCCAGTGTTACACATTGACAGACCCGACCCCAAGAGTACTGTACCCCAGTGTTACACAGTGACAGACCTGACCCCAACTGTACTGTAACCCAGTGTTACACAGTGACAGACTCGTCCGCACCAATACTGTACCCCAATGTTACACAGTGACAGACCCGACCCCAACAGTACTGTTACCCGGTGTTACACAGTGACAGACCCATCCCCACCAGTACTGTATCCCAGTGTTACAAAGTGACAGACTCGTCCCCACCAGTACTGTACCCCAATGTTACACAGTGACAGACCCGAACCCAACAGTACTGTACCCCAGTGTGACACAGTGACAGACCTAACCCGAACACTACTGTACCTCAGTGTTACACAGTAACTGACCCGTACCCACCAGTACTGTAACCCGGTGTTACATAATGACAGACCCGTCCCCACCTGTACTGTACCCCAATGTTACACAGTGGCAAGCCTGACCCCAACTGTACTGTACCTCAGTGTTACACAGTGACAGACTCGTCCCCACCAGTACTGTACCCCAATGTTACACAGTGACAGACCCGACCCCAACAGTACTGATTCCCGGTGTTACACAGTGACAGACCCGACCCCAACAGTACTGTAACCCGGTGTTACATAGTGACAGACCCGTCCCCACCAGTACTGTACCCCAATGTTACAAAGTGACAGACCTGACCCCAACAATACTGTACCCCAGTGTTACACAGTGACAGACCCATCCCCACCAGTTCTGTACCCCAGTTATACACAGTGACAAACCCAACCCCAATTGTACTATATCCCGGTGTTACACAGTGACCAACCTGTCCCCATCAGTACTGTACCCCAGTGTTACACAGTGCCAGACCTGACCCCATCTGAACTGTACCCCAGTGTTACACAGTGACAGACTCATCCCCACCAGTACTGTACCCCAATGTTACACAGTGACAGACCCAACCCCAATTGTACTATATCCCGGTGTTACACAGTGACCAACCTGTCCCCATCAGTACTGTACCCCAGTGTTACATTGTGCCAGACCTTACTCCAACTGTACTGTACCCCAGTGTTACACAGAGACAGACTCGTCCCCACCAGTACTGTACCCCAATGTTACACAGTGACAGACCCAACCCCAATTGTACTATATCACGGTGTTACACAGTGACCAACCTGTCCCCATCAGTACTGTACCCCAGTGTTACATTGTGCCAGACCTGTCCCCATCAGTACTGTACCCCAGTGTTACACAGTGACAAACCTGACCTCAACAGTACTGTACCCCAGTGTAATATAGTGACAGACCCGTCCCCACCAATACTGTACACGGGTGTTACACAGTGACAGACCTGTCCCCACCAGTACTGTACCCCAATGTTACACAGTGACAGACCTGACCTCAACAGTACTGTACCCCAGTGTAATATAGTGACAGACCCGTCCCCACCAGTACTGTACCCCAGTGTAATACAGTGACAGACCCGACCCCAATTGTACTATATCCCGGTGTTACACAGTAACCGACCTGTCCCCATCAGTACTGTACCCCAGTGTTACACAGTGCCAGACCTGACCCCAACTGTACTGTACCCCAGTGTTACACATTGACAGACCTGACCCCAACAGTGCTGTACCCCAGTGTTACACAGTGACAGACCCATCCCCACCAGTACTGTAACCCGGTGTTACATAGTGACAGACCCGTCCCCACCAGTACTGTACCCCAATGTTACACATTGACAGACCCATCCCCACCAGTACTGTTCCCCAATGTTACACAGTGAGAGACCTGACCCAAACAGTACTGTATCCCGGTGTTACACAGTGACAGACTCGTCCCCACCAGTACTGTACCCCAGTGTTACACAGTGCCAGAACTGACCCCAACTGTACTGTACCCCAATGTTACACAGCGATAGACCTGACCCCAACAGTACTGTATCCCGGTGTTACACAGTGATAGACCCATCCCCACTAGTACTGTACCCCAGTGTTACACAGTGACAGACCCGACCCCAACAGTACTACAACCCGGTGTTACATAGTGACAGACCCGTCCCCACCAGAACTGGACCCCAATGTTACACAGTGACAGACCTGACCCCAATAGTGCTGTACCCCATTGTTACACAGTGATAGACCTGACCCCAACTGTACTGTACCCCAGTGTTACACAGTGACAGACCTGACCCCAATAATACTGTACCCCAGTGTTACACAGTGACAGACCCATCCCCACCAGTACTGTACCCCAGTGTTACACAGTGACAGACCCGACACCAACAGTACTGTATCCCGGTGTTACCCTGTGACAGACTCGTCCCCACCAGTACTGTACCCCAGTGTTACACATTGACAGACCCGACCCCAAGAGTACTGTACCCCAGTGTTACACAGTGACAGACCTGACCCCAACTGTACTGTACCCCAGTGTTACACAGTGACAGACTCGTCCGCACCAGTACTGTACCCCAATATTACACAGTGACAGACCGACCAACAGTACTGATTCCCGGTGTTACACAGTGACAGACCCATCCCCACCAGTACTGTACCCCAGTGTTACACAGTCACAGACCCGACCCCAACAGTACTGTAACCCGGTGTTTCATAGTGACAGACCCGTCCCCACCAGTACTGTACCCCAATGTTACACAGTGACAGACCTGACCCCAACAATACTGTACCCCAGTGTTACACAGTGACATATCCATCCCCACCAGTACTGTACCCCAGTGATACACAGTGATAGACCTGACCCCAACAATACTGTACCCCAGTGTTACACAGTGACAGACCCATCCCCACCAGTACTGTACCCCAGTGATACACAGTGATAGACCCGTCCCCAATTGTACTATATCCCGGTGTTACACAGTGACCAACCTGTCCCCATCGGTACTGTACCCCAGTGTTACACCGTGCCAGACCTGACCCCAACTGTACTGTACCCCAGTGTTACACAGTGACAGACTCATCCCCACCAGTACTGTACCCCAATGTTACACAGTGACAGACCCGACCCCAACAGTACTGTATCCTGGTGTTACACAGTGATAGACCCATCCCCACAAGTACTGTACCCCAGTGTTACACAGAGACAGACTCGTCCCCACCAGTACTGTACCCCAATATTACACAGTGACAGACCTGTCCCCATCAGTACTGTACCCCAGTGTTACACAGTGACAGACCTGATCTCAACATTACTGTACCCCAGTGTAATATAGTGACAGACCCGTCCCCACCAATACTGTACACGGGTATTACACAGTGACAGACCTGTCCCCAACAGTACTGTACCCCAATGTTACAAAGTGACGGATCTGACCTCAACAGTACTGTACCCCAGTGTAATATAGTGACAGGCTCGTCCCCACCAGTACTGTACCCCAGTGTAATACAGTGACTCACCCATCCCCAACAGTACTGTACCCCAGTGTTACACAGTGACAGACCAGACCCCAACAGTACTGTAACCCGGAGTTACATAGTGACAGACCCGTCCCCACCAGTACTGTACCCCAATGTTACACAGTGACAGACCTGACCTCAACAGTACTGTACCCCAGTGTAATACAGTGACATACCCATCCCCAACAGTACTGTACCCCAGTGTTACACAGTGACAGACCCGACCCCAGCAGTACTGTAACCCGGTGTTACATAGTGACAGTCCCGTCCCCACCAGAACTGTACCCCAATGTTACACAGTGACAGACCTGACCCCAACAGTGCTGTACCCCAATGTTACACAGTGATAGACCTGACCCCAACTGTACTGTACCCCAGTGTTACACAGTGAAAGACCTGACCCCAATAATACTGTACCCCAGTGTTACACAGTGACAGACCCATCCCCACCAGTACTGTACCCCAGTTTTACACAGTGACAGACCCGACACCAACAGTACTGTATCCCGGTGTTACCCAGTGACAGACTCGTCCCCACCAGTACTGTACCCCAGTGTTACACATTGACAGACCCGACCCCAAGAGTACTGTACCCCAGTGTTACACAGTGACAGACCTGACCCCAACTGTACTGTAACCCAGTGTTACACAGTGACAGACTCGTCCGCACCAGTACTGTACCCCAATGTTACACAGTGACAGACCCGACCCCAACAGTACTGTTACCCGGTGTTACACAGTGACAGACCCATCCCCACCAGTACTGTATCCCAGTGTTACAAAGTGACAGACTCATCCCCACCAGTACTGTACCCCAATGTTACACAGTGACAGACCCGAACCCAACAGTACTGTACCCCAGTGTGACACAGTGACAGACCTAACCCGAACACTACTGTACCTCAGTGTTACACAGTAACTGACCCGTACCCACCAGTACTGTAACCCGGTGTTACATAATGACAGACCCGTCCCCATCAGTACTGTACCCCAATGTTACACAGTGCCAGACCTGACCCCATCTGAACTGTACCCCAGTGTTACACAGTGACAGACTCATCCCCACCAGTACTGTACCCCAATGTTACACAGTGACAGACCCAACCCCAATTGTACTATATCCCGGTGTTACACAGTGACCAACCTGTCCCCATCAGTACTGTACCCCAGTGTTACATTGTGCCAGACCTGACTCCAACTGTACTGTACCCCAGTGTTACACAGAGACAGAATCGTCCCCACTAGTACTGTACCCCAATGTTACACAGTGACAGACCCAACCCCAATTGTACTATATCACGGTGTTACACAGTGACCAACCTGTCCCCATCAGTACTGTACCCCAGTGTTACATTGTGCCAGACCTGTCCCCATCAGTACTGTACCCCAGTGTTATACAGTGACAAACCTGACCTCAACAGTACTGTACCCCAGTGTAATATAGTGACAGACCCGTCCCCACCAATACTGTACACGGGTGTTACACAGTGACAGACCTGTCCCCACCAGTACTGTACCCCAATGTTACACAGTGACAGACCTGACCTCAACAGTACTGTACCCCAGTGTAATATAGTGACAGACCCGTCCCCACCAGTACTGTACCCCAGTGTAATACAGTGACAGACCCGACCCCAATTGTACTATATCCCGGTGTTACACAGTAACCGACCTGTCCCCATCAGTACTGTACCCCAGTGTTACACAGTGCCAGACCTGACCCCAACTGTACTGTACCCCAGTGTTACACATTGACAGACCTGACCCCAACAGTGCTGTACCCCAGTGTTACACAGTGACAGACCCATCCCCACCAGTACTGTAACCCGGTGTTACATAGTGACAGACCCGTCCCCACCAGTACTGTACCCCAATGTTACACATTGACAGACCCATCCCCACCAGTACTGTTCCCCAATGTTACACAGTGAGAGACCTGACCCCAACAGTACTGTATCCCGGTGTTACACAGTGACAGACTCGTCCCCACCAGTACTGTACCCCAGTGTTACACAGTGCCAGAACTGACCCCAACTGTACTGTACCCCAATGTTACACAGTGATAGACCTGACCCCAACAGTACTGTATCCCGGTGTTACACAGTGATAGACCCATCCCCACTAGTACTGTACCCCAGTGTTACACAGTGACAGACCCGACCCCAACAGTACTACAACCCGGTGTTACATAGTGACAGACCCGTCCCCACCAGAACTGTACCCCAATGTTACACAGTGACAGACCTGACCCCAATAGTGCTGTACCCCATTGTTACACAGTGATAGACCTGACCCCAACTGTACTGTACCCCAGTGTTACACAGTGACAGACCTGACCCCAATAATACTGTACCCCAGTGTTACACAGTGACAGACCCATCCCCACCAGTACTGTACCCCAGTGTTACACAGTGACAGACCCGACACCAACAGTACTGTATCCCGGTGTTACCCTGTGACAGACTCGTCCCCACCAGTACTGTACCCCAGTGTTACACATTGACAGACCCGACCCCAAGAGTACTGTACCCCAGTGTTACACAGTGACAGACCTGACCCCAACTGTACTGTACCCCAGTGTTACACAGTGACAGACTCGTCCGCACCAGTACTGTACCCCAATATTACACAGTGACAGACCGACCAACAGTACTGATTCCCGGTGTTACACAGTGACAGACCCATCCCCACCAGTACTGTACCCCAGTGTTACACAGTCACAGACCCGACCCCAACAGTACTGTAACCCGGTGTTTCATAGTGACAGACCCGTCCCCACCAGTACTGTACCCCAATGTTACACAGTGACAGACCTGACCCCAACAATACTGTACCCCAGTGTTACACAGTGACAGACCCATCCCCACCAGTACTGTACCCCAGTGATACACAGTGATAGACCTGACCCCAACAATACTGTACCCCAGTGTTACACAGTGACAGACCCATCCCCACCAGTACTGTACCCCAGTGATACACAGTGATAGACCCGACCCCAATTGTACTATATCCCGGTGTTACACAGTGACCAACCTGTCCCCATCGGTACTGTACCCCAGTGTTACACCGTGCCAGACCTGACCCCAACTGTACTGTACCCCAGTGTTACACAGTGACAGACTCATCCCCACCAGTACTGTACCCCAATGTTACACAGTGACAGACCCGACCCCAACAGTACTGTATCCTGGTGTTACACAGTGATAGACCCATCCCCACAAGTACTGTACCCCAGTGTTACACAGAGACAGACTCGTCCCCACCAGTACTGTACCCCAATATTACACAGTGACAGACCTGTCCCCATCAGTACTGTACCCCAGTGTTACACAGTGACAGACCTGATCTCAACATTACTGTACCCCAGTGTAATATAGTGACAGACCCGTCCCCACCAATACTGTACACGGGTATTACACAGTGACAGACCTGTCCCCACCAGTACTGTACCCCAATGTTACAAAGTGACGGATCTGACCTCAACAGTACTGTACCCCAGTGTAATATAGTGACAGGCTCGTCCCCACCAGTACTGTACCCCAGTGTAATACAGTGACTCACCCATCCCCAACAGTACTGTACCCCAGTGTTACACAGTGACAGACCAGACCCCAACAGTACTGTAACCCGGAGTTACATAGTGACAGACCCGTCCCCACCAGTACTGTACCCCAATGTTACACAGTGACAGACCTGACCTCAACAGTACTGTACCCCAGTGTAATACAGTGACATACCCATCCCCAACAGTACTGTACCCCAGTGTTACACAGTGACAGACCCGACCCCAGCAGTACTGTAACCCGGTGTTACATAGTGACAGTCCCGTCCCCACCAGAACTGTACCCCAATGTTACACAGTGACAGACCTGACCCCAACAGTGCTGTACCCCAATGTTACACAGTGATAGACCTGACCCCAACTGTACTTTACCCCAGTGTTACACAGTGACAGACCTGACCCCAATAATACTGTACCCCAGTGTTACACAGTGACAGACCCATCCCCACCAGTACTGTACCCCAGTGTTACACAGTGACAGACCCGACACCAACAGTACTGTATCCCGGTGTTACCCAGTGACAGGTCGTACCCACCAGTACTGTACCCCAGTGTTACACATTGACAGACCCGACCCCAAGAGTACTGTACCCCAGTGTTACACAGTGACAGACCTGACCCCAACTGTACTGTAACCCAGTGTTACACAGTGACAGACTCGTCCGCACCAGTACTGTACCCCAATGTTACACAGTGACAGACCCGACCCCAACAGTACTGTTACCCGGTGTTACACAGTGACAGACCCATCCCCACCAGTACTGTATCCCAGTGTTACAAAGTGACAGACTCGTCCCCACCAGTACTGTACCCCAATGTTACACAGTGACAGACCCGAACCCAACAGTACTGTACCCCAGTGTGACACAGTGACAGACCTAACCCGAACAGTACTGTACCTCAGTGTTACACAGTAACTGACCCGTACCCACCAGTACTGTAACCCGGTGTTACATAATGACAGACCCGTCCCCACCTGTACTGTACCGCAATGTTACACAGTGGCAAGCCTGACCCCAACTGTACTGTACCTCAGTGTTACACAGTGACAGACTCGTCCCCACCAGTACTGTACCCCAATGTTACACAGTGACAGACTCGACCCCAACAGTACTGATTCCCGGTGTTACACAGTGACAGACCCATCCCCACCAGTACTGTACCCCAGTGTTACACAGTGACAGACCCGACCCCAACAGTACTGTAACCCGGTGTTACATAGTGACAGACCCGTCCCCACCAGTACTGTACCCCAATGTTACACAGTGACAGACCTGACCCCAACAATACTGTACCCCAGTGTTACACAGTGACAGACCCATCCCCACCAGTTCTGTACCCCAGTTATACACAGTGACAAACCCAACCCCAATTGTACTATATCCCGGTGTTACACAGTGACCAACCTGTCCCCATCAGTACTGTACCCCAGTGTTACACAGTGCCAGACCTGACCCCATCTGAACTGTACCCCAGTGTTACACAGTGACAGACTCATCCCCACCAGTACTGTACCCCAATGTTACACAGTGACAGACCCAACCCCAATTGTACTATATCCCGGTGTTACACAGTGACCAACCTGTCCCCATCAGTACTGTACCCCAGTGTTACATTGTGCCAGACCTGTCCCCATCAGTACTGTACCCCAGTGTTACACAGTGACAAACCTGACCTCAACAGTACTGTACCCCAGTGTAATATAGTGACAGACCCGTCCCCACCAATACTGTACACGGGTGTTACACAGTGACAGACCTGTCCCCACCAGTACTGTACCCCAATGTTACACAGTGACAGACCTGACCTCAACAGTACTGTACCCCAGTGTAATATAGTGACAGACCCATCCCCACCAGTACTGTACCCCAGTGTAATACAGTGACAGACCCGACCCCAATTGTACTATATCCCGGTGTTACACAGTAACCGACCTGTCCCCATCAGTACTGTACCCCAGTGTTACACAGTGCCAGACCTGACCCCAACTGTACTGTACCCCAGTGTTACACAGTGACAGACCTGACCCCAACAGTGCTGTACCCCAGTGTTACACAGTGACAGACCCATCCCCACCAGTACTGTAACCCGGTGTTACATAGTGACAGACCCGTCCCCACCAGTACTGTACCCCAATGTTACACATTGACAGACCCATCCCCACCAGTACTGTTCCCCAATGTTACACAGTGAGAGACCTGACCCCAACAGTACTGTATCCCGGTGTTACACAGTGACAGACTCGTCCCCACCAGTACTGTACCCCAGTGTTACACAGTGCCAGAACTGACCCCAACTGTACTGTACCCCAATGTTACACAGTGATAGACCTGACCCCAACAGTACTGTATCCTGGTGTTACACAGTGATAGACCCATCCCCACTAGTACTGTACCCCAGTGTTACACAGTGACAGACCCGACACCAACAGTACTACAACCCGGTGTTACATTGTGACAGACTCGTCCCCACCAGAACTGTACCCCAGTGTTACACATTGACAGACCCGACCCCAAGAGTACTGTACCCCAGTGTTACACAGTGACAGACCTGACCCCAACTGTACTGTAACCCAGTGTTACACAGTGACAGACTCGTCCGCACCAGTACTGTACCCCAATATTACACAGTGACAGACCGACCAACAGTCCTGATTCCCGGTGTTTCACAGTGACAGACCCATCCCCACCAGTACTGTACCCCAGTGTTACACAGTCACAGACCCGACCCCAACAGTACTGTAACCCGGTGTTTCATAGTGACAGACCCGTCCCCACCAGTACTGTACCCCAATGTTACACAGTGACAGACCTGACCCCAACAATACTGTACCCCAGTATTACACAGTGACAGACCCATCCCCACCAGTACTGTACCCCAGTGATACACAGTGATAGACCTGACCCCAACAATACTGTACCCCAGTGTTACACAGTGACAGACCCATCCCCACCAGTACTGTACCCCAGTGATACACAGTGATAGACCCGACCCCAATTGTACTATATCCCGGTGTTACACAGTGACCAACCTGTCCCCATCGGTACTGTACCCCAGTGTTACACCGTGCCAGACCTGACCCCAACTGTACTGTACCCCAGTGTTACACAGTGACAGACTCATCCCCACCAGTACTGTACCCCAATGTTACACAGTGACAGACCCGACCCCAACAGTACTGTATCCTGGTGTTACACAGTGATAGACCCATCCCCACAAGTACTGTACCCCAGTGTTACACAGAGACAGACTCGTCCCCACCAGTACTGTACCCCAATATTATACAGTGACAGACCTGTCCCCATCAGTACTGTACCCCAGTGTTACACAGTGACAGACCTGATCTCAACATTACTGTACCCCAGTGTAATATAGTGACAGACCCGTACCCACCAATACTGTACACGGGTATTACACAGTGACAGACCTGTCCCCACAAGTACTGTACCCCAATGTTACAAAGTGACGGACCTGACCTCAACAGTACTGTACCCCAGTGTAATATAGTGACAGGCTCGTCCCCACCAGTACTGTACCCCAGTGTAATACAGTGACTCACCCATCCCCAACAGTACTGTACCCCAGTGTTACACAGTGACAGACCAGACCCCAACAGTACTGTAACCCGGAGTTACATAGTGACAGACCCGTCTCCACCAGTACTGTACTCCATTGTTACACAGTGACAGACCTGTCCCCACCAGTACTGTACCCCAATGTTACACAGTGACAGACCTGACCTCAACAGTACTGTACCCCAGTGTAATACAGTGACATACCCATCCCCAACAGTACTGTACCCCAGTGTTACACAGTGACAGACCCGACCCCAACAGTACTGTAACCCGGTGTTACATAGTGACAGACCCGTCCCCACCAGTACTGTACCCCAATGTTACACAGTGACAGACCCATCCCCACCAGTACTGTTCCCCAATGTTACACAGTGAGAGACCTGACCCCAACAGGACTGTATCCCGGTGTTACACAGTGACAGACCCGTCCCCACCAGTACTGTACCCCAATGTTACACAGTGACAGACCTGACCTCAACAGTACTGTACCCCAGTGTAATACAGTGACATACCCATCCCCAACAGTACTGTACCCCAGTGTTACACAGTGACAGACCCAACCCCAGCAGTACTGTAACCCGGTGTTATATTGTGACAGACCCGTCCCCACCAGTACTGTACCCCAATGTTACACAGTGGCAAGCCTGACCCCAACTGTACTGTACCTCAGTGTTACACAGTGACAGACTCGTCCCCACCAGTACTGTACCCCAGTGTTACACAGTGCCAGACCTGACCCCAACTGTACTGTACCCCAGTGTTACACAGTGACAGACTCATCCCCACCAGTACTGTACCCCAATGTTACACAGTGACAGACCCGACCCCAACGGTACTGTATCCTGGTGTTACACAGTGACAGACCCATCCCCACCAGTACTGTACCCCAGTGTTACACAGAGACAGACTCGTCCCCACCAGTACTGTACCCCAATATTACACAGTGACAGACCTGTCCCCATCAGTACTGTACCCCAGTGTTACACAGTGACAGACCTGACCTCAACATTACTGTACCCCAGTGTAATATAGTTACAGACCCGTCCCCACCAATAGTGTACACGGGTATTACACAGTGACAGACCTGTCCCCACCAGTACTGTACCCCAATGTTACAAAGTGACGGACCTGACCTTAACAGTACTGTACCCCAGTGTAATATAGTGACAGGCTCGTCCCCACCAGTACTGTACCCCAGTGTAATACAGTGACTCACCCATCCCCAACAGTACTGTACCCCAGTGTTACACAGTGACAGACCAGACCCCAACAGTACTGTAACCCGGAGTTACATAGTGACAGACCCGTCTCCACCAGTACTGTACTCCAATGTTACACAGTGACAGACCTGTCCCCACCAGTACTGTACCCCAATGTTACACAGTGACAGACCCGACCCCAACAGTACTGATTCCCGGTGTTACACAGTGACAGACCCGACCCCAACAGTACTGTAACCCGGTGTTACATAGTGACAGACCCGTCCCCACCAGTACTGTACCCCAATGTTACAAAGTGACAGACCTGACCCCAACAATACTGTACCCCAGTGTTACACAGTGACAGACCCATCCCCACCAGTTCTGTACCCCAGTTATACACAGTGACAAACCCAACCCCAATTGTACTATATCCCGGTGTTACACAGTGACCAACCTGTCCCCATCAGTACTGTACCCCAGTGTTACACAGTGCCAGACCTGACCCCATCTGAACTGTACCCCAGTGTTACACAGTGACAGACTCATCCCCACCAGTACTGTACCCCAATGTTACACAGTGACAGACCCAACCCCAATTGTACTATATCCCGGTGTTACACAGTGACCAACCTGTCCCCATCAGTACTGTACCCCAGTGTTACATTGTGCCAGACCTTACTCCAACTGTACTGTACCCCAGTGTTACACAGAGACAGACTCGTCCCCACCAGTACTGTACCCCAATGTTACACAGTGACAGACCCAACCCCAATTGTACTATATCACGGTGTTACACAGTGACCAACCTGTCCCCATCAGTACTGTACCCCAGTGTTACATTGTGCCAGACCTGTCCCCATCAGTACTGTACCCCAGTGTTACACAGTGACAAACCTGACCTCAACAGTACTGTACCCCAGTGTAATATAGTGACAGACCCGTCCCCACCAATACTGTACACGGGTGTTACACAGTGACAGACCTGTCCCCACCAGTACTGTACCCCAATGTTACACAGTGACAGACCTGACCTCAACAGTACTGTACCCCAGTGTAATATAGTGACAGACCCGTCCCCACCAGTACTGTACCCCAGTGTAATACAGTGACAGACCCGACCCCAATTGTACTATATCCCGGTGTTACACAGTAACCGACCTGTCCCCATCAGTACTGTACCCCAGTGTTACACAGTGCCAGACCTGACCCCAACTGTACTGTACCCCAGTGTTACACATTGACAGACCTGACCCCAACAGTGCTGTACCCCAGTGTTACACAGTGACAGACCCATCCCCACCAGTACTGTAACCCGGTGTTACATAGTGACAGACCCGTCCCCACCAGTACTGTACCCCAATGTTACACATTGACAGACCCATCCCCACCAGTACTGTTCCCCAATGTTACACAGTGAGAGACCTGACCCAAACAGTACTGTATCCCGGTGTTACACAGTGACAGACTCGTCCCCACCAGTACTGTACCCCAGTGTTACACAGTGCCAGAACTGACCCCAACTGTACTGTACCCCAATGTTACACAGCGATAGACCTGACCCCAACAGTACTGTATCCCGGTGTTACACAGTGATAGACCCATCCCCACTAGTACTGTACCCCAGTGTTACACAGTGACAGACCCGACCCCAACAGTACTACAACCCGGTGTTACATAGTGACAGACCCGTCCCCACCAGAACTGGACCCCAATGTTACACAGTGACAGACCTGACCCCAATAGTGCTGTACCCCATTGTTACACAGTGATAGACCTGACCCCAACTGTACTGTACCCCAGTGTTACACAGTGACAGACCTGACCCCAATAATACTGTACCCCAGTGTTACACAGTGACAGACCCATCCCCACCAGTACTGTACCCCAGTGTTACACAGTGACAGACCCGACACCAACAGTACTGTATCCCGGTGTTACCCTGTGACAGACTCGTCCCCACCAGTACTGTACCCCAGTGTTACACATTGACAGACCCGACCCCAAGAGTACTGTACCCCAGTGTTACACAGTGACAGACCTGACCCCAACTGTACTGTACCCCAGTGTTACACAGTGACAGACTCGTCCGCACCAGTACTGTACCCCAATATTACACAGTGACAGACCGACCAACAGTACTGATTCCCGGTGTTACACAGTGACAGACCCATCCCCACCAGTACTGTACCCCAGTGTTACACAGTCACAGACCCGACCCCAACAGTACTGTAACCCGGTGTTTCATAGTGACAGACCCGTCCCCACCAGTACTGTACCCCAATGTTACACAGTGACAGACCTGACCCCAACAATACTGTACCCCAGTGTTACACAGTGACATATCCATCCCCACCAGTACTGTACCCCAGTGATACACAGTGATAGACCTGACCCCAACAATACTGTACCCCAGTGTTACACAGTGACAGACCCATCCCCACCAGTACTGTACCCCAGTGATACACAGTGATAGACCCGACCCCAATTGTACTATATCCCGGTGTTACACAGTGACCAACCTGTCCCCATCGGTACTGTACCCCAGTGTTACACCGTGCCAGACCTGACCCCAACTGTACTGTACCCCAGTGTTACACAGTGACAGACTCATCCCCACCAGTACTGTACCCCAATGTTACACAGTGACAGACCCGACCCCAACAGTACTGTATCCTGGTGTTACACAGTGATAGACCCATCCCCACAAGTACTGTACCCCAGTGTTACACAGAGACAGACTCGTCCCCACCAGTACTGTACCCCAATATTACACAGTGACAGACCTGTCCCCATCAGTACTGTACCCCAGTGTTACACAGTGACAGACCTGATCTCAACATTACTGTACCCCAGTGTAATATAGTGACAGACCCGTCCCCACCAATACTGTACACGGGTATTACACAGTGACAGACCTGTCCCCAACAGTACTGTACCCCAATGTTACAAAGTGACGGATCTGACCTCAACAGTACTGTACCCCAGTGTAATATAGTGACAGGCTCGTCCCCACCAGTACTGTACCCCAGTGTAATACAGTGACTCACCCATCCCCAACAGTACTGTACCCCAGTGTTACACAGTGACAGACCAGACCCCAACAGTACTGTAACCCGGAGTTACATAGTGACAGACCCGTCCCCACCAGTACTGTACCCCAATGTTACACAGTGACAGACCTGACCTCAACAGTACTGTACCCCAGTGTAATACAGTGACATACCCATCCCCAACAGTACTGTACCCCAGTGTTACACAGTGACAGACCCGACCCCAGCAGTACTGTAACCCGGTGTTACATAGTGACAGTCCCGTCCCCACCAGAACTGTACCCCAATGTTACACAGTGACAGACCTGACCCCAACAGTGCTGTACCCCAATGTTACACAGTGATAGACCTGACCCCAACTGTACTGTACCCCAGTGTTACACAGTGAAAGACCTGACCCCAATAATACTGTACCCCAGTGTTACACAGTGACAGACCCATCCCCACCAGTACTGTACCCCAGTTTTACACAGTGACAGACCCGACACCAACAGTACTGTATCCCGGTGTTACCCAGTGACAGACTCGTCCCCACCAGTACTGTACCCCAGTGTTACACATTGACAGACCCGACCCCAAGAGTACTGTACCCCAGTGTTACACAGTGACAGACCTGACCCCAACTGTACTGTAACCCAGTGTTACACAGTGACAGACTCGTCCGCACCAGTACTGTACCCCAATGTTACACAGTGACAGACCCGACCCCAACAGTACTGTTACCCGGTGTTACACAGTGACAGACCCATCCCCACCAGTACTGTATCCCAGTGTTACAAAGTGACAGACTCATCCCCACCAGTACTGTACCCCAATGTTACACAGTGACAGACCCGAACCCAACAGTACTGTACCCCAGTGTGACACAGTGACAGACCTAACCCGAACACTACTGTACCTCAGTGTTACACAGTAACTGACCCGTACCCACCAGTACTGTAACCCGGTGTTACATAATGACAGACCCGTCCCCATCAGTACTGTACCCCAATGTTACACAGTGCCAGACCTGACCCCATCTGAACTGTACCCCAGTGTTACACAGTGACAGACTCATCCCCACCAGTACTGTACCCCAATGTTACACAGTGACAGACCCAACCCCAATTGTACTATATCCCGGTGTTACACAGTGACCAACCTGTCCCCATCAGTACTGTACCCCAGTGTTACATTGTGCCAGACCTGACTCCAACTGTACTGTACCCCAGTGTTACACAGAGACAGAATCGTCCCCACTAGTACTGTACCCCAATGTTACACAGTGACAGACCCAACCCCAATTGTACTATATCACGGTGTTACACAGTGACCAACCTGTCCCCATCAGTACTGTACCCCAGTGTTACATTGTGCCAGACCTGTCCCCATCAGTACTGTACCCCAGTGTTACACAGTGACAAACCTGACCTCAACAGTACTGTACCCCAGTGTAATATAGTGACAGACCCGTCCCCACCAATACTGTACACGGGTGTTACACAGTGACAGACCTGTCCCCACCAGTACTGTACCCCAATGTTACACAGTGACAGACCTGACCTCAACAGTACTGTACCCCAGTGTAATATAGTGACAGACCCGTCCCCACCAGTACTGTACCCCAGTGTAATACAGTGACAGACCCGACCCCAATTGTACTATATCCCGGTGTTACACAGTAACCGACCTGTCCCCATCAGTACTGTACCCCAGTGTTACACAGTGCCAGACCTGACCCCAACTGTACTGTACCCCAGTGTTACACATTGACAGACCTGACCCCAACAGTGCTGTACCCCAGTGTTACACAGTGACAGACCCATCCCCACCAGTACTGTAACCCGGTGTTACATAGTGACAGACCCGTCCCCACCAGTACTGTACCCCAATGTTACACATTGACAGACCCATCCCCACCAGTACTGTTCCCCAATGTTACACAGTGAGAGACCTGACCCCAACAGTACTGTATCCCGGTGTTACACAGTGACAGACTCGTCCCCACCAGTACTGTACCCCAGTGTTACACAGTGCCAGAACTGACCCCAACTGTACTGTACCCCAATGTTACACAGTGATAGACCTGACCCCAACAGTACTGTATCCCGGTGTTACACAGTGATAGACCCATCCCCACTAGTACTGTACCCCAGTGTTACACAGTGACAGACCCGACCCCAACAGTACTACAACCCGGTGTTACATAGTGACAGACCCGTCCCCACCAGAACTGTACCCCAATGTTACACAGTGACAGACCTGACCCCAATAGTGCTGTACCCCATTGTTACACAGTGATAGACCTGACCCCAACTGTACTGTACCCCAGTGTTACACAGTGACAGACCTGACCCCAATAATACTGTACCCCAGTGTTACACAGTGACAGACCCATCCCCACCAGTACTGTACCCCAGTGTTACACAGTGACAGACCCGACACCAACAGTACTGTATCCCGGTGTTACCCTGTGACAGACTCGTCCCCACCAGTACTGTACCCCAGTGTTACACATTGACAGACCCGACCCCAAGAGTACTGTACCCCAGTGTTACACAGTGACAGACCTGACCCCAACTGTACTGTACCCCAGTGTTACACAGTGACAGACTCGTCCGCACCAGTACTGTACCCCAATATTACACAGTGACAGACCGACCAACAGTACTGATTCCCGGTGTTACACAGTGACAGACCCATCCCCACCAGTACTGTACCCCAGTGTTACACAGTCACAGACCCGACCCCAACAGTACTGTAACCCGGTGTTTCATAGTGACAGACCCGTCCCCACCAGTACTGTACCCCAATGTTACACAGTGACAGACCTGACCCCAACAATACTGTACCCCAGTGTTACACAGTGACAGACCCATCCCCACCAGTACTGTACCCCAGTGATACACAGTGATAGACCTGACCCCAACAATACTGTACCCCAGTGTTACACAGTGACAGACCCATCCCCACCAGTACTGTACCCCAGTGATACACAGTGATAGACCCGACCCCAATTGTACTATATCCCGGTGTTACACAGTGACCAACCTGTCCCCATCGGTACTGTACCCCAGTGTTACACCGTGCCAGACCTGACCCCAACTGTACTGTACCCCAGTGTTACACAGTGACAGACTCATCCCCACCAGTACTGTACCCCAATGTTACACAGTGACAGACCCGACCCCAACAGTACTGTATCCTGGTGTTACACAGTGATAGACCCATCCCCACAAGTACTGTACCCCAGTGTTACACAGAGACAGACTCGTCCCCACCAGTACTGTACCCCAATATTACACAGTGACAGACCTGTCCCCATCAGTACTGTACCCCAGTGTTACACAGTGACAGACCTGATCTCAACATTACTGTACCCCAGTGTAATATAGTGACAGACCCGTCCCCACCAATACTGTACACGGGTATTACACAGTGACAGACCTGTCCCCACCAGTACTGTACCCCAATGTTACAAAGTGACGGATCTGACCTCAACAGTACTGTACCCCAGTGTAATATAGTGACAGGCTCGTCCCCACCAGTACTGTACCCCAGTGTAATACAGTGACTCACCCATCCCCAACAGTACTGTACCCCAGTGTTACACAGTGACAGACCAGACCCCAACAGTACTGTAACCCGGAGTTACATAGTGACAGACCCGTCCCCACCAGTACTGTACCCCAATGTTACACAGTGACAGACCTGACCTCAACAGTACTGTACCCCAGTGTAATACAGTGACATACCCATCCCCAACAGTACTGTACCCCAGTGTTACACAGTGACAGACCCGACCCCAGCAGTACTGTAACCCGGTGTTACATAGTGACAGTCCCGTCCCCACCAGAACTGTACCCCAATGTTACACAGTGACAGACCTGACCCCAACAGTGCTGTACCCCAATGTTACACAGTGATAGACCTGACCCCAACTGTACTTTACCCCAGTGTTACACAGTGACAGACCTGACCCCAATAATACTGTACCCCAGTGTTACACAGTGACAGACCCATCCCCACCAGTACTGTACCCCAGTGTTACACAGTGACAGACCCGACACCAACAGTACTGTATCCCGGTGTTACCCAGTGACAGGTCGTACCCACCAGTACTGTACCCCAGTGTTACACATTGACAGACCCGACCCCAAGAGTACTGTACCCCAGTGTTACACAGTGACAGACCTGACCCCAACTGTACTGTAACCCAGTGTTACACAGTGACAGACTCGTCCGCACCAGTACTGTACCCCAATGTTACACAGTGACAGACCCGACCCCAACAGTACTGTTACCCGGTGTTACACAGTGACAGACCCATCCCCACCAGTACTGTATCCCAGTGTTACAAAGTGACAGACTCGTCCCCACCAGTACTGTACCCCAATGTTACACAGTGACAGACCCGAACCCAACAGTACTGTACCCCAGTGTGACACAGTGACAGACCTAACCCGAACAGTACTGTACCTCAGTGTTACACAGTAACTGACCCGTACCCACCAGTACTGTAACCCGGTGTTACATAATGACAGACCCGTCCCCACCTGTACTGTACCGCAATGTTACACAGTGGCAAGCCTGACCCCAACTGTACTGTACCTCAGTGTTACACAGTGACAGACTCGTCCCCACCAGTACTGTACCCCAATGTTACACAGTGACAGACTCGACCCCAACAGTACTGATTCCCGGTGTTACACAGTGACAGACCCATCCCCACCAGTACTGTACCCCAGTGTTACACAGTGACAGACCCGACCCCAACAGTACTGTAACCCGGTGTTACATAGTGACAGACCCGTCCCCACCAGTACTGTACCCCAATGTTACACAGTGACAGACCTGACCCCAACAATACTGTACCCCAGTGTTACACAGTGACAGACCCATCCCCACCAGTTCTGTACCCCAGTTATACACAGTGACAAACCCAACCCCAATTGTACTATATCCCGGTGTTACACAGTGACCAACCTGTCCCCATCAGTACTGTACCCCAGTGTTACACAGTGCCAGACCTGACCCCATCTGAACTGTACCCCAGTGTTACACAGTGACAGACTCATCCCCACCAGTACTGTACCCCAATGTTACACAGTGACAGACCCAACCCCAATTGTACTATATCCCGGTGTTACACAGTGACCAACCTGTCCCCATCAGTACTGTACCCCAGTGTTACATTGTGCCAGACCTGTCCCCATCAGTACTGTACCCCAGTGTTACACAGTGACAAACCTGACCTCAACAGTACTGTACCCCAGTGTAATATAGTGACAGACCCGTCCCCACCAATACTGTACACGGGTGTTACACAGTGACAGACCTGTCCCCACCAGTACTGTACCCCAATGTTACACAGTGACAGACCTGACCTCAACAGTACTGTACCCCAGTGTAATATAGTGACAGACCCATCCCCACCAGTACTGTACCCCAGTGTAATACAGTGACAGACCCGACCCCAATTGTACTATATCCCGGTGTTACACAGTAACCGACCTGTCCCCATCAGTACTGTACCCCAGTGTTACACAGTGCCAGACCTGACCCCAACTGTACTGTACCCCAGTGTTACACAGTGACAGACCTGACCCCAACAGTGCTGTACCCCAGTGTTACACAGTGACAGACCCATCCCCACCAGTACTGTAACCCGGTGTTACATAGTGACAGACCCGTCCCCACCAGTACTGTACCCCAATGTTACACATTGACAGACCCATCCCCACCAGTACTGTTCCCCAATGTTACACAGTGAGAGACCTGACCCCAACAGTACTGTATCCCGGTGTTACACAGTGACAGACTCGTCCCCACCAGTACTGTACCCCAGTGTTACACAGTGCCAGAACTGACCCCAACTGTACTGTACCCCAATGTTACACAGTGATAGACCTGACCCCAACAGTACTGTATCCTGGTGTTACACAGTGATAGACCCATCCCCACTAGTACTGTACCCCAGTGTTACACAGTGACAGACCCGACACCAACAGTACTACAACCCGGTGTTACATTGTGACAGACTCGTCCCCACCAGAACTGTACCCCAGTGTTACACATTGACAGACCCGACCCCAAGAGTACTGTACCCCAGTGTTACACAGTGACAGACCTGACCCCAACTGTACTGTAACCCAGTGTTACACAGTGACAGACTCGTCCGCACCAGTACTGTACCCCAATATTACACAGTGACAGACCGACCAACAGTCCTGATTCCCGGTGTTTCACAGTGACAGACCCATCCCCACCAGTACTGTACCCCAGTGTTACACAGTCACAGACCCGACCCCAACAGTACTGTAACCCGGTGTTTCATAGTGACAGACCCGTCCCCACCAGTACTGTACCCCAATGTTACACAGTGACAGACCTGACCCCAACAATACTGTACCCCAGTATTACACAGTGACAGACCCATCCCCACCAGTACTGTACCCCAGTGATACACAGTGATAGACCTGACCCCAACAATACTGTACCCCAGTGTTACACAGTGACAGACCCATCCCCACCAGTACTGTACCCCAGTGATACACAGTGATAGACCCGACCCCAATTGTACTATATCCCGGTGTTACACAGTGACCAACCTGTCCCCATCGGTACTGTACCCCAGTGTTACACCGTGCCAGACCTGACCCCAACTGTACTGTACCCCAGTGTTACACAGTGACAGACTCATCCCCACCAGTACTGTACCCCAATGTTACACAGTGACAGACCCGACCCCAACAGTACTGTATCCTGGTGTTACACAGTGATAGACCCATCCCCACAAGTACTGTACCCCAGTGTTACACAGAGACAGACTCGTCCCCACCAGTACTGTACCCCAATATTATACAGTGACAGACCTGTCCCCATCAGTACTGTACCCCAGTGTTACACAGTGACAGACCTGATCTCAACATTACTGTACCCCAGTGTAATATAGTGACAGACCCGTACCCACCAATACTGTACACGGGTATTACACAGTGACAGACCTGTCCCCACAAGTACTGTACCCCAATGTTACAAAGTGACGGACCTGACCTCAACAGTACTGTACCCCAGTGTAATATAGTGACAGGCTCGTCCCCACCAGTACTGTACCCCAGTGTAATACAGTGACTCACCCATCCCCAACAGTACTGTACCCCAGTGTTACACAGTGACAGACCAGACCCCAACAGTACTGTAACCCGGAGTTACATAGTGACAGACCCGTCTCCACCAGTACTGTACTCCATTGTTACACAGTGACAGACCTGTCCCCACCAGTACTGTACCCCAATGTTACACAGTGACAGACCTGACCTCAACAGTACTGTACCCCAGTGTAATACAGTGACATACCCATCCCCAACAGTACTGTACCCCAGTGTTACACAGTGACAGACCCGACCCCAACAGTACTGTAACCCGGTGTTACATAGTGACAGACCCGTCCCCACCAGTACTGTACCCCAATGTTACACAGTGACAGACCCATCCCCACCAGTACTGTTCCCCAATGTTACACAGTGAGAGACCTGACCCCAACAGGACTGTATCCCGGTGTTACACAGTGACAGACCCGTCCCCACCAGTACTGTACCCCAATGTTACACAGTGACAGACCTGACCTCAACAGTACTGTACCCCAGTGTAATACAGTGACATACCCATCCCCAACAGTACTGTACCCCAGTGTTACACAGTGACAGACCCAACCCCAGCAGTACTGTAACCCGGTGTTATATTGTGACAGACCCGTCCCCACCAGTACTGTACCCCAATGTTACACAGTGGCAAGCCTGACCCCAACTGTACTGTACCTCAGTGTTACACAGTGACAGACTCGTCCCCACCAGTACTGTACCCCAGTGTTACACAGTGCCAGACCTGACCCCAACTGTACTGTACCCCAGTGTTACACAGTGACAGACTCATCCCCACCAGTACTGTACCCCAATGTTACACAGTGACAGACCCGACCCCAACGGTACTGTATCCTGGTGTTACACAGTGACAGACCCATCCCCACCAGTACTGTACCCCAGTGTTACACAGAGACAGACTCGTCCCCACCAGTACTGTACCCCAATATTACACAGTGACAGACCTGTCCCCATCAGTACTGTACCCCAGTGTTACACAGTGACAGACCTGACCTCAACATTACTGTACCCCAGTGTAATATAGTTACAGACCCGTCCCCACCAATAGTGTACACGGGTATTACACAGTGACAGACCTGTCCCCACCAGTACTGTACCCCAATGTTACAAAGTGACGGACCTGACCTTAACAGTACTGTACCCCAGTGTAATATAGTGACAGGCTCGTCCCCACCAGTACTGTACCCCAGTGTAATACAGTGACTCACCCATCCCCAACAGTACTGTACCCCAGTGTTACACAGTGACAGACCAGACCCCAACAGTACTGTAACCCGGAGTTACATAGTGACAGACCCGTCTCCACCAGTACTGTACTCCAATGTTACACAGTGACAGACCTGTCCCCACCAGTACTGTACCCCAATGTTACACAGTGACAGACCTGACCTCAACAGTACTGTACCCCAGTGTAATACAGTGACATACCCATCCCCAACAGTACTGTACCCCAGTGTTACACAGTGACAGACCCGACCCCAGCAGTACTGTAACCCGGTGTTACATAGTGACAGACCCGTCCCCACCAGTACTGTAACCCAATGTTACACAGTGACAGACCCATCCCCACCAGTACTGTTCCCCAATGTTACACAGTGAGAGACCTGACCCCAACAGGACTGTATCCCGGTGTTACACAGTGACAGACCCGTCCCCACCAGTACTGTACCCCAATGTTACACAGTGACAGACCTGACCTCAACAGTACTGTACCCCAGTGTTAGACAGTGACAGACTCGTCCCGAACATTACTCCACCCCAATGTTACACAGTGACAGACCTGACCCCAACAGTACTGTATCCCGGTGTTACACAGTAACAGATTCGTCCCCACCAGTACTGTACCCCAATGTTACACAGTGACAGACCAAACCCCAACAGTACTGATTCCCGGTGTTACACAGTGACAGACCCATCCCCACCAGTACTGTACCCCAGTGTTACACAGTGACAGACCCAATCCCAACAGTACTGTAACCCGGTGTTACACAGTGACAGACCCGACCCCAACAGTACTGTTACCCGGTGTTACACAGTGACAGACCCATCCCCACCAGTACTGTATCCCAGTGTTACAAAGTGACAGACTCGTCCCCACCAGTACTGTACCCCAATGTTACACAGTGACAGACCCGAACCCAACAGTACTGTACCCCAGTGTGACACAGTGACAGACCTAACCCGAACAGTACTGTACCTCAGTGTTACACAGTAACTGACCCGTACCCACCAGTACTGTAACCCGGTGTTACATAATGACAGACCCGTCCCCACCTGTACTGTACCGCAATGTTACACAGTGGCAAGCCTGACCCCAACTGTACTGTACCTCAGTGTTACACAGTGACAGACTCGTCCCCACCAGTACTGTACCCCAATGTTACACAGTGACAGACTCGACCCCAACAGTACTGATTCCCGGTGTTACACAGTGACAGACCCATCCCCACCAGTACTGTACCCCAGTGTTACACAGTGACAGAC
This sequence comes from Narcine bancroftii, assembly GCF_036971445.1. Lineage (NCBI taxonomy): Eukaryota > Metazoa > Chordata > Chondrichthyes > Torpediniformes > Narcinidae > Narcine > Narcine bancroftii. The sequence goes on from NC_091480.1 coordinate 58,894,630, forward strand.
CCGACCCCAACAGTACTGTAACCCGGTGTTACATAGTGACAGACCCGTCCCCACCAGTACTGTACCCCAATGTTACACAGTGACAGACCTGACCCCAACAATACTGTACCCCAGTGTTACACAGTGACAGACCCATCCCCACCAGTTCTGTACCCCAGTTATACACAGTGACAAACCCAACCCCAATTGTACTATATCCCGGTGTTACACAGTGACCAACCTGTCCCCATCAGTACTGTACCCCAGTGTTACACAGTGCCAGACCTGACCCCATCTGAACTGTACCCCAGTGTTACACAGTGACAGACTCATCCCCACCAGTACTGTACCCCAATGTTACACAGTGACAGACCCAACCCCAATTGTACTATATCCCGGTGTTACACAGTGACCAACCTGTCCCCATCAGTACTGTACCCCAGTGTTACATTGTGCCAGACCTGTCCCCATCAGTACTGTACCCCAGTGTTACACAGTGACAAACCTGACCTCAACAGTACTGTACCCCAGTGTAATATAGTGACAGACCCGTCCCCAGCAATACTGTACACGGGTGTTACACAGTGACAGACCTGTCCCCACCAGTACTGTACCCCAATGTTACACAGTGACAGACCTGACCTCAACAGTACTGTACCCCAGTGTAATATAGTGACAGACCCGTCCCCACCAGTACTGTACCCCAGTGTAATACAGTGACAGACCCGACCCCAATTGTACTATATCCCGGTGTTACACAGTAACCGACCTGTCCCCATCAGTACTGTACCCCAATGTTACACAGTGACAGACCTGTCCCCACCAGTACTGTACCCCAATGTTACACAGTGACAGACCTGACCTCAACAGTACTGTACCCCAGTGTAATGCAGTGACATACCCATCCCCAACAGTACTGTACCCCAGTGTTACACAGTGACAGACCCGACCCCAGCAGTACTGTAACCCGGTGTTACATAGTGACAGACCCGTCCCCACCAGTACTGTACCCCAATGTTACACAGTGACAGACCCATCCCCACCAGTACTGTTCCCCAATGTTACACAGTGACAGACCTGACCTCAACAGTACTGTACCCCAGTGTAATACAGTGACATACCCATCCCCAACAGTACTGTACCCCAGTGTTACACAGTGACAGACCCGACCCCAGCAGTACTGTAACCCGGTGTTACATAGTGACAGACCCGTCCCCACCAGTACTGTACCCCAATGTTACACAGTGGCAAGCCTGACCCCAACTGTACTGTACCTCAGTGTTACACAGTGACAGACTCGTCCCCACCGGTACTGTACCCCAGTGTTACACAGTGCCAGACCTGACCCCAACTGTACTGTACCCCAGTGTTACACAGTGACAGACTCATCCCCACCAGTACTGTACCCCAATGTTACACAGTGACAGACCCGACCCCAACGGTACTGTATCCTGGTGTTACACAGTGACAGACCCATCCCCACCAGTACTGTACCCCAGTGTTACACAGAGACAGACTCGTCCCCACCAGTACTGTACCCCAATATTACACAGTGACAGACCTGTCCCCACCAGTACTGTACCCCAGTGTTACACAGTGCCAGAACTGACCCCAACTGTACTGTACCCCAATGTTACACAGTGATAGACCTGACCCCAACAGTACTGTATCCCGGTGTTACACAGTGATAGACCCATCCCCACTAGTACTGTACCCCAGTGTTACACAGTGACAGACCCGACCCAAACAGTACTACAACCCGGTGTTACATTGTGACAGACCCGTCCCCACCAGAACTGTACCCCAATGTTACACAGTGACAGACCTGACCCCAATAGTGCTGTACCCCATTGTTACACAGTGATAGACCTGACCCCAACTGTACTGTACCCCAGTGTTACACAGTGACAGACCTGACCCCAATAATACTGTACCCCAGTGTTACACAGTGACAGACCCATCCCCACCAGTACTGTACCCCAGTGTTACACAGTGACAGACCCGACACCAACAGTACTGTATCCCGGTGTTACCCTGTGACAGACTCGTCCCCACCAGTACTGTACCCCAGTGTTACACATTGACAGACCCGACCCCAAGAGTACTGTACCCCAGTGTTACACAGTGACAGACCTGACCCCAACTGTACTGTACCCCAGTGTTACACAGTGACAGACTCGTCCGCACCAGTACTGTACCCCAATATTACACAGTGACAGACCGACCAACAGTCCTGATTCCCGGTGTTTCACAGTGACAGACCCATCCCCACCAGTACTGTACCCCAGTGTTACACAGTCACAGACCCGACCCCAACAGTACTGTAACCCGGTGTTTCATAGTGACAGACCCGTCCCCACCAGTACTGTACCCCAATGTTACACAGTGACAGACCTGACCCCAACAATACTGTACCCCAGTATTACACAGTGACAGACCCATCCCCACCAGTACTGTACCCCAGTGATACACAGTGATAGACCTGACCCCAACAATACTGTACCCCAGTGTTACACAGTGACAGACCCATCCCCACCAGTACTGTACCCCAGTGATACACAGTGATAGACCCGACCCCAATTGTACTATATCCCGGTGTTACACAGTGACCAACCTGTCCCCATCGGTACTGTACCCCAGTGTTACACCGTGCCAGACCTGACCCCAACTGTACTGTACCCCAGTGTTACACAGTGACAGACTCATCCCCACCAGTACTGTACCCCAATGTTACACAGTGACAGACCCGACCCCAACAGTACTGTATCCTGGTGTTACACAGTGATAGACCCATCCCCACAAGTACTGTACCCCAGTGTTACACAGAGACAGACTCGTCCCCACCAGTACTGTACCCCAATATTATACAGTGACAGACCTGTCCCCATCAGTACTGTACCCCAGTGTTACACAGTGACAGACCTGATCTCAACATTACTGTACCCCAGTGTAATATAGTGACAGACCCGTACCCACCAATACTGTACACGGGTATTACACAGTGACAGACCTGTCCCCACCAGTACTGTACCCCAATGTTACAAAGTGACGGATCTGACCTCAACAGTACTGTACCCCAGTGTAATATAGTGACAGGCTCGTCCCCACCAGTACTGTACCCCAGTGTAATACAGTGACTCACCCATCCCCAACAGTACTGTACCCCAGTGTTACACAGTGACAGACCAGACCCCAACAGTACTGTAACCCGGAGTTACATAGTGACAGACCCGTCCCCACCAGTACTGTACCCCAATGTTACACAGTGACAGACCTGACCTCAACAGTACTGTACCCCAGTGTAATACAGTGACATACCCATCCCCAACAGTACTGTACCCCAGTGTTACACAGTGACAGACCCGACCCCAGCAGTACTGTAACCCGGTGTTACATAGTGACAGACCCGTCCCCACCAGTACTGTACCCCAATGTTACACAGTGGCAAGCCTGACCCCAACTGTACTGTACCTCAGTGTTACACAGTGACAGACTCGTCCCCACCAGTACTGTACCCCAGTGTTACACAGTGCCAGACCTGACCCCAACTGTACTGTACCCCAGTGTTACACAGTGACAGACTCATCCCCACCAGTACTGTACCCCAATGTTACACAGTGACAGACCCGACCCCAACGGTACTGTATCCTGGTGTTACACAGTGACAGACCCATCCCCACCAGTACTGTACCCCAGTGTTACACAGAGACAGACTCGTCCCCACCAGTACTGTACCCCAATATTACACAGTGACAGACCTGTCCCCATCAGTACTGTACCCCAGTGTTACACAGTGACAGACCTGACCTCAACATTACTGTACCCCAGTGTAATATAGTTACAGACCCGTCCCCACCAATAGTGTACACGGGTATTACACGGTGACAGACCTGTCCCCACAAGTACTGTACCCCAATGTTACAAAGTGACGGACCTGACCTCAACAGTACTGTACCCCAGTGTAATATAGTGACAGGCTCGTCCCCACCAGTACTGTACCCCAGTGTAATACAGTGACTCACCCATCCCCAACAGTACTGTACCCCAGTGTTACACAGTGACAGACCAGACCCCAACAGTACTGTAACCCGGAGTTACATAGTGACAGACCCGTCTCGACCAGTACTGTACTCCAATGTTACACAGTGACAGACCTGTCCCCACCAGTACTGTACCCCAATGTTACACAGTGACAGACCTGACCTCAACAGTACTGTACCCCAGTGTAATACAGTGACATACCCATCCCCAACAGTACTGTACCCCAGTGTTACACAGTGACAGACCCGACCCCAGCAGTACTGTAACCCGGTGTTACATAGTGACAGACCCGTCCCCACCTGTACTGTACCCCAATGTTACACAGTGACAGACCCATCCCCACCAGTACTGTTCCCCAATGTTACACAGTGAGAGACCTGACCCCAACAGGACTGTATCCCGGTGTTACACAGTGACAGACCCGTCCCCACCAGTACTGTACCCCAATGTTACACAGTGACAGACCTGACCTCAACAGTACTGTACCCCAGTGTAATACAGTGACATACCCATCCCCAACAGTACTGTACCCCAGTGTTACACAGTGACAGACCCGACCCCAGCAGTACTGTAACCCGGTGTTACATAGTGACAGACCCGTCCCCACCAGTACTGTACCCCAATGTTACACAGTGGCAAGCCTGACCCCAACTGTACTGTACCTCAGTGTTACACAGTGACAGACTCGTCCCCACCAGTACTGTACCCCAGTGTTACACAGTGCCAGACCTGACCCCAACTGTACTGTACCCCAGTGTTACACAGTGACAGACTCATCCCCACCAGTACTGTACCCCAATGTTACACAGTGACAGACCCGACCCCAACGGTACTGTATCCTGGTGTTACACAGTGACAGACCCATCCCCACCAGTACTGTACCCCAGTGTTACACAGAGACAGACTCGTCCCCACCAGTACTGTACCCCAATATTACACAGTGACAGACCTGTCCCCATCAGTACTGTACCCCAGTGTTACACAGTGACAGACCTGACCTCAACATTACTGTACCCCAGTGTAATATAGTTACAGACCCGTCCCCATCAATAGTGTACACGGGTATTACACAGTGACAGACCTGTCCCCACCAGTACTGTACCCCAATGTTACAAAGTGACGGACCTGACCTTAACAGTACTGTACCCCAGTGTAATATAGTGACAGGCTCGTCCCCACCAGTACTGTACCCCAGTGTAATACAGTGACTCACCCATCCCCAACAGTACTGTACCCCAGTGTTACACAGTGACAGACCAGACCCCAACAGTACTGTAACCCGGAGTTACATAGTGACAGACCCGTCTCCACCAGTACTGTACTCCAATGTTACACAGTGACAGACCTGTCCCCACCAGTACTGTACCCCAATGTTACACAGTGACAGACCTGACCTCAACAGTACTGTACCCCAGTGTAATACAGTGACATACCCATCCCCAACAGTACTGTACCCCAGTGTTACACAGTGACAGACCCGACCCCAGCAGTACTGTAACCCGGTGTTACATAGTGACAGACCCGTCCCCACCAGTACTGTAACCCAATGTTACACAGTGACAGACCCATCCCCACCAGTACTGTTCCCCAATGTTACACAGTGAGAGACCTGACCCCAACAGGACTGTATCCCGGTGTTACACAGTGACAGACCCGTCCCCACCAGTACTGTACCCCAATGTTACACAGTGACAGACCTGACCTCAACAGTACTGTACCCCAGTGTTAGACAGTGACAGACTCGTCCCGAACATTACTCCACCCCAATGTTACACAGTGACAGACCTGACCCCAACAGTACTGTATCCCGGTGTTACACAGTAACAGATTCGTCCCCACCAGTACTGTACCCCAATGTTACACAGTGACAGACCAAACCCCAACAGTACTGATTCCCGGTGTTACACAGTGACAGACCCATCCCCACCAGTACTGTACCCCAGTGTTACACAGTGACAGACCCAATCCCAACAGTACTGTAACCCGGTGTTACATAGTGACAGACCCGTCCCCACCAGTACTGTACCCCAATATTACGCAGTGACAGACCGACCAACAGTACTGATTCCCGGTGTTACACAGTGACAGACCCATCCCCACCAGTACTGTACCCCAGTGTTACACAGTCACAGACCCGACCCCAACAGTTCTGTAACCCGGTGTTTCATAGTGACAGACCCGTCCCCACCAGTACTGTACCCCAATGTTACACAGTGACAGACCTGACCCCAACAATACTGTAGCCCAGTGTTACACAGTGACAGACCCATCCCCACCAGTACTGTACCCCAGTGATACACAGTGATAGACCCGACCCCAATTGTACTATATCCCGGTGTTACACAGTGACCAACCTGTCCCCATCGGTACTGTACCCCAGTGTTACACCGTGCCAGACCTGACCCCAACTGTACTGTACCCCAGTGTTACACAGTGACAGACTCATCCCCACCAGTACTGTACCCCAATGTTACACAGTGACAGACCCGACCCCAACAGTACTGTATCCTGGTGTTACACAGTGATAGACCCATCCCCACAAGTACTGTACCCCAGTGTTACACAGAGACAGACTCGTCCCCACCAGTACTGTACCCCAATATTACACAGTGACAGACCTGTCCCCATCAGTACTGTACCCCAATGTTACACAGTGACAGACCTGATCTCAACATTACTGTACCCCAGTGTAATATAGTGACAGACCCGTCCCCACCAATACTGTACACGGGTATTACACAGTGACAGACCTGTCCCCACCAGTACTGTACCCCAATGTTACAAAGTGACGGATCTGACCTCAACAGTACTGTACCCCAGTGTAATATAGTGACAGGCTCGTCCCCACCAGTACTGTACCCCAGTGTAATACAGTGACTCACCCATCCCCAACAGTACTGTACCCCAGTGTTACACAGTGACAGACCAGACCCCAACAGTACTGTAACCCGGAGTTACATAGTGACAGACCCGTCTCCACCAGTACTGTACCCCAATGTTACACAGGGACAGACCTGTCCCCACCAGTACTGTACCCCAATGTTACACAGTGACAGACCTGACCTCAACAGTACTGTACCCCAGTGTAATACAGTGACATACCCATCCCCAACAGTACTGTACCCCAGTGTTACACAGTGACAGACCCGACCCCAGCAGTACTGTAACCCGGTGTTACATAGTGACAGACCCGTCCCCACCAGTACTGTACCCCAATGTTACACAGTGACAGACCCATCCCCACCAGTACTGTTCCCCAATGTTACACAGTGAGAGACCTGACCCCAACAGTACTGTATCCCGGTGTTACACAGTGACAGACTCGTCCCCACCAGTACTGTACCCCAGTGTTACACAGTGCCAGACCTGACCCCAACTGTACTGTACCCCAATGTTACACAGTGATAGACCTGACCCCAACAGTATTGTATCCCGGTGTTACACAGTGACAGACCCATCCCCACTAGTACTGTACCCCAGTGTTACACAGTGACAGACCCGACCCCAACAGTACTACAACCCGGTGTTACATAGTGACAGTCCCGTCCCCACCAGAACTGTACCCCAATGTTACACAGTGACAGACCTGACCCCAACTGTACTGTACCCCAGTGTTACACAGTGACAGACCTGACCCCAATAATACTGTACCCCAGTGTTACACAGTGACAGACCCATCCCCACCAGTACTGTACCCCAGTGTTACACAGTGACAGACCCGACACCAACAGTACTGTATCCCGGTGTGACCCAGTGACAGACTCGTCCCCACCAGTACTGTACCCCAGTGTTACACATTGACAGACCCGACCCCAAGAGTACTGTACCCCAGTGTTACACAGTGACAGACCTGACCCCAACTGTACTGTAACCCAGTGTTACACAGTGACAGACTCGTCCGCACCAGTACTGTACCCCAATGTTACACAGTGACAGACCCGACCCCAACAGTACTGTTACCCGGTGTTACACAGTGACAGACCCATCCCCACCAGTACTGTATCCCAGTGTTACAAAGTGACAGACTCGTCCCCACCAGTACTGTACCCCAATGTTACACAGTGACAGACCCGAACCCAACAGTACTGTACCCCAGTGTGACACAGTGACAGACCTAACCCGAACAGTACTGTACCTCAGTGTTACACAGTAACTGACCCGTACCCACCAGTACTGTAACCCGGTGTTACATAATGACAGACCCGTCCCCACCTGTACTGTACCCCAATGTTACACAGTGGCAAGCCTGACCCCAACTGTACTGTACCCCAGTGTTACACAGAGACAGACTCGTCCCCACCAGTACTGTACCCCAATATTACACAGTGACAGACCTGTCCCCATCAGTACTGTACCCCAGTGTTACACAGTGACAGACCTGACCTCAACATTACTGTACCCCAGTGTAATATAGTTACAGACCCGTCCCCACCAATAGTGTACACGGGTATTACACAGTGACAGACCTGTCCCCACAAGTACTGTACCCCAATGTTACAAAGTGACGGACCTGACCTCAACAGTACTGTACCCCAGTGTAATATAGTGACAGGCTCGTCCCCACCAGTACTGTACCCCAGTGTAATACAGTGACTCACCCATCCCCAACAGTACTGTACCCCAGTGTTACACAGTGACAGACCAGACCCCAACAGTACTGTAACCCGGAGTTACATAGTGACAGACCCGTCTCCACCAGTACTGTACTCCAATGTTACACAGTGACAGACCTGTCCCCACCAGTACTGTACCCCAATGTTACACAGTGACAGACCTGACCTCAACAGTACTGTACCCCAGTGTAATACAGTGACATACCCATCCCCAACAGTACTGTAGCCCAGTGTTACACAGTGACAGACCCGACCCCAGCAGTACTGTAACCCGGTGTTACATAGTGACAGACCCGTCCCCACCAGTACTGTACCCCAATGTTACACAGTGACAGACCCATCCCCACCAGTACTGTTCCCCAATGTTACACAGTGAGAGACCTGACACCAACAGGACTGTATCCCGGTGTTACACAGTGACAGACCCGTCCCCACCAGTACTGTACCCCAATGTTACACAGTGACAGACCTGACCTCAACAGTACTGTACCCCAGTGTAATACAGTGACATACCCATCCCCAACAGTACTGTACCCCAGTGTTACACAGTGACAGACCCGACCCCAGCAGTACTGTAACCCGGTGTTACATAGTGACAGACCCGTCCCCACCAGTACTGTACCCCAATGTTACACAGTGGCAAGCCTGACCCCAACTGTACTGTACCTCAGTGTTACACAGTGACAGACTCGTCCCCACCAGTACTGTACCCCAGTGTTACACAGTGCCAGACCTGACCCCAACTGTACTGTACCCCAGTGTTACACAGTGACAGACTCATCCCCACCAGTACTGTACCCCAATGTTACACAGTGACAGACCCGACCCCAACGGTACTGTATCCTGGTGTTACACAGTGACAGACCCATCCCCACCAGTACTGTACCCCAGTGTTACACAGAGACAGACTCGTCCCCACCAGTACTGTACCCCAATATTACACAATGACAGACCTGTCCCCATCAGTACTGTACCCCAGTGTTACACAGTGACAGACCTGACCTCAACATTACTGTACCCCAGTGTAATATAGTTACAGACCCGTCCCCACCAATAGTGTACACGGGTATTACACAGTGACAGACCTGTCCCCACCAGTACTGTACCCCAATGTTACAAAGTGACGGACCTGACCTTAACAGTACTGTACCCCAGTGTAATATAGTGACAGGCTCGTCCCCACCAGTACTGTACCCCAGTGTAATACAGTGACTCACCCATCCCCAACAGTACTGTACCCCAGTGTTACACAGTGACAGACCAGACCCCAACAGTACTGTAACCCGGAGTTACATAGTGACAGACCCGTCTCCACCAGTACTGTACTCCAATGTTACACAGTGACAGACCTGTCCCCACCAGTACTGTACCCCAATGTTACACAGTGACAGACCTGACCTCAACAGTACTGTACCCCAGTGTAATACAGTGACATACCCATCCCCAACAGTACTGTACCCCAGTGTTACACAGTGACAGACCCGACCCCAGCAGTACTGTAACCCGGTGTTACATAGTGACAGACCCATCCCCACCAGTACTGTTCCCCAATGTTACACAGTGAGAGACCTGACCCCAACAGGACTGTATCCCGGTGTTATACAGTGACAGACCCGTCCCCACCAGTACTGTACCCCAATGTTACACAGTGACAGACCTGACCTCAACAGTACTGTACCCCAGTGTTAGACAGTGACAGACTCGTCCCGAACATTACTCCACCCCAATGTTACACAGTGACAGACCTGACCCCAACAGTACTGTATCCCGGTGTTACACAGTAACAGATTCGTCCCCACCAGTACTGTACCCCAATGTTACACAGTGACAGACCAAACCCCAACAGTACTGATTCCCGGTGTTACACAGTGACAGACCCATCCCCACCAGTACTGTACCCCAGTGTTACACAGTGACAGACCCAATCCCAACAGTACTGTAACCCGGTGTTACATAGTGACAGACCCGTCCCCACCAGTACTGTACCCCAATATTACACAGTGACAGACCGACCAACAGTACTGATTCCCGGTGTTACACAGTGACAGACCCATCCCCACCAGTACTGTACCCCAGTGTTACACAGTCACAGACCCGACCCCAACAGTTCTGTAACCCGGTGTTTCATAGTGACAGACCCGTCCCCACCAGTACTGTACCCCAATGTTACACAGTGACAGACCTGACCCCAACAATACTGTACCCCAGTGTTACACAGTGACAGACCCATCCCCACCAGTACTGTACCCCAGTGATACACAGTGATAGACCCGACCCCAATTGTACTATATCCCGGTGTTACACAGTGACCAACCTGTCCCCATCGGTACTGTACCCCAGTGTTACACCGTGCCAGACCTGACCCCAACTGTACTGTACCCCAGTGTTACACAGTGACAGACTCATCCCCACCAGTACTGTACCCCAATGTTACACAGTGACAGACCCGACCCCAACAGTACTGTATCCTGGTGTTACACAGTGATAGACCCATCCCCACAAGTACTGTACCCCAGTGTTACACAGAGACAGACTCGTCCCCACCAGTACTGTACCCCAATATTACACAGTGACAGACCTGTCCCCATCAGTACTGTACCCCAGTGTTACACAGTGACAGACCTGATCTCAACATTACTGTACCCCAGTGTAATATAGTGACAGACCCGTCCCCACCAATATTGTACACGGGTATTACACAGTGACAGACCTGTCCCCACCAGTACTGTACCCCAATGTTACAAAGTGACGGATCTGACCTCAACAGTACTGTACCCCAGTGTAATATAGTGACAGGCTCGTCCCCACCAGTACTGTACCCCAGTGTAATACAGTGACTCACCCATCCCCAACAGTACTGTACCCCAGTGTTACACAGTGACAGACCAGACCCCAACAGTACTGTAACCCGGAGTTACATAGTGACAGACCCGTCTCCACCAGTACTGTACCCCAATGTTACACAGGGACAGACCTGTCCCCACCAGTACTGTACCCCAATGTTACACAGTGACAGACCTGACCTCAACAGTACTGTACCCCAGTGTAATACAGTGACATACCCATCCCCAACAGTACTGTACCCCAGTGTTACACAGTGACAGACCCGACCCCAGCAGTACTGTAACCCGGTGTTACATAGTGACAGACCCGTCCCCACCAGTACTGTACCCCAATGTTACACAGTGACAGACCCATCCCCACCAGTACTGTTCCCCAATGTTACACAGTGAGAGACCTGACCCCAACAGTACTGTATCCCGGTGTTACACAGTGACAGACTCGTCCCCACCAGTACTGTACCCCAGTGTTACACAGTGCCAGACCTGACCCCAACTGTACTGTACCCCAATGTTACACAGTGATAGACCTGACCCCAACAGTATTGTATCCCGGTGTTACACAGTGACAGACCCATCCCCACTAGTACTGTACCCCAGTGTTACACAGTGACAGACCCGACCCCAACAGTACTACAACCCGGTGTTACATAGTGACAGTCCCGTCCCCACCAGAACTGTACCCCAATGTTACACAGTGACAGACCTGACCCCAACAGTGCTGTACCCCAATGTTACACAGTGATAGACCTGACCCCAACTGTACTGTACCCCAGTGTTACACAGTGACAGACCTGACCCCAATAATACTGTACCCCAGTGTTACACAGTGACAGACCCATCCCCACCAGTACTGTACCCCAGTGTTACACAGTGACAGACCCGACACCAACAGTACTGTATCCCGGTGTTACCCAGTGACAGACTCGTCCGCACCAGTACTGTACCCCAATGTTACACAGTGACAGACCCGACCCCAACAGTACTGTTACCCGGTGTTACACAGTGACAGACCCATCCCCACCAGTACTGTATCCCAGTGTTACAAAGTGACAGACTCGTCCCCACCAGTACTGTACCCCAATGTTACACAGTGACAGACTCGTCCCCACCAGTACTGTACCCCAGTGTGACACAGTGACAGACCTGACCCCAACTGTACTGTACCCCAGTGTTACACAGAGACAGACTCGTCCCCACCAGTACTGTACCCCAATATTACACAGTGACAGACCTGTCCCCATCAGTACTGTACCCCAGTGTTACACAGTGACAGACCTGATCTCAACATTACTGTACCCCAGTGTAATATAGTGACAGACCCGTCCCCACCAATACTGTACACGGGTATTACACAGTGACAGACCTGTCCCCACCAGTACTGTACCCCAATGTTACAAAGTGACGGATCTGACCTCAACAGTACTGTACCCCAGTGTAATATAGTGACAGGCTCGTCCCCACCAGTACTGTACCCCAGTGTAATACAGTGACTCACCCATCCCCAACAGTACTGTACCCCAGTGTTACACAGTGACAGACCAGACCCCAACAGTACTGTAACCCGGAGTTACATAGTGACAGACCCGTCCCCACCAGTACTGTACCCCAATGTTACACAGTGACAGACCTGACCTCTACAGTACTGTACCCCAGTGTAATACAGTGACATACCCATCCCCAACAGTACTGTACCCCAGTGTTACACAGTGACAGACCCGACCCCAGCAGTACTGTAACCCGGTGTTACATAGTGACAGACCCGTCCCCACCAGTACTGTACCCCAATGTTACACAGTGACAGACCCATCCCCACCAGTACTGTTCCCCAATGTTACACAGTATGAGACCTGACCCCAACAGTACTGTATCCCGGTGTTACACAGTGACAGACTCGTCCCCACCAGTACTGTACCCCAGTGTTACACAGTGCCAGACCTGACCCCAACTGTACTGTACCCCAATGTTACACAGTGATAGACCTGACCCCAACAGTACTGTATCCCGGTGTTACACAGTGACAGACCCATCCCCACTAGTACTGTACCCCAGTGTTACACAGTGACAGACCCGACCCCAACAGTACTACAACCCGGTGTTACATAGTGACAGACCCGTCCCCACCAGAACTGTACCCCAATGTTACACAGTGACAGACCTGACCCCAACAGTGCTGTACCCCAATGTTACACAGTGATAGACCTGACCCCAACTGTACTGTACCCCATTGTTACACAGTGACAGACCTGACCCCAATAATACTGTTCCCCAGTGTTACACAGTGACAGACCCATCCCCACCAGTACTGTACCCCAGTGTTACACAGTGACAGACCCGACACCAACAGTACTGTATCCCGGTGTTACCCAGTGACAGACTCGTCCCCACCAGTACTGTACCCCAGTGTTACACATTGACAGACCCGACCCCAAGAGTACTGTACCCCAGTGTTACACAGTGACAGACCTGACCCCAACTGTACTGTAACCCAGTGTGACACAGTGACAGACTCGTCCGCACCAGTACTGTACCCCAATGTTACACAGTGACAGACCCGACCCCAACAGTACTGTTACCCGGTGTTACACAGTGACAGACCCATCCCCACCAGTACTGTATCCCAGTGTTACAAAGTGACAACTCGTCCCCACCAGTACTGTACCCCAATGTTACACAGTGACAGACCCGAACCCAACAGTACTGTATTCCAGTGTGACACAGTGACAGACCTAACCCGAACAGTACTGTACCTCAGTGTTACACAGTAACTGACCCGTACCCACCAGTACTGTAACCCGGTGTTACATAATGACAGACGCGTCCCCACCTGTACTGTACCCCAATGTTACACAGTGGCAAGCCTGACCCCAACTGTACTGTACCTCAGTGTTACACAGTGACAGACTCGTCCCCACCAGTACTGTACCCCAATGTTACACAGTGACAGACCCGACCCCAACAGTACTGATTCCCGGTGTTACACAGTGACAGACCCATCCCCACCAGTACTGTACCCCAGTGTTACACAGTGACAGACCCGACCCCAACAGTACTGTAACCCGGTGTTACATAGTGACAGACCCGTCCCCACCAGTACTGTACCCCAATGTTACACAGTGACAGACCTGACCCCAACAATACTGTACCCCAGTGTAATACAGTGACATACCCATCCCCAACAGTACTGTACCCCAGTGTTACACAGTGACAGACCCGACCCCAGCAGTACTGTAACCCGGTGTTACATAGTGACAGACCCGTCCCCACCAGTACTGTACCCCAATGTTACACAGTGACAGACCCATCCCCACCAGTACTGTTCCCCAATGTTACACAGTGAGAGACCTGACCCCAACAGGACTGTATCCCGGTGTTACACAGTGACAGACCCGTCCCCACCAGTACTGTACCCCAATGTTACACAGTGACAGACCTGACCTCAACAGTACTGTACCCCAGTGTAATACAGTGACATACCCATCCCCAACAGTACTGTACCCCAGTGTTACACAGTGACAGACCCGACCCCAGCAGTACTGTAACCCGGTGTTACATAGTGACAGACCCGTCCCCACCAGTACTGTACCCCAATGTTACACAGTGGCAAGCCTGACCCCAACTGTACTGTACCTCAGTGTTACACAGTGACAGACTCGTCCCCACCAGTACTGTACCCCAGTGTTACACAGTGCCAGACCTGACCCCAACTGTACTGTACCCCAGTGTTACACAGTGACAGACTCATCCCCACCAGTACTGTACCCCAATGTTACACAGTGACAGACCCGACCCCAACGGTACTGTATCCTGGTGTTACACAGTGACAGACCCATCCCCACCAGTACTGTACCCCAGTGTTACACAGAGACAGACTCGTCCCCACCAGTACTGTACCCCAATATTACACAATGACAGACCTGTCCCCATCAGTACTGTACCCCAGTGTTACACAGTGACAGACCTGACCTCAACATTACTGTACCCCAGTGTAATATAGTTACAGACCCGTCCCCACCAATAGTGTACACGGGTATTACACAGTGACAGACCTGTCCCCACCAGTACTGTACCCCAATGTTACAAAGTGACGGACCTGACCTTAACAGTACTGTACCCCAGTGTAATATAGTGACAGGCTCGTCCCCACCAGTACTGTACCCCAGTGTAATACAGTGACTCACCCATCCCCAACAGTACTGTACCCCAGTGTTACACAGTGACAGACCAGACCCCAACAGTACTGTAACCCGGAGTTACATAGTGACAGACCCGTCTCCACCAGTACTGTACTCCAATGTTACACAGTGACAGACCTGTCCCCACCAGTACTGTACCCCAATGTTACACAGTGACAGACCTGACCTCAACAGTACTGTACCCCAGTGTAATACAGTGACATACCCATCCCCAACAGTACTGTACCCCAGTGTTACACAGTGACAGACCCGACCCCAGCAGTACTGTAACCCGGTGTTACATAGTGACAGACCCGTCCCCACCAGTACTGTAACCCAATGTTACACAGTGACAG
Source organism: Narcine bancroftii (assembly GCF_036971445.1). Taxonomy (NCBI): domain Eukaryota; kingdom Metazoa; phylum Chordata; class Chondrichthyes; order Torpediniformes; family Narcinidae; genus Narcine; species Narcine bancroftii. The sequence goes on from NC_091480.1 coordinate 58,910,634, forward strand.
ACCCATCCCCACCAGTACTGTTCCCCAATGTTACACAGTGAGAGACCTGACCCCAACAGGACTGTATCCCGGTGTTATACAGTGACAGACCCGTCCCCACCAGTACTGTACCCCAATGTTACACAGTGACAGACCTGACCTCAACAGTACTGTACCCCAGTGTTAGACAGTGACAGACTCGTCCCGAACATTACTCCACCCCAATGTTACACAGTGACAGACCTGACCCCAACAGTACTGTATCCCGGTGTTACACAGTAACAGATTCGTCCCCACCAGTACTGTACCCCAATGTTACACAGTGACAGACCAAACCCCAACAGTACTGATTCCCGGTGTTACACAGTGACAGACCCATCCCCACCAGTACTGTACCCCAGTGTTACACAGTGACAGACCCAATCCCAACAGTACTGTAACCCGGTGTTACATAGTGACAGACCCGTCCCCACCAGTACTGTACCCCAATATTACACAGTGACAGACCGACCAACAGTACTGATTCCCGGTGTTACACAGTGACAGACCCATCCCCACCAGTACTGTACCCCAGTGTTACACAGTCACAGACCCGACCCCAACAGTTCTGTAACCCGGTGTTTCATAGTGACAGACCCGTCCCCACCAGTACTGTACCCCAATGTTACACAGTGACAGACCTGACCCCAACAATACTGTACCCCAGTGTTACACAGTGACAGACCCATCCCCACCAGTACTGTACCCCAGTGATACACAGTGATAGACCCGACCCCAATTGTACTATATCCCGGTGTTACACAGTGACCAACCTGTCCCCATCGGTACTGTACCCCAGTGTTACACCGTGCCAGACCTGACCCCAACTGTACTGTACCCCAGTGTTACACAGTGACAGACTCATCCCCACCAGTACTGTACCCCAATGTTACACAGTGACAGACCCGACCCCAACAGTACTGTATCCTGGTGTTACACAGTGATAGACCCATCCCCACAAGTACTGTACCCCAGTGTTACACAGAGACAGACTCGTCCCCACCAGTACTGTACCCCAATATTACACAGTGACAGACCTGTCCCCATCAGTACTGTACCCCAGTGTTACACAGTGACAGACCTGATCTCAACATTACTGTACCCCAGTGTAATATAGTGACAGACCCGTCCCCACCAATACTGTACACGGGTATTACACAGTGACAGACCTGTCCCCACCAGTACTGTACCCCAATGTTACAAAGTGACGGATCTGACCTCAACAGTACTGTACCCCAGTGTAATATAGTGACAGGCTCGTCCCCACCAGTACTGTACCCCAGTGTAATACAGTGACTCACCCATCCCCAACAGTACTGTACCCCAGTGTTACACAGTGACAGACCAGACCCCAACAGTACTGTAACCCGGAGTTACATAGTGACAGACCCGTCTCCACCAGTACTGTACCCCAATGTTACACAGGGACAGACCTGTCCCCACCAGTACTGTACCCCAATGTTACACAGTGACAGACCTGACCTCAACAGTACTGTACCCCAGTGTAATACAGTGACATACCCATCCCCAACAGTACTGTACCCCAGTGTTACACAGTGACAGACCCGACCCCAGCAGTACTGTAACCCGGTGTTACATAGTGACAGACCCGTCCCCACCAGTACTGTACCCCAATGTTACACAGTGACAGACCCATCCCCACCAGTACTGTTCCCCAATGTTACACAGTGAGAGACCTGACCCCAACAGTACTGTATCCCGGTGTTACACAGTGACAGACTCGTCCCCACCAGTACTGTACCCCAGTGTTACACAGTGCCAGACCTGACCCCAACTGTACTGTACCCCAATGTTACACAGTGATAGACCTGACCCCAACAGTATTGTATCCCGGTGTTACACAGTGACAGACCCATCCCCACTAGTACTGTACCCCAGTGTTACACAGTGACAGACCCGACCCCAACAGTACTACAACCCGGTGTTACATAGTGACAGTCCCGTCCCCACCAGAACTGTACCCCAATGTTACACAGTGACAGACCTGACCCCAACAGTGCTGTACCCCAATGTTACACAGTGATAGACCTGACCCCAACTGTACTGTACCCCAGTGTTACACAGTGACAGACCTGACCCCAATAATACTGTACCCCAGTGTTACACAGTGACAGACCCATCCCCACCAGTACTGTACCCCAGTGTTACACAGTGACAGACCCGACACCAACAGTACTGTATCCCGGTGTTACCCAGTGACAGACTCGTCCCCACCAGTACTGTACCCCAGTGTTACACATTGACAGACCCGACCCCAAGAGTACTGTACCCCAGTGTTACACAGTGACAGACCTGACCCCAACTGTACTGTAACCCAGTGTTACACAGTGACAGACTCGTCCGCACCAGTACTGTACCCCAATGTTACACAGTGACAGACCCGACCCCAACAGTACTGTTACCCGGTGTTACACAGTGACAGACCCATCCCCACCAGTACTGTATCCCAGTGTTACAAAGTGACAGACTCGTCCCCACCAGTACTGTACCCCAATGTTACACAGTGACAGACCCGAACCCAACAGTACTGTACCCCAGTGTGACACAGTGACAGACCTAACCCGAACAGTACTGTACCTCAGTGTTACACAGTAACTGACCCGTACCCACCAGTACTGTAACCCGGTGTTACATAATGACAGACCCGTCCCCACCTGTACTGTACCCCAATGTTACACAGTGGCAAGCCTGACCCCAACTGTACTGTACCTCAGTGTTACACAGTGACAGACTCGTCCCCACCAGTACTGTACCCCAGTGTTACACAGTGCCAGACCTGACCCCAACTGTACTGTACCCCAGTGTTACACAGAGACAGACTCGTCCCCACCAGTACTGTACCCCAATATTACACAGTGACAGACCTGTCCCCATCAGTACTGTACCCCAGTGTTACACAGTGACAGACCTGATCTCAACATTACTGTACCCCAGTGTAATATAGTGACAGACCCGTCCCCACCAATACTGTACACGGGTATTACACAGTGACAGACCTGTCCCCACCAGTACTGTACCCCAATGTTACAAAGTGACGGATCTGACCTCAACAGTACTGTACCCCAGTGTAATATAGTGACAGGCTCGTCCCCACCAGTACTGTACCCCAGTGTAATACAGTGACTCACCCATCCCCAACAGTACTGTACCCCAGTGTTACACAGTGACAGACCAGACCCCAACAGTACTGTAACCCGGAGTTACATAGTGACAGACCCGTCCCCACCAGTACTGTACCCCAATGTTACACAGTGACAGACCTGACCTCTACAGTACTGTACCCCAGTGTAATACAGTGACATACCCATCCCCAACAGTACTGTACCCCAGTGTTACACAGTGACAGACCCGACCCCAGCAGTACTGTAACCCGGTGTTACATAGTGACAGACCCGTCCCCACCAGTACTGTACCCCAATGTTACACAGTGACAGACCCATCCCCACCAGTACTGTTCCCCAATGTTACACAGTATGAGACCTGACCCCAACAGTACTGTATCCCGGTGTTACACAGTGACAGACTCGTCCCCACCAGTACTGTACCCCAGTGTTACACAGTGCCAGACCTGACCCCAACTGTACTGTACCCCAATGTTACACAGTGATAGACCTGACCCCAACAGTACTGTATCCCGGTGTTACACAGTGACAGACCCATCCCCACTAGTACTGTACCCCAGTGTTACACAGTGACAGACCCGACCCCAACAGTACTACAACCCGGTGTTACATAGTGACAGACCCGTCCCCACCAGAACTGTACCCCAATGTTACACAGTGACAGACCTGACCCCAACAGTGCTGTACCCCAATGTTACACAGTGATAGACCTGACCCCAACTGTACTGTACCCCATTGTTACACAGTGACAGACCTGACCCCAATAATACTGTTCCCCAGTGTTACACAGTGACAGACCCATCCCCACCAGTACTGTACCCCAGTGTTACACAGTGACAGACCCGACACCAACAGTACTGTATCCCGGTGTTACCCAGTGACAGACTCGTCCCCACCAGTACTGTACCCCAGTGTTACACATTGACAGACCCGACCCCAAGAGTACTGTACCCCAGTGTTACACAGTGACAGACCTGACCCCAACTGTACTGTAACCCAGTGTTACACAGTGACAGACTCGTCCGCACCAGTACTGTACCCCAATGTTACACAGTGACAGACCCGACCCCAACAGTACTGTTACCCGGTGTTACACAGTGACAGACCCATCCCCACCAGTACTGTATCCCAGTGTTACAAAGTGACAACTCGTCCCCACCAGTACTGTACCCCAATGTTACACAGTGACAGACCCGAACCCAACAGTACTGTACCCCAGTGTGACACAGTGACAGACCTAACCCGAACAGTACTGTACCTCAGTGTTACACAGTAACTGACCCGTACCCACCAGTACTGTAACCCGGTGTTACATAATGACAGACGCGTCCCCACCTGTACTGTACCCCAATGTTACACAGTGGCAAGCCTGACCCCAACTGTACTGTACCTCAGTGTTACACAGTGACAGACTCGTCCCCACCAGTACTGTACCCCAATGTTACACAGTGACAGACCCGACCCCAACAGTACTGATTCCCGGTGTTACACAGTGACAGACCCATCCCCACCAGTACTGTACCCCAGTGTTACACAGTGACAGACCCGACCCCAACAGTACTGTAACCCGGTGTTACATAGTGACAGACCCGTCCCCACCAGTACTGTACCCCAATGTTACACAGTGACAGACCTGACCCCAACAATACTGTACCCCAGTGTTACACAGTGACAGACCCATCCCCACCAGTTCTGTACCCCAGTTATACACAGTGACAAACCCAACCCCAATTGTACTATATCCCGGTGTTACACAGTGACCAACCTGTCCCCATCAGTACTGTATCCCAGTGTTACAAAGTGACAGACTCGTCCCCACCAGTACTGTACCCCAATGTTACACAGTGACAGACCCGAACCCAACAGTACTGTACCCCAGTGTGACACAGTGACAGACCTAACCCGAACAGTACTGTACCTCAGTGTTACACAGTAACTGACCCGTACCCACCAGTACTGTAACCCGGTGTTACATAATGACAGACCCGTCCCCACCTGTACTGTACCCCAATGTTACACAGTGGCAAGCCTGACCCCAACTGTACTGTACCTCAGTGTTACACAGTGACAGACTCGTCCCCACCAGTACTGTACCCCAGTGTTACACAGTGCCAGACCTGACCCCAACTGTACTGTACCCCAGTGTTACACAGAGACAGACTCGTCCCCACCAGTACTGTACCCCAATATTACACAGTGACAGACCTGTCCCCATCAGTACTGTACCCCAGTGTTACACAGTGACAGACCTGATCTCAACATTACTGTACCCCAGTGTAATATAGTGACAGACCCGTCCCCACCAATACTGTACACGGGTATTACACAGTGACAGACCTGTCCCCACCAGTACTGTACCCCAATGTTACAAAGTGACGGATCTGACCTCAACAGTACTGTACCCCAGTGTAATATAGTGACAGGCTCGTCCCCACCAGTACTGTACCCCAGTGTAATACAGTGACTCACCCATCCCCAACAGTACTGTACCCCAGTGTTACACAGTGACAGACCAGACCCCAACAGTACTGTAACCCGGAGTTACATAGTGACAGACCCGTCCCCACCAGTACTGTACCCCAATGTTACACAGTGACAGACCTGACCTCTACAGTACTGTACCCCAGTGTAATACAGTGACATACCCATCCCCAACAGTACTGTACCCCAGTTTTACACAGTGACAGACCCGACCCCAGCAGTACTGTAACCCGGTGTTACATAGTGACAGACCCGTCCCCACCAGTACTGTACCCCAATGTTACACAGTGACAGACCCATCCCCACCAGTACTGTTCCCCAATGTTACACAGTATGAGACCTGACCCCAACAGTACTGTATCCCGGTGTTACACAGTGACAGACTCGTCCCCACCAGTACTGTACCCCAGTGTTACACAGTGCCAGACCTGACCCCAACTGTACTGTACCCCAATGTTACACAGTGATAGACCTGACCCCAACAGTACTGTATCCCGGTGTTACACAGTGACAGACCCATCCCCACTAGTACTGTACCCCAGTGTTACACAGTGACAGACCCGACCCCAACAGTACTACAACCCGGTGTTACATAGTGACAGACCCGTCCCCACCAGAACTGTACCCCAATGTTACACAGTGACAGACCTGACCCCAACAGTGCTGTACCCCAATGTTACACAGTGATAGACCTGACCCCAACTGTACTGTACCCCATTGTTACACAGTGACAGACCTGACCCCAATAATACTGTTCCCCAGTGTTACACAGTGACAGACCCATCCCCACCAGTACTGTACCCCAGTGTTACACAGTGACAGACCCGACACCAACAGTACTGTATCCCGGTGTTACCCAGTGACAGACTCGTCCCCACCAGTACTGTACCCCAGTGTTACACATTGACAGACCCGACCCCAAGAGTACTGTACCCCAGTGTTACACAGTGACAGACCTGACCCCAACTGTACTGTAACCCAGTGTTACACAGTGACAGACTCGTCCGCACCAGTACTGTACCCCAATGTTACACAGTGACAGACCCGACCCCAACAGTACTGTTACCCGGTGTTACACAGTGACAGACCCATCCCCACCAGTACTGTATCCCAGTGTTACAAAGTGACAACTCGTCCCCACCAGTACTGTACCCCAATGTTACACAGTGACAGACCCGAACCCAACAGTACTGTACCCCAGTGTGACACAGTGACAGACCTAACCCGAACAGTACTGTACCTCAGTGTTACACAGTAACTGACCCGTACCCACCAGTACTGTAACCCGGTGTTACATAATGACAGACGCGTCCCCACCTGTACTGTACCCCAATGTTACACAGTGGCAAGCCTGACCCCAACTGTACTGTACCTCAGTGTTACACAGTGACAGACTCGTCCCCACCAGTACTGTACCCCAATGTTACACAGTGACAGACCCGACCCCAACAGTACTGATTCCCGGTGTTACACAGTGACAGACCCATCCCCACCAGTACTGTACCCCAGTGTTACACAGTGACAGACCCGACCCCAACAGTACTGTTACCCGGTGTTACACAGTGACAGACCCATCCCCACCAGTACTGTATCCCAGTGTTACAAAGTGACAGACTCGTCCCCACCAGTACTGTACCCCAATGTTACACAGTGACAGACCCGAACCCAACAGTACTGTACCCCAGTGTGACACAGTGACAGACCTAACCCGAACAGTACTGTACCTCAGTGTTACACAGTAACTGACCCGTACCCACCAGTACTGTAACCCGGTGTTACATAATGACAGACCCGTCCCCACCTGTACTGTACCCCAATGTTACACAGTGGCAAGCCTGACCCCAACTGTACTGTACCTCAGTGTTACACAGTGACAGACACGTCCCCACCAGTACTGTACCCCAGTGTTACACAGTGCCAGACCTGACCCCAACTGTACTGTACCCCAGTGTTACACAGAGACAGACTCGTCCCCACCAGTACTGTACCCCAATATTACACAGTGACAGACCTGTCCCCATCAGTACTGTACCCCAGTGTTACACAGTGACAGACCTGATCTCAACATTACTGTACCCCAGTGTAATATAGTGACAGACCCGTCCCCACCAATACTGTACACGGGTATTACACAGTGACAGACCTGTCCCCACCAGTACTGTACCCCAATGTTACAAAGTGACGGATCTGACCTCAACAGTACTGTACCCCAGTGTAATATAGTGACAGGCTCGTCCCCACCAGTACTGTACCCCAGTGTAATACAGTGACTCACCCATCCCCAACAGTACTGTACCCCAGTGTTACACAGTGACAGACCAGACCCCAAGAGTACTGTAACCCGGAGTTACATAGTGACAGACCCGTCCCCACCAGTACTGTACCCCAATGTTACACAGTGACAGACCTGACCTCTACAGTACTGTACCCCAGTGTAATACAGTGACATACCCATCCCCAACAGTACTGTACCCCAGTGTTACACAGTGACAGACCCGACCCCAGCAGTACTGTAACCCGGTGTTACATAGTGACAGACCCGTCCCCACCAGTACTGTACCCCAATGTTACACAGTGACAGACCCATCCCCACCAGTACTGTTCCCCAATGTTACACAGTATGAGACCTGACCCCAACAGTACTGTATCCCGGTGTTACACAGTGACAGACTCGTCCCCACCAGTACTGTACCCCAGTGTTACACAGTGCCAGACCTGACCCCAACTGTACTGTACCCCAATGTTACACAGTGATAGACCTGACCCCAACAGTACTGTATCCCGGTGTTACACAGTGACAGACCCATCCCCACTAGTACTGTACCCCAGTGTTACACAGTGACAGACCCGACCCCAACAGTACTACAACCCGGTGTTACATAGTGACAGACCCGTCCCCACCAGAACTGTACCCCAATGTTACACAGTGACAGACCTGACCCCAACAGTGCTGTACCCCAATGTTACACAGTGATAGACCTGACCCCAACTGTACTGTACCCCATTGTTACACAGTGACAGACCTGACCCCAATAATACTGTTCCCCAGTGTTACACAGTGACAGACCCATCCCCACCAGTACTGTACCCCAGTGTTACACAGTGACAGACCCGACACCAACAGTACTGTATCCCGGTGTTACCCAGTGACAGACTCGTCCCCACCAGTACTGTACCCCAGTGTTACACATTGACAGACCCGACCCCAAGAGTACTGTACCCCAGTGTTACACAGTGACAGACCTGACCCCAACTGTACTGTAACCCAGTGTTACACAGTGACAGACTCGTCCGCACCAGTACTGTACCCCAATGTTACACAGTGACAGACCCGACCCCAACAGTACTGTTACCCGGTGTTACACAGTGACAGACCCATCCCCACCAGTACTGTATCCCAGTGTTACAAAGTGACAACTCGTCCCCACCAGTACTGTACCCCAATGTTACACAGTGACAGACCCGAACCCAACAGTACTGTACCCCAGTGTGACACAGTGACAGACCTAACCCGAACAGTACTGTACCTCAGTGTTACACAGTAACTGACCCGTACCCACCAGTACTGTAACCCGGTGTTACATAATGACAGACGCGTCCCCACCTGTACTGTACCCCAATGTTACACAGTGGCAAGCCTGACCCCAACTGTACTGTACCTCAGTGTTACACAGTGACAGACTCGTCCCCACCAGTACTGTACCCCAATGTTACACAGTGACAGACCTGACCCCAACAGTACTGATTCCCGGTGTTACACAGTGACAGACCCATCCCCACCAGTACTGTACCCCAGTGTTACACAGTGACAGACCCGACCCCAACAGTACTGTAACCCGGTGTTACATAGTGACAGACCCGTCCCCACCAGTACTGTACCCCAATGTTACACAGTGACAGACCTGACCCCAACAATACTGTACCCCAGTGTTACACAGTGACAGACCCATCCCCACCAGTTCTGTACCCCAGTTATACACAGTGACAAACCCAACCCCAATTGTACTATATCCCGGTGTTACACAGTGACCAACCTGTCCCCATCAGTACTGTATCCCAGTGTTACAAAGTGACAGACTCGTCCCCACCAGTACTGTACCCCAATGTTACACAGTGACAGACCCGAACCCAACAATACTGTACCCCAGTGTGACACAGTGACAGACCTAACCCGAACAGTACTGTACCTCAGTGTTACACAGTAACTGACCCGTACCCACCAGTACTGTAACCCGGTGTTACATAATGACAGACCCGTCCCCACCTGTACTGTACCCCAATGTTACACAGTGGCAAGCCTGACCCCAACTGTACTGTACCTCAGTGTTACACAGTGACAGACTCGTCCCCACCAGTACTGTACCCCAGTGTTACACAGTGCCAGACCTGACCCCAACTGTACTGTACCCCAGTGTTACACAGAGACAGACTCGTCCCCACCAGTACTGTACCCCAATATTACACAGTGACAGACCTGTCCCCATCAGTACTGTACCCCAGTGTTACACAGTGACAGACCTGATCTCAACATTACTGTACCCCAGTGTAATATAGTGACAGACCCGTCCCCACCAATACTGTACACGGGTATTACACAGTGACAGACCTGTCCCCACCAGTACTGTACCCCAATGTTACAAAGTGACGGATCTGACCTCAACAGTACTGTACCCCAGTGTAATATAGTGACAGGCTCGTCCCCACCAGTACTGTACCCCAGTGTAATACAGTGACTCACCCATCCCCAACAGTACTGTACCCCAGTGTTACACAGTGACAGACCAGACCCCAACAGTACTGTAACCCGGAGTTACATAGTGACAGACCCGTCCCCACCAGTACTGTACCCCAATGTTACACAGTGACAGACCTGACCTCTACAGTACTGTACCCCAGTGTAATACAGTGACATACCCATCCCCAACAGTACTGTACCCCAGTGTTACACAGTGACAGACCCGACCCCAGCAGTACTGTAACCCGGTGTTACATAGTGACAGACCCGTCCCCACCAGTACTGTACCCCAATGTTACACAGTGACAGACCCATCCCCACCAGTACTGTTCCCCAATGTTACACAGTATGAGACCTGACCCCAACAGTACTGTATCCCGGTGTTACACAGTGACAGACTCGTCCCCACCAGTACTGTACCCCAGTGTTACACAGTGCCAGACCTGACCCCAACTGTACTGTACCCCAATGTTACACAGTGATAGACCTGACCCCAACAGTACTGTATCCCGGTGTTACACAGTGACAGACCCATCCCCACTAGTACTGTACCCCAGTGTTACACAGTGACAGACCCGACCCCAACAGTACTACAACCCGGTGTTACATAGTGACAGACCCGTCCCCACCAGAACTGTACCCCAATGTTACACAGTGACAGACCTGACCCCAACAGTGCTGTACCCCAATGTTACACAGTGATAGACCTGACCCCAACTGTACTGTACCCCATTGTTACACAGTGACAGACCTGACCCCAATAATACTGTTCCCCAGTGTTACACAGTGACAGACCCATCCCCACCAGTACTGTACCCCAGTGTTACACAGTGACAGACCCGACACCAACAGTACTGTATCCCGGTGTTACCCAGTGACAGACTCGTCCCCACCAGTACTGTACCCCAGTGTTACACATTGACAGACCCGACCCCAAGAGTACTGTACCCCAGTGTTACACAGTGACAGACCTGACCCCAACTGTACTGTAACCCAGTGTTACACAGTGACAGACTCATCCGCACCAGTACTGTACCCCAATGTTACACAGTGACAGACCCGACCCCAACAGTACTGTTACCCGGTGTTACACAGTGACAGACCCATCCCCACCAGTACTGTATCCCAGTGTTACAAAGTGACAACTCGTCCCCACCAGTACTGTACCCCAATGTTACACAGTGACAGACCCGAACCCAACAGTACTGTACCCCAGTGTGACACAGTGACAGACCTAACCCGAACAGTACTGTACCTCAGTGTTACACAGTAACTGACCCGTACCCACCAGTACTGTAACCCGGTGTTACATAATGACAGACGCGTCCCCACCTGTACTGTACCCCAATGTTACACAGTGGCAAGCCTGACCCCAACTGTACTGTACCTCAGTGTTACACAGTGAGAGACTCGTCCCCACCAGTACTGTACCCCAATGTTACACAGTGACAGACCCGACCCCAACAGTACTGATTCCCGGTGTTACACAGTGACAGACCCATCCCCACCAGTACTGTACCCCAGTGTTACACAGTGACAGACCCGACCCCAACAGTACTGTAACCCGGTGTTACATAGTGACAGACCCATCCCCACCAGTACTGTACCCCAATGTTACACAGTGACAGACCTGACCCCAACAATACTGTACCCCAGTGTTACACAGTGACAGACCCATCCCCACCAGTTCTGTACCCCAGTTATACACAGTGACAAACCCAACCCCAATTGTACTATATCCCGGTGTTACACAGTGACCAACCTGTCCCCATCAGTACTGTACCCCAGTGTTACACAGTGCCAGACCTGACCCCATCTGAACTGTACCCCAGTGTTACACAGTGTCAGACTCGTCCCCACCAGTACTGTTCCCCAATGTTACACAGTGAGAGACCTGACCCCAACAGGACTGTATCCCGGTGTTACACAGTGATAGACCCGTCCCCACCAGTACTGTACCCCAATGTTACACAGTGACAGACCTGACCTCAACAGTACTGTACCCCAGTGTTAGACAGTGACAGACTCGTCCCGAACATTACTCCACCCCAATGTTACACAGTGACAGACCTGACCCCAACAGTACTGTATCCCGGTGTTACACAGTAACAGATTCGTCCCCACCAGTACTGTACCCCAATGTTACACAGTGACAGACCAAACCCCAACAGTACTGATTCCCGGTGTTACACAGTGACAGACCCATCCCCACCAGTACTGTACCCCAGTGTTACACAGTGACAGACCCAATCCCAACAGTACTGTAACCCGGTGTTACATAGTGACAGACCCGTCCCCACCAGTACTGTACCCCAATATTACACAGTGACAGACCGACCAACAGTACTGATTCCCGGTGTTACACAGTGACAGACCCATCCCCACCAGTACTGTACCCCAGTGTTACACAGTGACAGACCCGACACCAACAGTACTGTATCCCGGTGTTACCCAGTGACAGACTCGTCCCCACCAGTACTGTACCCCAGTGTTACACATTGACAGACCCGACCCCAAGAGTACTGTACCCCAGTGTTACACAGTGACAGACCTGACCCCAACTGTACTGTACCCCAGTGTTACACAGTGACAGACTCGTCCCCACCAGTACTGTACCCCAGTGTTACACATTGACAGACCCGACCCCAAGAGTACTGTACCCCAGTGTTACACAGTGACAGACCTGACCCCAACTGTACTGTACCCCAGTGTTACACAGTGACAGACCCGACCCCAACAGTACTGTTACCCGGTGTTACACAGTGACAGACCCATCCCCACCAGTACTGTATCCCAGTGTTACACAGTGACAGACTCGTCCCCACCAGTACTGTACCCCAATGTTACACAGTGACAGACCCGACCCCAACAGTACTGTACCCCAGTGTGACACAGTGACAGACCTAACCCGAACAGTACTGTACCTCAGTGTTACACAGTAACTGACCCGTACCCACCAGTACTGTAACCCGGTGTTACATAATGACAGACCCGTCCCCACCTGTACTGTACCCCAATGTTACACAGTGGCAAGCCTGACCCCAACTGTACTGTACCTCAGTGTTACACAGTGACAGACTCGTCCCCACCAGCACTGTTCCCCAATGTTACACAGTGAGAGACCTGACCCCAACAGGACTGTATCCCGGTGTTACACAGTGATAGACCCGTCCCCACCAGTACTGTACCCCAATGTTACACAGTGACAGACCTGACCTCAACAGTACTGTACCCCAGTGTTAGACAGTGACAGACTCGTCCCGAACATTACTCCACCCCAATGTTACACAGTGACAGACCTGACCCCAACAGTACTGTATCCCGGTGTTACACAGTAACAGATTCGTCCCCACCAGTACTGTACCCCAATGTTACACAGTGACAGACCAAACCCCAACAGTACTGATTCCCGGTGTTACACAGTGACAGACCCATCCCCACCAGTACTGTACCCCAGTGTTACACAGTGACAGACCCAATCCCAACAGTACTGTAACCCGGTGTTACATAGTGACAGACCCGTCCCCACCAGTACTGTACCCCAATATTACACAGTGACAGACCGACCAACAGTACTGATTCCCGGTGTTACACAGTGACAGACCCATCCCCACTAGTACTGTACCCCAGTGTTACACAGTCACAGACCCGACCCCAACAGTTCTGTAACCCGGTGTTTCATATTGACAGACCCGTCCCCACCAGTACTGTACCCCAATGTTACACAGTGACAGACCTGACCCCAACAATACTGTACCCCAGTGTTACACAGTGACAGACCCATCCCCACCAGTACTGTACCCCAGTGATACACAGTGATAGACCCGACCCCAATTGTACTATATCCCGGTGTTACACAGTGACCAACCTGTCCCCATCGGTACTGTACCCCAGTGTTACACCGTGCCAGACCTGACCCCAACTGTACTGTACCCCAGTGTTACACAGTGACAGACTCATCCCCACCAGTACTGTACCCCAATGTTACACAGTGACAGACCCGACCCCAACAGTACTGTATCCTGGTGTTACACAGTGATAGACCCATCCCCACAAGTACTGTACCCCAGTGTTACACAGAGACAGACTCGTCCCCACCAGTACTGTACCCCAATATTACACAGTGACAGACCTGTCCCCATCAGTACTGTACCCCAGTGTTACACAGTGACAGACCTGATCTCAACATTACTGTACCCCAGTGTAATATAGTGACAGACCCGTCCCCACCAATACTGTACACGGGTATTACACAGTGACAGACCTGTCCCCACCAGTACTGTACCCCAATGTTACAAAGTGACGGATCTGACCTCAACAGTACTGTACCCCAGTGTAATATAGTGACAGGCTCGTCCCCACCAGTACTGTACCCCAGTGTAATACAGTGACTCACCCATCCCCAACAGTACTGTACCCCAGTGTTACACAGTGACAGACCAGACCCCAACAGTACTGTAACCCGGAGTTACATAGTGACAGACCCGTCTCCACCAGTACTGTACCCCAATGTTACACAGGGACAGACCTGTCCCCACCAGTACTGTACCCCAATGTTACACAGTGACAGACCTGACCTCAACAGTACTGTACCCCAGTGTAATACAGTGACATACCCATCCCCAACAGTACTGTACCCCAGTGTTACACAGTGACAGACCCGACCCCAGCAGTACTGTAACCCGGTGTTACATAGTGACAGACCCGTCCCCACCAGTACTGTACCCCAATGTTACACAGTGACAGACCCATCCCCACCAGTACTGTTCCCCAATGTTACACAGTGAGAGACCTGACCCCAACAGTACTGTATCCCGGTGTTACACAGTGACAGACTCGTCCCCACCAGTACTGTACCCCAGTGTTACACAGTGCCAGACCTGACCCCAACTGTACTGTACCCCAATGTTACACAGTGATAGACCTGACCCCAACAGTATTGTATCCCGGTGTTACACAGTGACAGACCCATCCCCACTAGTACTGTACCCCAGTGTTACACAGTGACAGACCCGACCCCAACAGTACTACAACCCGGTGTTACATAGTGACAGTCCCGTCCCCACCAGAACTGTACCCCAATGTTACACAGTGACAGACCTGACCCCAACTGTACTGTACCCCAGTGTTACACAGTGACAGACCTGACCCCAATAATACTGTACCCCAGTGTTACACAGTGACAGACCCATCCCCACCAGTACTGTACCCCAGTGTTACACAGTGACAGACCCGACACCAACAGTACTGTATCCCGGTGTTACCCAGTGACAGACTCGTCCCCACCAGTACTGTACCCCAGTGTTACACATTGACAGACCCGACCCCAAGAGTACTGTACCCCAGTGTTACACAGTGACAGACCTGACCCCAACTGTACTGTAACCCAGTGTTACACAGTGACAGACTCGTCCGCACCAGTACTGTACCCCAATGTTACACAGTGACAGACCCGACCCCAACAGTACTGTTACCCGGTGTTACACAGTGACAGACCCATCCCCACCAGTACTGTATCCCAGTGTTACAAAGTGACAGACTCGTCCCCACCAGTACTGTACCCCAATGTTACACAGTGACAGACCCGAACCCAACAGTACTGTACCCCAGTGTGACACAGTGACAGACCTAACCCGAACAGTACTGTACCTCAGTGTTACACAGTAACTGACCCGTACCCACCAGTACTGTAACCCGGTGTAACATAATGACAGACCCGTCCCCACCTGTACTGTACCCCAATGTTACACAGTGGCAAGCCTGACCCCAACTGTACTGTACCTCAGTGTTACACAGTGACAGACTCGTCCCCACCAGTACTGTACCCCAGTGTTACACAGTGCCAGACCTGACCCCAACTGTACTGTACCCCAGTGTTACACAGAGACAGACTCGTCCCCACCAGTACTGTACCCCAATATTACACAGTGACAGACCTGTCCCCATCAGTACTGTACCCCAGTGTTACACAGTGACAGACCTGACCTCAACATTACTGTACCCCAGTGTAATATAGTTACAGACCCGTCCCCACCAATAGTGTACACGGGTATTACACAGTGACAGACCTGTCCCCACAAGTACTGTACCCCAATGTTACAAAGTGACGGACCTGACCTCAACAGTACTGTACCCCAGTGTAATATAGTGACAGGCTCGTCCCCACCAGTACTGTACCCCAGTGTAATACAGTGACTCACCCATCCCCAACAGTACTGTACCCCAGTGTTACACAGTGACAGACCAGACCCCAACAGTACTGTAACCCGGAGTTACATAGTGACAGACCCGTCTCCACCAGTACTGTACTCCAATGTTACACAGTGACAGACCTGTCCCCACCAGTACTGTACCCCAATGTTACACAGTGACAGACCTGACCTCAACAGTACTGTACCCCAGTGTAATACAGTGACATACCCATCCCCAACAGTACTGTACCCCAGTGTTACACAGTGACAGACCCGACCCCAGCAGTACTGTAACCCGGTGTTACATAGTGACAGACCCGTCCCCACCAGTACTGTACCCCAATGTTACACAGTGACAGACCCATCCCCACCAGTACTGTTCCCCAATGTTACACAGTGAGAGACCTGACCCCAACAGGACTGTATCCCGGTGTTACACAGTGACAGACCCGTCCCCACCAGTACTGTACCCCAATGTTACACAGTGACAGACCTGACCTCAACAGTACTGTACCCCAGTGTAATACAGTGACATACCCATCCCCAACAGTACTGTACCCCAGTGTTACACAGTGACAGACCCGACCCCAGCAGTACTGTAACCCGGTGTTACATAGTGACAGACCCGTCCCCACCAGTACTGTACCCCAATGTTACACAGTGGCAAGCCTGACCCCAACAATACTGTACCCCAGTGTTACACAGTGACAGACCCATCCCCACCAGTTCTGTACCCCAGTTATACACAGTGACAAACCCAACCCCAATTGTACTATATCCCGGTGTTACACAGTGACCAACCTGTCCCCATCAGTACTGTATCCCAGTGTTACAAAGTGACAGACTCGTCCCCACCAGTACTGTACCCCAATGTTACACAGTGACAGACCCGAACCCAACAGTACTGTACCCCAGTGTGACACAGTGACAGACCTAACCCGAACAGTACTGTACCTCAGTGTTACACAGTAACTGACCCGTACCCACCAGTACTGTAACCCGGTGTTACATAATGACAGACCCGTCCCCACCTGTACTGTACCCCAATGTTACACAGTGGCAAGCCTGACCCCAACTGTACTGTACCTCAGTGTTACACAGTGACAGACTCGTCCCCACCAGTACTGTACCCCAGTGTTACACAGTGCCAGACCTGACCCCAACTGTACTGTACCCCAGTGTTACACAGAGACAGACTCGTCCCCACCAGTACTGTACCCCAATATTACACAGTGACAGACCTGTCCCCATCAGTACTGTACCCCAGTGTTACACAGTGACAGACCTGATCTCAACATTACTGTACCCCAGTGTAATATAGTGACAGACCCGTCCCCACCAATACTGTACACGGGTATTACACAGTGACAGACCTGTCCCCACCAGTACTGTACCCCAATGTTACAAAGTGACGGATCTGACCTCAACAGTACTGTACCCCAGTGTAATATAGTGACAGGCTCGTCCCCACCAGTACTGTACCCCAGTGTAATACAGTGACTCACCCATCCCCAACAGTACTGTACCCCAGTGTTACACAGTGACAGACCAGACCCCAACAGTACTGTAACCCGGAGTTACATAGTGACAGACCCGTCCCCACCAGTACTGTACCCCAATGTTACACAGTGACAGACCTGACCTCTACAGTACTGTACCCCAGTGTAATACAGTGACATACCCATCCCCAACAGTACTGTACCCCAGTGTTACACAGTGACAGACCCGACCCCAGCAGTACTGTAACCCGGTGTTACATAGTGACAGACCCGTCCCCACCAGTACTGTACCCCAATGTTACACAGTGACAGACCCATCCCCACCAGTACTGTTCCCCAATGTTACACAGTATGAGACCTGACCCCAACAGTACTGTATCCCGGTGTTACACAGTGACAGACTCGTCCCCACCAGTACTGTACCCCAGTGTTACACAGTGCCAGACCTGACCCCAACTGTACTGTACCCCAATGTTACACAGTGATAGACCTGACCCCAACAGTACTGTATCCCGGTGTTACACAGTGACAGACCCATCCCCACTAGTACTGTACCCCAGTGTTACACAGTGACAGACCCGACCCCAACAGTACTACAACCCGGTGTTACATAGTGACAGACCCGTCCCCACCAGAACTGTACCCCAATGTTACACAGTGACAGACCTGACCCCAACAGTGCTGTACCCCAATGTTACACAGTGATAGACCTGACCCCAACTGTACTGTACCCCATTGTTACACAGTGACAGACCTGACCCCAATAATACTGTTCCCCAGTGTTACACAGTGACAGACCCATCCCCACCAGTACTGTACCCCAGTGTTACACAGTGACAGACCCGACACCAACAGTACTGTATCCCGGTGTTACCCAGTGACAGACTCGTCCCCACCAGTACTGTACCCCAGTGTTACACATTGACAGACCCGACCCCAAGAGTACTGTACCCCAGTGTTACACAGTGACAGACCTGACCCCAACTGTACTGTAACCCAGTGTTACACAGTGACAGACTCGTCCGCACCAGTACTGTACCCCAATGTTACACAGTGACAGACCCGACCCCAACAGTACTGTTACCCGGTGTTACACAGTGACAGACCCATCCCCACCAGTACTGTATCCCAGTGTTACAAAGTGACAACTCGTCCCCACCAGTACTGTACCCCAATGTTACACAGTGACAGACCCGAACCCAACAGTACTGTACCCCAGTGTGACACAGTGACAGACCTAACCCGAACAGTACTGTACCTCAGTGTTACACAGTAACTGACCCGTACCCACCAGTACTGTAACCCGGTGTTACATAATGACAGACGCGTCCCCACCTGTACTGTACCCCAATGTTACACAGTGGCAAGCCTGACCCCAACTGTACTGTACCTCAGTGTTACACAGTGACAGACTCGTCCCCACCAGTACTGTACCCCAATGTTACACAGTGACAGACCCGACCCCAACAGTACTGATTCCCGGTGTTACACAGTGACAGACCCATCCCCACCAGTACTGTACCCCAGTGTTACACAGTGACAGACCCGACCCCAACAGTACTGTAACCCGGTGTTACATAGTGACAGACCCGTCCCCACCAGTACTGTACCCCAATGTTACACAGTGACAGACCTGACCCCAACAATACTGTACCCCAGTGTAATACAGTGACATACCCATCCCCAACAGTACTGTACCCCAGTGTTACACAGTGACAGACCCGACCCCAGCAGTACTGTAACCCGGTGTTACATAGTGACAGACCCGTCCCCACCAGTACTGTACCCCAATGTTACACAGTGACAGACCCATCCCCACCAGTACTGTTCCCCAATGTTACACAGTGAGAGACCTGACCCCAACAGGACTGTATCCCGGTGTTACACAGTGACAGACCCGTCCCCACCAGTACTGTACCCCAATGTTACACAGTGACAGACCTGACCTCAACAGTACTGTACCCCAGTGTAATACAGTGACATACCCATCCCCAACAGTACTGTACCCCAGTGTTACACAGTGACAGACCCGACCCCAGCAGTACTGTAACCCGGTGTTACATAGTGACAGACCCGTCCCCACCAGTACTGTACCCCAATGTTACACAGTGGCAAGCCTGACCCCAACTGTACTGTACCTCAGTGTTACACAGTGACAGACTCGTCCCCACCAGTACTGTACCCCAGTGTTACACAGTGCCAGACCTGACCCCAACTGTACTGTACCCCAGTGTTACACAGTGACAGACTCATCCCCACCAGTACTGTACCCCAATGTTACACAGTGACAGACCCGACCCCAACGGTACTGTATCCTGGTGTTACACAGTGACAGACCCATCCCCACCAGTACTGTACCCCAGTGTTACACAGAGACAGACTCGTCCCCACCAGTACTGTACCCCAATATTACACAATGACAGACCTGTCCCCATCAGTACTGTACCCCAGTGTTACACAGTGACAGACCTGACCTCAACATTACTGTACCCCAGTGTAATATAGTTACAGACCCGTCCCCACCAATAGTGTACACGGGTATTACACAGTGACAGACCTGTCCCCACCAGTACTGTACCCCAATGTTACAAAGTGACGGACCTGACCTTAACAGTACTGTACCCCAGTGTAATATAGTGACAGGCTCGTCCCCACCAGTACTGTACCCCAGTGTAATACAGTGACTCACCCATCCCCAACAGTACTGTACCCCAGTGTTACACAGTGACAGACCAGACCCCAACAGTACTGTAACCCGGAGTTACATAGTGACAGACCCGTCTCCACCAGTACTGTACTCCAATGTTACACAGTGACAGACCTGTCCCCACCAGTACTGTACCCCAATGTTACACAGTGACAGACCTGACCTCAACAGTACTGTACCCCAGTGTAATACAGTGACATACCCATCCCCAACAGTACTGTACCCCAGTGTTACACAGTGACAGACCCGACCCCAGCAGTACTGTAACCCGGTGTTACATAGTGACAGACCCGTCCCCACCAGTACTGTAACCCAATGTTACACAGTGACAGACCCATCCCCACCAGTACTGTTCCCCAATGTTACACAGTGAGAGACCTGACCCCAACAGGACTGTATCCCGGTGTTATACAGTGACAGACCCGTCCCCACCAGTACTGTACCCCAATGTTACACAGTGACAGACCTGACCTCAACAGTACTGTACCCCAGTGTTAGACAGTGACAGACTCGTCCCGAACATTACTCCACCCCAATGTTACACAGTGACAGACCTGACCCCAACAGTACTGTATCCCGGTGTTACACAGTAACAGATTCGTCCCCACCAGTACTGTACCCCAATGTTACACAGTGACAGACCAAACCCCAACAGTACTGATTCCCGGTGTTACACAGTGACAGACCCATCCCCACCAGTACTGTACCCCAGTGTTACACAGTGACAGACCCAATCCCAACAGTACTGTAACCCGGTGTTACATAGTGACAGACCCGTCCCCACCAGTACTGTACCCCAATATTACACAGTGACAGACCGACCAACAGTACTGATTCCCGGTGTTACACAGTGACAGACCCATCCCCACCAGTACTGTACCCCAGTGTTACACAGTCACAGACCCGACCCCAACAGTTCTGTAACCCGGTGTTTCATAGTGACAGACCCGTCCCCACCAGTACTGTACCCCAATGTTACACAGTGACAGACCTGACCCCAACAATACTGTACCCCAGTGTTACACAGTGACAGACCCATCCCCACCAGTACTGTACCCCAGTGATACACAGTGATAGACCCGACCCCAATTGTACTATATCCCGGTGTTACACAGTGACCAACCTGTCCCCATCGGTACTGTACCCCAGTGTTACACCGTGCCAGACCTGACCCCAACTGTACTGTACCCCAGTGTTACACAGTGACAGACTCATCCCCACCAGTACTGTACCCCAATGTTACACAGTGACAGACCCGACCCCAACAGTACTGTATCCTGGTGTTACACAGTGATAGACCCATCCCCACAAGTACTGTACCCCAGTGTTACACAGAGACAGACTCGTCCCCACCAGTACTGTACCCCAATATTACACAGTGACAGACCTGTCCCCATCAGTACTGTACCCCAGTGTTACACAGTGACAGACCTGATCTCAACATTACTGTACCCCAGTGTAATATAGTGACAGACCCGTCCCCACCAATACTGTACACGGGTATTACACAGTGACAGACCTGTCCCCACCAGTACTGTACCCCAATGTTACAAAGTGACGGATCTGACCTCAACAGTACTGTACCCCAGTGTAATATAGTGACAGGCTCGTCCCCACCAGTACTGTACCCCAGTGTAATACAGTGACTCACCCATCCCCAACAGTACTGTACCCCAGTGTTACACAGTGACAGACCAGACCCCAACAGTACTGTAACCCGGAGTTACATAGTGACAGACCCGTCTCCACCAGTACTGTACCCCAATGTTACACAGGGACAGACCTGTCCCCACCAGTACTGTACCCCAATGTTACACAGTGACAGACCTGACCTCAACAGTACTGTACCCCAGTGTAATACAGTGACATACCCATCCCCAACAGTACTGTACCCCAGTGTTACACAGTGACAGACCCGACCCCAGCAGTACTGTAACCCGGTGTTACATAGTGACAGACCCGTCCCCACCAGTACTGTACCCCAATGTTACACAGTGACAGACCCATCCCCACCAGTACTGTTCCCCAATGTTACACAGTGAGAGACCTGACCCCAACAGTACTGTATCCCGGTGTTACACAGTGACAGACTCGTCCCCACCAGTACTGTACCCCAGTGTTACACAGTGCCAGACCTGACCCCAACTGTACTGTACCCCAATGTTACACAGTGATAGACCTGACCCCAACAGTATTGTATCCCGGTGTTACACAGTGACAGACCCATCCCCACTAGTACTGTACCCCAGTGTTACACAGTGACAGACCCGACCCCAACAGTACTACAACCCGGTGTTACATAGTGACAGTCCCGTCCCCACCAGAACTGTACCCCAATGTTACACAGTGACAGACCTGACCCCAACAGTGCTGTACCCCAATGTTACACAGTGATAGACCTGACCCCAACTGTACTGTACCCCAGTGTTACACAGTGACAGACCTGACCCCAATAATACTGTACCCCAGTGTTACACAGTGACAGACCCATCCCCACCAGTACTGTACCCCAGTGTTACACAGTGACAGACCCGACACCAACAGTACTGTATCCCGGTGTTACCCAGTGACAGACTCGTCCCCACCAGTACTGTACCCCAGTGTTACACATTGACAGACCCGACCCCAAGAGTACTGTACCCCAGTGTTACACAGTGACAGACCTGACCCCAACTGTACTGTAACCCAGTGTTACACAGTGACAGACTCGTCCGCACCAGTACTGTACCCCAATGTTACACAGTGACAGACCCGACCCCAACAGTACTGTTACCCGGTGTTACACAGTGACAGACCCATCCCCACCAGTACTGTATCCCAGTGTTACAAAGTGACAGACTCGTCCCCACCAGTACTGTACCCCAATGTTACACAGTGACAGACCCGAACCCAACAGTACTGTACCCCAGTGTGACACAGTGACAGACCTAACCCGAACAGTACTGTACCTCAGTGTTACACAGTAACTGACCCGTACCCACCAGTACTGTAACCCGGTGTTACATAATGACAGACCCGTCCCCACCTGTACTGTACCCCAATGTTACACAGTGGCAAGCCTGACCCCAACTGTACTGTACCTCAGTGTTACACAGTGACAGACTCGTCCCCACCAGTACTGTACCCCAGTGTTACACAGTGCCAGACCTGACCCCAACTGTACTGTACCCCAGTGTTACACAGAGACAGACTCGTCCCCACCAGTACTGTACCCCAATATTACACAGTGACAGACCTGTCCCCATCAGTACTGTACCCCAGTGTTACACAGTGACAGACCTGATCTCAACATTACTGTACCCCAGTGTAATATAGTGACAGACCCGTCCCCACCAATACTGTACACGGGTATTACACAGTGACAGACCTGTCCCCACCAGTACTGTACCCCAATGTTACAAAGTGACGGATCTGACCTCAACAGTACTGTACCCCAGTGTAATATAGTGACAGGCTCGTCCCCACCAGTACTGTACCCCAGTGTAATACAGTGACTCACCCATCCCCAACAGTACTGTACCCCAGTGTTACACAGTGACAGACCAGACCCCAACAGTACTGTAACCCGGAGTTACATAGTGACAGACCCGTCCCCACCAGTACTGTACCCCAATGTTACACAGTGACAGACCTGACCTCTACAGTACTGTACCCCAGTGTAATACAGTGACATACCCATCCCCAACAGTACTGTACCCCAGTGTTACACAGTGACAGACCCGACCCCAGCAGTACTGTAACCCGGTGTTACATAGTGACAGACCCGTCCCCACCAGTACTGTACCCCAATGTTACACAGTGACAGACCCATCCCCACCAGTACTGTTCCCCAATGTTACACAGTATGAGACCTGACCCCAACAGTACTGTATCCCGGTGTTACACAGTGACAGACTCGTCCCCACCAGTACTGTACCCCAGTGTTACACAGTGCCAGACCTGACCCCAACTGTACTGTACCCCAATGTTACACAGTGATAGACCTGACCCCAACAGTACTGTATCCCGGTGTTACACAGTGACAGACCCATCCCCACTAGTACTGTACCCCAGTGTTACACAGTGACAGACCCGACCCCAACAGTACTACAACCCGGTGTTACATAGTGACAGACCCGTCCCCACCAGAACTGTACCCCAATGTTACACAGTGACAGACCTGACCCCAACAGTGCTGTACCCCAATGTTACACAGTGATAGACCTGACCCCAACTGTACTGTACCCCATTGTTACACAGTGACAGACCTGACCCCAATAATACTGTTCCCCAGTGTTACACAGTGACAGACCCATCCCCACCAGTACTGTACCCCAGTGTTACACAGTGACAGACCCGACACCAACAGTACTGTATCCCGGTGTTACCCAGTGACAGACTCGTCCCCACCAGTACTGTACCCCAGTGTTACACATTGACAGACCCGACCCCAAGAGTACTGTACCCCAGTGTTACACAGTGACAGACCTGACCCCAACTGTACTGTAACCCAGTGTTACACAGTGACAGACTCGTCCGCACCAGTACTGTACCCCAATGTTACACAGTGACAGACCCGACCCCAACAGTACTGTTACCCGGTGTTACACAGTGACAGACCCATCCCCACCAGTACTGTATCCCAGTGTTACAAAGTGACAACTCGTCCCCACCAGTACTGTACCCCAATGTTACACAGTGACAGACCCGAACCCAACAGTACTGTACCCCAGTGTGACACAGTGACAGACCTAACCCGAACAGTACTGTACCTCAGTGTTACACAGTAACTGACCCGTACCCACCAGTACTGTAACCCGGTGTTACATAATGACAGACGCGTCCCCACCTGTACTGTACCCCAATGTTACACAGTGGCAAGCCTGACCCCAACTGTACTGTACCTCAGTGTTACACAGTGACAGACTCGTCCCCACCAGTACTGTACCCCAATGTTACACAGTGACAGACCCGACCCCAACAGTACTGATTCCCGGTGTTACACAGTGACAGACCCATCCCCACCAGTACTGTACCCCAGTGTTACACAGTGACAGACCCGACCCCAACAGTACTGTAACCCGGTGTTACATAGTGACAGACCCGTCCCCACCAGTACTGTACCCCAATGTTACACAGTGACAGACCTGACCCCAACAATACTGTACCCCAGTGTTACACAGTGACAGACCCATCCCCACCAGTTCTGTACCCCAGTTATACACAGTGACAAACCCAACCCCAATTGTACTATATCCCGGTGTTACACAGTGACCAACCTGTCCCCATCAGTACTGTATCCCAGTGTTACAAAGTGACAGACTCGTCCCCACCAGTACTGTACCCCAATGTTACACAGTGACAGACCCGAACCCAACAGTACTGTACCCCAGTGTGACACAGTGACAGACCTAACCCGAACAGTACTGCACCTCAGTGTTACACAGTAACTGACCCGTACCCACCAGTACTGTAACCCGGTGTTACATAATGACAGACCCGTCCCCACCTGTACTGTACCCCAATGTTACACAGTGGCAAGCCTGACCCCAACTGTACTGTACCTCAGTGTTACACAGTGACAGACTCGTCCCCACCAGTACTGTACCCCAGTGTTACACAGTGCCAGACCTGACCCCAACTGTACTGTACCCCAGTGTTACACAGAGACAGACTCGTCCCCACCAGTACTGTACCCCAATATTACACAGTGACAGACCTGTCCCCATCAGTACTGTACCCCAGTGTTACACAGTGACAGACCTGATCTCAACATTACTGTACCCCAGTGTAATATAGTGACAGACCCGTCCCCACCAATACTGTACACGGGTATTACACAGTGACAGACCTGTCCCCACCAGTACTGTACCCCAATGTTACAAAGTGACGGATCTGACCTCAACAGTACTGTACCCCAGTGTAATATAGTGACAGGCTCGTCCCCACCAGTACTGTACCCCAGTGTAATACAGTGACTCACCCATCCCCAACAGTACTGTACCCCAGTGTTACACAGTGACAGACCAGACCCCAACAGTACTGTAACCCGGAGTTACATAGTGACAGACCCGTCCCCACCAGTACTGTACCCCAATGTTACACAGTGACAGACCTGACCTCTACAGTACTGTACCCCAGTGTAATACAGTGACATACCCATCCCCAACAGTACTGTACCCCAGTGTTACACAGTGACAGACCCGACCCCAGCAGTACTGTAACCCGGTGTTACATAGTGACAGACCCGTCCCCACCAGTACTGTACCCCAATGTTACACAGTGACAGACCCATCCCCACCAGTACTGTTCCCCAATGTTACACAGTATGAGACCTGACCCCAACAGTACTGTATCCCGGTGTTACACAGTGACAGACTCGTCCCCACCAGTACTGTACCCCAGTGTTACACAGTGCCAGACCTGACCCCAACTGTACTGTACCCCAATGTTACACAGTGATAGACCTGACCCCAACAGTACTGTATCCCGGTGTTACACAGTGACAGACCCATCCCCACTAGTACTGTACCCCAGTGTTACACAGTGACAGACCCGACCCCAACAGTACTACAACCCGGTGTTACATAGTGACAGACCCGTCCCCACCAGAACTGTACCCCAATGTTACACAGTGACAGACCTGACCCCAACAGTGCTGTACCCCAATGTTACACAGTGATAGACCTGACCCCAACTGTACTGTACCCCATTGTTACACAGTGACAGACCTGACCCCAATAATACTGTTCCCCAGTGTTACACAGTGACAGACCCATCCCCACCAGTACTGTACCCCAGTGTTACACAGTGACAGACCCGACACCAACAGTACTGTATCCCGGTGTTACCCAGTGACAGACTCGTCCCCACCAGTACTGTACCCCAGTGTTACACATTGACAGACCCGACCCCAAGAGTACTGTACCCCAGTGTTACACAGTGACAGACCTGACCCCAACTGTACTGTAACCCAGTGTTACACAGTGACAGACTCGTCCGCACCAGTACTGTACCCCAATGTTACACAGTGACAGACCCGACCCCAACAGTACTGTTACCCGGTGTTACACAGTGACAGACCCATCCCCACCAGTACTGTATCCCAGTGTTACAAAGTGACAACTCGTCCCCACCAGTACTGTACCCCAATGTTACACAGTGACAGACCCGAACCCAACAGTACTGTACCCCAGTGTGACACAGTGACAGACCTAACCCGAACAGTACTGTACCTCAGTGTTACACAGTAACTGACCCGTACCCACCAGTACTGTAACCCGGTGTTACATAATGACAGACGCGTCCCCACCTGTACTGTACCCCAATGTTACACAGTGGCAAGCCTGACCCGAACTGTACTGTACCTCAGTGTTACACAGTGACAGACTCGTCCCCACCAGTACTGTACCCCAATGTTACACAGTGACAGACCCGACCCCAACAGTACTGATTCCCGGTGTTACACAGTGACAGACCCATCCCCACCAGTACTGTACCCCAGTGTTACACAGTGACAGACCCGACCCCAACAGTACTGTTACCCGGTGTTACACAGTGACAGACCCATCCCCACCAGTACTGTATCCCAGTGTTACAAAGTGACAGACTCGTCCCCACCAGTACTGTACCCCAATGTTACACAGTGACAGACCCGAACCCAACAGTACTGTACCCCAGTGTGACACAGTGACAGACCTAACCCGAACAGTACTGTACCTCAGTGTTACACAGTAACTGACCCGTACCCACCAGTACTGTAACCCGGTGTTACATAATGACAGACCCGTCCCCACCTGTACTGTACCCCAATGTTACACAGTGGCAAGCCTGACCCCAACTGTACTGTACCTCAGTGTTACACAGTGACAGACACGTTCCCACCAGTACTGTACCCCAGTGTTACACAGTGCCAGACCTGACCCCAACTGTACTGTACCCCAGTGTTACACAGAGACAGACTCGTCCCCACCAGTACTGTACCCCAATATTACACAGTGACAGACCTGTCCCCATCAGTACTGTACCCCAGTGTTACACAGTGACAGACCTGATCTCAACATTACTGTACCCCAGTGTAATATAGTGACAGACCCGTCCCCACCAATACTGTACACGGGTATTACACAGTGACAGACCTGTCCCCACCAGTACTGTACCCCAATGTTACAAAGTGACGGATCTGACCTCAACAGTACTGTACCCCAGTGTAATATAGTGACAGGCTCGTCCCCACCAGTACTGTACCCCAGTGTAATACAGTGACTCACCCATCCCCAACAGTACTGTACCCCAGTGTTACACAGTGACAGACCAGACCCCAAGAGTACTGTAACCCGGAGTTACATAGTGACAGACCCGTCCCCACCAGTACTGTACCCCAATGTTACACAGTGACAGACCTGACCTCTACAGTACTGTACCCCAGTGTAATACAGTGACATACCCATCCCCAACAGTACTGTACCCCAGTGTTACACAGTGACAGACCCGACCCCAGCAGTACTGTAACCCGGTGTTACATAGTGACAGACCCGTCCCCACCAGTACTGTACCCCAATGTTACACAGTGACAGACCCATCCCCACCAGTACTGTTCCCCAATGTTACACAGTATGAGACCTGACCCCAACAGTACTGTATCCCGGTGTTACACAGTGACAGACTCGTCCCCACCAGTACTGTACCCCAGTGTTACACAGTGCCAGACCTGACCCCAACTGTACTGTACCCCAATGTTACACAGTGATAGACCTGACCCCAACAGTACTGTATCCCGGTGTTACACAGTGACAGACCCATCCCCACTAGTACTGTACCCCAGTGTTACACAGTGACAGACCCGACCCCAACAGTACTACAACCCGGTGTTACATAGTGACAGACCCGTCCCCACCAGAACTGTACCCCAATGTTACACAGTGACAGACCTGACCCCAACAGTGCTGTACCCCAATGTTACACAGTGATAGACCTGACCCCAACTGTACTGTACCCCATTGTTACACAGTGACAGACCTGACCCCAATAATACTGTTCCCCAGTGTTACACAGTGACAGACCCATCCCCACCAGTACTGTACCCCAGTGTTACACAGTGACAGACCCGACACCAACAGTACTGTATCCCGGTGTTACCCAGTGACAGACTCGTCCCCACCAGTACTGTACCCCAGTGTTACACATTGACAGACCCGACCCCAAGAGTACTGTACCCCAGTGTTACACAGTGACAGACCTGACCCCAACTGTACTGTAACCCAGTGTTACACAGTGACAGACTCGTCCGCACCAGTACTGTACCCCAATGTTACACAGTGACAGACCCGACCCCAACAGTACTGTTACCCGGTGTTACACAGTGACAGACCCATCCCCACCAGTACTGTATCCCAGTGTTACAAAGTGACAACTCGTCCCCACCAGTACTGTACCCCAATGTTACACAGTGACAGACCCGAACCCAACAGTACTGTACCCCAGTGTGACACAGTGACAGACCTAACCCGAACAGTACTGTACCTCAGTGTTACACAGTAACTGACCCGTACCCACCAGTACTGTAACCCGGTGTTACATAATGACAGACGCGTCCCCACCTGTACTGTACCCCAATGTTACACAGTGGCAAGCCTGACCCCAACTGTACTGTACCTCAGTGTTACACAGTGACAGACTCGTCCCCACCAGTACTGTACCCCAATGTTACACAGTGACAGACCCGACCCCAACAGTACTGATTCCCGGTGTTACACAGTGACAGACCCATCCCCACCAGTACTGTACCCCAGTGTTACACAGTGACAGACCCGACCCCAACAGTACTGTAACCCGGTGTTACATAGTGACAGACCCGTCCCCACCAGTACTGTACCCCAATGTTACACAGTGACAGACCTGACCCCAACAATACTGTACCCCAGTGTTACACAGTGACAGACCCATCCCCACCAGTTCTGTACCCCAGTTATACACAGTGACAAACCCAACCCCAATTGTACTATATCCCGGTGTTACACAGTGACCAACCTGTCCCCATCAGTACTGTATCCCAGTGTTACAAAGTGACAGACTCGTCCCCACCAGTACTGTACCCCAATGTTACACAGTGACAGACCCGAACCCAACAGTACTGTACCCCAGTGTGACACAGTGACAGACCTAACCCGAACAGTACTGTACCTCAGTGTTACACAGTAACTGACCCGTACCCACCAGTACTGTAACCCGGTGTTACATAATGACAGACCCGTCCCCACCTGTACTGTACCCCAATGTTACACAGTAGCAAGCCTGACCCCAACTGTACTGTACCTCAGTGTTACACAGTGACAGACTCGTCCCCACCAGTACTGTACCCCAGTGTTACACAGTGCCAGACCTGACCCCAACTGTACTGTACCCCAGTGTTACACAGAGACAGACTCGTCCCCACCAGTACTGTACCCCAATATTACACAGTGACAGACCTGTCCCCATCAGTACTGTACCCCAGTGTTACACAGTGACAGACCTGATCTCAACATTACTGTACCCCAGTGTAATATAGTGACAGACCCGTCCCCACCAATACTGTACACGGGTATTACACAGTGACAGACCTGTCCCCACCAGTACTGTACCCCAATGTTACAAAGTGACGGATCTGACCTCAACAGTACTGTACCCCAGTGTAATATAGTGACAGGCTCGTCCCCACCAGTACTGTACCCCAGTGTAATACAGTGACTCACCCATCCCCAACAGTACTGTACCCCAGTGTTACACAGTGACAGACCAGACCCCAACAGTACTGTAACCCGGAGTTACATAGTGACAGACCCGTCCCCACCAGTACTGTACCCCAATGTTACACAGTGACAGACCTGACCTCTACAGTACTGTACCCCAGTGTAATACAGTGACATACCCATCCCCAACAGTACTGTACCCCAGTGTTACACAGTGACAGACCCGACCCCAGCAGTACTGTAACCCGGTGTTACATAGTGACAGACCCGTCCCCACCAGTACTGTACCCCAATGTTACACAGTGACAGACCCATCCCCACCAGTACTGTTCCCCAATGTTACACAGTATGAGACCTGACCCCAACAGTACTGTATCCCGGTGTTACACAGTGACAGACTCGTCCCCACCAGTACTGTACCCCAGTGTTACACAGTGCCAGACCTGACCCCAACTGTACTGTACCCCAATGTTACACAGTGATAGACCTGACCCCAACAGTACTGTATCCCGGTGTTACACAGTGACAGACCCATCCCCACTAGTACTGTACCCCAGTGTTACACAGTGACAGACCCGACCCCAACAGTACTACAACCCGGTGTTACATAGTGACAGACCCGTCCCCACCAGAACTGTACCCCAATGTTACACAGTGACAGACCTGACCCCAACAGTGCTGTACCCCAATGTTACACAGTGATAGACCTGACCCCAACTGTACTGTACCCCATTGTTACACAGTGACAGACCTGACCCCAATAATACTGTTCCCCAGTGTTACACAGTGACAGACCCATCCCCACCAGTACTGTACCCCAGTGTTACACAGTGACAGACCCGACACCAACAGTACTGTATCCCGGTGTTACCCAGTGACAGACTCGTCCCCACCAGTACTGTACCCCAGTGTTACACATTGACAGACCCGACCCCAAGAGTACTGTACCCCAGTGTTACACAGTGACAGACCTGACCCCAACTGTACTGTAACCCAGTGTTACACAGTGACAGACTCGTCCGCACCAGTACTGTACCCCAATGTTACACAGTGACAGACCCGACCCCAACAGTACTGTTACCCGGTGTTACACAGTGACAGACCCATCCCCACCAGTACTGTATCCCAGTGTTACAAAGTGACAACTCGTCCCCACCAGTACTGTACCCCAATGTTACACAGTGACAGACCCGAACCCAACAGTACTGTACCCCAGTGTGACACAGTGACAGACCTAACCCGAACAGTACTGTACCTCAGTGTTACACAGTAACTGACCCGTACCCACCAGTACTGTAACCCGGTGTTACATAATGACAGACGCGTCCCCACCTGTACTGTACCCCAATGTTACACAGTGGCAAGCCTGACCCCAACTGTACTGTACCTCAGTGTTACACAGTGACAGACTCGTCCCCACCAGTACTGTACCCCAATGTTACACAGTGACAGACCCGACCCCAACAGTACTGATTCCCGGTGTTACACAGTGACAGACCCATCCCCACCAGTACTGTACCCCAGTGTTACACAGTGACAGACCCGACCCCAACAGTACTGTAACCCGGTGTTACATAGTGACAGACCCGTCCCCACCAGTACTGTACCCCAATGTTACACAGTGACAGACCTGACCCCAACAATACTGTACCCCAGTGTTACACAGTGACAGACCCATCCCCACCAGTTCTGTACCCCAGTTATACACAGTGACAAACCCAACCCCAATTGTACTATATCCCGGTGTTACACAGTGACCAACCTGTCCCCATCAGTACTGTACCCCAGTGTTACACAGTGCCAGACCTGACCCCATCTGAACTGTACCCCAGTGTTACACAGTGACAGACTCATCCCCACCAGTACTGTACCCCAATGTGACACAGTGACAGACCCAACCCCAATTGTACTATATCCCGGTGTTCCACAGTGACCAACCTGTCCCCATCAGTACTGTACCCCAGTGTTACATTGTGCCAGACCTGACTCCAACTGTACTGTACCCCAGTGTTACACAGAGACAGACTCGTCCCCACCAGTACTGTACCCCAATGTTACACAGTGACAGACCTGTCCCCATCAGTACTGTACCCCAGTGTTACACAGTGACAAACCTGACCTCAACAGTCCTGTACCCCAGTGTAATATAGTGACAGACCCGTCCCCACCAATACTGTACACGGGTGTTACACAGTGACAGACCTGTCCCCACCAGGACTGTACCCCAATGTTACACAGTGACTGACCTGACCCCAACAGTGCTGTACCTCATTGTTACACAGTGATAGACCTGACCCCAACTATACTGTACCCCAGTGTTACACAGTGACAGACCTGACCCCAATAATACTGTACCCCAGTGTTACACAGTGACAGACCCATCCCCACCAGTACTGTACCCCAGTGTTACACAGTGACAGACCCGA
The DNA here is from genome assembly GCF_036971445.1 of Narcine bancroftii. Lineage (NCBI taxonomy): Eukaryota > Metazoa > Chordata > Chondrichthyes > Torpediniformes > Narcinidae > Narcine > Narcine bancroftii. The sequence goes on from NC_091480.1 coordinate 58,944,543, forward strand.
CACCAACAGTACTGTATCCCGGTGTTACCCAGTGACAGACTCGTCCCCACCAGTACTGTACCCCAGTGTTACACATTGACAGACCCGACCCCAAGAGTACTGTACCCCAGTGTTACACAGTGACAGACCTGACCCCAACTGTACTGTACCCCAGTGTTACACAGTGACAGACTCGTCCCCACCAGTACTGTACCCCAGTGTTACACATTGACAGACCCGACCCCAAGAGTACTGTACCCCAGTGTTACACAGTGACAGACCTGACCCCAACTGTACTGTACCCCAGTGTTACACAGTGACAGACCCGACCCCAACAGTACTGTTACCCGGTGTTACACAGTGACAGACCCATCCCCACCAGTACTGTATCCCAGTGTTACACAGTGACAGACTCGTCCCCACCAGTACTGTACCCCAATGTTACACAGTGACAGACCTGACCCCAACAGTACTGTACCCCAGTGTGACACAGTGACAGACCTAACCCGAACAGTACTGTACCTCAGTGTTACACAGTAACTGACCCGTACCCACCAGTACTGTAACCCGGTGTTACATAATGACAGACCCGTCCCCACCTGTACTGTACCCCAATGTTACACAGTGGCAAGCCTGACCCCAACTGTACTGTACCTCAGTGTTACACAGTGTCAGACTCGTCCCCACCAGTACTGTTCCCCAATGTTACACAGTGAGAGACCTGACCCCAACAGGACTGTATCCCGGTGTTACACAGTGATAGACCCGTCCCCACCAGTACTGTACCCCAATGTTACACAGTGACAGACCTGACCTCAACAGTACTGTACCCCAGTGTTAGACAGTGACAGACTCGTCCCGAACATTACTCCACCCCAATGTTACACAGTGACAGACCTGACCCCAACAGTACTGTATCCCGGTGTTACACAGTAACAGATTCGTCCCCACCAGTACTGTACCCCAATGTTACACAGTGACAGACCAAACCCCAACAGTACTGATTCCCGGTGTTACACAGTGACAGACCCATCCCCACCAGTACTGTACCCCAGTGTTACACAGTGACAGACCCAATCCCAACAGTACTGTAACCCGGTGTTACATAGTGACAGACCCGTCCCCACCAGTACTGTACCCCAATATTACACAGTGACAGACCGACCAACAGTACTGATTCCCGGTGTTACACAGTGACAGACCCATCCCCACCAGTACTGTACCCCAGTGTTACACAGTGACAGACCCGACACCAACAGTACTGTATCCCGGTGTTACCCAGTGACAGACTCGTCCCCACCAGTACTGTACCCCAGTGTTACACATTGACAGACCCGACCCCAAGAGTACTGTACCCCAGTGTTACACAGTGACAGACCTGACCCCAACTGTACTGTACCCCAGTGTTACACAGTGACAGACTCGTCCCCACCAGTACTGTACCCCAGTGTTACACATTGACAGACCCGACCCCAAGAGTACTGTACCCCAGTGTTACACAGTGACAGACCTGACCCCAACTGTACTGTACCCCAGTGTTACACAGTGACAGACCCGACCCCAACAGTACTGTTACCCGGTGTTACACAGTGACAGACCCATCCCCACCAGTACTGTATCCCAGTGTTACACAGTGACAGACTCGTCCCCACCAGTACTGTACCCCAATGTTACACAGTGACAGACCCGACCCCAACAGTACTGTACCCCAGTGTGACACAGTGACAGACCTAACCCGAACAGTACTGTACCTCAGTGTTACACAGTAACTGACCCGTACCTACCAGTACTGTAACCCGGTGTTACATAATGACAGACCCGTCCCCACCTGTACTGTACCCCAATGTTACACAGTGGCAAGCCTGACCCCAACTGTACTGTACCTCAGTGTTACACAGTGACAGACTCGTCCCCACCAGTACTGTTCCCCAATGTTACACAGTGAGAGACCTGACCCCAACAGGACTGTATCCCGGTGTTACACAGTGATAGACCCGTCCCCACCAGTACTGTACCCCAATGTTACACAGTGACAGACCTGACCTCAACAGTACTGTACCCCAGTGTTAGACAGTGACAGACTCGTCCCGAACATTACTCCACCCCAATGTTACACAGTGACAGACCTGACCCCAACAGTACTGTATCCCGGTGTTACACAGTAACAGATTCGTCCCCACCAGTACTGTACCCCAATGTTACACAGTGACAGACCAAACCCCAACAGTACTGATTCCCGGTGTTACACAGTGACAGACCCATCCCCACCAGTACTGTACCCCAGTGTTACACAGTGACAGACCCAATCCCAACAGTACTGTAACCCGGTGTTACATAGTGACAGACCCGTCCCCACCAGTACTGTACCCCAATATTACACAGTGACAGACCGACCAACAGTACTGATTCCCGGTGTTACACAGTGACAGACCCATCCCCACTAGTACTGTACCCCAGTGTTACACAGTCACAGACCCGACCCCAACAGTTCTGTAACCCGGTGTTTCATATTGACAGACCCGTCCCCACCAGTACTGTACCCCAATGTTACACAGTGACAGACCTGACCCCAACAATACTGTACCCCAGTGTTACACAGTGACAGACCCATCCCCACCAGTACTGTACCCCAGTGATACACAGTGATAGACCCGACCCCAATTGTACTATATCCCGGTGTTACACAGTGACCAACCTGTCCCCATCGGTACTGTACCCCAGTGTTACACCGTGCCAGACCTGACCCCAACTGTACTGTACCCCAGTGTTACACAGTGACAGACTCATCCCCACCAGTACTGTACCCCAATGTTACACAGTGACAGACCCGACCCCAACAGTACTGTATCCTGGTGTTACACAGTGATAGACCCATCCCCACAAGTACTGTACCCCAGTGTTACACAGAGACAGACTCGTCCCCACCAGTACTGTACCCCAATATTACACAGTGACAGACCTGTCCCCATCAGTACTGTACCCCAGTGTTACACAGTGACAGACCTGATCTCAACATTACTGTACCCCAGTGTAATATAGTGACAGACCCGTCCCCACCAATACTGTACACGGGTATTACACAGTGACAGACCTGTCCCCACCAGTACTGTACCCCAATGTTACAAAGTGACGGATCTGACCTCAACAGTACTGTACCCCAGTGTAATATAGTGACAGGCTCGTCCCCACCAGTACTGTACCCCAGTGTAATACAGTGACTCACCCATCCCCAACAGTACTGTACCCCAGTGTTACACAGTGACAGACCAGACCCCAACAGTACTGTAACCCGGAGTTACATAGTGACAGACCCGTCTCCACCAGTACTGTACCCCAATGTTACACAGGGACAGACCTGTCCCCACCAGTACTGTACCCCAATGTTACACAGTGACAGACCTGACCTCAACAGTACTGTACCCCAGTGTAATACAGTGACATACCCATCCCCAACAGTACTGTACCCCAGTGTTACACAGTGACAGACCCGACCCCAGCAGTACTGTAACCCGGTGTTACATAGTTACAGACCCGTCCCCACCAGTACTGTACCCCAATGTTACACAGTGACAGACCCATCCCCACCAGTACTGTTCCCCAATGTTACACAGTGAGAGACCTGACCCCAACAGTACTGTATCCCGGTGTTACACAGTGACAGACTCGTCCCCACCAGTACTGTACCCCAGTGTTACACAGTGCCAGACCTGACCCCAACTGTACTGTACCCCAATGTTACACAGTGATAGACCTGACCCCAACAGTATTGTATCCCGGTGTTACACAGTGACAGACCCATCCCCACTAGTACTGTACCCCAGTGTTACACAGTGACAGACCCGACCCCAACAGTACTACAACCCGGTGTTACATAGTGACAGTCCCGTCCCCACCAGAACTGTACCCCAATGTTACACAGTGACAGACCTGACCCCAACTGTACTGTACCCCAGTGTTACACAGTGACAGACCTGACCCCAATAATACTGTACCCCAGTGTTACACAGTGACAGACCCATCCCCACCAGTACTGTACCCCAGTGTTACACAGTGACAGACCCGACACCAACAGTACTGTATCCCGGTGTTACCCAGTGACAGACTCGTCCCCACCAGTACTGTACCCCAGTGTTACACATTGACAGACCCGACCCCAAGAGTACTGTACCCCAGTGTTACACAGTGACAGACCTGACCCCAACTGTACTGTAACCCAGTGTTACACAGTGACAGACTCGTCCGCACCAGTACTGTACCCCAATGTTACACAGTGACAGACCCGACCCCAACAGTACTGTTACCCGGTGTTACACAGTGACAGACCCATCCCCACCAGTACTGTATCCCAGTGTTACAAAGTGACAGACTCGTCCCCACCAGTACTGTACCCCAATGTTACACAGTGACAGACCCGAACCCAACAGTACTGTACCCCAGTGTGACACAGTGACAGACCTAACCCGAACAGTACTGTACCTCAGTGTTACACAGTAACTGACCCGTACCCACCAGTACTGTAACCCGGTGTTACATAATGACAGACCCGTCCCCACCTGTACTGTACCCCAATGTTACACAGTGGCAAGCCTGACCCCAACTGTACTGTACCTCAGTGTTACACAGTGACAGACTCGTCCCCACCAGTACTGTACCCCAGTGTTACACAGTGCCAGACCTGACCCCAACTGTACTGTACCCCAGTGTTACACAGAGACAGACTCGTCCCCACCAGTACTGTACCCCAATATTACACAGTGACAGACCTGTCCCCATCAGTACTGTACCCCAGTGTTACACAGTGACAGACCTGACCTCAACATTACTGTACCCCAGTGTAATATAGTTACAGACCCGTCCCCACCAATAGTGTACACGGGTATTACACAGTGACAGACCTGTCCCCACAAGTACTGTACCCCAATGTTACAAAGTGACGGACCTGACCTCAACAGTACTGTACCCCAGTGTAATATAGTGACAGGCTCGTCCCCACCAGTACTGTACCCCAGTGTAATACAGTGACTCACCCATCCCCAACAGTACTGTACCCCAGTGTTACACAGTGACAGACCAGACCCCAACAGTACTGTAACCCGGAGTTACATAGTGACAGACCCGTCTCCACCAGTACTGTACTCCAATGTTACACAGTGACAGACCTGTCCCCACCAGTACTGTACCCCAATGTTACACAGTGACAGACCTGACCTCAACAGTACTGTACCCCAGTGTAATACAGTGACATACCCATCCCCAACAGTACTGTACCCCAGTGTTACACAGTGACAGACCCGACCCCAGCAGTACTGTAACCCGGTGTTACATAGTGACAGACCCGTCCCCACCAGTACTGTACCCCAATGTTACACAGTGACAGACCCATCCCCACCAGTACTGTTCCCCAATGTTACACAGTGAGAGACCTGACCCCAACAGGACTGTATCCCGGTGTTACACAGTGACAGACCCGTCCCCACCAGTACTGTACCCCAATGTTATACAGTGACAGACCTGACCTCAACAGTACTGTACCCCAGTGTAATACAGTGACATACCCATCCCCAACAGTACTGTACCCCAGTGTTACACAGTGACAGACCCGACCCCAGCAGTACTGTAACCCGGTGTTACATAGTGACAGACCCGTCCCCACCAGTACTGTACCCCAATGTTACACAGTGGCAAGCCTGACCCCAACAATACTGTACCCCAGTGTTACACAGTGACAGACCCATCCCCACCAGTTCTGTACCCCAGTTATACACAGTGACAAACCCAACCCCAATTGTACTATATCCCGGTGTTACACAGTGACCAACCTGTCCCCATCAGTACTGTATCCCAGTGTTACAAAGTGACAGACTCGTCCCCACCAGTACTGTACCCCAATGTTACACAGTGACAGACCCGAACCCAACAGTACTGTACCCCAGTGTGACACAGTGACAGACCTAACCCGAACAGTACTGTACCTCAGTGTTACACAGTAACTGACCCGTACCCACCAGTACTGTAACCCGGTGTTACATAATGACAGACCCGTCCCCACCTGTACTGTACCCCAATGTTACACAGTGGCAAGCCTGACCCCAACTGTACTGTACCTCAGTGTTACACAGTGACAGACTCGTCCCCACCAGTACTGTACCCCAGTGTTACACAGTGCCAGACCTGACCCCAACTGTACTGTACCCCAGTGTTACACAGAGACAGACTCGTCCCCACCAGTACTGTACCCCAATATTACACAGTGACAGACCTGTCCCCATCAGTACTGTACCCCAGTGTTACACAGTGACAGACCTGATCTCAACATTACTGTACCCCAGTGTAATATAGTGACAGACCCGTCCCCACCAATACTGTACATGGGTATTACACAGTGACAGACCTGTCCCCACCAGTACTGTACCCCAATGTTACAAAGTGACGGATCTGACCTCAACAGTACTGTACCCCAGTGTAATATAGTGACAGGCTCGTCCCCACCAGTACTGTACCCCAGTGTAATACAGTGACTCACCCATCCCCAACAGTACTGTACCCCAGTGTTACACAGTGACAGACCAGACCCCAACAGTACTGTAACCCGGAGTTACATAGTGACAGACCCGTCCCCACCAGTACTGTACCCCAATGTTACACAGTGACAGACCTGACCTCTACAGTACTGTACCCCAGTGTAATACAGTGACATACCCATCCCCAACAGTACTGTACCCCAGTGTTACACAGTGACAGACCCGACCCCAGCAGTACTGTAACCCGGTGTTACATAGTGACAGACCCGTCCCCACCAGTACTGTACCCCAATGTTACACAGTGACAGACCCATCCCCACCAGTACTGTTCCCCAATGTTACACAGTATGAGACCTGACCCCAACAGTACTGTATCCCGGTGTTACACAGTGACAGACTCGTCCCCACCAGTACTGTACCCCAGTGTTACACAGTGCCAGACCTGACCCCAACTGTACTGTACCCCAATGTTACACAGTGATAGACCTGACCCCAACAGTACTGTATCCCGGTGTTACACAGTGACAGACCCATCCCCACTAGTACTGTACCCCAGTGTTACAAAGTGACAGACCCGACCCCAACAGTACTACAACCCGGTGTTACATAGTGACAGACCCGTCCCCACCAGAACTGTACCCCAATGTTACACAGTGACAGACCTGACCCCAACAGTGCTGTACCCCAATGTTACACAGTGATAGACCTGACCCCAACTGTACTGTACCCCATTGTTACACAGTGACAGACCTGACCCCAATAATACTGTTCCCCAGTGTTACACAGTGACAGACCCATCCCCACCAGTACTGTACCCCAGTGTTACACAGTGACAGACCCGACACCAACAGTACTGTATCCCGGTGTTACCCAGTGACAGACTCGTCCCCACCAGTACTGTACCCCAGTGTTACACATTGACAGACCCGACCCCAAGAGTACTGTACCCCAGTGTTACACAGTGACAGACCTGACCCCAACTGTACTGTAACCCAGTGTTACACAGTGACAGACTCGTCCGCACCAGTACTGTACCCCAATGTTACACAGTGACAGACCCGACCCCAACAGTACTGTTACCCGGTGTTACACAGTGACAGACCCATCCCCACCAGTACTGTATCCCAGTGTTACAAAGTGACAACTCGTCCCCACCAGTACTGTACCCCAATGTTACACAGTGACAGACCCGAACCCAACAGTACTGTACCCCAGTGTGACACAGTGACAGACCTAACCCGAACAGTACTGTACCTCAGTGTTACACAGTAACTGACCCGTACCCACCAGTACTGTAACCCGGTGTTACATAATGACAGACGCGTCCCCACCTGTACTGTACCCCAATGTTACACAGTGGCAAGCCTGACCCCAACTGTACTGTACCTCAGTGTTACACAGTAACAGACTCGTCCCCACCAGTACTGTACCCCAATGTTACACAGTGACAGACCCGACCCCAACAGTACTGATTCCCGGTGTTACACAGTGACAGACCCATCCCCACCAGTACTGTACCCCAGTGTTACACAGTGACAGACCCGACCCCAACAGTACTGTTACCCGGTGTTACACAGTGACAGACCCATCCCCACCAGTACTGTATCCCAGTGTTACAAAGTGACAGACTCGTCCCCACCAGTACTGTACCCCAATGTTACACAGTGACAGACCCGAACCCAACAGTACTGTACCCCAGTGTGACACAGTGACAGACCTAACCCGAACAGTACTGTACCTCAGTGTTACACAGTAACTGACCCGTACCCACCAGTACTGTAACCCGGTGTTACATAATGACAGACCCGTCCCCACCTGTACTGTACCCCAATGTTACACAGTGGCAAGCCTGACCCCAACTGTACTGTACCTCAGTGTTACACAGTGACAGACTCGTCCCCACCAGTACTGTACCCCAGTGTTACACAGTGCCAGACCTGACCCCAACTGTACTGTACCCCAGTGTTACACAGAGACAGACTCGTCCCCACCAGTACTGTACCCCAATATTACACAGTGACAGACCTGTCCCCATCAGTACTGTACCCCAGTGTTACACAGTGACAGACCTGATCTCAACATTACTGTACCCCAGTGTAATATAGTGACAGACCCGTCCCCACCAATACTGTACACGGGTATTACACAGTGACAGACCTGTCCCCACCAGTACTGTACCCCAATGTTACAAAGTGACGGATCTGACCTCAACAGTACTGTACCCCAGTGTAATATAGTGACAGGCTCGTCCCCACCAGTACTGTACCCCAGTGTAATACAGTGACTCACCCATCCCCAACAGTACTGTACCCCAGTGTTACACAGTGACAGACCAGACCCCAACAGTACTGTAACCCGGAGTTACATAGTGACAGACCCGTCCCCACCAGTACTGTACCCCAATGTTACACAGTGACAGACCTGACCTCTACAGTACTGTACCCCAGTGTAATACAGTGACATACCCATCCCCAACAGTACTGTACCCCAGTGTTACACAGTGACAGACCCGACCCCAGCAGTACTGTAACCCGGTGTTACATAGTGACAGACCCGTCCCCACCAGTACTGTACCCCAATGTTACACAGTGACAGACCCATCCCCACCAGTACTGTTCCCCAATGTTACACAGTATGAGACCTGACCCCAACAGTACTGTATCCCGGTGTTACACAGTGACAGACTCGTCCCCACCAGTACTGTACCCCAGTGTTACACAGTGCCAGACCTGACCCCAACTGTACTGTACCCCAATGTTACACAGTGATAGACCTGACCCCAACAGTACTGTATCCCGGTGTTACACAGTGACAGACCCATCCCCACTAGTACTGTACCCCAGTGTTACACAGTGACAGACCCGACCCCAACAGTACTACAACCCGGTGTTACATAGTGACAGACCCGTCCCCACCAGAACTGTACCCCAATGTTACACAGTGACAGACCTGACCCCAACAGTGCTGTACCCCAATGTTACACAGTGATAGACCTGACCCCAACTGTACTGTACCCCATTGTTACACAGTGACAGACCTGACCCCAATAATACTGTTCCCCAGTGTTACACAGTGACAGACCCATCCCCACCAGTACTGTACCCCAGTGTTACACAGTGACAGACCCGACACCAACAGTACTGTATCCCGGTGTTACCCAGTGACAGACTCGTCCCCACCAGTACTGTACCCCAGTGTTACACATTGACAGACCCGACCCCAAGAGTACTGTACCCCAGTGTTACACAGTGACAGACCTGACCCCAACTGTACTGTAACCCAGTGTTACACAGTGACAGACTCGTCCGCACCAGTACTGTACCCCAATGTTACACAGTGACAGACCCGACCCCAACAGTACTGTTACCCGGTGTTACACAGTGACAGACCCATCCCCACCAGTACTGTATCCCAGTGTTACAAAGTGACAACTCGTCCCCACCAGTACTGTACCCCAATGTTACACAGTGACAGACCCGAACCCAACAGTACTGTACCCCAGTGTGACACAGTGACAGACCTAACCCGAACAGTACTGTACCTCAGTGTTACACAGTAACTGACCCGTACCCACCAGTACTGTAACCCGGTGTTACATAATGACAGACGCGTCCCCACCTGTACTGTACCCCAATGTTACACAGTGGCAAGCCTGACCCCAACTGTACTGTACCTCAGTGTTACACAGTGACAGACTCGTCCCCACCAGTACTGTACCCCAATGTTACACAGTGACAGACCCGACCCCAACAGTACTGATTCCCGGTGTTACACAGTGACAGACCCATCCCCACCAGTACTGTACCCCAGTGTTACACAGTGACAGACCCGACCCCAACAGTACTGTAACCCGGTGTTACATAGTGACAGACCCGTCCCCACCAGTACTGTACCCCAATGTTACACAGTGACAGACCTGACCCCAACAATACTGTACCCCAGTGTTACACAGTGACAGACCCATCCCCACCAGTTCTGTACCCCAGTTATACACAGTGACAAACCCAACCCCAATTGTACTATATCCCGGTGTTACACAGTGACCAACCTGTCCCCATCAGTACTGTATCCCAGTGTTACAAAGTGACAGACTCGTCCCCACCAGTACTGTACCCCAATGTTACACAGTGACAGACCCGAACCCAACAGTACTGTACCCCAGTGTGACACAGTGACGGACCTAACCCGAACAGTACTGTACCTCAGTGTTACACAGTAACTGACCCGTACCCACCAGTACTGTAACCCGGTGTTACATAATGACAGACCCGTCCCCACCTGTACTGTACCCCAATGTTACACAGTGGCAAGCCTGACCCCAACTGTACTGTACCTCAGTGTTACACAGTGACAGACTCGTCCCCACCAGTACTGTACCCCAGTGTTACACAGTGCCAGACCTGACCCCAACTGTACTGTACCCCAGTGTTACACAGAGACAGACTCGTCCCCACCAGTACTGTACCCCAATATTACACAGTGACAGACCTGTCCCCATCAGTACTGTACCCCAGTGTTACACAGTGACAGACCTGATCTCAACATTACTGTACCCCAGTGTAATATAGTGACAGACCCGTCCCCACCAATACTGTACACGGGTATTACACAGTGACAGACCTGTCCCCACCAGTACTGTACCCCAATGTTACAAAGTGACGGATCTGACCTCAACAGTACTGTACCCCAGTGTAATATAGTGACAGGCTCGTCCCCACCAGTACTGTACCCCAGTGTAATACAGTGACTCACCCATCCCCAACAGTACTGTACCCCAGTGTTACACAGTGACAGACCAGACCCCAACAGTACTGTAACCCGGAGTTACATAGTGACAGACCCGTCCCCACCAGTACTGTACCCCAATGTTACACAGTGACAGACCTGACCTCTACAGTACTGTACCCCAGTGTAATACAGTGACATACCCATCCCCAACAGTACTGTACCCCAGTGTTACACAGTGACAGACCCGACCCCAGCAGTACTGTAACCCGGTGTTACATAGTGACAGACCCGTCCCCACCAGTACTGTACCCCAATGTTACACAGTGACAGACCCATCCCCACCAGTACTGTTCCCCAATGTTACACAGTGATAGACCTGACCCCAACAGTACTGTATCCCGGTGTTACACAGTGACAGACCCATCCCCACTAGTACTGTACCCCAGTGTTACACAGTGACAGACCCGACCCCAACAGTACTACAACCCGGTGTTACATAGTGACAGACCCGTCCCCACCAGAACTGTACCCCAATGTTACACAGTGACAGACCTGACCCCAACAGTGCTGTACCCCAATGTTACACAGTGATAGACCTGACCCCAACTGTACTGTACCCCATTGTTACACAGTGACAGACCTGACCCCAATAATACTGTTCCCCAGTGTTACACAGTGACAGACCCATCCCCACCAGTACTGTACCCCAGTGTTACACAGTGACAGACCCGACACCAACAGTACTGTATCCCGGTGTTACCCAGTGACAGACTCGTCCCCACCAGTACTGTACCCCAGTGTTACACATTGACAGACCCGACCCCAAGAGTACTGTACCCCAGTGTTACACAGTGACAGACCTGACCCCAACTGTACTGTAACCCAGTGTTACACAGTGACAGACTCGTCCGCACCAGTACTGTACCCCAATGTTACACAGTGACAGACCCGACCCCAACAGTACTGTTACCCGGTGTTACACAGTGACAGACCCATCCCCACCAGTACTGTATCCCAGTGTTACAAAGTGACAACTCGTCCCCACCAGTACTGTACCCCAATGTTACACAGTGACAGACCCGAACCCAACAGTACTGTACCCCAGTGTGACACAGTGACAGACCTAACCCGAACAGTACTGTACCTCAGTGTTACACAGTAACTGACCCGTACCCACCAGTACTGTAACCCGGTGTTACATAATGACAGACGCGTCCCCACCTGTACTGTACCCCAATGTTACACAGTGGCAAGCCTGACCCCAACTGTACTGTACCTCAGTGTTACACAGTGACAGACTCGTCCCCACCAGTACTGTACCCCAATGTTACACAGTGACAGACCCGACCCCAACAGTACTGATTCCCGGTGTTACACAGTGACAGACCCATCCCCACCAGTACTGTACCCCAGTGTTACACAGTGACAGACCCGACCCCAACAGTACTGTAACCCGGTGTTACATAGTGACAGACCCGTCCCCACCAGTACTGTACCCCAATGTTACACAGTGACAGACCTGACCCCAACAATACTGTACCCCAGTGTTACACAGTGACAGACCCATCCCCACCAGTTCTGTACCCCAGTTATACACAGTGACAAACCCAACCCCAATTGTACTATATCCCGGTGTTACACAGTGACCAACCTGTCCCCATCAGTACTGTATCCCAGTGTTACAAAGTGACAGACTCGTCCCCACCAGTACTGTACCCCAATGTTACACAGTGACAGACCCGAACCCAACAGTACTGTACCCCAGTGTGACACAGTGACAGACCTAACCCGAACAGTACTGTACCTCAGTGTTACACAGTAACTGACCCGTACCCACCAGTACTGTAACCCGGTGTTACATAATGACAGACCCGTCCCCACCTGTACTGTACCCCAATGTTACACAGTGGCAAGCCTGACCCCAACTGTACTGTACCTCAGTGTTACACAGTGACAGACTCGTCCCCACCAGTACTGTACCCCAGTGTTACACAGTGCCAGACCTGACCCCAACTGTACTGTACCCCAGTGTTACACAGAGACAGACTCGTCCCCACCAGTACTGTACCCCAATATTACACAGTGACAGACCTGTCCCCATCAGTACTGTACCCCAGTGTTACACAGTGACAGACCTGATCTCAACATTACTGTACCCCAGTGTAATATAGTGACAGACCCGTCCCCACCAATACTGTACACGGGTATTACACAGTGACAGACCTGTCCCCACCAGTACTGTACCCCAATGTTACAAAGTGACGGATCTGACCTCAACAGTACTGTACCCCAGTGTAATATAGTGACAGGCTCGTCCCCACCAGTACTGTACCCCAGTGTAATACAGTGACTCACCCATCCCCAACAGTACTGTACCCCAGTGTTACACAGTGACAGACCAGACCCCAACAGTACTGTAACCCGGAGTTACATAGTGACAGACCCGTCCCCACCAGTACTGTACCCCAATGTTACACAGTGACAGACCTGACCTCTACAGTACTGTACCCCAGTGTAATACAGTGACATACCCATCCCCAACAGTACTGTACCCCAGTGTTACACAGTGACAGACCCGACCCCAGCAGTACTGTAACCCGGTGTTACATAGTGACAGACCCGTCCCCACCAGTACTGTACCCCAATGTTACACAGTGACAGACCCATCCCCACCAGTACTGTTCCCCAATGTTACACAGTGATAGACCTGACCCCAACAGTACTGTATCCCGGTGTTACACAGTGACAGACCCATCCCCACTAGTACTGTACCCCAGTGTTACACAGTGACAGACCCGACCCCAACAGTACTACAACCCGGTGTTACATAGTGACAGACCCGTCCCCACCAGAACTGTACCCCAATGTTACACAGTGACAGACCTGACCCCAACAGTGCTGTACCCCAATGTTACACAGTGATAGACCTGACCCCAACTGTACTGTACCCCATTGTTACACAGTGACAGACCTGACCCCAATAATACTGTTCCCCAGTGTTACACAGTGACAGACCCATCCCCACCAGTACTGTACCCCAGTGTTACACAGTGACAGACCCGACACCAACAGTACTGTATCCCGGTGTTACCCAGTGACAGACTCGTCCCCACCAGTACTGTACCCCAGTGTTACACATTGACAGACCCGACCCCAAGAGTACTGTACCCCAGTGTTACACAGTGACAGACCTGACCCCAACTGTACTGTAACCCAGTGTTACACAGTGACAGACTCGTCCGCACCAGTACTGTACCCCAATGTTACACAGTGACAGACCCGACCCCAACAGTACTGTTACCCGGTGTTACACAGTGACAGACGCATCCCCACCAGTACTGTATCCCAGTGTTACAAAGTGACAACTCGTCCCCACCAGTACTGTACCCCAATGTTACACAGTGACAGACCCGAACCCAACAGTACTGTACCCCAGTGTGACACAGTGACAGACCTAACCCGAACAGTACTGTACCTCAGTGTTACACAGTAACTGACCCGTACCCACGAGTACTGTAACCCGGTGTTACATAATGACAGACGCGTCCCCACCTGTACTGTACCCCAATGTTACACAGTGGCAAGCCTGACCCCAACTGTACTGTACCTCAGTGTTACACAGTGACAGACTCGTCCCCACCAGTACTGTACCCCAATGTTACACAGTGACAGACCCGACCCCAACAGTACTGATTCCCGGTGTTACACAGTGACAGACCCAGCCCCACCAGTACTGTACCCCAGTGTTACACAGTGACAGACCCGACCCCAACAGTACTGTAACCCGGTGTTACATAGTGACAGACCCGTCCCCACCAGTACTGTACCCCAATGTTACACAGTGACAGACCTGACCCCAACAATACTGTACCCCAGTGTTACACAGTGACAGACCCATCCCCACCAGTTCTGTACCCCAGTTATACACAGTGACAAACCCAACCCCAATTGTACTATATCCCGGTGTTACACAGTGACCAACCTGTCCCCATCAGTACTGTACCCCAGTGTTACACAGTGCCAGACCTGACCCCATCTGAACTGTACCCCAGTGTTACACAGTGACAGACTCATCCCCACCAGTACTGTACCCCAATGTGACACAGTGACAGACCCAACCCCAATTGTACTATATCCCGGTGTTCCACAGTGACCAACCTGTCCCCATCAGTACTGTACCCCAGTGTTACATTGTGCCAGACCTGACTCCAACTGTACTGTACCCCAGTGTTACACAGAGACAGACTCGTCCCCACCAGTACTGTACCCCAATGTTACACAGTGACAGACCTGTCCCCATCAGTACTGTACCCCAGTGTTACACAGTGACAAACCTGACCTCAACAGTCCTGTACCCCAGTGTAATATAGTGACAGACCCGTCCCCACCAATACTGTACACGGGTGTTACACAGTGACAGACCTGTCCCCACCAGTACTGTACCCCAATGTTACACAGTGACTGACCTGACCCCAACAGTGCTGTACCTCATTGTTACACAGTGATAGACCTGACCCCAACTGTACTGTACCCCAGTGTTACACAGTGACAGACCTGACCCCAATAATACTGTACCCCAGTGTTACACAGTGACAGACCCATCCCCACCAGTACTGTACCCCAGTGTTACACAGTGACAGACCCGACACCAACAGTACTGTATCCCGGTGTTACCCAGTGACAGACTCGTCCCCACCAGTACTGTACCCCAGTGTTACACATTGACAGACCCGACCCCAAGAGTACTGTACCCCAGTGTTACACAGTGACAGACCTGACCCCAACTGTACTGTACCCCAGTGTTACACAGTGACAGACTCGTCCCCACCAGTACTGTACCCCAGTGTTACACATTGACAGACCCGACCCCAAGAGTACTGTACCCCAGTGTTACACAGTGACAGACCTGACCCCAACTGTACTGTACCCCAGTGTTACACAGTGACAGACCCGACCCCAACAGTACTGTTACCCGGTGTTACACAGTGACAGACCCATCCCCACCAGTACTGTATCCCAGTGTTACACAGTGACAGACTCGTCCCCACCAGTACTGTACCCCAATGTTACACAGTGACAGACCCGACCCCAACAGTACTGTACCCCAGTGTGACACAGTGACAGACCTAACCCGAACAGTACTGTACCTCAGTGTTACACAGTAACTGACCCGTACCCACCAGTACTGTAACCCGGTGTTACATAATGACAGACCCGTCCCCACCTGTACTGTACCCCAATGTTACACAGTGGCAAGCCTGACCCCAACTGTACTGTACCTCAGTGTTACACAGTGACAGACTCGTCCCCACCAGTACTGTTCCCCAATGTTACACAGTGAGAGACCTGACCCCAACAGGACTGTATCCCGGTGTTACACAGTGATAGACCCGTCCCCACCAGTACTGTACCCCAATGTTACACAGTGACAGACCTGACCTCAACAGTACTGTACCCCAGTGTTAGACAGTGACAGACTCGTCCCGAACATTACTCCACCCCAATGTTACACAGTGACAGACCTGACCCCAACAGTACTGTATCCCGGTGTTACACAGTAACAGATTCGTCCCCACCAGTACTGTACCCCAATGTTACACAGTGACAGACCAAACCCCAACAGTACTGATTCCCGGTGTTACACAGTGACAGACCCATCCCCACCAGTACTGTACCCCAGTGTTACACAGTGACAGACCCAATCCCAACAGTACTGTAACCCGGTGTTACATAGTGACAGACCCGTCCCCACCAGTACTGTACCCCAATATTACACAGTGACAGACCGACCAACAGTACTGATTCCCGGTGTTACACAGTGACAGACCCATCCCCACCAGTACTGTACCCCAGTGTTACACAGTGACAGACCCGACACCAACAGTACTGTATCCCGGTGTTACCCAGTGACAGACTCGTCCCCACCAGTACTGTACCCCAGTGTTACACATTGACAGACCCGACCCCAAGAGTACTGTACCCCAGTGTTACACAGTGACAGACCTGACCCCAACTGTACTGTACCCCAGTGTTACACAGTGACAGACTCGTCCCCACCAGTACTGTACCCCAGTGTTACACATTGACAGACCCGACCCCAAGAGTACTGTACCCCAGTGTTACACAGTGACAGACCTGACCCCAACTGTACTGTACCCCAGTGTTACACAGTGACAGACCCGACCCCAACAGTACTGTTACCCGGTGTTACACAGTGACAGACCCATCCCCACCAGTACTGTATCCCAGTGTTACACAGTGACAGACTCGTCCCCACCAGTACTGTACCCCAATGTTACACAGTGACAGACCCGACCCCAACAGTACTGTACCCCAGTGTGACACAGTGACAGACCTAACCCGAACAGTACTGTACCTCAGTGTTACACAGTAACTGACCCGTACCCACCAGTACTGTAACCCGGTGTTACATAATGACAGACCCGTCCCCACCTGTACTGTACCCCAATGTTACACAGTGGCAAGCCTGACCCCAACTGTACTGTACCTCAGTGTTACACAGTGACAGACTCGTCCCCACCAGTACTGTTCCCCAATGTTACACAGTGAGAGACCTGACCCCAACAGGACTGTATCCCGGTGTTACACAGTGATAGACCCGTCCCCACCAGTACTGTACCCCAATGTTACACAGTGACAGACCTGACCCCAACAATACTGTACCCCAGTGTTACACAGTGACAGACCCATCCCCACCAGTACTGTACCCCAGTGATACACAGTGATAGACCCGACCCCAATTGTACTATATCCCGGTGTTACACAGTGACCAACCTGTCCCCATCGGTACTGTACCCCAGTGTTACACCGTGCCAGACCTGACCCCAACTGTACTGTACCCCAGTGTTACACAGTGACAGACTCATCCCCACCAGTACTGTACCCCAATGTTACACAGTGACAGACCCGACCCCAACAGTACTGTATCCTGGTGTTACACAGTGATAGACCCATCCCCACAAGTACTGTACCCCAGTGTTACACAGAGACAGACTCGTCCCCACCAGTACTGTACCCCAATATTACACAGTGACAGACCTGTCCCCATCAGTACTGTACCCCAGTGTTACACAGTGACAGACCTGATCTCAACATTACTGTACCCCAGTGTAATATAGTGACAGACCCGTCCCCACCAATACTGTACACGGGTATTACACAGTGACAGACCTGTCCCCACCAGTACTGTACCCCAATGTTACAAAGTGACGGATCTGACCTCAACAGTACTGTACCCCAGTGTAATATAGTGACAGGCTCGTCCCCACCAGTACTGTACCCCAGTGTAATACAGTGACTCACCCATCCCCAACAGTACTGTACCCCAGTGTTACACAGTGACAGACCAGACCCCAACAGTACTGTAACCCGGAGTTACATAGTGACAGACCCGTCTCCACCAGTACTGTACCCCAATGTTACACAGGGACAGACCTGTCCCCACCAGTACTGTACCCCAATGTTACACAGTGACAGACCTGACCTCAACAGTACTGTACCCCAGTGTAATACAGTGACATACCCATCCCCAACAGTACTGTACCCCAGTGTTACACAGTGACAGACCCGACCCCAGCAGTACTGTAACCCGGTGTTACATAGTGACAGACCCGTCCCCACCAGTACTGTACCCCAATGTTACACAGTGACAGACCCATCCCCACCAGTACTGTTCCCCAATGTTACACAGTGAGAGACCTGACCCCAACAGTACTGTATCCCGGTGTTACACAGTGACAGACTCGTCCCCACCAGTACTGTACCCCAGTGTTACACAGTGCCAGACCTGACCCCAACTGTACTGTACCCCAATGTTACACAGTGATAGACCTGACCCCAACAGTATTGTATCCCGGTGTTACACAGTGACAGACCCATCCCCACTAGTACTGTACCCCAGTGTTACACAGTGACAGACCCGACCCCAACAGTACTACAACCCGGTGTTACATAGTGACAGTCCCGTCCCCACCAGAACTGTACCCCAATGTTACACAGTGACAGACCTGACCCCAACTGTACTGTACCCCAGTGTTACACAGTGACAGACCTGACCCCAATAATACTGTACCCCAGTGTTACACAGTGACAGACCCATCCCCACCAGTACTGTACCCCAGTGTTACACAGTGACAGACCCGACACCAACAGTACTGTATCCCGGTGTTACCCAGTGACAGACTCGTCCCCACCAGTACTGTACCCCAGTGTTACACATTGACAGACCCGACCCCAAGAGTACTGTACCCCAGTGTTACACAGTGACAGACCTGACCCCAACTGTACTGTAACCCAGTGTTACACAGTGACAGACTCGTCCGCACCAGTACTGTACCCCAATGTTACACAGTGACAGACCCGACCCCAACAGTACTGTTACCCGGTGTTACACAGTGACAGACCCATCCCCACCAGTACTGTATCCCAGTGTTACAAAGTGACAGACTCGTCCCCACCAGTACTGTACCCCAATGTTACACAGTGACAGACCCGAACCCAACAGTACTGTACCCCAGTGTGACACAGTGACAGACCTAACCCGAACAGTACTGTACCTCAGTGTTACACAGTAACTGACCCGTACCCACCAGTACTGTAACCCGGTGTTACATAATGACAGACCCGTCCCCACCTGTACTGTACCCCAATGTTACACAGTGGCAAGCCTGACCCCAACTGTACTGTACCTCAGTGTTACACAGTGACAGACTCGTCCCCACCAGTACTGTACCCCAGTGTTACACAGTGCCAGACCTGACCCCAACTGTACTGTACCCCAGTGTTACACAGAGACAGACTCGTCCCCACCAGTACTGTACCCCAATATTACACAGTGACAGACCTGTCCCCATCAGTACTGTACCCCAGTGTTACACAGTGACAGACCTGACCTCAACATTACTGTACCCCAGTGTAATATAGTTACAGACCCGTCCCCACCAATAGTGTACACGGGTATTACACAGTGACAGACCTGTCCCCACAAGTACTGTACCCCAATGTTACAAAGTGACGGACCTGACCTCAACAGTACTGTACCCCAGTGTAATATAGTGACAGGCTCGTCCCCACCAGTACTGTACCCCAGTGTAATACAGTGACTCACCCATCCCCAACAGTACTGTACCCCAGTGTTACACAGTGACAGACCAGACCCCAACAGTACTGTAACCCGGAGTTACATAGTGACAGACCCGTCTCCACCAGTACTGTACTCCAATGTTACACAGTGACAGACCTGTCCCCACCAGTACTGTACCCCAATGTTACACAGTGACAGACCTGACCTCAACAGTACTGTACCCCAGTGTAATACAGTGACATACCCATCCCCAACAGTACTGTACCCCAGTGTTACACAGTGACAGACCCGACCCCAGCAGTACTGTAACCCGGTGTTACATAGTGACAGACCCGGCCCCACCAGTACTGTACCCCAATGTTACACAGTGACAGACCCATCCCCACCAGTACTGTTCCCCAATGTTACACAGTGAGAGACCTGACCCCAACAGGACTGTATCCCGGTGTTACACAGTGACAGACCCGTCCCCACCAGTACTGTACCCCAATGTTACACAGTGACAGACCTGACCTCAACAGTACTGTACCCCAGTGTAATACAGTGACATACCCATCCCCAACAGTACTGTACCCCAGTGTTACACAGTGACAGACCCGACCCCAGCAGTACTGTAACCCGGTGTTACATAGTGACAGACCCGTCCCCACCAGTACTGTACCCCAATGTTACACAGTGGCAAGCCTGACCCCAACTGTACTGTACCTCAGTGTTACACAGTGACAGACTCGTCCCCACCAGTACTGTACCCCAGTGTTACACAGTGCCAGACCTGACCCCAACTGTACTGTACCCCAGTGTTACACAGTGACAGACTCATCCCCACCAGTACTGTACCCCAATGTTACACAGTGACAGACCCGACCCCAACGGTACTGTATCCTGGTGTTACACAGTGACAGACCCATCCCCACCAGTACTGTACCCCAGTGTTACACAGAGACAGACTCGTCCCCACCAGTACTGTACCCCAATATTACACAATGACAGACCTGTCCCCATCAGTACTGTACCCCAGTGTTACACAGTGACAGACCTGACCTCAACATTACTGTACCCCAGTGTAATATAGTTACAGACCCGTCCCCACCAATAGTGTACACGGGTATTACACAGTGACAGACCTGTCCCCACCAGTACTGTACCCCAATGTTACAAAGTGACGGACCTGACCTTAACAGTACTGTACCCCAGTGTAATATAGTGACAGGCTCGTCCCCACCAGTACTGTACCCCAGTGTAATACAGTGACTCACCCATCCCCAACAGTACTGTACCCCAGTGTTACACAGTGACAGACCAGACCCCAACAGTACTGTAACCCGGAGTTACATAGTGACAGACCCGTCTCCACCAGTACTGTACTCCAATGTTACACAGTGACAGACCTGTCCCCACCAGTACTGTACCCCAATGTTACACAGTGACAGACCTGACCTCAACAGTACTGTACCCCAGTGTAATACAGTGACATACCCATCCCCAACAGTACTGTACCCCAGTGTTACACAGTGACAGACCCGACCCCAGCAGTACTGTAACCCGGTGTTACATAGTGACAGACCCGTCCCCACCAGTACTGTAACCCAATGTTACACAGTGACAAACCCATCCCCACCAGTACTGTTCCCCAATGTTACACAGTGAGAGACCTGACCCCAACAGGACTGTATCCCGGTGTTACACAGTGACAGACCCGTCCCCACCAGTACTGTACCCCAATGTTACACAGTGACAGACCTGACCTCAACAGTACTGTACCCCAGTGTTAGACAGTGACAGACTCGTCCCGAACATTACTCCACCCCAATGTTACACAGTGACAGACCTGACCCCAACAGTACTGTATCCCGGTGTTACACAGTAACAGATTCGTCCCCACCAGTACTGTACCCCAATGTTACACAGTGACAGACCAAACCCCAACAGTACTGATTCCCGGTGTTACACAGTGACAGACCCATCCCCACCAGTACTGTACCCCAGTGTTACACAGTGACAGACCCAATCCCAACAGTACTGTAACCCGGTGTTACATAGTGACAGACCCGTCCCCACCAGTACTGTACCCCAATATTACACAGTGACAGACCGACCAACAGTACTGATTCCCGGTGTTACACAGTGACAGACCCATCCCCACCAGTACTGTACCCCAGTGTTACACAGTCACAGACCCGACCCCAACAGTTCTGTAACCCGGTGTTTCATAGTGACAGACCCGTCCCCACCAGTACTGTACCCCAATGTTACACAGTGACAGACCTGACCCCAACAATACTGTACCCCAGTGTTACACAGTGACAGACCCATCCCCACCAGTACTGTACCCCAGTGATACACAGTGATAGACCCGACCCCAATTGTACTATATCCCGGTGTAACACAGTGACCAACCTGTCCCCATCGGTACTGTACCCCAGTGTTACACCGTGCCAGACCTGACCCCAACTGTACTGTACCCCAGTGTTACACAGTGACAGACTCATCCCCACCAGTACTGTACCCCAATGTTACACAGTGACAGACCCGACCCCAACAGTACTGTATCCTGGTGTTACACAGTGATAGACCCATCCCCACAAGTACTGTACCCCAGTGTTACACAGAGACAGACTCGTCCCCACCAGTACTGTACCCCAATATTACACAGTGACAGACCTGTCCCCATCAGTACTGTACCCCAGTGTTACACAGTGACAGACCTGATCTCAACATTACTGTACCCCAGTGTAATATAGTGACAGACCCGTCCCCACCAATACTGTACACGGGTATTACACAGTGACAGACCTGTCCCCACCAGTACTGTACCCCAATGTTACAAAGTGACGGATCTGACCTCAACAGTACTGTACCCCAGTGTAATATAGTGACAGGCTCGTCCCCACCAGTACTGTACCCCAGTGTAATACAGTGACTCACCCATCCCCAACAGTACTGTACCCCAGTGTTACACAGTGACAGACCAGACCCCAACAGTACTGTAACCCGGAGTTACATAGTGACAGACCCGTCTCCACCAGTACTGTACCCCAATGTTACACAGGGACAGACCTGTCCCCACCAGTACTGTACCCCAATGTTACACAGTGACAGACCTGACCTCAACAGTACTGTACCCCAGTGTAATACAGTGACATACCCATCCCCAACAGTACTGTACCCCAGTGTTACACAGTGACAGACCCGACCCCAGCAGTACTGTAACCCGGTGTTACATAGTGACAGACCCGTCCCCACCAGTACTGTACCCCAATGTTACACAGTGACAGACCCATCCCCACCAGTACTGTTCCCCAATGTTACACAGTGAGAGACCTGACCCCAACATTACTGTATCCCGGTGTTACACAGTGACAGACTCGTCCCCACCAGTACTGTACCCCAGTGTTACACAGTGCCAGACCTGACCCCAACTGTACTGTACCCCAATGTTACACAGTGATAGACCTGACCCCAACAGTATTGTATCCCGGTGTTACACAGTGACAGACCCATCCCCACTAGTACTGTACCCCAGTGTTACACAGTGACAGACCCGACCCCAACAGTACTACAACCCGGTGTTACATAGTGACAGTCCCGTCCCCACCAGAACTGTACCCCAATGTTACACAGTGACAGACCTGACCCCAACAGTGCTGTACCCCAATGTTACACAGTGATAGACCTGACCCCAACTGTACTGTACCCCAGTGTTACACAGTGACAGACCTGACCCCAATAATACTGTACCCCAGTGTTACACAGTGACAGACCCATCCCCACCAGTACTGTACCCCAGTGTTACACAGTGACAGACCCGACACCAACAGTACTGTATCCCGGTGTTACCCAGTGACAGACTCGTCCCCACCAGTACTGTACCCCAGTGTTACACATTGACAGACCCGACCCCAAGAGTACTGTACCCCAGTGTTACACAGTGACAGACCTGACCCCAACTGTACTGTAACCCAGTGTTACACAGTGACAGACTCGTCCGCACCAGTACTGTACCCCAATGTTACACAGTGACAGACCCGACCCCAACAGTACTGTTACCCGGTGTTACACAGTGACAGACCCATCCCCACCAGTACTGTATCCCAGTGTTACAAAGTGACAGACTCGTCCCCACCAGTACTGTACCCCAATGTTACACAGTGACAGACCCGAACCCAACAGTACTGTACCCCAGTGTGACACAGTGACAGACCTAACCCGAACAGTACTGTACCTCAGTGTTACACAGTAACTGACCCGTACCCACCAGTACTGTAACCCGGTGTTACATAATGACAGACCCGTCCCCACCTGTACTGTACCCCAATGTTACACAGTGGCAAGCCTGACCCCAACTGTACTGTACCTCAGTGTTACACAGTGACAGACTCGTCCCCACCAGTACTGTACCCCAGTGTTACACAGTGCCAGACCTGACCCCAACTGTACTGTACCCCAGTGTTACACAGAGACAGACTCGTCCCCACCAGTACTGTACCCCAATATTACACAGTGACAGACCTGTCCCCATCAGTACTGTACCCCAGTGTTACACAGTGACAGACCTGATCTCAACATTACTGTACCCCAGTGTAATATAGTGACAGACCCGTCCCCACCAATACTGTACACGGGTATTACACAGTGACAGACCTGTCCCCACCAGTACTGTACCCCAATGTTACAAAGTGACGGATCTGACCTCAACAGTACTGTACCCCAGTGTAATATAGTGACAGGCTCGTCCCCACCAGTACTGTACCCCAGTGTAATACAGTGACTCACCCATCCCCAACAGTACTGTACCCCAGTGTTACACAGTGACAGACCAGACCCCAACAGTACTGTAACCCGGAGTTACATAGTGACAGACCCGTCCCCACCAGTACTGTACCCCAATGTTACACAGTGACAGACCTGACCTCTACAGTACTGTACCCCAGTGTAATACAGTGACATACCCATCCCCAACAGTACTGTACCCCAGTGTTACACAGTGACAGACCCGACCCCAGCAGTACTGTAACCCGGTGTTACATAGTGACAGACCCGTCCCCACCAGTACTGTACCCCAATGTTACACAGTGACAGACCCATCCCCACCAGTACTGTTCCCCAATGTTACACAGTATGAGACCTGACCCCAACAGTACTGTATCCCGGTGTTACACAGTGACAGACTCGTCCCCACCAGTACTGTACCCCAGTGTTACACAGTGCCAGACCTGACCCCAACTGTACTGTACCCCAATGTTACACAGTGATAGACCTGACCCCAACAGTACTGTATCCCGGTGTTACACAGTGACAGACCCATCCCCACTAGTACTGTACCCCAGTGTTACACAGTGACAGACCCGACCCCAACAGTACTACAACCCGGTGTTACATAGTGACAGACCCGTCCCCACCAGAACTGTACCCCAATGTTACACAGTGACAGACCTGACCCCAACAGTGCTGTACCCCAATGTTACACAGTGATAGACCTGACCCCAACTGTACTGTACCCCATTGTTACACAGTGACAGACCTGACCCCAATAATACTGTTCCCCAGTGTTACACAGTGACAGACCCATCCCCACCAGTACTGTACCCCAGTGTTACACAGTGACAGACCCGACACCAACAGTACTGTATCCCGGTGTTACCCAGTGACAGACTCGTCCCCACCAGTACTGTACCCCAGTGTTACACATTGACAGACCCGACCCCAAGAGTACTGTACCCCAGTGTTACACAGTGACAGACCTGACCCCAACTGTACTGTAACCCAGTGTTACACAGTGACAGACTCGTCCGCACCAGTACTGTACCCCAATGTTACACAGTGACAGACCCGACCCCAACAGTACTGTTACCCGGTGTTACACAGTGACAGACCCATCCCCACCAGTACTGTATCCCAGTGTTACAAAGTGACAACTCGTCCCCACCAGTACTGTACCCCAATGTTACACAGTGACAGACCCGAACCCAACAGTACTGTACCCCAGTGTGACACAGTGACAGACCTAACCCGAACAGTACTGTACCTCAGTGTTACACAGTAACTGACCCGTACCCACCAGTACTGTAACCCGGTGTTACATAATGACAGACGCGTCCCCACCTGTACTGTACCCCAATGTTACACAGTGGCAAGCCTGACCCCAACTGTACTGTACCTCAGTGTTACACAGTGACAGACTCGTCCCCACCAGTACTGTACCCCAATGTTACACAGTGACAGACCCGACCCCAACAGTACTGATTCCCGGTGTTACACAGTGACAGACCCATCCCCACCAGTACTGTACCCCAGTGTTACACAGTGACAGACCCGACCCCAACAGTACTGTAACCCGGTGTTACATAGTGACAGACCCGTCCCCACCAGTACTGTACCCCAATGTTACACAGTGACAGACCTGACCCCAACAATACTGTACCCCAGTGTTACACAGTGACAGACCCATCCCCACCAGTTCTGTACCCCAGTTATACACAGTGACAAACCCAACCCCAATTGTACTATATCCCGGTGTTACACAGTGACCAACCTGTCCCCATCAGTACTGTACCCCAGTGTTACACAGTGCCAGACCTGACCCCATCTGAACTGTACCCCAGTGTTACACAGTGACAGACTCATCCCCACCAGTACTGTACCCCAATGTGACACAGTGACAGACCCAACCCCAATTGTACTATATCCCGGTGTTCCACAGTGACCAACCTGTCCCCATCAGTACTGTACCCCAGTGTTACATTGTGCCAGACCTGACTCCAACTGTACTGTACCCCAGTGTTACACAGAGACAGACTCGTCCCCACCAGTACTGTACCCCAATGTTACACAGTGACAGACCTGTCCACATCAGTACTGTACCCCAGTGTTACACAGTGACAAACCTGACCTCAACAGTCCTGTACCCCAGTGTAATATAGTGACAGACCCGTCCCCACCAATACTGTACACGGGTGTTACACAGTGACAGACCTGTCCCCACCAGAACTGTACCCCAATGTTACACAGTGACTGACCTGACCCCAACAGTGCTGTACCCCATTGTTACACAGTGATAGACCTGACCCCAACTGTACTGTACCCCAGTGTTACACAGTGACAGACCTGACCCCAATAATACTGTACCCCAGTGTTACACAGTGACAGACCCATCCCCACCAGTACTGTACCCCAGTGTTACACAGTGACAGACCCGACACCAACAGTACTGTATCCCGGTGTTACCCAGTGACAGACTCGTCCCCACCAGTACTGTACCCCAGTGTTACACATTGACAGACCCGACCCCAAGAGTACTGTACCCCAGTGTTACACAGTGACAGACCTGACCCCAACTGTACTGTACCCCAGTGTTACACAGTGACAGACTCGTCCCCACCAGTACTGTACCCCAGTGTTACACATTGACAGACCCGACCCCAAGAGTACTGTACCCCAGTGTTACACAGTGACAGACCTGACCCCAACTGTACTGTACCCCAGTGTTACACAGTGACAGACCCGACCCCAACAGTACTGTTACCCGGTGTTACACAGTGACAGACCCATCCCCACCAGTACTGTATCCCAGTGTTACACAGTGACAGACTCGTCCCCACCAGTACTGTACCCCAATGTTACACAGTGACAGACCCGACCCCAACAGTACTGTACCCCAGTGTGACACAGTGACATACCTAACCCGAACAGTACTGTACCTCAGTGTTACACAGTAACTGACCCGTACCCACCAGTACTGTAACCCGGTGTTACATAATGACAGACCCGTCCCCACCTGTACTGTACCCCAATGTTACACAGTGGCAAGCCTGACCCCAACTGTACTGTACCTCAGTGTTACACAGTGACAGACTCGTCCCCACCAGTACTGTACCCCAATGTTACACAGTGACAGACCCGACCCCAACAGTACTGATTCCCGGTGTTACACAGTGACAGACCCATCCCCACCAGTACTGTACCCCAGTGTTACACAGTGACAGAACCGACCCCAACAGTACTGTAACCCGGTGTTACATAGTGACAGACCCGTCCCCACCAGTACTGTATCCCAATGTTACACAGTGACAGACCTGACCCCAATAATACTGTACCCCAGTGTTACACAGTGACAGACCCATGCTCACCAGTTCTGTACCCCAGTTATACACAGTGACAGACCCGACCCCAATTGTACTATATCCCGGTGCTACACAGTGACCAACCTGTCCCCATCAGTACTGTACCCCAGTGTTACACAGTGCCAGACCTGACCCCATCTGTACTGTACCCCAGTGTTACACAGTGACAGACTCATCCCCACCAGTACTGTACCCCAATGTTACACAGTGACAGACCCAACCCCAATTGTACTATATCCCGGTGTTACACAGTGACCAACCTGTCCCCATCAGTACTGTACCCCAGTGTTACATAGTGCCAGACCTGACTCCAACTGTACTGTACCCCAGTGTTACACAGAGACAGACTCGTCCCCACCAGTACTGTACCCCAGTGTTACACAGTGACAGACCTGACCCCAACAGTGCTGTACCCCAGTGTTACACAGTGACAGACCCATCCCCACCAGTACTGTAACCCGGTGTTACATAGTGACAGACCCGTCCCCACCAGTACTGTACCCCAATGTTACACATTGACAGACCCATCCCCACCAGTACTGTTCCCCAATGTTACACAGTGAGAGACCTGACCCCAACAGTACTGTATCCCGGTGTTACACAGTGACAGACTCGTCCCCACCAGTACTGTACCCCAGTGTTACACAGTGCCAGAACTGACCCCAACTGTACTGTACCCCAATGTTACACAGTGATAGACCTGACCCCAACAGTACTGTATCCCGGTGTTACACAGTGATAGACCCATCCCCACTAGTACTGTACCCCAGTGTTACACAGTGACAGACCCGACCCCAACAGTACTACAACCCGGTGTTACATAGTGACAGACCCGTCCCCACCAGAACTGTACCCCAATGTTACACAGTGACAGACCTGACCCCAATAGTGCTGTACCCCATTGTTACACAGTGATAGACCTGACCCCAACTGTACTGTTCCCCAGTGTTACACAGTGACAGACCTGACCCCAATAATACTGTACCCCAGTGTTACACAGTGACAGACCCATCCCCACCAGTACTGTACCCCAGTGTTACACAGTGACAGACCCGACACCAACAGTACTGTATCCCGGTGTTACCCTGTGACAGACTCGTCCCCACCAGTACTGTACCCCAGTGTTACACATTGACAGACCCGACCCCAAGAGTACTGTACCCCAGTGTTACACAGTGACAGACCTGACCCCAACTGTACTGTACCCCAGTGTTACACAGTGACAGACTCGTCCGCACCAGTACTGTACCCCAATATTACACAGTGACAGACCGACCAACAGTACTGATTCCCGGTGTTACACAGTGACAGACCCATCCCCACCAGTACTGTACCCCAGTGTTACACAGTCACAGACCCGACCCCAACAGTACTGTAACCCGGTGTTTCATAGTGACAGACCCGTCCCCACCAGTACTGTACCCCAATGTTACACAGTGACAGACCTGACCCCAACAATACTGTACCCCAGTGTTACACAGTGACAGACCCATCCCCACCAGTACTGTACGCCAGTGATACACAGTGATAGACCTGACCCCAACAATACTGTACCCCAGTGTTACACAGTGACAGACCCATCCCCACCAGTACTGTACCCCAGTGATACACAGTGATAGACCCGACCCCAATTGTACTATATCCCGGTGTTACACAGTGACCAACCTGTCCCCATCGGTACTGTACCCCAGTGTTACACCGTGCCAGACCTGACCCCAACTGTACTGTACCCCAGTGTTACACAGTGACAGACTCATCCCCACCAGTACTGTACCCCAATGTTACACAGTGACAGACCCGACCCCAACAGTACTGTATCCTGGTGTTACACAGTGATAGACCCATCCCCACAAGTACTGTACCCCAGTGTTACACAGAGACAGACTCGTCCCCACCAGTACTGTACCCCAATATTACACAGTGACAGACCTGTCCCCATCAGTACTGTACCCCAGTGTTACACAGTGACAGACCTGATCTCAACATTACTGTACCCCAGTGTAATATAGTGACAGACCCGTCCCCACCAATACTGTACACGGGTATTACACAGTGACAGACCTGTCCCCACCAGTACTGTACCCCAATGTTACAAAGTGACGGATCTGACCTCAACAGTACTGTACCCCAGTGTAATATAGTGACAGGCTCGTCCCCACCAGTACTGTACCCCAGTGTAATACAGTGACTCACCCATCCCCAACAGTACTGTACCCCAGTGTTACACAGTGACAGACCAGACCCCAACAGTACTGTAACCCGGAGTTACATAGTGACAGACCCGTCCCCACCAGTACTGTACCCCAATGTTACACAGTGACAGACCTGACCTCTACAGTACTGTACCCCAGTGTAATACAGTGACATACCCATCCCCAACAGTACTGTACCCCAGTGTTACACAGTGACAGACCCGACCCCAGCAGTACTGTAACCCGGTGTTACATAGTGACAGACCCGTCCCCACCAGTACTGTACCCCAATGTTACACAGTGACAGACCCATCCCCACCAGTACTGTTCCCCAATGTTACACAGTATGAGACCTGACCCCAACAGTACTGTATCCCGGTGTTACACAGTGACAGACTCGTCCCCACCAGTACTGTACCCCAGTGTTACACAGTGCCAGACCTGACCCCAACTGTACTGTACCCCAATGTTACACAGTGATAGACCTGACCCCAACAGTACTGTATCCCGGTGTTACACAGTGACAGACCCATCCCCACTAGTACTGTACCCCAGTGTTACACAGTGACAGACCCGACCCCAACAGTACTACAACCCGGTGTTACATAGTGACAGACCCGTCCCCACCAGAACTGTACCCCAATGTTACACAGTGACAGACCTGACCCCAACAGTGCTGTACCCCAATGTTACACAGTGATAGACCTGACCCCAACTGTACTGTACCCCATTGTTACACAGTGACAGACCTGACCCCAATAATACTGTTCCCCAGTGTTACACAGTGACAGACCCATCCCCACCAGTACTGTACCCCAGTGTTACACAGTGACAGACCCGACACCAACAGTACCGTATCCCGGTGTTACCCAGTGACAGACTCGTCCCCACCAGTACTGTACCCCAGTGTTACACATTGACAGACCCGACCCCAAGAGTACTGTACCCCAGTGTTACACAGTGACAGACCTGACCCCAACTGTACTGTAACCCAGTGTTACACAGTGACAGACTCGTCCGCACCAGTACTGTACCCCAATGTTACAAAGTGACGGACCTGACCTTAACAGTACTGTACCCCAGTGTAATATAGTGACAGGCTCGTCCCCACCAGTACTGTACCCCAGTGTAATACAGTGACTCACCCATCCCCAACAGTACTGTACCCCAGTGTTACACAGTGACAGACCAGACCCCAACAGTACTGTAACCCGGAGTTACATAGTGACAGACCCGTCTCCACCAGTACTGTACTCCAATGTTACACAGTGACAGACCTGTCCCCACCAGTACTGTACCCCAATGTTACACAGTGACAGACCTGACCTCAACAGTACTGTACCCCAGTGTAATACAGTGACATACCCATCCCCAACAGTACTGTACCCCAGTGTTACACAGTGACAGACCCGTCCCCACCAGTACTGTAACCCAATGTTACACAGTGACAGACCCATCCCCACCAGTACTGTTCCCCAATGTTACACAGTGAGAGACCTGACCCCAACAGGACTGTATCCCGGTGTTACACAGTGACAGACCCGTCCCCACCAGTACTGTACCCCAATGTTACACAGTGACAGACCTGACCTCAACAGTACTGTACCCCAGTGTTAGACAGTGACAGACTCGTCCCGAACATTACTCCACCCCAATGTTACACAGTGACAGACCTGACCCCAACAGTACTGTATCCCGGTGTTACACAGTAACAGATTCGTCCCCACCAGTACTGTACCCCAATGTTACACAGTGACAGACCAAACCCCAACAGTACTGATTCCCGGTGTTACACAGTGACAGACCCATCCCCACCAGTACTGTACCCCAGTGTTACACAGTGACAGACCCAATCCCAACAGTACTGTAACCCGGTGTTACATAGTGACAGACCCGTCCCCACCAGTACTGTACCCCAATATTACACAGTGACAGACCGACCAACAGTACTGATTCCCGGTGTTACACAGTGACAAACCCATCCCCACCAGTACTGTACCCCAGTGTTACACAGTCACAGACCCGACCCCAACAGTTCTGTAACCCGGTGTTTCATAGTGACAGACCCGTCCCCACCAGTACTGTACCCCAATGTTACACAGTGACAGACCTGACCCCAACAATACTGTACCCCAGTGTTACACAGTGACAGACCCATCCCCACCAGTACTGTACCCCAGTGATACACAGTGATAGACCCGACCCCAATTGTACTATATCCCGGTGTTACACAGTGACCAACCTGTCCCCATCGGTACTGTACCCCAGTGTTACACCGTGCCAGACCTGACCCCAACTGTACTGTACCCCAGTGTTACACAGTGACAGACTCATCCCCACCAGTACTGTACCCCAATGTTACACAGTGACAGACCCGACCCCAACAGTACTGTATCCTGGTGTTACACAGTGATAGACCCATCCCCACAAGTACTGTACCCCAGTGTTACACAGAGACAGACTCGTCCCCACCAGTACTGTACCCCAATATTACACAGTGACAGACCTGTCCCCATCAGTACTGTACCCCAGTGTTACACAGTGACAGACCTGATCTCAACATTACTGTACCCCAGTGTAATATAGTGACAGACCCGTCCCCACCAATACTGTACACGGGTATTACACAGTGACAGACCTGTCCCCACCAGTACTGTACCCCAATGTTACAAAGTGACGGATCTGACCTCAACAGTACTGTACCCCAGTGTAATATAGTGACAGGCTCGTCCCCACCAGTACTGTACCCCAGTGTAATACAGTGACTCACCCATCCCCAACAGTACTGTACCCCAGTGTTACACAGTGACAGACCAGACCCCAACAGTACTGTAACCCGGAGTTACATAGTGACAGACCCGTCTCCACCAGTACTGTACCCCAATGTTACACAGGGACAGACCTGTCCCCACCAGTACTGTACCCCAATGTTACACAGTGACAGACCTGACCTCAACAGTACTGTACCCCAGTGTAATACAGTGACATACCCATCCCCAACAGTACTGTACCCCAGTGTTACACAGTGACAGACCCGACCCCAGCAATACTGTAACCTGGTGTTACATAGTGACAGACCCGTCCCCACCAGTACTGTACCCCAATGTTACACAGTGACAGACCCATCCCCACCAGTACTGTTCCCCAATGTTACACAGTGAGAGACCTGACCCCAACAGTACTGTATCCCGGTGTTACACAGTGACAGACTCGTCCCCACCAGTACTGTACCCCAGTGTTACACAGTGCCAGACCTGACCCCAACTGTACTGTACCCCAATGTTACACAGTGATAGACCTGACCCCAACAGTATTGTATCCCGGTGTTACACAGTGACAGACCCATCCCCACTAGTACTGTACCCCAGTGTTACACAGTGACAGACCCGACCCCAACAGTACTACAACCCGGTGTTACATAGTGACAGTCCCGTCCCCACCAGAACTGTACCCCAATGTTACACAGTGACAGACCTGACCCCAACAGTGCTGAACCCCAATGTTACACAGTGATAGACCTGACCCCAACTGTACTGTACCCCAGTGTTACACAGTGACAGACCTGACCCCAATAATACTGTACCCCAGTGTTACACAGTGACAGACCCATCCCCACCAGTACTGTACCCCAGTGTTACACAGTGACAGACCCGACACCAACAGTACTGTATCCCGGTGTTACCCAGTGACAGACTCGTCCCCACCAGTACTGTACCCCAGTGTTACACATTGACAGACCCGACCCCAAGAGTACTGTACCCCAGTGTTACACAGTGACAGACCTGACCCCAACTGTACTGTAACCCAGTGTTACACAGTGACAGACTCGTCCGCACCAGTACTGTACCCCAATGTTACACAGTGACAGACCCGACCCCAACAGTACTGTTACCCGGTGTTACACAGTGACAGACCCATCCCCACCAGTACTGTATCCCAGTGTTAAAAAGTGACAGATTCGTCCCCACCAGTACTGTACCCCAATGTTACACAGTGACAGACCCGAACCCAACAGTACTGTACCCCAGTGTGACACAGTGACAGACCTAACCCGAACAGTACTGTACCTCAGTGTTACACAGTAACTGACCCGTACCCACCAGTACTGTAACCCGGTGTTACATAATGACAGACCCGTCCCCACCTTTACTGTACCCCAATGTTACACAGTGGCAAGCCTGACCCCAACTGTACTGTACCTCAGTGTTACACAGTGACAGACTCGTCCCCACCAGTACTGTACCCCAGTGTTACACAGTGCCAGACCTGACCCCAACTGTACTGTACCCCAGTGTTACACAGAGACAGACTCGTCCCCACCAGTACTGTACCCCAATATTACACAGTGACAGACCTGTCCCCATCAGTACTGTACCCCAGTGTTACACAGTGACAGACCTGATCTCAACATTACTGTACCCCAGTGTAATATAGTGACAGACCCGTCCCCACCAATACTGTACACGGGTATTACACAGTGACAGACCTGTCCCCACCAGTACTGTACCCCAATGTTACAAAGTGACGGATCTGACCTCAACAGTACTGTACCCCAGTGTAATATAGTGACAGGCTCGTCCCCACCAGTACTGTACCCCAGTGTAATACAGTGACTCACCCATCCCCAACAGTACTGTACCCCAGTGTTACACAGTGACAGACCAGACCCCAACAGTACTGTAACCCGGAGTTACATAGTGACAGACCCGTCCCCACCAGTACACTACCCCAATGTTACACAGTGACAGACCTGACCTCTACAGTACTGTACCCCAGTGTAATACAGTGACATACCCATCCCCAACAGTACTGTACCCCAGTGTTACACAGTGACAGACCCGACCCCAGCAGTACTGTAACCCGGTGTTACATAGTGACAGACCCGTCCCCACCAGTACTGTACCCCAATGTTACACAGTGACAGACCCATCCCCACCAGTACTGTTCCCCAATGTTACACAGTATGAGACCTGACCCCAACAGTACTGTATCCCGGTGTTACACAGTGACAGACTCGTCCCCACCAGTACTGTACCCCAGTGTTACACAGTGCCAGACCTGACCCCAACTGTACTGTACCCCAATGTTACACAGTGATAGACCTGACCCCAACAGTACTGTATCCCGGTGTTACACAGTGACAGACCCATCCCCACTAGTACTGTACCCCAGTGTTACACAGTGACAGACCCGACCCCAACAGTACTACAACCCGGTGTTACATAGTGACAGACCCGTCCCCACCAGAACTGTACCCCAATGTTACACAGTGACAGACCTGACCCCAACAGTGCTGTACCCCAATGTTACACAGTGATAGACCTGACCCCAACTGTACTGTACCCCATTGTTACACAGTGACAGACCTGACCCCAATAATACTGTTCCCCAGTGTTACACAGTGACAGACCCATCCCCACCAGTACTGTACCCCAGTGTTACACAGTGACAGACCCGACACCAACAGTACTGTATCCCGGTGTTACCCAGTGACAGACTCGTCCCCACCAGTACTGTACCCCAGTGTTACACATTGACAGACCCGACCCCAAGAGTACTGTACCCCAGTGTTACACAGTGACAGACCTGACCCCAACTGTACTGTAACCCAGTGTTACACAGTGACAGACTCGTCCGCACCAGTACTGTACCCCAATGTTACACAGTGACAGACCCGACCCCAACAGTACTGTTACCCGGTGTTACACAGTGACAGACCCATCCCCACCAGTACTGTATCCCAGTGTTACAAAGTGACAACTCGTCCCCACCAGTACTGTACCCCAATGTTACACAGTGACAGACACGAACCCAACAGTACTGTACCCCAGTGTGACACAGTGACAGACCTAACCCGAACAGTACTGTACCTCAGTGTTACACAGTAACTGACCCGTACCCACCAGTACTGTAACCCGGTGTTACATAATGACAGACGCGTCCCCACCTGTACTGTACCCCAATGTTACACAGTGGCAAGCCTGACCCCAACTGTACTGTACCTCAGTGTTACACAGTGACAGACTCGTCCCCACCAGTACTGTACCCCAATGTTACACAGTGACAGACCCGACCCCAACAGTACTGATTCCCGGTGTTACACAGTGACAGACCCATCCCCACCAGTACTGTACCCCAGTGTTACACAGTGACAGACCCGACCCCAACAGTACTGTAACCCGGTGTTACATAGTGACAGACCCGTCCCCACCAGTACTGTACCCCAATGTTACACAGTGACAGACCTGACCCCAACAATACTGTACCCCAGTGTTACACAGTGACAGACCCATCCCCACCAGTTCTGTACCCCAGTTATACACAGTGACAAACCCAACCCCAATTGTACTATATCCCGGTGTTACACAGTGACCAACCTGTCCCCATCAGTACTGTACCCCAGTGTTACACAGTGCCAGACCTGACCCCATCTGAACTGTACCCCAGTGTTACACAGTGACAGACTCATCCCCACCAGTACTGTACCCCAATGTGACACAGTGACAGACCCAACCCCAATTGTACTATATCCCGGTGTTCCACAGTGACCAACCTGTCCCCATCAGTACTGTACCCCAGTGTTACATTGTGCCAGACCTGACTCCAACTGTACTGTACCCCAGTGTTACACAGAGACAGACTCGTCCCCACCAGTACTGTACCCCAATGTTACACAGTGACAGACCTGTCCCCATCAGTACTGTACCCCAGTGTTACACAGTGACAAACCTGACCTCAACAGTCCTGTACCCCAGTGTAATATAGTGACAGACCCGTCCCCACCAATACTGTACACGGGTGTTACACAGTGACAGACCTGTCCCCACCAGAACTGTACCCCAATGTTACACAGTGACTGACCTGACCCCAACAGTGCTGTACCCCATTGTTACACAGTGATAGACCTGACCCCAACTGTACTGTACCCCAGTGTTACACAGTGACAGACCTGACCCCAATAATACTGTACCCCAGTGTTACACAGTGACAGACCCATCCCCACCAGTACTGTACCCCAGTGTTACACAGTGACAGACCCGACACCAACAGTACTGTATCCCGGTGTTACCCAGTGACAGACTCGTCCCCACCAGTACTGTACCCCAGTGTTACACATTGACAGACCCGACCCCAAGAGTACTGTACCCCAGTGTTACACAGTGACAGACCTGACCCCAACTGTACTGTACCCCAGTGTTACACAGTGACAGACTCGTCCCCACCAGTACTGTACCCCAGTGTTACACATTGACAGACCCGACCCCAAGAGTACTGTACCCCAGTGTTACACAGTGACAGACCTGACCCCAACTGTACTGTACCCCAGTGTTACACAGTGACAGACCCGACCCCAACAGTACTGTTACCCGGTGTTACACAGTGACAGACCCATCCCCACCAGTACTGTATCCCAGTGTTACACAGTGACAGACTCGTCCCCACCAGTACTGTACCCCAATGTTACACAGTGACAGACCCGACCCCAACAGTACTGTACCCCACTGTGACACAGTGACAGACCTAACCCGAACAGTACTGTACCTCAGTGTTACACAGTAACTGACCCGTACCCACCAGTACTGTAACCCGGTGTTACATAATGACAGACCCGTCCCCACCTGTACTGTACCCCAATGTTACACAGTGGCAAGCCTGACCCCAACTGTACTGTACCTCAGCGTTACACAGTGACAGACTCGTCCCCACCAGTACTGTACCCCAATGTTACACAGTGACAGACCCGACCCCAACAGTACTGATTCCCGGTGTTACACAGTGACAGACCCATCCCCACCAGTACTGTACCCCAGTGTTACACAGTGACAGAACCGACCCCAACAGTACTGTAACCCGGTGTTACATAGTGACAGACCCGTCCCCACCAGTACTGTATCCCAATGTTACACAGTGACAGACCTGACCCCAATAATACTGTACCCCAGTGTTACACAGTGACAGACCCATGCTCACCAGTTCTGTACCCCAGTTATACACAGTGACAGACCCGACCCCAATTGTACTATATCCCGGTGTTACACAGTGACCAACCTGTCCCCATCAGTACTGTACCCCAGTGTTACACAGTGCCAGACCTGACCCCATCTGTACTGTACCCCAGTGTTACACAGTGACAGACTCATCCCCACCAGTACTGTACCCCAATGTTACACAGTGACAGACCCAACCCCAATTGTACTATATCCCGGTGTTACACAGTGACCAACCTGTCCCCATCAGTACTGTACCCCAGTGTTACATAGTGCCAGACCTGACTCCAACTGTACTGTACCCCAGTGTTACACAGAGACAGACTCGTCCCCACCAGTACTGTACCCCAGTGTTACACAGTGACAGACCTGACCCCAACAGTGCTGTACCCCAGTGTTACACAGTGACAGACCCATCCCCACCAGTACTGTAACCCGGTGTTACATAGTGACAGACCCGTCCCCACCAGTACTGTACCCCAATGTTACACATTGACAGACCCATCCCCACCAGTACTGTTCCCCAATGTTACACAGTGAGAGACCTGACCCCAACAGTACTGTATCCCGGTGTTACACAGTGACAGACTCGTCCCCACCAGTACTGTACCCCAGTGTTACACAGTGCCAGAACTGACCCCAACTGTACTGTACCCCAATGTTACACAGTGATAGACCTGACCCCAACAGTACTGTATCCCGGTGTTACACAGTGATAGACCCATCCCCACTAGTACTGTACCCCAGTGTTACACAGTGACAGACCCGACCCCAACAGTACTACAACCCGGTGTTACATAGTGACAGACCCGTCCCCACCAGAACTGTACCCCAATGTTACACAGTGACAGACCTGACCCCAATAGTGCTGTACCCCATTGTTACACAGTGATAGACCTGACCCCAACTGTACTGTACCCCAGTGTTACACAGTGACAGACCTGACCCCAATAATACTGTACCCCAGTGTTACACAGTGACAGACCCATCCCCACCAGTACTGTACCCCAGTGTTACACAGTGACAGACCCGACACCAACAGTACTGTATCCCGGTGTTACCCTGTGACAGACTCGTCCCCACCAGTACTGTACCCCAGTGTTACACATTGACAGACCCGACCCCAAGAGTACTGTACCCCAGTGTTACACAGTGACAGACCTGACCCCAACTGTACTGTACCCCAGTGTTACACAGTGACAGACTCGTCCGCACCAGTACTGTACCCCAATATTACACAGTGACAGACCGACCAACAGTACTGATTCCCGGTGTTACACAGTGACAGACCCATCCCCACCAGTACTGTACCCCAGTGTTACACAGTCACAGACCCGACCCCAACAGTACTGTAACCCGGTGTTTCATAGTGACAGACCCGTCCCCACCAG
Organism: Narcine bancroftii; assembly: GCF_036971445.1. Classification (NCBI taxonomy): domain Eukaryota; kingdom Metazoa; phylum Chordata; class Chondrichthyes; order Torpediniformes; family Narcinidae; genus Narcine; species Narcine bancroftii. The sequence continues at coordinate 58,984,565 of NC_091480.1, forward strand.
TACTGTACCCCAATGTTACACAGTGACAGACCTGACCCCAACAATACTGTACCCCAGTGTTACACAGTGACAGACCCATCCCCACCAGTACTGTACCCCAGTGATACACAGTGATAGACCTAACCCCAACAATACTGTACCCCAGTGTTACACAGTGACAGACCCATCCCCACCAGTACTGTACCCCAGTGATACACAGTGATAGACCCGACCCCAATTGTACTATATCCCGGTGTTACACAGTGACCAACCTGTCCCCATCGGTACTGTACCCCAGTGTTACACCGTGCCAGACCTGACCCCAACTGTACTGTACCCCAGTGTTACACAGTGACAGACTCATCCCCACCAGTACTGTACCCCAATGTTACACAGTGACAGACCCGACCCCAACAGTACTGTATCCTGGTGTTACACAGTGATAGACCCATCCCCACAAGTACTGTACCCCAGTGTTACACAGAGACAGGCTCGTCCCCACCAGTACTGTACCCCAATATTACACAGTGACAGACCTGTCCCCATCAGTACTGTACCCCAGTGTTACACAGTGACAGACCTGATCTCAACATTACTGTACCCCAGTGTAATATAGTGACAGACCCGTCCCCACCAATACTGTACACGGGTATTACACAGTGACAGACCTGTCCCCACCAGTACTGTACCCCAATGTTACAAAGTGACGGATCTGACCTCAACAGTACTGTACCCCAGTGTAATATAGTGACAGGCTCGTCCCCACCAGTACTGTACCCCAGTGTAATACAGTGACTCACCCATCCCCAACAGTACTGTACCCCAGTGTTACACAGTGACAGACCAGACCCCAACAGTACTGTAACCCGGAGTTACATAGTGACAGACCCGTCCCCACCAGTACTGTACCCCAATGTTACACAGTGACAGACCTGACCTCTACAGTACTGTACCCCAGTGTAATACAGTGACATACCCATCCCCAACAGTACTGTACCCCAGTGTTACACAGTGACAGACCCGACCCCAGCAGTACTGTAACCCGGTGTTACATAGTGACAGACCCGTCCCCACCAGTACTGTACCCCAATGTTACACAGTGACAGACCCATCCCCACCAGTACTGTTCCCCAATGTTACACAGTATGAGACCTGACCCCAACAGTACTGTATCCCGGTGTTACACAGTGACAGACTCGTCCCCACCAGTACTGTACCCCAGTGTTACACAGTGCCAGACCTGACCCCAACTGTACTGTACCCCAATGTTACACAGTGATAGACCTGACCCCAACAGTACTGTATCCCGGTGTTACACAGTGACAGACCCATCCCCACTAGTACTGTACCCCAGTGTTACACAGTGACAGACCCGACCCCAACAGTACTACAACCCGGTGTTACATAGTGACAGACCCGTCCACACCAGAACTGTACCCCAATGTTACACAGTGACAGACCTGACCCCAACAGTGCTGTACCCCAATGTTACACAGTGATAGACCTGACCCCAACTGTACTGTACCCCATTGTTACACAGTGACAGACCTGACCCCAATAATACTGTTCCCCAGTGTTACACAGTGACAGACCCATCCCCACCAGTACTGTACCCCAGTGTTACACAGTGACAGACCCGACACCAACAGTACCGTATCCCGGTGTTACCCAGTGACAGACTCGTCCCCACCAGTACTGTACCCCAGTGTTACACATTGACAGACCCGACCCCAAGAGTACTGTACCCCAGTGTTACACAGTGACAGACCTGACCCCAACTGTACTGTAACCCAGTGTTACACAGTGACAGACTCGTCCGCACCAGTACTGTACCCCAATGTTACACAGTGACAGACCCGACCCCAACAGTACTGTTCCCCGGTGTTACACAGTGACAGACCCATCCCCACCAGTACTGTATCCCAGTGTTACAAAGTGACAACTCGTCCTCACCAGTACTGTACCCCAATGTTACACAGTGACAGACCCGAACCCAACAGTACTGTACCCCAGTGTGACACAGTGACAGACCTAACCCGAACAGTACTGTACCTCAGTGTTACACAGTAACTGACCCGTACCCACCAGTACTGTAACCCGGTGTTACATAATGACAGACGCGTCCCCACCTGTACTGTACCCCAATGTTACACAGTGGCAAGCCTGACCCCAACTGTACTGTACCTCAGTGTTACACAGTGACAGACTCGTCCCCACCAGTACTGTACCCCAATGTTACACAGTGACAGACCCGACCCCAACAGTACTGATTCCCGGTGTTACACAGTGACAGACCCATCCCCACCAGTACTGTACCCCAGTGTTACACAGTGACAGACCCGACCCCAACAGTACTGTAACCCGGTGTTACATAGTGACAGACCCGTCCCCACCAGTACTGTACCCCAATGTTACACAGTGACAGACCTGACCCCAACAATACTGTACCCCAGTGTTACACAGTGACAGACCCATCCCCACCAGTTCTGTACCCCAGTTATACACAGTGACAAACCCAACCCCAATTGTACTATATCCCGGTGTTACACAGTGACCAACCTGTCCCCATCAGTACTGTACCCCAGTGTTACACAGTGCCAGACCTGACCCCATCTGAACTGTACCCCAGTGTTACACAGTGACAGACTCATCCCCACCAGTACTGTACCCCAATGTTACACAGTGACAGACCCAACCCCAATTGTACTATATCCCGGTGTTCCACAGTGACCAACCTGTCCCCATCAGTACTGTACCCCAGTGTTACATTGTGCCAGACCTGACTCCAACTGTACTGTACCCCAGTGTTACACAGAGACAGACTCGTCCCCACCAGTACTGTACCCCAATGTTACACAGTGACAGACCTGTCCCCATCAGTACTGTACCCCAGTGTTACACAGTGACAAACCTGACCTCAACAGTACTGTACCCCAGTGTAATATAGTGACAGACCCGTCCCCACCAATACTGTACACGGGTGTTACACAGTGACAGACCTGTCCCCACCAGAACTGTACCCCAATGTTACACAGTGACTGACCTGACCCCAACAGTGCTGTACCCCATTGTTACACAGTGATAGACCTGACCCCAACTGTACTGTACCCCAGTGTTACACAGTGACAGACCTGACCCCAATAATACTGTACCCCAGTGTTACACAGTGACAGACCCATCCCCACCAGTACTGTACCCCAGTGTTACACAGTGACAGACCCGACACCAACAGTACTGTATCCCGGTGTTACCCAGTGACAGACTCGTCCCCACCAGTACTGTACCCCAGTGTTACACATTGACAGACCCGACCCCAAGAGTACTGTACCCCAGTGTTACACAGTGACAGACCTGACCCCAACTGTACTGTACCCCAGTGTTACACAGTGACAGACCCGACCCCAACAGTACTGTTACCCGGTGTTACACAGTGACAGACCCATCCCCACCAGTACTGTATCCCAGTGTTACACAGTGACAGACTCGTCCCCACCAGTACTGTACCCCAATGTTACACAGTGACAGACCCGACCCCAACAGTACTGTACCCCAGTGTGACACAGTGACAGACCTAACCCGAACAGTACTGTACCTCAGTGTTACACAGTAACTGACCCGTACCTACCAGTACTGTAACCCGGTGTTACATAATGACAGACCCGTCCCCACCTGTACTGTACCCCAATGTTACACAGTGGCAAGCCTGACCCCAACTGTACTGTACCTCAGTGTTACACAGTGACAGACTCGTCCCCACCAGTACTGTTCCCCAATGTTACACAGTGAGAGACCTGACCCCAACAGGACTGTATCCCGGTGTTACACAGTGATAGACCCGTCCCCACCAGTACTGTACCCCAATGTTACACAGTGACAGACCTGACCTCAACAGTACTGTACCCCAGTGTTAGACAGTGACAGACTCGTCCCGAACATTACTCCACCCCAATGTTACACAGTGACAGACCTGACCCCAACAGTACTGTATCCCGGTGTTACACAGTAACAGATTCGTCCCCACCAGTACTGTACCCCAATGTTACACAGTGACAGACCAAACCCCAACAGTACTGATTCCCGGTGTTACACAGTGACAGACCCATCCCCACCAGTACTGTACCCCAGTGTTACACAGTGACAGACCCAATCCCAACAGTACTGTAACCCGGTGTTACATAGTGACAGACCCGTCCCCACCAGTACTGTACCCCAATATTACACAGTGACAGACCGACCAACAGTACTGATTCCCGGTGTTACACAGTGACAGACCCATCCCCACTAGTACTGTACCCCAGTGTTACACAGTCACAGACCCGACCCCAACAGTTCTGTAACCCGGTGTTTCATATTGACAGACCCGTCCCCACCAGTACTGTACCCCAATGTTACACAGTGACAGACCTGACCCCAACAATACTGTACCCCAGTGTTACACAGTGACAGACCCATCCCCACCAGTACTGTACCCCAGTGATACACAGTGATAGACCCGACCCCAATTGTACTATATCCCGGTGTTACACAGTGACCAACCTGTCCCCATCGGTACTGTACCCCAGTGTTACACCGTGCCAGACCTGACCCCAACTGTACTGTACCCCAGTGTTACACAGTGACAGACTCATCCCCACCAGTACTGTACCCCAATGTTACACAGTGACAGACCCGACCCCAACAGTACTGTATCCTGGTGTTACACAGTGATAGACCCATCCCCACAAGTACTGTACCCCAGTGTTACACAGAGACAGGCTCGTCCCCACCAGTACTGTACCCCAATATTACACAGTGACAGACCTGTCCCCATCAGTACTGTACCCCAGTGTTACACAGTGACAGACCTGATCTCAACATTACTGTACCCCAGTGTAATATAGTGACAGACCCGTCCCCACCAATACTGTACACGGGTATTACACAGTGACAGACCTGTCCCCACCAGTACTGTACCCCAATGTTACAAAGTGACGGATCTGACCTCAACAGTACTGTACCCCAGTGTAATATAGTGACAGGCTCGTCCCCACCAGTACTGTACCCCAGTGTAATACAGTGACTCACCCATCCCCAACAGTACTGTACCCCAGTGTTACACAGTGACAGACCAGACCCCAACAGTACTGTAACCCGGAGTTACATAGTGACAGACCCGTCCCCACCAGTACTGTACCCCAATGTTACACAGTGACAGACCTGACCTCTACAGTACTGTACCCCAGTGTAATACAGTGACATACCCATCCCCAACAGTACTGTACCCCAGTGTTACACAGTGACAGACCCGACCCCAGCAGTACTGTAACCCGGTGTTACATAGTGACAGACCCGTCCCCACCAGTACTGTACCCCAATGTTACACAGTGACAGACCCATCCCCACCAGTACTGTTCCCCAATGTTACACAGTATGAGACCTGACCCCAACAGTACTGTATCCCGGTGTTACACAGTGACAGACTCGTCCCCACCAGTACTGTACCCCAGTGTTACACAGTGCCAGACCTGACCCCAACTGTACTGTACCCCAATGTTACACAGTGATAGACCTGACCCCAACAGTACTGTATCCCGGTGTTACACAGTGACAGACCCATCCCCACTAGTACTGTACCCCAGTGTTACACAGTGACAGACCCGACCCCAACAGTACTACAACCCGGTGTTACATAGTGACAGACCCGTCCACACCAGAACTGTACCCCAATGTTACACAGTGACAGACCTGACCCCAACAGTGCTGTACCCCAATGTTACACAGTGATAGACCTGACCCCAACTGTACTGTACCCCATTGTTACACAGTGACAGACCTGACCCCAATAATACTGTTCCCCAGTGTTACACAGTGACAGACCCATCCCCACCAGTACTGTACCCCAGTGTTACACAGTGACAGACCCGACACCAACAGTACCGTATCCCGGTGTTACCCAGTGACAGACTCGTCCCCACCAGTACTGTACCCCAGTGTTACACATTGACAGACCCGACCCCAAGAGTACTGTACCCCAGTGTTACACAGTGACAGACCTGACCCCAACTGTACTGTAACCCAGTGTTACACAGTGACAGACTCGTCCGCACCAGTACTGTACCCCAATGTTACACAGTGACAGACCCGACCCCAACAGTACTGTTCCCCGGTGTTACACAGTGACAGACCCATCCCCACCAGTACTGTATCCCAGTGTTACAAAGTGACAACTCGTCCTCACCAGTACTGTACCCCAATGTTACACAGTGACAGACCCGAACCCAACAGTACTGTACCCCAGTGTGACACAGTGACAGACCTAACCCGAACAGTACTGTACCTCAGTGTTACACAGTAACTGACCCGTACCCACCAGTACTGTAACCCGGTGTTACATAATGACAGACGCGTCCCCACCTGTACTGTACCCCAATGTTACACAGTGGCAAGCCTGACCCCAACTGTACTGTACCTCAGTGTTACACAGTGACAGACTCGTCCCCACCAGTACTGTACCCCAATGTTACACAGTGACAGACCCGACCCCAACAGTACTGATTCCCGGTGTTACACAGTGACAGACCCATCCACACCAGTACTGTACCCCAGTGTTACACAGTGACAGACCCGACCCCAACAGTACTGTAACCCGGTGTTACATAGTGACAGACCCGTCCCCACCAGTACTGTACCCCAATGTTACACAGTGACAGACCTGACCCCAACAATACTGTACCCCAGTGTTACACAGTGACAGACCCATCCCCACCAGTTCTGTACCCCAGTTATACACAGTGACAAACCCAACCCCAATTGTACTATATCCCGGTGTTACACAGTGACCAACCTGTCCCCATCAGTACTGTACCCCAGTGTTACACAGTGCCAGACCTGACCCCATCTGAACTGTACCCCAGTGTTACACAGTGACAGACTCATCCCCACCAGTACTGTACCCCAATGTTACACAGTGACAGACCCAACCCCAATTGTACTATATCCCGGTGTTCCACAGTGACCAACCTGTCCCCATCAGTACTGTACCCCAGTGTTACATTGTGCCAGACCTGACTCCAACTGTACTGTACCCCAGTGTTACACAGAGACAGACTCGTCCCCACCAGTACTGTACCCCAATGTTACACAGTGACAGACCTGTCCCCATCAGTACTGTACCCCAGTGTTACACAGTGACAAACCTGACCTCAACAGTACTGTACCCCAGTGTAATATAGTGACAGACCCGTCCCCACCAATACTGTACACGGGTGTTACACAGTGACAGACCTGTCCCCACCAGAACTGTACCCCAATGTTACACAGTGACTGACCTGACCCCAACAGTGCTGTACCCCATTGTTACACAGTGATAGACCTGACCCCAACTGTACTGTACCCCAGTGTTACACAGTGACAGACCTGACCCCAATAATACTGTACCCCAGTGTTACACAGTGACAGACCCATCCCCACCAGTACTGTACCCCAGTGTTACACAGTGACAGACCCGACACCAACAGTACTGTATCCCGGTGTTACCCAGTGACAGACTCGTCCCCACCAGTACTGTACCCCAGTGTTACACATTGACAGACCCGACCCCAAGAGTACTGTACCCCAGTGTTACACAGTGACAGACCTGACCCCAACTGTACTGTACCCCAGTGTTACACAGTGACAGACCCGACCCCAACAGTACTGTTACCCGGTGTTACACAGTGACAGACCCATCCCCACCAGTACTGTATCCCAGTGTTACACAGTGACAGACTCGTCCCCACCAGTACTGTACCCCAATGTTACACAGTGACAGACCCGACCCCAACAGTACTGTACCCCAGTGTGACACAGTGACAGACCTAACCCGAACAGTACTGTACCTCAGTGTTACACAGTAACTGACCCGTACCTACCAGTACTGTAACCCGGTGTTACATAATGACAGACCCGTCCCCACCTGTACTGTACCCCAATGTTACACAGTGGCAAGCCTGACCCCAACTGTACTGTACCTCAGTGTTACACAGTGACAGACTCGTCCCCACCAGTACTGTTCCCCAATGTTACACAGTGAGAGACCTGACCCCAACAGGACTGTATCCCGGTGTTACACAGTGATAGACCCGTCCCCACCAGTACTGTACCCCAATGTTACACAGTGACAGACCTGACCTCAACAGTACTGTACCCCAGTGTTAGACAGTGACAGACTCGTCCCGAACATTACTCCACCCCAATGTTACACAGTGACAGACCTGACCCCAACAGTACTGTATCCCGGTGTTACACAGTAACAGATTCGTCCCCACCAGTACTGTACCCCAATGTTACACAGTGACAGACCAAACCCCAACAGTACTGATTCCCGGTGTTACACAGTGACAGACCCATCCCCACCAGTACTGTACCCCAGTGTTACACAGTGACAGACCCAATCCCAACAGTACTGTAACCCGGTGTTACATAGTGACAGACCCGTCCCCACCAGTACTGTACCCCAATATTACACAGTGACAGACCGACCAACAGTACTGATTCCCGGTGTTACACAGTGACAGACCCATCCCCACTAGTACTGTACCCCAGTGTTACACAGTCACAGACCCGACCCCAACAGTTCTGTAACCCGGTGTTTCATATTGACAGACCCGTCCCCACCAGTACTGTACCCCAATGTTACACAGTGACAGACCTGACCCCAACAATACTGTACCCCAGTGTTACACAGTGACAGACCCATCCCCACCAGTACTGTACCCCAGTGATACACAGTGATAGACCCGACCCCAATTGTACTATATCCCGGTGTTACACAGTGACCAACCTGTCCCCATCGGTACTGTACCCCAGTGTTACACCGTGCCAGACCTGACCCCAACTGTACTGTACCCCAGTGTTACACAGTGACAGACTCATCCCCACCAGTACTGTACCCCAATGTTACACAGTGACAGACCCGACCCCAACAGTACTGTATCCTGGTGTTACACAGTGATAGACCCATCCCCACAAGTACTGTACCCCAGTGTTACACAGAGACAGACTCGTCCCCACCAGTACTGTACCCCAATATTACACAGTGACAGACCTGTCCCCATCAGTACTGTACCCCAGTGTTACACAGTGACAGACCTGATCTCAACATTACTGTACCCCAGTGTAATATAGTGACAGACCCGTCCCCACCAATACTGTACACGGGTATTACACAGTGACAGACCTGTCCCCACCAGTACTGTACCCCAATGTTACAAAGTGACGGATCTGACCTCAACAGTACTGTACCCCAGTGTAATATAGTGACAGGCTCGTCCCCACCAGTACTGTACCCCAGTGTAATACAGTGACTCACCCATCCCCAACAGTACTGTACCCCAGTGTTACACAGTGACAGACCAGACCCCAACAGTACTGTAACCCGGAGTTACATAGTGACAGACCCGTCTCCACCAGTACTGTACCCCAATGTTACACAGGGACAGACCTGTCCCCACCAGTACTGTACCCCAATGTTACACAGTGACAGACCTGACCTCAACAGTACTGTACCCCAGTGTAATACAGTGACATACCCATCCCCAACAGTACTGTACCCCAGTGTTACACAGTGACAGACCCGACCCCAGCAGTACTGTAACCCGGTGTTACATAGTTACAGACCCGTCCCCACCAGTACTGTACCCCAATGTTACACAGTGACAGACCCATCCCCACCAGTACTGTTCCCCAATGTTACACAGTGAGAGACCTGACCCCAACAGTACTGTATCCCGGTGTTACACAGTGACAGACTCGTCCCCACCAGTACTGTACCCCAGTGTTACACAGTGCCAGACCTGACCCCAACTGTACTGTACCCCAATGTTACACAGTGATAGACCTGACCCCAACAGTATTGTATCCCGGTGTTACACAGTGACAGACCCATCCCCACTAGTACTGTACCCCAGTGTTACACAGTGACAGACCCGACCCCAACAGTACTACAACCCGGTGTTACATAGTGACAGTCCCGTCCCCACCAGAACTGTACCCCAATGTTACACAGTGACAGACCTGACCCCAACTGTACTGTACCCCAGTGTTACACAGTGACAGACCTGACCCCAATAATACTGTACCCCAGTGTTACACAGTGACAGACCCATCCCCACCAGTACTGTACCCCAGTGTTACACAGTGACAGACCCGACACCAACAGTACTGTATCCCGGTGTTACCCAGTGACAGACTCGTCCCCACCAGTACTGTACCCCAGTGTTACACATTGACAGACCCGACCCCAAGAGTACTGTACCCCAGTGTTACACAGTGACAGACCTGACCCCAACTGTACTGTAACCCAGTGTTACACAGTGACAGACTCGTCCGCACCAGTACTGTACCCCAATGTTACACAGTGACAGACCCGACCCCAACAGTACTGTTACCCGGTGTTACACAGTGACAGACCCATCCCCACCAGTACTGTATCCCAGTGTTACAAAGTGACAGACTCGTCCCCACCAGTACTGTACCCCAATGTTACACAGTGACAGACCCGAACCCAACAGTACTGTACCCCAGTGTGACACAGTGACAGACCTAACCCGAACAGTACTGTACCTCAGTGTTACACAGTAACTGACCCGTACCCACCAGTACTGTAACCCGGTGTTACATAATGACAGACCCGTCCCCACCTGTACTGTACCCCAATGTTACACAGTGGCAAGCCTGACCCCAACTGTACTGTACCTCAGTGTTACACAGTGACAGACTCGTCCCCACCAGTACTGTACCCCAGTGTTACACAGTGCCAGACCTGACCCCAACTGTACTGTACCCCAGTGTTACACAGAGACAGACTCGTCCCCACCAGTACTGTACCCCAATATTACACAGTGACAGACCTGTCCCCATCAGTACTGTACCCCAGTGTTACACAGTGACAGACCTGACCTCAACATTACTGTACCCCAGTGTAATATAGTTACAGACCCGTCCCCACCAATAGTGTACACGGGTATTACACAGTGACAGACCTGTCCCCACAAGTACTGTACCCCAATGTTACAAAGTGACGGACCTGACCTCAACAGTACTGTACCCCAGTGTAATATAGTGACAGGCTCGTCCCCACCAGTACTGTACCCCAGTGTAATACAGTGACTCACCCATCCCCAACAGTACTGTACCCCAGTGTTACACAGTGACAGACCAGACCCCAACAGTACTGTAACCCGGAGTTACATAGTGACAGACCCGTCTCCACCAGTACTGTACTCCAATGTTACACAGTGACAGACCTGTCCCCACCAGTACTGTACCCCAATGTTACACAGTGACAGACCTGACCTCAACAGTACTGTACCCCAGTGTAATACAGTGACATACCCATCCCCAACAGTACTGTACCCCAGTGTTACACAGTGACAGACCCGACCCCAGCAGTACTGTAACCCGGTGTTACATAGTGACAGACCCGTCCCCACCAGTACTGTACCCCAATGTTACACAGTGACAGACCCATCCCCACCAGTACTGTTCCCCAATGTTACACAGTGAGAGACCTGACCCCAACAGGACTGTATCCCGGTGTTACACAGTGACAGACCCGTCCCCACCAGTACTGTACCCCAATGTTATACAGTGACAGACCTGACCTCAACAGTACTGTACCCCAGTGTAATACAGTGACATACCCATCCCCAACAGTACTGTACCCCAGTGTTACACAGTGACAGACCCGACCCCAGCAGTACTGTAACCCGGTGTTACATAGTGACAGACCCGTCCCCACCAGTACTGTACCCCAATGTTACACAGTGGCAAGCCTGACCCCAACAATACTGTACCCCAGTGTTACACAGTGACAGACCCATCCCCACCAGTTCTGTACCCCAGTTATACACAGTGACAAACCCAACCCCAATTGTACTATATCCCGGTGTTACACAGTGACCAACCTGTCCCCATCAGTACTGTATCCCAGTGTTACAAAGTGACAGACTCGTCCCCACCAGTACTGTACCCCAATGTTACACAGTGACAGACCCGAACCCAACAGTACTGTACCCCAGTGTGACACAGTGACAGACCTAACCCGAACAGTACTGTACCTCAGTGTTACACAGTAACTGACCCGTACCCACCAGTACTGTAACCCGGTGTTACATAATGACAGACCCGTCCCCACCTGTACTGTACCCCAATGTTACACAGTGGCAAGCCTGACCCCAACTGTACTGTACCTCAGTGTTACACAGTGACAGACTCGTCCCCACCAGTACTGTACCCCAGTGTTACACAGTGCCAGACCTGACCCCAACTGTACTGTACCCCAGTGTTACACAGAGACAGACTCGTCCCCACCAGTACTGTACCCCAATATTACACAGTGACAGACCTGTCCCCATCAGTACTGTACCCCAGTGTTACACAGTGACAGACCTGATCTCAACATTACTGTACCCCAGTGTAATATAGTGACAGACCCGTCCCCACCAATACTGTACATGGGTATTACACAGTGACAGACCTGTCCCCACCAGTACTGTACCCCAATGTTACAAAGTGACGGATCTGACCTCAACAGTACTGTACCCCAGTGTAATATAGTGACAGGCTCGTCCCCACCAGTACTGTACCCCAGTGTAATACAGTGACTCACCCATCCCCAACAGTACTGTACCCCAGTGTTACACAGTGACAGACCAGACCCCAACAGTACTGTAACCCGGAGTTACATAGTGACAGACCCGTCCCCACCAGTACTGTACCCCAATGTTACACAGTGACAGACCTGACCTCTACAGTACTGTACCCCAGTGTAATACAGTGACATACCCATCCCCAACAGTACTGTACCCCAGTGTTACACAGTGACAGACCCGACCCCAGCAGTACTGTAACCCGGTGTTACATAGTGACAGACCCGTCCCCACCAGTACTGTACCCCAATGTTACACAGTGACAGACCCATCCCCACCAGTACTGTTCCCCAATGTTACACAGTATGAGACCTGACCCCAACAGTACTGTATCCCGGTGTTACACAGTGACAGACTCGTCCCCACCAGTACTGTACCCCAGTGTTACACAGTGCCAGACCTGACCCCAACTGTACTGTACCCCAATGTTACACAGTGATAGACCTGACCCCAACAGTACTGTATCCCGGTGTTACACAGTGACAGACCCATCCCCACTAGTACTGTACCCCAGTGTTACAAAGTGACAGACCCGACCCCAACAGTACTACAACCCGGTGTTACATAGTGACAGACCCGTCCCCACCAGAACTGTACCCCAATGTTACACAGTGACAGACCTGACCCCAACAGTGCTGTACCCCAATGTTACACAGTGATAGACCTGACCCCAACTGTACTGTACCCCATTGTTACACAGTGACAGACCTGACCCCAATAATACTGTTCCCCATTGTTACACAGTGACAGACCCATCCCCACCAGTACTGTACCCCAGTGTTACACAGTGACAGACCCGACACCAACAGTACTGTATCCCGGTGTTACCCAGTGACAGACTCGTCCCCACCAGTACTGTACCCCAGTGTTACACATTGACAGACCCGACCCCAAGAGTACTGTACCCCAGTGTTACACAGTGACAGACCTGACCCCAACTGTACTGTAACCCAGTGTTACACAGTGACAGACTCGTCCGCACCAGTACTGTACCCCAATGTTACACAGTGACAGACCCGACCCCAACAGTACTGTTACCCGGTGTTACACAGTGACAGACCCATCCCCACCAGTACTGTATCCCAGTGTTACAAAGTGACAACTCGTCCCCACCAGTACTGTACCCCAATGTTACACAGTGACAGACCCGAACCCAACAGTACTGTACCCCAGTGTGACACAGTGACAGACCTAACCCGAACAGTACTGTACCTCAGTGTTACACAGTAACTGACCCGTACCCACCAGTACTGTAACCCGGTGTTACATAATGACAGACGCGTCCCCACCTGTACTGTACCCCAATGTTACACAGTGGCAAGCCTGACCCCAACTGTACTGTACCTCAGTGTTACACAGTAACAGACTCGTCCCCACCAGTACTGTACCCCAATGTTACACAGTGACAGACCCGACCCCAACAGTACTGATTCCCGGTGTTACACAGTGACAGACCCATCCCCACCAGTACTGTACCCCAGTGTTACACAGTGACAGACCCGACCCCAACAGTACTGTTACCCGGTGTTACACAGTGACAGACCCATCCCCACCAGTACTGTATCCCAGTGTTACAAAGTGACAGACTCGTCCCCACCAGTACTGTACCCCAATGTTACACAGTGACAGACCCGAACCCAACAGTACTGTACCCCAGTGTGACACAGTGACAGACCTAACCCGAACAGTACTGTACCTCAGTGTTACACAGTAACTGACCCGTACCCACCAGTACTGTAACCCGGTGTTACATAATGACAGACCCGTCCCCACCTGTACTGTACCCCAATGTTACACAGTGGCAAGCCTGACCCCAACTGTACTGTACCTCAGTGTTACACAGTGACAGACTCGTCCCCACCAGTACTGTACCCCAGTGTTACACAGTGCCAGACCTGACCCCAACTGTACTGTACCCCAGTGTTACACAGAGACAGACTCGTCCCCACCAGTACTGTACCCCAATATTACACAGTGACAGACCTGTCCCCATCAGTACTGTACCCCAGTGTTACACAGTGACAGACCTGATCTCAACATTACTGTACCCCAGTGTAATATAGTGACAGACCCGTCCCCACCAATACTGTACACGGGTATTACACAGTGACAGACCTGTCCCCACCAGTACTGTACCCCAATGTTACAAAGTGACGGATCTGACCTCAACAGTACTGTACCCCAGTGTAATATAGTGACAGGCTCGTCCCCACCAGTACTGTACCCCAGTGTAATACAGTGACTCACCCATCCCCAACAGTACTGTACCCCAGTGTTACACAGTGACAGACCAGACCCCAACAGTACTGTAACCCGGAGTTACATAGTGACAGACCCGTCCCCACCAGTACTGTACCCCAATGTTACACAGTGACAGACCTGACCTCTACAGTACTGTACCCCAGTGTAATACAGTGACATACCCATCCCCAACAGTACTGTACCCCAGTGTTACACAGTGACAGACCCGACCCCAGCAGTACTGTAACCCGGTGTTACATAGTGACAGACCCGTCCCCACCAGTACTGTACCCCAATGTTACACAGTGACAGACCCATCCCCACCAGTACTGTTCCCCAATGTTACACAGTATGAGACCTGACCCCAACAGTACTGTATCCCGGTGTTACACAGTGACAGACTCGTCCCCACCAGTACTGTACCCCAGTGTTACACAGTGCCAGACCTGACCCCAACTGTACTGTACCCCAATGTTACACAGTGATAGACCTGACCCCAACAGTACTGTATCCCGGTGTTACACAGTGACAGACCCATCCCCACTAGTACTGTACCCCAGTGTTACACAGTGACAGACCCGACCCCAACAGTACTACAACCCGGTGTTACATAGTGACAGACCCGTCCCCACCAGAACTGTACCCCAATGTTACACAGTGACAGACCTGACCCCAACAGTGCTGTACCCCAATGTTACACAGTGATAGACCTGACCCCAACTGTACTGTACCCCATTGTTACACAGTGACAGACCTGACCCCAATAATACTGTTCCCCAGTGTTACACAGTGACAGACCCATCCCCACCAGTACTGTACCCCAGTGTTACACAGTGACAGACCCGACACCAACAGTACTGTATCCCGGTGTTACCCAGTGACAGACTCGTCCCCACCAGTACTGTACCCCAGTGTTACACATTGACAGACCCGACCCCAAGAGTACTGTACCCCAGTGTTACACAGTGACAGACCTGACCCCAACTGTACTGTAACCCAGTGTTACACAGTGACAGACTCGTCCGCACCAGTACTGTACCCCAATGTTACACAGTGACAGACCCGACCCCAACAGTACTGTTACCCGGTGTTACACAGTGACAGACCCATCCCCACCAGTACTGTATCCCAGTGTTACAAAGTGACAACTCGTCCCCACCAGTACTGTACCCCAATGTTACACAGTGACAGACCCGAACCCAACAGTACTGTACCCCAGTGTGACACAGTGACAGACCTAACCCGAACAGTACTGTACCTCAGTGTTACACAGTAACTGACCCGTACCCACCAGTACTGTAACCCGGTGTTACATAATGACAGACGCGTCCCCACCTGTACTGTACCCCAATGTTACACAGTGGCAAGCCTGACCCCAACTGTACTGTACCTCAGTGTTACACAGTGACAGACTCGTCCCCACCAGTACTGTACCCCAATGTTACACAGTGACAGACCCGACCCCAACAGTACTGATTCCCGGTGTTACACAGTGACAGACCCATCCCCACCAGTACTGTACCCCAGTGTTACACAGTGACAGACCCGACCCCAACAGTACTGTAACCCGGTGTTACATAGTGACAGACCCGTCCCCACCAGTACTGTACCCCAATGTTACACAGTGACAGACCTGACCCCAACAATACTGTACCCCAGTGTTACACAGTGACAGACCCATCCCCACCAGTTCTGTACCCCAGTTATACACAGTGACAAACCCAACCCCAATTGTACTATATCCCGGTGTTACACAGTGACCAACCTGTCCCCATCAGTACTGTATCCCAGTGTTACAAAGTGACAGACTCGTCCCCACCAGTACTGTACCCCAATGTTACACAGTGACAGACCCGAACCCAACAGTACTGTACCCCAGTGTGACACAGTGACAGACCTAACCCGAACAGTACTGTACCTCAGTGTTACACAGTAACTGACCCGTACCCACCAGTACTGTAACCCGGTGTTACATAATGACAGACCCGTCCCCACCTGTACTGTACCCCAATGTTACACAGTGGCAAGCCTGACCCCAACTGTACTGTACCTCAGTGTTACACAGTGACAGACTCGTCCCCACCAGTACTGTACCCCAGTGTTACACAGTGCCAGACCTGACCCCAACTGTACTGTACCCCAGTGTTACACAGAGACAGACTCGTCCCCACCAGTACTGTACCCCAATATTACACAGTGACAGACCTGTCCCCATCAGTACTGTACCCCAGTGTTACACAGTGACAGACCTGATCTCAACATTACTGTACCCCAGTGTAATATAGTGACAGACCCGTCCCCACCAATACTGTACACGGGTATTACACAGTGACAGACCTGTCCCCACCAGTACTGTACCCCAATGTTACAAAGTGACGGATCTGACCTCAACAGTACTGTACCCCAGTGTAATATAGTGACAGGCTCGTCCCCACCAGTACTGTACCCCAGTGTAATACAGTGACTCACCCATCCCCAACAGTACTGTACCCCAGTGTTACACAGTGACAGACCAGACCCCAACAGTACTGTAACCCGGAGTTACATAGTGACAGACCCGTCCCCACCAGTACTGTACCCCAATGTTACACAGTGACAGACCTGACCTCTACAGTACTGTACCCCAGTGTAATACAGTGACATACCCATCCCCAACAGTACTGTACCCCAGTGTTACACAGTGACAGACCCGACCCCAGCAGTACTGTAACCCGGTGTTACATAGTGACAGACCCGTCCCCACCAGTACTGTACCCCAATGTTACACAGTGACAGACCCATCCCCACCAGTACTGTTCCCCAATGTTACACAGTGATAGACCTGACCCCAACAGTACTGTATCCCGGTGTTACACAGTGACAGACCCATCCCCACTAGTACTGTACCCCAGTGTTACACAGTGACAGACCCGACCCCAACAGTACTACAACCCGGTGTTACATAGTGACAGACCCGTCCCCACCAGAACTGTACCCCAATGTTACACAGTGACAGACCTGACCCCAACAGTGCTGTACCCCAATGTTACACAGTGATAGACCTGACCCCAACTGTACTGTACCCCATTGTTACACAGTGACAGACCTGACCCCAATAATACTGTTCCCCAGTGTTACACAGTGACAGACCCATCCCCACCAGTACTGTACCCCAGTGTTACACAGTGACAGACCCGACACCAACAGTACTGTATCCCGGTGTTACCCAGTGACAGACTCGTCCCCACCAGTACTGTACCCCAGTGTTACACATTGACAGACCCGACCCCAAGAGTACTGTACCCCAGTGTTACACAGTGACAGACCTGACCCCAACTGTACTGTAACCCAGTGTTACACAGTGACAGACTCGTCCGCACCAGTACTGTACCCCAATGTTACACAGTGACAGACCCGACCCCAACAGTACTGTTACCCGGTGTTACACAGTGACAGACCCATCCCCACCAGTACTGTATCCCAGTGTTACAAAGTGACAACTCGTCCCCACCAGTACTGTACCCCAATGTTACACAGTGACAGACCCGAACCCAACAGTACTGTACCCCAGTGTGACACAGTGACAGACCTAACCCGAACAGTACTGTACCTCAGTGTTACACAGTAACTGACCCGTACCCACCAGTACTGTAACCCGGTGTTACATAATGACAGACGCGTCCCCACCTGTACTGTACCCCAATGTTACACAGTGGCAAGCCTGACCCCAACTGTACTGTACCTCAGTGTTACACAGTGACAGACTCGTCCCCACCAGTACTGTACCCCAATGTTACACAGTGACAGACCCGACCCCAACAGTACTGATTCCCGGTGTTACACAGTGACAGACCCATCCCCACCAGTACTGTACCCCAGTGTTACACAGTGACAGACCCGACCCCAACAGTACTGTAACCCGGTGTTACATAGTGACAGACCCGTCCCCACCAGTACTGTACCCCAATGTTACACAGTGACAGACCTGACCCCAACAATACTGTACCCCAGTGTTACACAGTGACAGACCCATCCCCACCAGTTCTGTACCCCAGTTATACACAGTGACAAACCCAACCCCAATTGTACTATATCCCGGTGTTACACAGTGACCAACCTGTCCCCATCAGTACTGTATCCCAGTGTTACAAAGTGACAGACTCGTCCCCACCAGTACTGTACCCCAATGTTACACAGTGACAGACCCGAACCCAACAGTACTGTACCCCAGTGTGACACAGTGACAGACCTAACCCGAACAGTACTGTACCTCAGTGTTACACAGTAACTGACCCGTACCCACCAGTACTGTAACCCGGTGTTACATAATGACAGACCCGTCCCCACCTGTACTGTACCCCAATGTTACACAGTGGCAAGCCTGACCCCAACTGTACTGTACCTCAGTGTTACACAGTGACAGACTCGTCCCCACCAGTACTGTACCCCAGTGTTACACAGTGCCAGACCTGACCCCAACTGTACTGTACCCCAGTGTTACACAGAGACAGACTCGTCCCCACCAGTACTGTACCCCAATATTACACAGTGACAGACCTGTCCCCATCAGTACTGTACCCCAGTGTTACACAGTGACAGACCTGATCTCAACATTACTGTACCCCAGTGTAATATAGTGACAGACCCGTCCCCACCAATACTGTACACGGGTATTACACAGTGACAGACCTGTCCCCACCAGTACTGTACCCCAATGTTACAAAGTGACGGATCTGACCTCAACAGTACTGTACCCCAGTGTAATATAGTGACAGGCTCGTCCCCACCAGTACTGTACCCCAGTGTAATACAGTGACTCACCCATCCCCAACAGTACTGTACCCCAGTGTTACACAGTGACAGACCAGACCCCAACAGTACTGTAACCCGGAGTTACATAGTGACAGACCCGTCCCCACCAGTACTGTACCCCAATGTTACACAGTGACAGACCTGACCTCTACAGTACTGTACCCCAGTGTAATACAGTGACATACCCATCCCCAACAGTACTGTACCCCAGTGTTACACAGTGACAGACCCGACCCCAGCAGTACTGTAACCCGGTGTTACATAGTGACAGACCCGTCCCCACCAGTACTGTACCCCAATGTTACACAGTGACAGACCCATCCCCACCAGTACTGTTCCCCAATGTTACACAGTGATAGACCTGACCCCAACAGTACTGTATCCCGGTGTTACACAGTGACAGACCCATCCCCACTAGTACTGTACCCCAGTGTTACACAGTGACAGACCCGACCCCAACAGTACTACAACCCGGTGTTACATAGTGACAGACCCGTCCCCACCAGAACTGTACCCCAATGTTACACAGTGACAGACCTGACCCCAACAGTGCTGTACCCCAATGTTACACAGTGATAGACCTGACCCCAACTGTACTGTACCCCATTGTTACACAGTGACAGACCTGACCCCAATAATACTGTTCCCCAGTGTTACACAGTGACAGACCCATCCCCACCAGTACTGTACCCCAGTGTTACACAGTGACAGACCCGACACCAACAGTACTGTATCCCGGTGTTACCCAGTGACAGACTCGTCCCCACCAGTACTGTACCCCAGTGTTACACATTGACAGACCCGACCCCAAGAGTACTGTACCCCAGTGTTACACAGTGACAGACCTGACCCCAACTGTACTGTAACCCAGTGTTACACAGTGACAGACTCGTCCGCACCAGTACTGTACCCCAATGTTACACAGTGACAGACCCGACCCCAACAGTACTGTTACCCGGTGTTACACAGTGACAGACGCATCCCCACCAGTACTGTATCCCAGTGTTACAAAGTGACAACTCGTCCCCACCAGTACTGTACCCCAATGTTACACAGTGACAGACCCGAACCCAACAGTACTGTACCCCAGTGTGACACAGTGACAGACCTAACCCGAACAGTACTGTACCTCAGTGTTACACAGTAACTGACCCGTACCCACGAGTACTGTAACCCGGTGTTACATAATGACAGACGCGTCCCCACCTGAACTGTACCCCAATGTTACACAGTGGCAAGCCTGACCCCAACTGTACTGTACCTCAGTGTTACACAGTGACAGACTCGTCCCCACCAGTACTGTACCCCAATGTTACACAGTGACAGACCCGACCCCAACAGTACTGATTCCCGGTGTTACACAGTGACAGACCCATCCCCACCAGTACTGTACCCCAGTGTTACACAGTGACAGACCCGACCCCAACAGTACTGTAACCCGGTGTTACATAGTGACAGACCCGTCCCCACCAGTACTGTACCCCAATGTTACACAGTGACAGACCTGACCCCAACAATACTGTACCCCAGTGTTACACAGTGACAGACCCATCCCCACCAGTTCTGTACCCCAGTTATACACAGTGACAAACCCAACCCCAATTGTACTATATCCCGGTGTTACACAGTGACCAACCTGTCCCCATCAGTACTGTACCCCAGTGTTACACAGTGCCAGACCTGACCCCATCTGAACTGTACCCCAGTGTTACACAGTGACAGACTCATCCCCACCAGTACTGTACCCCAATGTGACACAGTGACAGACCCAACCCCAATTGTACTATATCCCGGTGTTCCACAGTGACCAACCTGTCCCCATCAGTACTGTACCCCAGTGTTACATTGTGCCAGACCTGACTCCAACTGTACTGTACCCCAGTGTTACACAGAGACAGACTCGTCCCCACCAGTACTGTACCCCAATGTTACACAGTGACAGACCTGTCCCCATCAGTACTGTACCCCAGTGTTACACAGTGACAAACCTGACCTCAACAGTCCTGTACCCCAGTGTAATATAGTGACAGACCCGTCCCCACCAATACTGTACACGGGTGTTACACAGTGACAGACCTGTCCCCACCAGTACTGTACCCCAATGTTACACAGTGACTGACCTGACCCCAACAGTGCTGTACCTCATTGTTACACAGTGATAGACCTGACCCCAACTGTACTGTACCCCAGTGTTACACAGTGACAGACCTGACCCCAATAATACTGTACCCCAGTGTTACACAGTGACAGACCCATCCCCACCAGTACTGTACCCCAGTGTTACACAGTGACAGACCCGACACCAACAGTACTGTATCCCGGTGTTACCCAGTGACAGACTCGTCCCCACCAGTACTGTACCCCAGTGTTACACATTGACAGACCCGACCCCAAGAGTACTGTACCCCAGTGTTACACAGTGACAGACCTGACCCCAACTGTACTGTACCCCAGTGTTACACAGTGACAGACTCGTCCCCACCAGTACTGTACCCCAGTGTTACACATTGACAGACCCGACCCCAAGAGTACTGTACCCCAGTGTTACACAGTGACAGACCTGACCCCAACTGTACTGTACCCCAGTGTTACACAGTGACAGACCCGACCCCAACAGTACTGTTACCCGGTGTTACACAGTGACAGACCCATCCCCACCAGTACTGTATCCCAGTGTTACACAGTGACAGACTCGTCCCCACCAGTACTGTACCCCAATGTTACACAGTGACAGACCCGACCCCAACAGTACTGTACCCCAGTGTGACACAGTGACAGACCTAACCCGAACAGTACTGTACCTCAGTGTTACACAGTAACTGACCCGTACCCACCAGTACTGTAACCCGGTGTTACATAATGACAGACCCGTCCCCACCTGTACTGTACCCCAATGTTACACAGTGGCAAGCCTGACCCCAACTGTACTGTACCTCAGTGTTACACAGTGACAGACTCGTCCCCACCAGTACTGTTCCCCAATGTTACACAGTGAGAGACCTGACCCCAACAGGACTGTATCCCGGTGTTACACAGTGATAGACCCGTCCCCACCAGTACTGTACCCCAATGTTACACAGTGACAGACCTGACCTCAACAGTACTGTACCCCAGTGTTAGACAGTGACAGACTCGTCCCGAACATTACTCCACCCCAATGTTACACAGTGACAGACCTGACCCCAACAGTACTGTATCCCGGTGTTACACAGTAACAGATTCGTCCCCACCAGTACTGTACCCCAATGTTACACAGTGACAGACCAAACCCCAACAGTACTGATTCCCGGTGTTACACAGTGACAGACCCATCCCCACCAGTACTGTACCCCAGTGTTACACAGTGACAGACCCAATCCCAACAGTACTGTAACCCGGTGTTACATAGTGACAGACCCGTCCCCACCAGTACTGTACCCCAATATTACACAGTGACAGACCGACCAACAGTACTGATTCCCGGTGTTACACAGTGACAGACCCATCCCCACCAGTACTGTACCCCAGTGTTACACAGTGACAGACCCGACACCAACAGTACTGTATCCCGGTGTTACCCAGTGACAGACTCGTCCCCACCAGTACTGTACCCCAGTGTTACACATTGACAGACCCGACCCCAAGAGTACTGTACCCCAGTGTTACACAGTGACAGACCTGACCCCAACTGTACTGTACCCCAGTGTTACACAGTGACAGACTCGTCCCCACCAGTACTGTACCCCAGTGTTACACATTGACAGACCCGACCCCAAGAGTACTGTACCCCAGTGTTACACAGTGACAGACCTGACCCCAACTGTACTGTACCCCAGTGTTACACAGTGACAGACCCGACCCCAACAGTACTGTTACCCGGTGTTACACAGTGACAGACCCATCCCCACCAGTACTGTATCCCAGTGTTACACAGTGACAGACTCGTCCCCACCAGTACTGTACCCCAATGTTACACAGTGACAGACCCGACCCCAACAGTACTGTACCCCAGTGTGACACAGTGACAGACCTAACCCGAACAGTACTGTACCTCAGTGTTACACAGTAACTGACCCGTACCCACCAGTACTGTAACCCGGTGTTACATAATGACAGACCCGTCCCCACCTGTACTGTACCCCAATGTTACACAGTGGCAAGCCTGACCCCAACTGTACTGTACCTCAGTGTTACACAGTGACAGACTCGTCCCCACCAGTACTGTTCCCCAATGTTACACAGTGAGAGACCTGACCCCAACAGGACTGTATCCCGGTGTTACACAGTGATAGACCCGTCCCCACCAGTACTGTACCCCAATGTTACACAGTGACAGACCTGACCCCAACAATACTGTACCCCAGTGTTACACAGTGACAGACCCATCCCCACCAGTACTGTACCCCAGTGATACACAGTGATAGACCCGACCCCAATTGTACTATATCCCGGTGTTACACAGTGACCAACCTGTCCCCATCGGTACTGTACCCCAGTGTTACACCGTGCCAGACCTGACCCCAACTGTACTGTACCCCAGTGTTACACAGTGACAGACTCATCCCCACCAGTACTGTACCCCAATGTTACACAGTGACAGACCCGACCCCAACAGTACTGTATCCTGGTGTTACACAGTGATAGACCCATCCCCACAAGTACTGTACCCCAGTGTTACACAGAGACAGACTCGTCCCCACCAGTACTGTACCCCAATATTACACAGTGACAGACCTGTCCCCATCAGTACTGTACCCCAGTGTTACACAGTGACAGACCTGATCTCAACATTACTGTACCCCAGTGTAATATAGTGACAGACCCGTCCCCACCAATACTGTACACGGGTATTACACAGTGACAGACCTGTCCCCACCAGTACTGTACCCCAATGTTACAAAGTGACGGATCTGACCTCAACAGTACTGTACCCCAGTGTAATATAGTGACAGGCTCGTCCCCACCAGTACTGTACCCCAGTGTAATACAGTGACTCACCCATCCCCAACAGTACTGTACCCCAGTGTTACACAGTGACAGACCAGACCCCAACAGTACTGTAACCCGGAGTTACATAGTGACAGACCCGTCTCCACCAGTACTGTACCCCAATGTTACACAGGGACAGACCTGTCCCCACCAGTACTGTACCCCAATGTTACACAGTGACAGACCTGACCTCAACAGTACTGTACCCCAGTGTAATACAGTGACATACCCATCCCCAACAGTACTGTACCCCAGTGTTACACAGTGACAGACCCGACCCCAGCAGTACTGTAACCCGGTGTTACATAGTGACAGACCCGTCCCCACCAGTACTGTACCCCAATGTTACACAGTGACAGACCCATCCCCACCAGTACTGTTCCCCAATGTTACACAGTGAGAGACCTGACCCCAACAGTACTGTATCCCGGTGTTACACAGTGACAGACTCGTCCCCACCAGTACTGTACCCCAGTGTTACACAGTGCCAGACCTGACCCCAACTGTACTGTACCCCAATGTTACACAGTGATAGACCTGACCCCAACAGTATTGTATCCCGGTGTTACACAGTGACAGACCCATCCCCACTAGTACTGTACCCCAGTGTTACACAGTGACAGACCCGACCCCAACAGTACTACAACCCGGTGTTACATAGTGACAGTCCCGTCCCCACCAGAACTGTACCCCAATGTTACACAGTGACAGACCTGACCCCAACTGTACTGTACCCCAGTGTTACACAGTGACAGACCTGACCCCAATAATACTGTACCCCAGTGTTACACAGTGACAGACCCATCCCCACCAGTACTGTACCCCAGTGTTACACAGTGACAGACCCGACACCAACAGTACTGTATCCCGGTGTTACCCAGTGACAGACTCGTCCCCACCAGTACTGTACCCCAGTGTTACACATTGACAGACCCGACCCCAAGAGTACTGTACCCCAGTGTTACACAGTGACAGACCTGACCCCAACTGTACTGTAACCCAGTGTTACACAGTGACAGACTCGTCCGCACCAGTACTGTACCCCAATGTTACACAGTGACAGACCCGACCCCAACAGTACTGTTACCCGGTGTTACACAGTGACAGACCCATCCCCACCAGTACTGTATCCCAGTGTTACAAAGTGACAGACTCGTCCCCACCAGTACTGTACCCCAATGTTACACAGTGACAGACCCGAACCCAACAGTACTGTACCCCAGTGTGACACAGTGACAGACCTAACCCGAACAGTACTGTACCTCAGTGTTACACAGTAACTGACCCGTACCCACCAGTACTGTAACCCGGTGTTACATAATGACAGACCCGTCCCCACCTGTACTGTACCCCAATGTTACACAGTGGCAAGCCTGACCCCAACTGTACTGTACCTCAGTGTTACACAGTGACAGACTCGTCCCCACCAGTACTGTACCCCAGTGTTACACAGTGCCAGACCTGACCCCAACTGTACTGTACCCCAGTGTTACACAGAGACAGACTCGTCCCCACCAGTACTGTACCCCAATATTACACAGTGACAGACCTGTCCCCATCAGTACTGTACCCCAGTGTTACACAGTGACAGACCTGACCTCAACATTACTGTACCCCAGTGTAATATAGTTACAGACCCGTCCCCACCAATAGTGTACACGGGTATTACACAGTGACAGACCTGTCCCCACAAGTACTGTACCCCAATGTTACAAAGTGACGGACCTGACCTCAACAGTACTGTACCCCAGTGTAATATAGTGACAGGCTCGTCCCCACCAGTACTGTACCCCAGTGTAATACAGTGACTCACCCATCCCCAACAGTACTGTACCCCAGTGTTACACAGTGACAGACCAGACCCCAACAGTACTGTAACCCGGAGTTACATAGTGACAGACCCGTCTCCACCAGTACTGTACTCCAATGTTACACAGTGACAGACCTGTCCCCACCAGTACTGTACCCCAATGTTACACAGTGACAGACCTGACCTCAACAGTACTGTACCCCAGTGTAATACAGTGACATACCCATCCCCAACAGTACTGTACCCCAGTGTTACACAGTGACAGACCCGACCCCAGCAGTACTGTAACCCGGTGTTACATAGTGACAGACCCGGCCCCACCAGTACTGTACCCCAATGTTACACAGTGACAGACCCATCCCCACCAGTACTGTTCCCCAATGTTACACAGTGAGAGACCTGACCCCAACAGGACTGTATCCCGGTGTTACACAGTGACAGACCCGTCCCCACCAGTACTGTACCCCAATGTTACACAGTGACAGACCTGACCTCAACAGTACTGTACCCCAGTGTAATACAGTGACATACCCATCCCCAACAGTACTGTACCCCAGTGTTACACAGTGACAGACCCGACCCCAGCAGTACTGTAACCCGGTGTTACATAGTGACAGACCCGTCCCCACCAGTACTGTACCCCAATGTTACACAGTGGCAAGCCTGACCCCAACTGTACTGTACCTCAGTGTTACACAGTGACAGACTCGTCCCCACCAGTACTGTACCCCAGTGTTACACAGTGCCAGACCTGACCCCAACTGTACTGTACCCCAGTGTTACACAGTGACAGACTCATCCCCACCAGTACTGTACCCCAATGTTACACAGTGACAGACCCGACCCCAACGGTACTGTATCCTGGTGTTACACAGTGACAGACCCATCCCCACCAGTACTGTACCCCAGTGTTACACAGAGACAGACTCGTCCCCACCAGTACTGTACCCCAATATTACACAATGACAGACCTGTCCCCATCAGTACTGTACCCCAGTGTTACACAGTGACAGACCTGACCTCAACATTACTGTACCCCAGTGTAATATAGTTACAGACCCGTCCCCACCAATAGTGTACACGGGTATTACACAGTGACAGACCTGTCCCCACCAGTACTGTACCCCAATGTTACAAAGTGACGGACCTGACCTTAACAGTACTGTACCCCAGTGTAATATAGTGACAGGCTCGTCCCCACCAGTACTGTACCCCAGTGTAATACAGTGACTCACCCATCCCCAACAGTACTGTACCCCAGTGTTACACAGTGACAGACCAGACCCCAACAGTACTGTAACCCGGAGTTACATAGTGACAGACCCGTCTCCACCAGTACTGTACTCCAATGTTACACAGTGACAGACCTGTCCCCACCAGTACTGTACCCCAATGTTACACAGTGACAGACCTGACCTCAACA
This sequence comes from Narcine bancroftii, assembly GCF_036971445.1. Taxonomy (NCBI): domain Eukaryota; kingdom Metazoa; phylum Chordata; class Chondrichthyes; order Torpediniformes; family Narcinidae; genus Narcine; species Narcine bancroftii. Next base: position 59,012,445 of record NC_091480.1, read on the forward strand.
GTACTGTACCCCAGTGTAATACAGTGACATACCCATCCCCAACAGTACTGTACCCCAGTGTTACACAGTGACAGACCCGACCCCAGCAGTACTGTAACCCGGTGTTACATAGTGACAGACCCGTCCCCACCAGTACTGTAACCCAATGTTACACAGTGACAGACCCATCCCCACCAGTACTGTTCCCCAATGTTACACAGTGAGAGACCTGACCCCAACAGGACTGTATCCCGGTGTTACACAGTGACAGACCCGTCCCCACCAGTACTGTACCCCAATGTTACACAGTGACAGACCTGACCTCAACAGTACTGTACCCCAGTGTTAGACAGTGACAGACTCGTCCCGAACATTACTCCACCCCAATGTTACACAGTGACAGACCTGACCCCAACAGTACTGTATCCCGGTGTTACACAGTAACAGATTCGTCCCCACCAGTACTGTACCCCAATGTTACACAGTGACAGACCAAACCCCAACAGTACTGATTCCCGGTGTTACACAGTGACAGACCCATCCCCACCAGTACTGTACCCCAGTGTTACACAGTGACAGACCCAATCCCAACAGTACTGTAACCCGGTGTTACATAGTGACAGACCCGTCCCCACCAGTACTGTACCCCAATATTACACAGTGACAGACCGACCAACAGTACTGATTCCCGGTGTTACACAGTGACAGACCCATCCCCACCAGTACTGTACCCCAGTGTTACACAGTCACAGACCCGACCCCAACAGTTCTGTAACCCGGTGTTTCATAGTGACAGACCCGTCCCCACCAGTACTGTACCCCAATGTTACACAGTGACAGACCTGACCCCAACAATACTGTACCCCAGTGTTACACAGTGACAGACCCATCCCCACCAGTACTGTACCCCAGTGATACACAGTGATAGACCCGACCCCAATTGTACTATATCCCGGTGTTACACAGTGACCAACCTGTCCCCATCGGTACTGTACCCCAGTGTTACACCGTGCCAGACCTGACCCCAACTGTACTGTACCCCAGTGTTACACAGTGACAGACTCATCCCCACCAGTACTGTACCCCAATGTTACACAGTGACAGACCCGACCCCAACAGTACTGTATCCTGGTGTTACACAGTGATAGACCCATCCCCACAAGTACTGTACCCCAGTGTTACACAGAGACAGACTCGTCCCCACCAGTACTGTACCCCAATATTACACAGTGACAGACCTGTCCCCATCAGTACTGTACCCCAGTGTTACACAGTGACAGACCTGATCTCAACATTACTGTACCCCAGTGTAATATAGTGACAGACCCGTCCCCACCAATACTGTACACGGGTATTACACAGTGACAGACCTGTCCCCACCAGTACTGTACCCCAATGTTACAAAGTGACGGATCTGACCTCAACAGTACTGTACCCCAGTGTAATATAGTGACAGGCTCGTCCCCACCAGTACTGTACCCCAGTGTAATACAGTGACTCACCCATCCCCAACAGTACTGTACCCCAGTGTTACACAGTGACAGACCAGACCCCAACAGTACTGTAACCCGGAGTTACATAGTGACAGACCCGTCTCCACCAGTACTGTACCCCAATGTTACACAGGGACAGACCTGTCCCCACCAGTACTGTACCCCAATGTTACACAGTGACAGACCTGACCTCAACAGTACTGTACCCCAGTGTAATACAGTGACATACCCATCCCCAACAGTACTGTACCCCAGTGTTACACAGTGACAGACCCGACCCCAGCAGTACTGTAACCCGGTGTTACATAGTGACAGACCCGTCCCCACCAGTACTGTACCCCAATGTTACACAGTGACAGACCCATCCCCACCAGTACTGTTCCCCAATGTTACACAGTGAGAGACCTGACCCCAACATTACTGTATCCCGGTGTTACACAGTGACAGACTCGTCCCCACCAGTACTGTACCCCAGTGTTACACAGTGCCAGACCTGACCCCAACTGTACTGTACCCCAATGTTACACAGTGATAGACCTGACCCCAACAGTATTGTATCCCGGTGTTACACAGTGACAGACCCATCCCCACTAGTACTGTACCCCAGTGTTACACAGTGACAGACCCGACCCCAACAGTACTACAACCCGGTGTTACATAGTGACAGTCCCGTCCCCACCAGAACTGTACCCCAATGTTACACAGTGACAGACCTGACCCCAACAGTGCTGTACCCCAATGTTACACAGTGATAGACCTGACCCCAACTGTACTGTACCCCAGTGTTACACAGTGACAGACCTGACCCCAATAATACTGTACCCCAGTGTTACACAGTGACAGACCCATCCCCACCAGTACTGTACCCCAGTGTTACACAGTGACAGACCCGACACCAACAGTACTGTATCCCGGTGTTACCCAGTGACAGACTCGTCCCCACCAGTACTGTACCCCAGTGTTACACATTGACAGACCCGACCCCAAGAGTACTGTACCCCAGTGTTACACAGTGACAGACCTGACCCCAACTGTACTGTAACCCAGTGTTACACAGTGACAGACTCGTCCGCACCAGTACTGTACCCCAATGTTACACAGTGACAGACCCGACCCCAACAGTACTGTTACCCGGTGTTACACAGTGACAGACCCATCCCCACCAGTACTGTATCCCAGTGTTACAAAGTGACAGACTCGTCCCCACCAGTACTGTACCCCAATGTTACACAGTGACAGACCCGAACCCAACAGTACTGTACCCCAGTGTGACACAGTGACAGACCTAACCCGAACAGTACTGTACCTCAGTGTTACACAGTAACTGACCCGTACCCACCAGTACTGTAACCCGGTGTTACATAATGACAGACCCGTCCCCACCTGTACTGTACCCCAATGTTACACAGTGGCAAGCCTGACCCCAACTGTACTGTACCTCAGTGTTACACAGTGACAGACTCGTCCCCACCAGTACTGTACCCCAGTGTTACACAGTGCCAGACCTGACCCCAACTGTACTGTACCCCAGTGTTACACAGAGACAGACTCGTCCCCACCAGTACTGTACCCCAATATTACACAGTGACAGACCTGTCCCCATCAGTACTGTACCCCAGTGTTACACAGTGACAGACCTGATCTCAACATTACTGTACCCCAGTGTAATATAGTGACAGACCCGTCCCCACCAATACTGTACACGGGTATTACACAGTGACAGACCTGTCCCCACCAGTACTGTACCCCAATGTTACAAAGTGACGGATCTGACCTCAACAGTACTGTACCCCAGTGTAATATAGTGACAGGCTCGTCCCCACCAGTACTGTACCCCAGTGTAATACAGTGACTCACCCATCCCCAACAGTACTGTACCCCAGTGTTACACAGTGACAGACCAGACCCCAACAGTACTGTAACCCGGAGTTACATAGTGACAGACCCGTCCCCACCAGTACTGTACCCCAATGTTACACAGTGACAGACCTGACCTCTACAGTACTGTACCCCAGTGTAATACAGTGACATACCCATCCCCAACAGTACTGTACCCCAGTGTTACACAGTGACAGACCCGACCCCAGCAGTACTGTAACCCGGTGTTACATAGTGACAGACCCGTCCCCACCAGTACTGTACCCCAATGTTACACAGTGACAGACCCATCCCCACCAGTACTGTTCCCCAATGTTACACAGTATGAGACCTGACCCCAACAGTACTGTATCCCGGTGTTACACAGTGACAGACTCGTCCCCACCAGTACTGTACCCCAGTGTTACACAGTGCCAGACCTGACCCCAACTGTACTGTACCCCAATGTTACACAGTGATAGACCTGACCCCAACAGTACTGTATCCCGGTGTTACACAGTGACAGACCCATCCCCACTAGTACTGTACCCCAGTGTTACACAGTGACAGACCCGACCCCAACAGTACTACAACCCGGTGTTACATAGTGACAGACCCGTCCCCACCAGAACTGTACCCCAATGTTACACAGTGACAGACCTGACCCCAACAGTGCTGTACCCCAATGTTACACAGTGATAGACCTGACCCCAACTGTACTGTACCCCATTGTTACACAGTGACAGACCTGACCCCAATAATACTGTTCCCCAGTGTTACACAGTGACAGACCCATCCCCACCAGTACTGTACCCCAGTGTTACACAGTGACAGACCCGACACCAACAGTACTGTATCCCGGTGTTACCCAGTGACAGACTCGTCCCCACCAGTACTGTACCCCAGTGTTACACATTGACAGACCCGACCCCAAGAGTACTGTACCCCAGTGTTACACAGTGACAGACCTGACCCCAACTGTACTGTAACCCAGTGTTACACAGTGACAGACTCGTCCGCACCAGTACTGTACCCCAATGTTACACAGTGACAGACCCGACCCCAACAGTACTGTTACCCGGTGTTACACAGTGACAGACCCATCCCCACCAGTACTGTATCCCAGTGTTACAAAGTGACAACTCGTCCCCACCAGTACTGTACCCCAATGTTACACAGTGACAGACCCGAACCCAACAGTACTGTACCCCAGTGTGACACAGTGACAGACCTAACCCGAACAGTACTGTACCTCAGTGTTACACAGTAACTGACCCGTACCCACCAGTACTGTAACCCGGTGTTACATAATGACAGACGCGTCCCCACCTGTACTGTACCCCAATGTTACACAGTGGCAAGCCTGACCCCAACTGTACTGTACCTCAGTGTTACACAGTGACAGACTCGTCCCCACCAGTACTGTACCCCAATGTTACACAGTGACAGACCCGACCCCAACAGTACTGATTCCCGGTGTTACACAGTGACAGACCCATCCCCACCAGTACTGTACCCCAGTGTTACACAGTGACAGACCCGACCCCAACAGTACTGTAACCCGGTGTTACATAGTGACAGACCCGTCCCCACCAGTACTGTACCCCAATGTTACACAGTGACAGACCTGACCCCAACAATACTGTACCCCAGTGTTACACAGTGACAGACCCATCCCCACCAGTTCTGTACCCCAGTTATACACAGTGACAAACCCAACCCCAATTGTACTATATCCCGGTGTTACACAGTGACCAACCTGTCCCCATCAGTACTGTACCCCAGTGTTACACAGTGCCAGACCTGACCCCATCTGAACTGTACCCCAGTGTTACACAGTGACAGACTCATCCCCACCAGTACTGTACCCCAATGTGACACAGTGACAGACCCAACCCCAATTGTACTATATCCCGGTGTTCCACAGTGACCAACCTGTCCCCATCAGTACTGTACCCCAGTGTTACATTGTGCCAGACCTGACTCCAACTGTACTGTACCCCAGTGTTACACAGAGACAGACTCGTCCCCACCAGTACTGTACCCCAATGTTACACAGTGACAGACCTGTCCACATCAGTACTGTACCCCAGTGTTACACAGTGACAAACCTGACCTCAACAGTCCTGTACCCCAGTGTAATATAGTGACAGACCCGTCCCCACCAATACTGTACACGGGTGTTACACAGTGACAGACCTGTCCCCACCAGAACTGTACCCCAATGTTACACAGTGACTGACCTGACCCCAACAGTGCTGTACCCCATTGTTACACAGTGATAGACCTGACCCCAACTGTACTGTACCCCAGTGTTACACAGTGACAGACCTGACCCCAATAATACTGTACCCCAGTGTTACACAGTGACAGACCCATCCCCACCAGTACTGTACCCCAGTGTTACACAGTGACAGACCCGACACCAACAGTACTGTATCCCGGTGTTACCCAGTGACAGACTCGTCCCCACCAGTACTGTACCCCAGTGTTACACATTGACAGACCCGACCCCAAGAGTACTGTACCCCAGTGTTACACAGTGACAGACCTGACCCCAACTGTACTGTACCCCAGTGTTACACAGTGACAGACTCGTCCCCACCAGTACTGTACCCCAGTGTTACACATTGACAGACCCGACCCCAAGAGTACTGTACCCCAGTGTTACACAGTGACAGACCTGACCCCAACTGTACTGTACCCCAGTGTTACACAGTGACAGACCCGACCCCAACAGTACTGTTACCCGGTGTTACACAGTGACAGACCCATCCCCACCAGTACTGTATCCCAGTGTTACACAGTGACAGACTCGTCCCCACCAGTACTGTACCCCAATGTTACACAGTGACAGACCCGACCCCAACAGTACTGTACCCCAGTGTGACACAGTGACATACCTAACCCGAACAGTACTGTACCTCAGTGTTACACAGTAACTGACCCGTACCCACCAGTACTGTAACCCGGTGTTACATAATGACAGACCCGTCCCCACCTGTACTGTACCCCAATGTTACACAGTGGCAAGCCTGACCCCAACTGTACTGTACCTCAGTGTTACACAGTGACAGACTCGTCCCCACCAGTACTGTACCCCAATGTTACACAGTGACAGACCCGACCCCAACAGTACTGATTCCCGGTGTTACACAGTGACAGACCCATCCCCACCAGTACTGTACCCCAGTGTTACACAGTGACAGAACCGACCCCAACAGTACTGTAACCCGGTGTTACATAGTGACAGACCCGTCCCCACCAGTACTGTATCCCAATGTTACACAGTGACAGACCTGTCCCCAATAATACTGTACCCCAGTGTTACACAGTGACAGACCCATGCTCACCAGTTCTGTACCCCAGTTATACACAGTGACAGACCCGACCCCAATTGTACTATATCCCGGTGCTACACAGTGACCAACCTGTCCCCATCAGTACTGTACCCCAGTGTTACACAGTGCCAGACCTGACCCCATCTGTACTGTACCCCAGTGTTACACAGTGACAGACTCATCCCCACCAGTACTGTACCCCAATGTTACACAGTGACAGACCCAACCCCAATTGTACTATATCCCGGTGTTACACAGTGACCAACCTGTCCCCATCAGTACTGTACCCCAGTGTTACATAGTGCCAGACCTGACTCCAACTGTACTGTACCCCAGTGTTACACAGAGACAGACTCGTCCCCACCAGTACTGTACCCCAGTGTTACACAGTGACAGACCTGACCCCAACAGTGCTGTACCCCAGTGTTACACAGTGACAGACCCATCCCCACCAGTACTGTAACCCGGTGTTACATAGTGACAGACCCGTCCCCACCAGTACTGTACCCCAATGTTACACATTGACAGACCCATCCCCACCAGTACTGTTCCCCAATGTTACACAGTGAGAGACCTGACCCCAACAGTACTGTATCCCGGTGTTACACAGTGACAGACTCGTCCCCACCAGTACTGTACCCCAGTGTTACACAGTGCCAGAACTGACCCCAACTGTACTGTACCCCAATGTTACACAGTGATAGACCTGACCCCAACAGTACTGTATCCCGGTGTTACACAGTGATAGACCCATCCCCACTAGTACTGTACCCCAGTGTTACACAGTGACAGACCCGACCCCAACAGTACTACAACCCGGTGTTACATAGTGACAGACCCGTCCCCACAAGAACTGTACCCCAATGTTACACAGTGACAGACCTGACCCCAATAGTGCTGTACCCCATTGTTACACAGTGATAGACCTGACCCCAACTGTACTGTTCCCCAGTGTTACACAGTGACAGACCTGACCCCAATAATACTGTACCCCAGTGTTACACAGTGACAGACCCATCCCCACCAGTACTGTACCCCAGTGTTACACAGTGACAGACCCGACACCAACAGTACTGTATCCCGGTGTTACCCTGTGACAGACTCGTCCCCACCAGTACTGTACCCCAGTGTTACACATTGACAGACCCGACCCCAAGAGTACTGTACCCCAGTGTTACACAGTGACAGACCTGACCCCAACTGTACTGTACCCCAGTGTTACACAGTGACAGACTCGTCCGCACCAGTACTGTACCCCAATATTACACAGTGACAGACCGACCAACAGTACTGATTCCCGGTGTTACACAGTGACAGACCCATCCCCACCAGTACTGTACCCCAGTGTTACACAGTCACAGACCCGACCCCAACAGTACTGTAACCCGGTGTTTCATAGTGACAGACCCGTCCCCACCAGTACTGTACCCCAATGTTACACAGTGACAGACCTGACCCCAACAATACTGTACCCCAGTGTTACACAGTGACAGACCCATCCCCACCAGTACTGTACGCCAGTGATACACAGTGATAGACCTGACCCCAACAATACTGTACCCCAGTGTTACACAGTGACAGACCCATCCCCACCAGTACTGTACCCCAGTGATACACAGTGATAGACCCGACCCCAATTGTACTATATCCCGGTGTTACACAGTGACCAACCTGTCCCCATCGGTACTGTACCCCAGTGTTACACCGTGCCAGACCTGACCCCAACTGTACTGTACCCCAGTGTTACACAGTGACAGACTCATCCCCACCAGTACTGTACCCCAATGTTACACAGTGACAGACCCGACCCCAACAGTACTGTATCCTGGTGTTACACAGTGATAGACCCATCCCCACAAGTACTGTACCCCAGTGTTACACAGAGACAGACTCGTCCCCACCAGTACTGTACCCCAATATTACACAGTGACAGACCTGTCCCCATCAGTACTGTACCCCAGTGTTACACAGTGACAGACCTGATCTCAACATTACTGTACCCCAGTGTAATATAGTGACAGACCCGTCCCCACCAATACTGTACACGGGTATTACACAGTGACAGACCTGTCCCCACCAGTACTGTACCCCAATGTTACAAAGTGACGGATCTGACCTCAACAGTACTGTACCCCAGTGTAATATAGTGACAGGCTCGTCCCCACCAGTACTGTACCCCAGTGTAATACAGTGACTCACCCATCCCCAACAGTACTGTACCCCAGTGTTACACAGTGACAGACCAGACCCCAACAGTACTGTAACCCGGAGTTACATAGTGACAGACCCGTCCCCACCAGTACTGTACCCCAATGTTACACAGTGACAGACCTGACCTCTACAGTACTGTACCCCAGTGTAATACAGTGACATACCCATCCCCAACAGTACTGTACCCCAGTGTTACACAGTGACAGACCCGACCCCAGCAGTACTGTAACCCGGTGTTACATAGTGACAGACCCGTCCCCACCAGTACTGTACCCCAATGTTACACAGTGACAGACCCATCCCCACCAGTACTGTTCCCCAATGTTACACAGTATGAGACCTGACCCCAACAGTACTGTATCCCGGTGTTACACAGTGACAGACTCGTCCCCACCAGTACTGTACCCCAGTGTTACACAGTGCCAGACCTGACCCCAACTGTACTGTACCCCAATGTTACACAGTGATAGACCTGACCCCAACAGTACTGTATCCCGGTGTTACACAGTGACAGACCCATCCCCACTAGTACTGTACCCCAGTGTTACACAGTGACAGACCCGACCCCAACAGTACTACAACCCGGTGTTACATAGTGACAGACCCGTCCCCACCAGAACTGTACCCCAATGTTACACAGTGACAGACCTGACCCCAACAGTGCTGTACCCCAATGTTACACAGTGATAGACCTGACCCCAACTGTACTGTACCCCATTGTTACACAGTGACAGACCTGACCCCAATAATACTGTTCCCCAGTGTTACACAGTGACAGACCCATCCCCACCAGTACTGTACCCCAGTGTTACACAGTGACAGACCCGACACCAACAGTACCGTATCCCGGTGTTACCCAGTGACAGACTCGTCCCCACCAGTACTGTACCCCAGTGTTACACATTGACAGACCCGACCCCAAGAGTACTGTACCCCAGTGTTACACAGTGACAGACCTGACCCCAACTGTACTGTAACCCAGTGTTACACAGTGACAGACTCGTCCGCACCAGTACTGTACCCCAATGTTACAAAGTGACGGACCTGACCTTAACAGTACTGTACCCCAGTGTAATATAGTGACAGGCTCGTCCCCACCAGTACTGTACCCCAGTGTAATACAGTGACTCACCCATCCCCAACAGTACTGTACCCCAGTGTTACACAGTGACAGACCAGACCCCAACAGTACTGTAACCCGGAGTTACATAGTGACAGACCCGTCTCCACCAGTACTGTACTCCAATGTTACACAGTGACAGACCTGTCCCCACCAGTACTGTACCCCAATGTTACACAGTGACAGACCTGACCTCAACAGTACTGTACCCCAGTGTAATACAGTGACATACCCATCCCCAACAGTACTGTACCCCAGTGTTACACAGTGACAGACCCGTCCCCACCAGTACTGTAACCCAATGTTACACAGTGACAGACCCATCCCCACCAGTACTGTTCCCCAATGTTACACAGTGAGAGACCTGACCCCAACAGGACTGTATCCCGGTGTTACACAGTGACAGACCCGTCCCCACCAGTACTGTACCCCAATGTTACACAGTGACAGACCTGACCTCAACAGTACTGTACCCCAGTGTTAGACAGTGACAGACTCGTCCCGAACATTACTCCACCCCAATGTTACACAGTGACAGACCTGACCCCAACAGTACTGTATCCCGGTGTTACACAGTAACAGATTCGTCCCCACCAGTACTGTACCCCAATGTTACACAGTGACAGACCAAACCCCAACAGTACTGATTCCCGGTGTTACACAGTGACAGACCCATCCCCACCAGTACTGTACCCCAGTGTTACACAGTGACAGACCCAATCCCAACAGTACTGTAACCCGGTGTTACATAGTGACAGACCCGTCCCCACCAGTACTGTACCCCAATATTACACAGTGACAGACCGACCAACAGTACTGATTCCCGGTGTTACACAGTGACAAACCCATCCCCACCAGTACTGTACCCCAGTGTTACACAGTCACAGACCCGACCCCAACAGTTCTGTAACCCGGTGTTTCATAGTGACAGACCCGTCCCCACCAGTACTGTACCCCAATGTTACACAGTGACAGACCTGACCCCAACAATACTGTACCCCAGTGTTACACAGTGACAGACCCATCCCCACCAGTACTGTACCCCAGTGATACACAGTGATAGACCCGACCCCAATTGTACTATATCCCGGTGTTACACAGTGACCAACCTGTCCCCATCGGTACTGTACCCCAGTGTTACACCGTGCCAGACCTGACCCCAACTGTACTGTACCCCAGTGTTACACAGTGACAGACTCATCCCCACCAGTACTGTACCCCAATGTTACACAGTGACAGACCCGACCCCAACAGTACTGTATCCTGGTGTTACACAGTGATAGACCCATCCCCACAAGTACTGTACCCCAGTGTTACACAGAGACAGACTCGTCCCCACCAGTACTGTACCCCAATATTACACAGTGACAGACCTGTCCCCATCAGTACTGTACCCCAGTGTTACACAGTGACAGACCTGATCTCAACATTACTGTACCCCAGTGTAATATAGTGACAGACCCGTCCCCACCAATACTGTACACGGGTATTACACAGTGACAGACCTGTCCCCACCAGTACTGTACCCCAATGTTACAAAGTGACGGATCTGACCTCAACAGTACTGTACCCCAGTGTAATATAGTGACAGGCTCGTCCCCACCAGTACTGTACCCCAGTGTAATACAGTGACTCACCCATCCCCAACAGTACTGTACCCCAGTGTTACACAGTGACAGACCAGACCCCAACAGTACTGTAACCCGGAGTTACATAGTGACAGACCCGTCTCCACCAGTACTGTACCCCAATGTTACACAGGGACAGACCTGTCCCCACCAGTACTGTACCCCAATGTTACACAGTGACAGACCTGACCTCAACAGTACTGTACCCCAGTGTAATACAGTGACATACCCATCCCCAACAGTACTGTACCCCAGTGTTACACAGTGACAGACCCGACCCCAGCAATACTGTAACCTGGTGTTACATAGTGACAGACCCGTCCCCACCAGTACTGTACCCCAATGTTACACAGTGACAGACCCATCCCCACCAGTACTGTTCCCCAATGTTACACAGTGAGAGACCTGACCCCAACAGTACTGTATCCCGGTGTTACACAGTGACAGACTCGTCCCCACCAGTACTGTACCCCAGTGTTACACAGTGCCAGACCTGACCCCAACTGTACTGTACCCCAATGTTACACAGTGATAGACCTGACCCCAACAGTATTGTATCCCGGTGTTACACAGTGACAGACCCATCCCCACTAGTACTGTACCCCAGTGTTACACAGTGACAGACCCGACCCCAACAGTACTACAACCCGGTGTTACATAGTGACAGTCCCGTCCCCACCAGAACTGTACCCCAATGTTACACAGTGACAGACCTGACCCCAACAGTGCTGAACCCCAATGTTACACAGTGATAGACCTGACCCCAACTGTACTGTACCCCAGTGTTACACAGTGACAGACCTGACCCCAATAATACTGTACCCCAGTGTTACACAGTGACAGACCCATCCCCACCAGTACTGTACCCCAGTGTTACACAGTGACAGACCCGACACCAACAGTACTGTATCCCGGTGTTACCCAGTGACAGACTCGTCCCCACCAGTACTGTACCCCAGTGTTACACATTGACAGACCCGACCCCAAGAGTACTGTACCCCAGTGTTACACAGTGACAGACCTGACCCCAACTGTACTGTAACCCAGTGTTACACAGTGACAGACTCGTCCGCACCAGTACTGTACCCCAATGTTACACAGTGACAGACCCGACCCCAACAGTACTGTTACCCGGTGTTACACAGTGACAGACCCATCCCCACCAGTACTGTATCCCAGTGTTAAAAAGTGACAGATTCGTCCCCACCAGTACTGTACCCCAATGTTACACAGTGACAGACCCGAACCCAACAGTACTGTACCCCAGTGTGACACAGTGACAGACCTAACCCGAACAGTACTGTACCTCAGTGTTACACAGTAACTGACCCGTACCCACCAGTACTGTAACCCGGTGTTACATAATGACAGACCCGTCCCCACCTTTACTGTACCCCAATGTTACACAGTGGCAAGCCTGACCCCAACTGTACTGTACCTCAGTGTTACACAGTGACAGACTCGTCCCCACCAGTACTGTACCCCAGTGTTACACAGTGCCAGACCTGACCCCAACTGTACTGTACCCCAGTGTTACACAGAGACAGACTCGTCCCCACCAGTACTGTACCCCAATATTACACAGTGACAGACCTGTCCCCATCAGTACTGTACCCCAGTGTTACACAGTGACAGACCTGATCTCAACATTACTGTACCCCAGTGTAATATAGTGACAGACCCGTCCCCACCAATACTGTACACGGGTATTACACAGTGACAGACCTGTCCCCACCAGTACTGTACCCCAATGTTACAAAGTGACGGATCTGACCTCAACAGTACTGTACCCCAGTGTAATATAGTGACAGGCTCGTCCCCACCAGTACTGTACCCCAGTGTAATACAGTGACTCACCCATCCCCAACAGTACTGTACCCCAGTGTTACACAGTGACAGACCAGACCCCAACAGTACTGTAACCCGGAGTTACATAGTGACAGACCCGTCCCCACCAGTACACTACCCCAATGTTACACAGTGACAGACCTGACCTCTACAGTACTGTACCCCAGTGTAATACAGTGACATACCCATCCCCAACAGTACTGTACCCCAGTGTTACACAGTGACAGACCCGACCCCAGCAGTACTGTAACCCGGTGTTACATAGTGACAGACCCGTCCCCACCAGTACTGTACCCCAATGTTACACAGTGACAGACCCATCCCCACCAGTACTGTTCCCCAATGTTACACAGTATGAGACCTGACCCCAACAGTACTGTATCCCGGTGTTACACAGTGACAGACTCGTCCCCACCAGTACTGTACCCCAGTGTTACACAGTGCCAGACCTGACCCCAACTGTACTGTACCCCAATGTTACACAGTGATAGACCTGACCCCAACAGTACTGTATCCCGGTGTTACACAGTGACAGACCCATCCCCACTAGTACTGTACCCCAGTGTTACACAGTGACAGACCCGACCCCAACAGTACTACAACCCGGTGTTACATAGTGACAGACCCGTCCCCACCAGAACTGTACCCCAATGTTACACAGTGACAGACCTGACCCCAACAGTGCTGTACCCCAATGTTACACAGTGATAGACCTGACCCCAACTGTACTGTACCCCATTGTTACACAGTGACAGACCTGACCCCAATAATACTGTTCCCCAGTGTTACACAGTGACAGACCCATCCCCACCAGTACTGTACCCCAGTGTTACACAGTGACAGACCCGACACCAACAGTACTGTATCCCGGTGTTACCCAGTGACAGACTCGTCCCCACCAGTACTGTACCCCAGTGTTACACATTGACAGACCCGACCCCAAGAGTACTGTACCCCAGTGTTACACAGTGACAGACCTGACCCCAACTGTACTGTAACCCAGTGTTACACAGTGACAGACTCGTCCGCACCAGTACTGTACCCCAATGTTACACAGTGACAGACCCGACCCCAACAGTACTGTTACCCGGTGTTACACAGTGACAGACCCATCCCCACCAGTACTGTATCCCAGTGTTACAAAGTGACAACTCGTCCCCACCAGTACTGTACCCCAATGTTACACAGTGACAGACACGAACCCAACAGTACTGTACCCCAGTGTGACACAGTGACAGACCTAACCCGAACAGTACTGTACCTCAGTGTTACACAGTAACTGACCCGTACCCACCAGTACTGTAACCCGGTGTTACATAATGACAGACGCGTCCCCACCTGTACTGTACCCCAATGTTACACAGTGGCAAGCCTGACCCCAACTGTACTGTACCTCAGTGTTACACAGTGACAGACTCGTCCCCACCAGTACTGTACCCCAATGTTACACAGTGACAGACCCGACCCCAACAGTACTGATTCCCGGTGTTACACAGTGACAGACCCATCCCCACCAGTACTGTACCCCAGTGTTACACAGTGACAGACCCGACCCCAACAGTACTGTAACCCGGTGTTACATAGTGACAGACCCGTCCCCACCAGTACTGTACCCCAATGTTACACAGTGACAGACCTGACCCCAACAATACTGTACCCCAGTGTTACACAGTGACAGACCCATCCCCACCAGTTCTGTACCCCAGTTATACACAGTGACAAACCCAACCCCAATTGTACTATATCCCGGTGTTACACAGTGACCAACCTGTCCCCATCAGTACTGTACCCCAGTGTTACACAGTGCCAGACCTGACCCCATCTGAACTGTACCCCAGTGTTACACAGTGACAGACTCATCCCCACCAGTACTGTACCCCAATGTGACACAGTGACAGACCCAACCCCAATTGTACTATATCCCGGTGTTCCACAGTGACCAACCTGTCCCCATCAGTACTGTACCCCAGTGTTACATTGTGCCAGACCTGACTCCAACTGTACTGTACCCCAGTGTTACACAGAGACAGACTCGTCCCCACCAGTACTGTACCCCAATGTTACACAGTGACAGACCTGTCCCCATCAGTACTGTACCCCAGTGTTACACAGTGACAAACCTGACCTCAACAGTCCTGTACCCCAGTGTAATATAGTGACAGACCCGTCCCCACCAATACTGTACACGGGTGTTACACAGTGACAGACCTGTCCCCACCAGAACTGTACCCCAATGTTACACAGTGACTGACCTGACCCCAACAGTGCTGTACCCCATTGTTACACAGTGATAGACCTGACCCCAACTGTACTGTACCCCAGTGTTACACAGTGACAGACCTGACCCCAATAATACTGTACCCCAGTGTTACACAGTGACAGACCCATCCCCACCAGTACTGTACCCCAGTGTTACACAGTGACAGACCCGACACCAACAGTACTGTATCCCGGTGTTACCCAGTGACAGACTCGTCCCCACCAGTACTGTACCCCAGTGTTACACATTGACAGACCCGACCCCAAGAGTACTGTACCCCAGTGTTACACAGTGACAGACCTGACCCCAACTGTACTGTACCCCAGTGTTACACAGTGACAGACTCGTCCCCACCAGTACTGTACCCCAGTGTTACACATTGACAGACCCGACCCCAAGAGTACTGTACCCCAGTGTTACACAGTGACAGACCTGACCCCAACTGTACTGTACCCCAGTGTTACACAGTGACAGACCCGACCCCAACAGTACTGTTACCCGGTGTTACACAGTGACAGACCCATCCCCACCAGTACTGTATCCCAGTGTTACACAGTGACAGACTCGTCCCCACCAGTACTGTACCCCAATGTTACACAGTGACAGACCCGACCCCAACAGTACTGTACCCCACTGTGACACAGTGACAGACCTAACCCGAACAGTACTGTACCTCAGTGTTACACAGTAACTGACCCGTACCCACCAGTACTGTAACCCGGTGTTACATAATGACAGACCCGTCCCCACCTGTACTGTACCCCAATGTTACACAGTGGCAAGCCTGACCCCAACTGTACTGTACCTCAGCGTTACACAGTGACAGACTCGTCCCCACCAGTACTGTACCCCAATGTTACACAGTGACAGACCCGACCCCAACAGTACTGATTCCCGGTGTTACACAGTGACAGACCCATCCCCACCAGTACTGTACCCCAGTGTTACACAGTGACAGAACCGACCCCAACAGTACTGTAACCCGGTGTTACATAGTGACAGACCCGTCCCCACCAGTACTGTATCCCAATGTTACACAGTGACAGACCTGACCCCAATAATACTGTACCCCAGTGTTACACAGTGACAGACCCATGCTCACCAGTTCTGTACCCCAGTTATACACAGTGACAGACCCGACCCCAATTGTACTATATCCCGGTGTTACACAGTGACCAACCTGTCCCCATCAGTACTGTACCCCAGTGTTACACAGTGCCAGACCTGACCCCATCTGTACTGTACCCCAGTGTTACACAGTGACAGACTCATCCCCACCAGTACTGTACCCCAATGTTACACAGTGACAGACCCAACCCCAATTGTACTATATCCCGGTGTTACACAGTGACCAACCTGTCCCCATCAGTACTGTACCCCAGTGTTACATAGTGCCAGACCTGACTCCAACTGTACTGTACCCCAGTGTTACACAGAGACAGACTCGTCCCCACCAGTACTGTACCCCAGTGTTACACAGTGACAGACCTGACCCCAACAGTGCTGTACCCCAGTGTTACACAGTGACAGACCCATCCCCACCAGTACTGTAACCCGGTGTTACATAGTGACAGACCCGTCCCCACCAGTACTGTACCCCAATGTTACACATTGACAGACCCATCCCCACCAGTACTGTTCCCCAATGTTACACAGTGAGAGACCTGACCCCAACAGTACTGTATCCCGGTGTTACACAGTGACAGACTCGTCCCCACCAGTACTGTACCCCAGTGTTACACAGTGCCAGAACTGACCCCAACTGTACTGTACCCCAATGTTACACAGTGATAGACCTGACCCCAACAGTACTGTATCCCGGTGTTACACAGTGATAGACCCATCCCCACTAGTACTGTACCCCAGTGTTACACAGTGACAGACCCGACCCCAACAGTACTACAACCCGGTGTTACATAGTGACAGACCCGTCCCCACCAGAACTGTACCCCAATGTTACACAGTGACAGACCTGACCCCAATAGTGCTGTACCCCATTGTTACACAGTGATAGACCTGACCCCAACTGTACTGTACCCCAGTGTTACACAGTGACAGACCTGACCCCAATAATACTGTACCCCAGTGTTACACAGTGACAGACCCATCCCCACCAGTACTGTACCCCAGTGTTACACAGTGACAGACCCGACACCAACAGTACTGTATCCCGGTGTTACCCTGTGACAGACTCGTCCCCACCAGTACTGTACCCCAGTGTTACACATTGACAGACCCGACCCCAAGAGTACTGTACCCCAGTGTTACACAGTGACAGACCTGACCCCAACTGTACTGTACCCCAGTGTTACACAGTGACAGACTCGTCCGCACCAGTACTGTACCCCAATATTACACAGTGACAGACCGACCAACAGTACTGATTCCCGGTGTTACACAGTGACAGACCCATCCCCACCAGTACTGTACCCCAGTGTTACACAGTCACAGACCCGACCCCAACAGTACTGTAACCCGGTGTTTCATAGTGACAGACCCGTCCCCACCAGTACTGTACCCCAATGTTACACAGTGACAGACCTGACCCCAACAATACTGTACCCCAGTGTTACACAGTGACAGACCCATCCCCACCAGTACTGTACCCCAGTGATACACAGTGATAGACCTAACCCCAACAATACTGTACCCCAGTGTTACACAGTGACAGACCCATCCCCACCAGTACTGTACCCCAGTGATACACAGTGATAGACCCGACCCCAATTGTACTATATCCCGGTGTTACACAGTGACCAACCTGTCCCCATCGGTACTGTACCCCAGTGTTACACCGTGCCAGACCTGACCCCAACTGTACTGTACCCCAGTGTTACACAGTGACAGACTCATCCCCACCAGTACTGTACCCCAATGTTACACAGTGACAGACCCGACCCCAACAGTACTGTATCCTGGTGTTACACAGTGATAGACCCATCCCCACAAGTACTGTACCCCAGTGTTACACAGAGACAGGCTCGTCCCCACCAGTACTGTACCCCAATATTACACAGTGACAGACCTGTCCCCATCAGTACTGTACCCCAGTGTTACACAGTGACAGACCTGATCTCAACATTACTGTACCCCAGTGTAATATAGTGACAGACCCGTCCCCACCAATACTGTACACGGGTATTACACAGTGACAGACCTGTCCCCACCAGTACTGTACCCCAATGTTACAAAGTGACGGATCTGACCTCAACAGTACTGTACCCCAGTGTAATATAGTGACAGGCTCGTCCCCACCAGTACTGTACCCCAGTGTAATACAGTGACTCACCCATCCCCAACAGTACTGTACCCCAGTGTTACACAGTGACAGACCAGACCCCAACAGTACTGTAACCCGGAGTTACATAGTGACAGACCCGTCCCCACCAGTACTGTACCCCAATGTTACACAGTGACAGACCTGACCTCTACAGTACTGTACCCCAGTGTAATACAGTGACATACCCATCCCCAACAGTACTGTACCCCAGTGTTACACAGTGACAGACCCGACCCCAGCAGTACTGTAACCCGGTGTTACATAGTGACAGACCCGTCCCCACCAGTACTGTACCCCAATGTTACACAGTGACAGACCCATCCCCACCAGTACTGTTCCCCAATGTTACACAGTATGAGACCTGACCCCAACAGTACTGTATCCCGGTGTTACACAGTGACAGACTCGTCCCCACCAGTACTGTACCCCAGTGTTACACAGTGCCAGACCTGACCCCAACTGTACTGTACCCCAATGTTACACAGTGATAGACCTGACCCCAACAGTACTGTATCCCGGTGTTACACAGTGACAGACCCATCCCCACTAGTACTGTACCCCAGTGTTACACAGTGACAGACCCGACCCCAACAGTACTACAACCCGGTGTTACATAGTGACAGACCCGTCCACACCAGAACTGTACCCCAATGTTACACAGTGACAGACCTGACCCCAACAGTGCTGTACCCCAATGTTACACAGTGATAGACCTGACCCCAACTGTACTGTACCCCATTGTTACACAGTGACAGACCTGACCCCAATAATACTGTTCCCCAGTGTTACACAGTGACAGACCCATCCCCACCAGTACTGTACCCCAGTGTTACACAGTGACAGACCCGACACCAACAGTACCGTATCCCGGTGTTACCCAGTGACAGACTCGTCCCCACCAGTACTGTACCCCAGTGTTACACATTGACAGACCCGACCCCAAGAGTACTGTACCCCAGTGTTACACAGTGACAGACCTGACCCCAACTGTACTGTAACCCAGTGTTACACAGTGACAGACTCGTCCGCACCAGTACTGTACCCCAATGTTACACAGTGACAGACCCGACCCCAACAGTACTGTTCCCCGGTGTTACACAGTGACAGACCCATCCCCACCAGTACTGTATCCCAGTGTTACAAAGTGACAACTCGTCCTCACCAGTACTGTACCCCAATGTTACACAGTGACAGACCCGAACCCAACAGTACTGTACCCCAGTGTGACACAGTGACAGACCTAACCCGAACAGTACTGTACCTCAGTGTTACACAGTAACTGACCCGTACCCACCAGTACTGTAACCCGGTGTTACATAATGACAGACGCGTCCCCACCTGTACTGTACCCCAATGTTACACAGTGGCAAGCCTGACCCCAACTGTACTGTACCTCAGTGTTACACAGTGACAGACTCGTCCCCACCAGTACTGTACCCCAATGTTACACAGTGACAGACCCGACCCCAACAGTACTGATTCCCGGTGTTACACAGTGACAGACCCATCCCCACCAGTACTGTACCCCAGTGTTACACAGTGACAGACCCGACCCCAACAGTACTGTAACCCGGTGTTACATAGTGACAGACCCGTCCCCACCAGTACTGTACCCCAATGTTACACAGTGACAGACCTGACCCCAACAATACTGTACCCCAGTGTTACACAGTGACAGACCCATCCCCACCAGTTCTGTACCCCAGTTATACACAGTGACAAACCCAACCCCAATTGTACTATATCCCGGTGTTACACAGTGACCAACCTGTCCCCATCAGTACTGTACCCCAGTGTTACACAGTGCCAGACCTGACCCCATCTGAACTGTACCCCAGTGTTACACAGTGACAGACTCATCCCCACCAGTACTGTACCCCAATGTTACACAGTGACAGACCCAACCCCAATTGTACTATATCCCGGTGTTCCACAGTGACCAACCTGTCCCCATCAGTACTGTACCCCAGTGTTACATTGTGCCAGACCTGACTCCAACTGTACTGTACCCCAGTGTTACACAGAGACAGACTCGTCCCCACCAGTACTGTACCCCAATGTTACACAGTGACAGACCTGTCCCCATCAGTACTGTACCCCAGTGTTACACAGTGACAAACCTGACCTCAACAGTACTGTACCCCAGTGTAATATAGTGACAGACCCGTCCCCACCAATACTGTACACGGGTGTTACACAGTGACAGACCTGTCCCCACCAGAACTGTACCCCAATGTTACACAGTGACTGACCTGACCCCAACAGTGCTGTACCCCATTGTTACACAGTGATAGACCTGACCCCAACTGTACTGTACCCCAGTGTTACACAGTGACAGACCTGACCCCAATAATACTGTACCCCAGTGTTACACAGTGACAGACCCATCCCCACCAGTACTGTACCCCAGTGTTACACAGTGACAGACCCGACACCAACAGTACTGTATCCCGGTGTTACCCAGTGACAGACTCGTCCCCACCAGTACTGTACCCCAGTGTTACACATTGACAGACCCGACCCCAAGAGTACTGTACCCCAGTGTTACACAGTGACAGACCTGACCCCAACTGTACTGTACCCCAGTGTTACACAGTGACAGACTCGTCCCCACCAGTACTGTACCCCAGTGTTACACATTGACAGACCCGACCCCAAGAGTACTGTACCCCAGTGTTACACAGTGACAGACCTGACCCCAACTGTACTGTACCCCAGTGTTACACAGTGACAGACCCGACCCCAACAGTACTGTTACCCGGTGTTACACAGTGACAGACCCATCCCCACCAGTACTGTATCCCAGTGTTACACAGTGACAGACTCGTCCCCACCAGTACTGTACCCCAATGTTACACAGTGACAGACCCGACCCCAACAGTACTGTACCCCAGTGTGACACAGTGACAGACCTAACCCGAACAGTACTGTACCTCAGTGTTACACAGTAACTGACCCGTACCCACCAGTACTGTAACCCGGTGTTACATAATGACAGACCCGTCCCCACCTGTACTGTACCCCAATGTTACACAGTGGCAAGCCTGACCCCAACTGTACTGTACCTCAGTGTTACACAGTGACAGACTCGTCCCCACCAGTACTGTACCCCAATGTTACACAGTGACAGACCCGACCCCAACAGTACTGATTCCCGGTGTTACACAGTGACAGACCCATCCCCACCAGTACTGTACCCCAGTGTTACACAGTGACAGAACCGACCCCAACAGTACTGTAACCCGGTGTTACATAGTGACAGACCCGTCCCCACCAGTACTGTATCCCAATGTTACACAGTGACAGACCTGACCCCAATAATACTGTACCCCAGTGTTACACAGTGACAGACCCATGCTCACCAGTTCTGTACCCCAGTTATACACAGTGACAGACCCGACCCCAATTGTACTATATCCCGGTGTTACACAGTGACCAACCTGTCCCCATCAGTACTGTACCCCAGTGTTACACAGTGCCAGACCTGACCCCATCTGTACTGTACCCCAGTGTTACACAGTGACAGACTCATCCCCACCAGTACTGTACCCCAATGTTACACAGTGACAGACCCAACCCCAATTGTACTATATCCCGGTGTTACACAGTGACCAACCTGTCCCCATCAGTACTGTACCCCAGTGTTACATAGTGCCAGACCTGACTCCAACTGTACTGTACCCCAGTGTTACACAGAGACAGACTCGTCCCCACCAGTACTGTACCCCAGTGTTACACAGTGACAGACCTGACCCCAACAGTGCTGTACCCCAGTGTTACACAGTGACAGACCCATCCCCACCAGTACTGTAACCCAGTGTTACATAGTGACAGACCCGTCCCCACCAGTACTGTACCCCAATGTTACACATTGACAGACCCATCCCCACCAGTACTGTTCCCCAATGTTACACAGTGAGAGACCTGACCCCAACAGTACTGTATCCCGGTGTTACACAGTGACAGACTCGTCCCCACCAGTACTGTACCCCAGTGTTACACAGTGCCAGAACTGACCCCAACTGAACTGTACCCCAATGTTACACAGTGATAGACCTGACCCCAACAGTACTGTATCCCGGTGTTACACAGTGATAGACCCATCCCCACTAGTACTGTACCCCAGTGTTACACAGTGACAGACCCGACCCCAACAGTACTACAACCCGGTGTTACATAGTGACAGACCCGTCCCCACCAGAACTGTACCCCAATGTTACACAGTGACAGACCTGACCCCAATAGTGCTGTACCCCATTGTTACACAGTGATAGACCTGACCCCAACTGTACTGTACCCCAGTGTTACACAGTGACAGACCTGACCCCAATAATACTGTACCCCAGTGTTACACAGTGACAGACCCATCCCCACCAGTACTGTACCCCAGTGTTACACAGTGACAGACCCGACACCAACAGTACTGTATCCCGGTGTTACCCTGTGACAGACTCGTCCCCACCAGTACTGTACCCCAGTGTTACACATTGACAGACCCGACCCCAAGAGTACTGTACCCCAGTGTTACACAGTGACAGACCTGACCCCAACTGTACTGTACCCCAGTGTTACACAGTGACAGACTCGTCCGCACCAGTACTGTACCCCAATATTACACAGTGACAGACCGACCAACAGTACTGATTCCCGGTGTTACACAGTGACAGACCCATCCCCACCAGTACTGTACCCCAGTGTTACACAGTCACAGACCCGACCCCAACAGTACTGTAACCCGGTGTTTCATAGTGACAGACCCGTCCCCACCAGTACTGTACCCCAATGTTACACAGTGACAGACCTGACCCCAACAATACTGTACCCCAGTGTTACACAGTGACAGACCCATCCCCACCAGTACTGTACCCCAGTGATACACAGTGATAGACCTGACCCCAACAATACTGTACCCCAGTGTTACACAGTGACAGACCCATCCCCACCAGTACTGTACCCCAGTGATACACAGTGATAGACCCGACCCCAATTGTACTATATCCCGGTGTTACACAGTGACCAACCTGTCCCCATCGGTACTGTACCCCAGTGTTACACCGTGCCAGACCTGACCCCAACTGTACTGTACCCCAGTGTTACACAGTGACAGACTCATCCCCACCAGTACTGTACCCCAATGTTACACAGTGACAGACCCGACCCCAACAGTACTGTATCCTGGTGTTACACAGTGATAGACCCATCCCCACAAGTACTGTACCCCAGTGTTACACAGAGACAGACTCGTCCCCACCAGTACTGTACCCCAATATTACACAGTGACAGACCTGTCCCCATCAGTACTGTACCCCAGTGTTACACAGTGACAGACCTGATCTCAACATTATTGTACCCCAGTGTAATATAGTGACAGACCCGTCCCCACCAATACTGTACACGGGTATTACACAGTGACAGACCTGTCCCCACCAGTACTGTACCCCAATGTTACAAAGTGACGGATCTGACCTCAACAGTACTGTACCCCAGTGTAATACAGTGACTCACCCATCCCCACCAGTACTGTACCCCAGTGTAATACAGTGACTCACCCATCCCCAACAGTACTGTACCCCAGTGTTACACAGTGACAGACCAGACCCCAACAGTACTGTAACCCGGAGTTACATAGTGACAGACCCGTCCCCACCAGTACTGTACCCCAATGTTACACAGTGACAGACCTGACCTCAACAGTACTGTACCCCAGTGTAATACAGTGACATACCCATCCCCAACAGTACTGTACCCCAGTGTTACACAGTGACAGACCCGACCCCAGCAGTACTGTAACCCGGTGTTACATAGTGACAGACCCGTCCCCACCAGTACTGTACCCCAATGTTACACAGTGGCAAGCCTGACCCCAACTGTACTGTACCTCAGTGTTACACAGTGACAGACTCGTCCCCACCAGTACTGTACCCCAGTGTTACACAGTGCCAGACCTGACCCCAACTGTACTGTACCCCAGTGTTACACAGTGACAGACTCATCCCCACCAGTACTGTACCCCAATGTT
The DNA here is from genome assembly GCF_036971445.1 of Narcine bancroftii. Classification (NCBI taxonomy): domain Eukaryota; kingdom Metazoa; phylum Chordata; class Chondrichthyes; order Torpediniformes; family Narcinidae; genus Narcine; species Narcine bancroftii. The sequence goes on from NC_091480.1 coordinate 59,037,481, forward strand.
ACACAGTGACAGACCCGACCCCAACGGTACTGTATCCTGGTGTTACACAGTGACAGACCCATCCCCACCAGTACTGTACCCCAGTGTTACACAGAGACAGACTCGTCCCCACCAGTACTGTACCCCAATATTACACAGTGACAGACCTGTCCCCATCAGTACTGTACCCCAGTGTTACACAGTGACAGACCTGACCTCAACATTACTGTACCCCAGTGTAATATAGTTACAGACCCGTCCCCACCAATAGTGTACACGGGTATTACACAGTGACAGACCTGTCCCCACAAGTACTGTACCCCAATGTTACAAAGTGACGGACCTGTCCTCAACAGTACTGTACCCCAGTGTAATATAGTGACAGGCTCGTCCCCACCAGTACTGTACCCCAGTGTAAAACAGTGACTCACCCATCCCCAACAGTACTGTACGCCAGTGTTACACAGTGACAGACCAGACCCCAACAGTACTGTAACCCGGAGTTACATAGTGACAGACCCGTCTCCACCAGTACTGTACTCCAATGTTACACAGTGACAGACCTGTCCCCACCAGTACTGTACCCCAATGTTACACAGTGACAGACCTGACCTCAACAGTACTGTACCCCAGTGTAATACAGTGACATACCCATCCCCAACAGTACTGTACCCCAGTGTTACACATGACAGACCCGACCCCAGCAGTACTGTAACCCGGTGTTACATAGTGACAGACCCGTCCCCACCAGTACTGTACCCCAATGTTACACAGTGACAGACCCATCCCCACCAGTACTGTTCCCCAATGTTACACAGTGAGAGACCTGACCCCAACAGGACTGTATCCCGGTGTTACACAGTGACAGACCCGTCCCCACCAGTACTGTACCCCAATGTTACACAGTGACAGACCTGACCTCAACAGTACTGTACCCCAGTGTAATACAGTGACATACCCATCCCCAACAGTACTGTACCCCAGTGTTACACAGTGACAGACCCGACCCCAGCAGTACTGTAACCCGGTGTTACATAGTGACAGACCCGTCCCCACCAGTACTGTACCCCAATGTTACACAGTGGCAAGCCTGACCCCAACTGTACTGTACCTCAGTGTTACACAGTGACAGACTCGTCCCCACCAGTACTGTACCCCAGTGTTACACAGTGCCAGACCTGACCCCAACTGTACTGTACCCCAGTGTTACACAGTGACAGACTCATCCCCACCAGTACTGTACCCCAATGTTACACAGTGACAGACCCGACCCCAACGGTACTGTATCCTGGTGTTACACAGTGACAGACCCATCCCCACCAGTACTGTACCCCAGTGTTACACAGAGACAGACTCGTCCCCACCAGTACTGTACCCCAATATTACACAGTGACAGACCTGTCCCCATCAGTACTGTACCCCAGTGTTACACAGTGACAGACCTGACCTCAACATTACTGTACCCCAGTGTAATATAGTTACAGACCCGTCCCCACCAATAGTGTACACGGGTATTACACAGTGACAGACCTGTCCCCACCAGTACTGTACCCCAATGTTACAAAGTGACGGACCTGACCTCAACAGTACTGTACCCCAGTGTAATATAGTGACAGGCTCGTCCCCACCAGTACTGTACCCCAGTGTAATACAGTGACTCACCCATCCCCAACAGTACTGTACCCCAGTGTTACACAGTGACAGACCAGACCCCAACAGTACTGTAACCCGGAGTTACATAGTGACAGACCCGTCTCCACCAGTACTGTACTCCAATGTTACACACTGACAGACCAGTCCCCACCAGTACTGTACCCCAATGTTACACAGTGACAGACCTGACCTCAACAGTACTGTACCCCAGTGTAATACAGTGACATACCCATCCCCAACAGTACTGTACCCCAGTGTTACACAGTGACAGACCCGACCCCAGCAGTACTGTAACCCGGTGTTACATAGTGACAGACCCGTCCCCACCAGTACTGTACCCCAATGTTACACAGTGACAGACCCATCCCCACCAGTACTGTTCCCCAATGTTACACAGTGAGAGACCTGACCCCAACAGGACTGTATCCCGGTGTTACACAGTGACAGACTCGTCCCCACCAGAACTGTACCCCAATGTTACACAGTGACAGACCTGACCCCAACTGTACTGTACCCCAGTGTTACACAGTGACAGACTTGTCCCCAACAGTGCTGTACCCCAATGTTACACAGTGATAGACCTGACCCCAACTGGACTGTACCCCAGTGTTACACAGTGACAGACCTGACCCCAACAATATAGTACCCCAGTGTTACACAGTGACAAACCCGACACCAACAGTACTGTATCCCGGTGTTATTAAGTGACAGACTCGTCCCCACCAGTACTGTACCCCAGTGTTATACAGTGACAGACCCGACCCCAACAGTACTGTATCAAGGTGTTACACAGTGACAGACCTGTCGCCATCAGTACTGTACCCCAGTGTTACACAGTGGATGACCTGACCTCAACTGTACTGTACCTCAGTGTTAGACAGTGACAGACTCGTCCCGAACATTACTCCACCCCAATGTTACACAGTGACAGACCTGACCCCAACAGTACTGTATCCCGGTGTTACACAGTAACAGATTCGTCCCCACCAGTACTGTACCCCAATGTTACACAGTGACAGACCAAACCCCAACAGTACTGATTCCCGGTGTTACACAGTGACAGACCCATCCCCACCAGTACTGTACCCCAGTGTTACACAGTGACAGACCCAATCCCAACAGTACTGTAACCCGGTGTTACATAGTGACAGACCCGTCCCCACCAGTACTGTACCCCAATATTACACAGTGACAGACCGACCAACAGTACTGATTCCCGGTGTTACACAGTGACAGACCCATCCCCACCAGTACTGTACCCCAGTGTTACACAGTCACAGACCCGACCCCAACAGTACTGTAACCCGGTGTTTCATAGTGACAGACCCGTCCCCACCAGTACTGTACCCCAATGTTACACAGTGACAGACCTGACCCCAACAATACTGTACCCCAGTGTTACACAGTGACAGACCCATCCCCACCAGTACTGTACCCCAGTGATACACAGTGATAGACCTGACCCCAACAATACTGTACCCCAGTGTTACACAGTGACAGACCCATCCCCACCAGTACTGTACCCCAGTGATACACAGTGATAGACCCGACCCCAATTGTACTATATCCCGGTGTTACACAGTGACCAACCTGTCCCCATCGGTACTGTACCCCAGTGTTACACCGTGCCAGACCTGACCCCAACTGTACTGTACCCCAGTGTTACACAGTGACAGACTCATCCCCACCAGTACTGTACCCCAATGTTACACAGTGACAGACCCGACCCCAACAGTACTGTATCCTGGTGTTACACAGTGATAGACCCATCCCCACAAGTACTGTACCCCAGTGTTACACAGAGACAGACTCGTCCCCACCAGTACTGTACCCCAATATTACAAAGTGACAGACCTGTCCCCATCAGTACTGTACCCCAGTGTTACACAGTGACAGACCTGATCTCAACATTACTGTACCCCAGTGTAATATAGTGACAGACCCGTCCCCACCAATACTGTACACGGGTATTACACAGTGACAGACCTGTCCCCACCAGTACTGTACCCCAATGTTACAAAGTGACGGATCTGACCTCAACAGTACTGTACCCCAGTGTAATATAGTGACAGGCTCGTCCCCACCAGTACTGTACCCCAGTGTAATACAGTGACTCACCCATCCCCAACAGTACTGTACCCCAGTGTTACACAGTGACAGACCAGACCCCAACAGTACTGTAACCCGGAGTTACATAGTGACAGACCCGTCTCCACCAGTACTGTACCCCAATGTTACACAGGGACAGACCTGTCCCCACCAGTACTGTACCCCAATGTTACACAGTGACAGACCTGACCTCAACAGTACTGTACCCCAGTGTAATACAGTGACATACCCATCCCCAACAGTACTGTACCCCAGTGTTACACAGTGACAGACCCGACCCCAGCAGTACTGTAACCCGGTGTTACATAGTGACAGACCCGTCCCCACCAGTACTGTACCCCAATGTTACACAGTGACAGACCCATCCCCACCAGTACTGTACCCCAGTGTTACACAGTGACAGACCCGACCCCAACAGTACTACAACCCCGTGTTACATAGTGACAGTCCCGTCCCCACCAGAACTGTACCCCAATGTTACACAGTGACAGACCTGACCCCAACCGTGCTGTACCCCAATGTTACACAGTGATAGACCTTACCCCAACTGTACTGTACCCCAGTGTTACACAGTGACAGACCTGACCCCAATAATACTGTACCCCAGTGTTACACAGTGACAGACCCATCCCCACCAGTACTGTACCCCAGTGTTACACAGTGACAGACCCGACACCAACAGTACTGTATCCCGGTGTTACCCAGTGACAGACTCGTCCTCACCAGTACTGTACCCCAGTGTTACACATTGACAGACCCGACCCCAAGAGTACTGTACCCCAGTGTTACACAGTGACAGACCTGACCCCAACTGTACTGTAACCCAGTGTTACACAGTGACAGACTCGTCCGCACCAGTACTGTACCCCAATGTTACACAGTGACAGACCCGACCCCAACAGTACTGTTACCCGGTGTTACACAGTGACAGACCCATCCCCACCAGTACTGTATCCCAGTGTTACAAAGTGACAGACTCGTCCCCACCAGTACTGTACCCCAATGTTACACAGTGACAGACCCGAACCCAACAGTACTGTACCCCAGTGTGACACAGTGACAGACCTAACCCGAACAGTACTGTACCTCAGTGTTACACAGTAACTGACCCGTACCCACCAGTACTGTAACCCGGTGTAACAGAATGACAGACCCGTCCCCACCTGTACTGTACCCCAATGTTACACAGTGACAGACCTGACCCCAACAATACTGTACCCCAGTGTTACACAGTGACAGACCCATCCCCACCAGTTCTGTACCCCAGTTATACACAGTGACAAACCCAACCCCAATTGTACTATATCCCGGTGTTACACAGTGACCAACCTGTCCCCATCAGTACTGTACCCCAGTGTTACACAGTGCCAGACCTGACCCCATCTGAACTGTACCCCAGTGTTACACAGTGACAGACTCATCCCCACCAGTACTGTACCCCAATGTTACACAGTGACAGACCCAACCCCAATTGTACTATATCCCGGTGTTACACAGTGACCAACCTGTCCCCATCAGTACTGTACACCAGTGTTACATTGTGCCAGACCTGACTCCAACTGTACTGTACCCCAGTGTTACACAGAGACAGACTCGTCCCCACCAGTACTGTACCCCAATGTTACACAGTGACAGACCTGTCCCCATCAGTACTGTACCCCAGTGTTACACAGTGATAGACCCATCCCCACAAGTACAGTACCCCAGTGTTACACAGAGACAGACTCGTCCCCACCAGTACTGTACCCCAATATTACACAGTGACAGACCTGTCCCCATCAGTACTGTACCCCAGTGTTACACAGTGACAGACCTGATCTCAACATTACTGTACCCCAGTGTAATATAGTGACAGACCCGTCCCCACCAATACTGTACACGGGTATTACACAGTGACAGACCTGTCCCCACCAGTACTGTACCCCAATGTTACAAAGTGACGGATCTGACCTCAACAGTACTGTACCCCAGTGTAATATAGTGACAGGCTCGTCCCCACCAGTACTGTACCCCAGTGTAATACAGTGACTCACCCATCCCCAACAGTACTGTACCCCAGTGTTACACAGTGACAGACCAGACCCCAACAGTACTGTAACCCGGAGTTACATAGTGACAGACCCGTCCCCACCAGTACTGTACCCCAATGTTACACAGTGACAGACCTGACCTCAACAGTACTGTACCCCAGTGTAATACAGTGACATACCCATCCCCAACAGTACTGTACCCCAGTGTTACACAGTGACAGACCCGACCCCAGCAGTACTGTAACCCGGTGTTACATAGTGACAGACCCGTCCCCACTAGTTCTGTACCCCAGTGTTACACAGTGACAGACCCGACCCCAACAGTACTACAACCCGGTGTTACATAGTGACAGACCCGTCCCCACCAGAACTGTACCCCAATGTTACACAGTGACAGACCTGACCCCAACAGTGCTGTACCCCAATGTTACACAGTGATAGACCTGACCCCAACTGTACTGTACCCCATTGTTACACAGTGACAGACCTGACCCCAATAATACTGTTCCCCAGTGTTACACAGTGACAGACCCATCCCCACCAGTACTGTACCCCAGTGTTACACAGTGACAGACCCGACACCAACAGTACTGTATCCCGGTGTTACCCAGTGACAGACTCGTCCCCACCAGTACTGTACCCCAGTGTTACACATTGACAGACCCGACCCCAAGAGTACTGTACCCCAGTGTTACACAGTGACAGACCTGACCCCAACTGTACTGTAACCCAGTGTTACACAGTGACAGACTCGTCCGCACCAGTACTGTACCCCAATGTTACACAGTGACAGACCCGACCCCAACAGTACTGTTACCCGGTGTTACACAGTGACAGACCCATCCCCACCAGTACTGTATCCCAGTGTTACAAAGTGACAACTCGTCCCCACCAGTACTGTACCCCAATGTTACACAGTGACAGACCCGACCCCAACAGTACTGATTCCCGGTGTTACACAGTGACAGACCCATCCCCACCAGTACTGTACCCCAGTGTTACACAGTGACAGACCCGACCCCAACAGTACTGTAACCCGGTGTTACATAGTGACAGACCCGTCCCCACCAGTACTGTACCCCAATGTTACACAGTGACAGACCTGACCCCAACAATACTGTACCCCAGTGTTACACAGTGACAGACCCATCCCCACCAGTTCTGTACCCCAGTTATACACAGTGACAAACCCAACCCCAATTGTACTATATCCCGGTGTTACACAGTGACCAACCTGTCCCCATCAGTACTGTACCCCAGTGTTACACAGTGCCAGACCTGACCCCATCTGAACTGTACCCCAGTGTTACACAGTGACAGACTCATCCCCACCAGTACTGTACCCCAATGTTACACAGTGACAGACCCAACCCCAATTGTACTATATCCCGGTGTTACACAGTGACCAACCTGTCCCCATCAGTACTGTACCCCAGTGTTACATTGTGCCAGACCTGACTCCAACTGTACTGTACCCCAGTGTTACACAGAGACAGACTCGTCCCCACCAGTACTGTACCCCAATGTTACACAGTGACAGACCTGTCCCCATCAGTACTGTACCCCAGTGTTACACAGTGACAAACCTGACCTCAACAGTACTGTACCCCAGTGTAATATAGTGACAGACCCGTCCCCACCAATACCGTACACGGGTGTTACACAGTGACAGACCTGTCCCCACCAGAACTGTACCCCAATGTTACACAGTGACTGACCTGACCCCAACAGTGCTGTACCCCATTGTTACACAGTGATAGACCTGACCCCAACTGTACTGTACCCCAGTGTTACACAGTGACAGACCTGACCCCAATAATACTGTACCCCAGTGTTACACAGTGACAGACCCATCCCCACCAGTACTGTACCCCAGTGTTACACAGTGACAGACCCGACACCAACAGTACTTTATCCCGGTGTTACCCAGTGACAGACTCGTCCCCACCAGTACTGTACCCCAGTGTTACACATTGACAGACCCGACCCCAAGAGTACTGTACCCCAGTGTTACACAGTGACAGACCTGACCCCAACTGTACTGTACCCCAGTGTTACACAGTGACAGACTCGTCCCCACCAGTACTGTACCCCAGTGTTACACATTGACAGACCCGACCCCAAGAGTACTGTACCCCAGTGTTACACAGTGACAGACCTGACCCCAACTGTACTGTACCCCAGTGTTACACAGTGACAGACCCGACCCCAACAGTACTGTTACCCGGTGTTACACAGTGACAGACCCATCCCCACCAGTACTGTATCCCAGTGTTACACAGTGACAGACTCGTCCCCACCAGTACTGTACCCCAATGTTACACAGTGACAGACCCGACCCCAACAGTACTGTACCCCAGTGTGACACAGTGACAGACCTAACCCGAACAGTACTGTACCTCAGTGTTACACAGTAACTGACCCGTACCCACCAGTACTGTAACCCGGTGTTACATAATGACAGACCCGTCCCCACCTGTACTGTACCCCAATGTTACACAGTGGCAAGCCTGACCCCAACTGTACTGTACCTCAGTGTTACACAGTGACAGACTCGTCCCCACCAGTACTGTACCCCAATGTTACACAGTGACAGACCCGACCCCAACAGTACTGATTCCCGGTGTTACACAGTGACAGACCCATCCCCACCAGTACTGTACCCCAGTGTTACACAGTGACAGAACCGACCCCAACAGTACTGTAACCCGGTGTTACATAGTGACAGACCCGTCCCCACCAGTACTGTATCCCAATGTTACACAGTGACAGACCTGACCCCAATAATACTGTACCCCAGTGTTACACAGTGACAGACCCATGCTCACCAGTTCTGTACCCCAGTTATACACAGTGACAGACCCGACCCCAATTGTACTATATCCCGGTGTTACACAGTGACCAACCTGTCCCCATCAGTACTGTACCCCAGTGTTACACAGTGCCAGACCTGACCCCATCTGTACTGTACCCCAGTGTTACACAGTGACAGACTCATCCCCACCAGTACTGTACCCCAATGTTACACAGTGACAGACCCAACCCCAATTGTACTATATCCCGGTGTTACACAGTGACCAACCTGTCCCCATCAGTACTGTACCCCAGTGTTACATAGTGCCAGACCTGACTCCAATTGTACTATATCCCGGTGTTACACAGTGACCAACCTGTCCCCATCAGTACTGTACCCCAGTGTTACACAGTGCCAGACCTGACCCCATCTGTACTGTACCCCAGTGTTACACAGTGACAGACTCATCCCCACCAGTACTGTACCCCAATGTTACACAGTGACAGACCTGTCCCCATCAGTACTGTACCCCAGTGTTACACAGTGACAGACCTGACGTCAACAGTACTGTACCCCAGTGTAATATAGTGACAGACCCGTCCCCACCAATACTGTACACGGGTGTTACACAGTGACAGACCTGTCCCCTCCAGTACTGTACCCCAATGTTACACAGTGACAGACCTGTCCCCATCAGTACTGTACCCCAGTGTTACACAGTGACAGACCTGACGTCAACAGTACTGTACCCCAGTGTAATATAGTGACAGACCCATCCCCACCAGTACTGTACCCCAGTGTAATACAGTGACAGATCCGACCCCAATTGTACTATATCCCGGTGTTACACAGTATCCGACCTGTCCCCATCAGTACTGTACCCCAGTGTTTCACAGTGCCAGACCTGACCCCAACTGTACTGTACCCCAGTGTTACACAGTGACAGACCTGACCCCAACAGTGCTGTACCCCAGTGTTACACAGTGACAGACCCATCCCCACCAGTACTGTACCCCAATGTTACACAGTGACAGACCTGACCCCAACATTACTGTACCCCAGTGTTACACAGTGACAGACCCATCCCTACCAGTACTGTACCCCAGTGTTACACAGTGACAGACCCGACCCCAACAGTACTGTATCCCGGTGTTACACAGTGACAGACCTGTCCCCATTAGTACTGTACCCCAGTGTTACACAGTGGCAGACCTGACCCCAACTGTACTGTACCTCAGTGTTACACAGTGACAGACTTGTCCCCACCAGTACTGTACCCCAATGTTACACAGTGACAGATCTGACCCCAACAGTACTGTATCCCGGTGTTACACAGTGACAGACTTGTCCCCACCAGTACTGTACCCCAATGTTACACAGTGACAGACCTGACCCCAACAGTAGTACTGTACCCCAGTGTTACACAGTGACAGACTCGTCCCCACCAGTACTGTACCCCAATGTTACACAGTGACAGACCTGACCCCAACAGTACTGTATCCTGGTGTTACACAGTGACAGACTCGTCCCCACCGGTACTGTACCCCAATGTTACACAGTGACAGACCTGACCCCAACAGTACTGTTCCAGCACAGTGACATACCCGTCCCTGCCAATACACTACCCCGATGTTAACTGCGTCTCTCTCTTTTTCTGTACAGGGTGGTCTTCTCTACGTGGTGGGGAAGGTGGATGGGCTGCTGATGGTGAGTGGCCGCAGACATAATTCAGATGATATTGTGGCCACTGCACTTGCAGTAGAACCCATGAAGACAGTGTACCGCGGCAGGTGAGCATCTCCAACCTTACCTCCGACTGCTCCCCCTCCCTTCTCCGTCCCTCTTTTTGCATCTCCTCCTTCCTTCTCTCTCCCTTGTAAATCCCTCCCAACTTTCCTCCCTCCCCATCCTTATCCCTATCAATCTCATTACCCCACACCATTCGCTCTTATTCCAAATCTCTCTCTCCCCACTCTCTCTCTCCCCACTCTCTCTCTCCCACTCTCTCTCCCCCACTCTCTCTCCCCCACTCTCTCTCCCACCTCTCTCTCTCCCCCTCTCTCTCCCCCCACTCTCTCTCTCCCCCACTCTCTCTCTCCCCCAATCTCTCTCTCTTCCCCCCACTCTCTCTCTCTCCCCCCACTCTCTCTCCCACTCTCTCCCCCCCACTCTCTCTCTCCCCCCACTCTCTCTCTCCCCCCACTCTCTCTCTCCCCCCACTCTCTCTCTCTCCCCCCACTCTCTCTCTCTTCCCCCCACTCTCTCTCTCTCCCCCCACTCTCTCTCTCTTCCCCACTCTCACTCTCTCTCTCTCCCCTTCTTCCCCCCTCTCTCCCCCCCAACGTGTCTCCCCAGGATCGCTGTGTTCTCAGTGACGGTGTTTTACGATGAGCGGGTGGTTGTTGTTGTGGAGCAACGTCCGGACGTGTCTGAGGAAGAGAGTTTCCAGTGGATGAGTCGAGTGCTACAGGTACGATGCAGGCGGATGCCCATCTTCTATCTCCCAGCCTTCCTCCCTCTACCTCCACCCACTCATGTCAGGAGGGAAAACTTCACAGATCGTGGTCAACTTAATGATGGTGCATCTACCCTCTCTCTCCCCAACATCCTTTCTCTCTCTCCCTCTATACTCCTCTCCCCCACTCTATCCCCTCACCCACACCCAACCGCAGGCCATCGACAGTATTCACCAGGTTGGGGTCTATTGCCTGGCGCTGGTCCCAGCCAACACTCTCCCGAAGACGCCGCTGGGCGGCATCCACATCTCGCAGACCAAGCAGCGTTTCACAGAGGGTTGTCTGCACCCCTGCAACGTCCTGCTCTGCCCGCACACCTGTGTCACCAACCTGCCAAAACCTCGACAAAAGCAGCCAGGTATGCAGAGAGTAATCCCTCTGACCCATCACCTCGCGCACGTCACTGGCCAGTCCCATCTCACCATCCCCTTACACCACCACCCCACCCTCCATACCATCCCATCACACACTCACGGAGTCAGAAACAGTGAAGCTCCCTCCTCACTGTCCCATTACAGACTCACGGGGTCAGACACAGAGTGGAGCTCCATCCCCACCGAACCATCAAACACTCCCAGGGTCAAACACCATCCCATCACATACTCCCGGGTTCAGACACAGAGTGAATCTCCCTCCACACCGTTTCATCACACACTCCTGGGTCAGAGACAGAGTGAAGCTCCCTCCACACCATCCCATCACACACTCCCAGTGTGTGTGTTCACACACAGACCCGGTGTCAGTACTTCACACACAGTGTGAAGCTCTGTCCGCACTCTGTGTTCTGAAGGCTGACCTCTGAACTTTGATCCCCATAGCTGGTGTTGGACCGGCATCCATGATGGTTGGAAACCTGGTGGCTGGGAAGAGAATTGCCCAGGCCTCTGGACGGGAGCTGTGTCTGGCGGAGGAACAGGAGCCTGTACACACGGTCAGATGTCCCTGCCCGTTGGGCTTGGGCATTGGTGGGCTTCATTTGGGAGTTGGGGTTGGGGAGGTCAGGGTGGGGAGATCATGGTCAAAGTAGAACGTTCAGTTGGGTGTGGGATAAGGGTGATGTATTCAGGGTAGGATTAAGGCTCAGGGTGGATGTTTGGGTGGGGTTAGAGTTGGGGTCAGGTCGGGACATTCAGTGTCGTTGTTGGGGCGTCAGGGTTGTGCCTGGGATCAGGGTGAGTTGTCAGGGGTCAGGATGGTGTCTGGGGTCAGAGTTCGGGTCAGGATGGGATCCGTGGGCAGGATGGTGTCCGGGGTCAGGGTGGGGTCCGGGATCAGGATGGTGCCTGGGGTCAGGGTGGGGTGTCAGGAGTCAGAAGTCAGGGTGGGGCATCTGGGGTTAGGCCGATCCTCATTCTCTCTCCTTTCCGCCCAAGTACCTGTCGGAGATCCTACAGAGCCGAGCTCAGACCTCCCCTGACCACACGCTCTACATCCTCCTCGGACCCAAGGTATGTGGGAGCTGGAACAGGAAGATCCCACGGTCCACCCTCCGTGCCTCACTGCCCCTCTGTCTGTCTCCACCCCTATCCCCACCTCAGCGACCATTGTCCACCCTCCCTCACCTCCAGGATCCACTCCCAATTATCCAGCATTTTGTCTAATCCCTCATGTTTGATTCTAATCATCCCCCTCTCCCCTTCCCTCTCTCTCTCCCCTTCCCTCTTTCTCTCCCCTTCCCTCTCTCCCCTTCCCTCTCTCTCTCCCCTTCCCTCTCTCTCTCCCCTTCCCTCTCTCTCTCCTTTCCCCTCTCTCCCCTTCCCCCTCTCTCCCCCTCCACCTCTTCCCCCCCCTCCCTCTCTCTCCCCCTCCCACCCCCATAACAGGGCACCACGGTGGGAACGCTCTCCTGCCTCCAGCTCCACCGTCGAGCGGAAAGAATTGCCTCCGTGCTGATGGAGAGGGGACACTGCAACACTGGGGATGTGGTCGCACTCCTCTACCCTCCCGGTACTGTGCAGGGGAAGGTGGGGTGGCCGAGAGGAAGGGACAGAGGGATGACGGGGGTGGAGAGGAGGGGACGGAGGCGGGGGAGGAAAGGACAGTGAACATGGAGAGTAGGGGATGCTGGGGGGGGGGAAAAAGCAGACGGCGAGGGGGGAAGCGGAGGGTATGGAGGGGTGAAGCAGATGGAGAGAGGGAGGAGCAGAGGCGAGGAGGGAGGGTCTGCGAGGGTAAAAGATGACTAAACCTCCTGCCCTGGTAGGAAGTTTTTGTGGGGTCATGTGTTTGGGGAATGGAGGTGGGGTTATTCACCTCTCTCTCCCACACCAGGCCTGGAGCTGATCTCTGCTTTCTATGGATGTCTGTATTGTGGCTGTGTACCTGTCACAGTGCGGCCCCCACACCCCCAGAACCTCTCCGGGACCCTCCCCACTGTCAAGATGATCCTCGAGGTGAGTGTTCCCCCATCTCTCACTCGCCACCTTCCAATCTCCCCTCCCTCTTTGAATCATCCCCTTCCCCCTCTCTCTCCCCTTCCCCCTCTCTCTCCCCTTCCCCCACTCTCTCCCCTTCCCCCACTCTCTCCCCTTCCCCCACTCTCTCCCCTTCCCCCACTCTCTCCCCTTCCCCCACTCTCTCCCCTTCCCCTCTCTCTCCCCTTTCCCTCTCTCTCCCTTCCCCCTCTCTCCCTTCCCCCCCTCTCTCTCTCCCTTCCCCCCCTCTCTCTCCCTTCCCCCTCTCTCTCTCCCTTCCCCCTCTCTCTCTCCCTTCCCCCTCTCTCTCTCCCCTTCCCCCTCTCTCCCCTTCCCCCTCTCTCTCCCCTTCCCCTCTCTCTCCCCTTCCCCCTCTCTCTCCCCTTCCCCCTCTCTCCCCCCCTCTCTCTCCCCTTCTCCCCCTCTCTCCCCTTCCCCCTCTCTCTCCCCTTCCCCTCTCTCTCCCCTTCCCCCTCTCTCTCCCCTTCCCCCTCTCTCCCCCCCTCTCTCTCCCCTTCTCCCTCTCTCTCCCCTTCCCTCCTCTCCCCTTCCCCTCTTCCCCTCCCCCCTCATTCTCCCTCTCTCCATTCACCCTTTCTCCTCCCCCTCTCTCTCCCCTCCCCCATCCCTCTCACTCACCCCCATAGTAAGGTCAATAAGCTGAAGTGTGTTTTGATACCCCCCTTTCTCTCCACCCCCACCCCAACAGGTTAGCCGGGTGGGGTGTGTCCTGACCACACAGCTCCTTGGCCGACTGCTACGTTCTAAGGAAGCCTCAGCCACAGTGGATCCTCGGAGCTGGCCCCAGCTCATCGAGACAGGTAGGCTGCACGGGGACCTTTGGGAGGGGGGTGGCTGGTGCCGGCCATGGCAGCAGATAACGGTTCCCTACCTCCCCCTCCCCTGAACTGTCCACTCTCCCTTCCCAGACGACCTTCCGCGCAAACGGCTGCCCAGCATCTACACCCCTCCCACTGCGGAGATGTTGGCCTACCTGGACTTCAGCGTGTCCACCACAGGAATGCTGACTGGTGTCAAGGTAAGGGGGGGGCGGGGCTTTAACCATCTCTGCACACCCCGTCTAGACCTCCTGCCCCGTCTAGACCTCCTGCCCCATCTAGACCTCCTGTCCCGTCTAGACATCCTGCTTTCTTCCCCCATCTAGCCTTCCTGCCCCGTCTAGGCTTCTTGCCTTTATCTAGACTTTAGACTTCCTGCCTTTGTCTAGACTTCCTGTCTTTGTCTAGGCTTTCTGCCTGTCAAGACCTCCTGCCCCATTTAGACTTCCTGCTTCCTGCCCCAGTCTAGGCATCCTGCCCCCATCTAAGCATCCTGCTCCCGTCTAGGCTTCCTGCCTTTGTCTAGACTTCCTGCCCCCGTCTTGGCGTCCTGCTCCCGTCTAGGCTTCCTGCCTTTGTCTAGACCTCCTGCCCCATCTCGACTTCCTGCCCCCGTCTTGGCGTCCTGCCCCCGTCTAGACTTTCTGCCTTTGTCAAGACCTCCTGTTACTTGCCCTGTCCAGACCTTGTGCCTTTGTCTTGACCTCCTGCCCCCATCTGGAAACTCCATCCCCGTCTAGAAACTCTATCCCTGTCAGGACCCAAGACCTTGGGAACACAGCATCAAGGTAAGATACTGTTCACCCGGTTTGACAAGCGCAAAGCACTTCCCTGTCCGAATACTCCACTCATGCCGTGATACTTTCCCTCCTCCCCACCCCCATCACCAGATTCACCCTAGACCAGTACCCTAATACCCCTATCTCTCTCCACCCCTCTCACCCCCTCTCTTTCCCCCTCTCCACTCTCTCTTCCCCCTCCCCAAACACCAATCTCCCTACCTCCCCAAACACCAATCTCCCTACCCCCCCACCTTACACTCCCACCAGATATCCCATGGAGCGGTGTCTGCACTGTGCCGGGCGGTGAAGCTGCAGTGTGAACTCTACCCATCACGCCAGGTCGCTGTGTGTCTCGACCCGTACAGAGGGTTTGGCTTTGCTCTCTGGTGTCTCTGTGGGTGAGCTGTTCTGCGCAGGGTGTGTCGTGGTTGGTGTTGGGTCCAGTCGTGGAGTGTTGTGGAACAGGGAGACCTCTGGGTACAGGGACTGATACGGTGAACGGTGGGGAGTGTTGTAGAACAGGGAGACCTCGGGGTACGGGGACTGACAAGGTGAACGGTGGGGAGTGTTGTAGAACAAAGAGACCTCAGGGTACGGGAACTGACACAGTGAACAGTGGGGAGTGTTGTAGAACAAAGAGACCTCAGGGTACGAGGACTGACACGGTGAACGATGCAGAGTGTTGTAGAACAGAGAGACCTCGGGGTACGGGGACTGACACGGTAAATGATGGAGAGTGTTGTAGAACAGAGAGACCTCGGGGTACGGGGACTGACACGGTGAATGATGGGGAGTGTTATGGAGCAGGGAGACCTCGGGGTATGGGAACTGACACGGTGAATGGTGGGAAGTGTTATTGATGCCTCCATGGGTCAGGGCACTGAGTCCAGGAGCAGGGGTGCCCTGTTACAACTGTTCAGGACATTGGGGAGTCCACACTTGGAGTATTGCGCACAGTTCTGGGCACCCAGCTGTGGGAAAGATGTTACTGAGCTGGAAAGTGGCAAGAAAGATTCACCAGGATGTTCCCGGGACTGGAGGGCTGGAGTTACAGGGAGAGGCTGGAGTGGAGGAGGCTGAGGGGGGTCCTTATAGATGTTTATAAAACCATGAGGGGCATGGATAAGGTGGCTGGTTACAGTATTTTCCCCAGAGTCAGGGAATCGAAAACTAGAGCGCACAGATTTAAGGGGAGAGATTTAAAGGGGACCTGAGGGACACCTTCTTCACACAGAGGGGAGGGTGTGTGGAATGAGCTGGAAGTGGTGGAGGTGGGGACAATTACACTGTTTAACAGACATTTGGACTGGTCCGTGGATGGGAAAGGTTTGGAGGGAGATGGGCCGGGCGCAGGGAAGCAGGATTGGTTGGTATGGATGAGATGGGCCATGCCTTCGAACTCTGACTCTCCATGTTTCTGGGTCATGAGGGCTCATGGACGTGCTGTGGGTGGGGTGACTGTGACCTGTCTTGTACAGGTCTAGGCTGCACTGAAGGGGTGTGCCCAACTGTCCAATGCCGGGTGAACAGGGATCTAGGCCACGTTGTGGGTTAGGTGTAGTGTCTCCAATGGAGCCCTTTCCAGTACAGGGTGCACGGGTTCTGGCCTGCGGATGAGGTGCAGCAACCTGCGCCACTCAAGGAAAGCACAGGTCTGGGCTGGTGCAGTTGCTGTGATGCAGTGCATCCCGTTCAGTGCAATGTGCACGTGGCCCAGGCCTGTGCTGCGGTCTGTGTGTGCTGCATCTAACGTTGTCCTGTCCTGCAGCGTCTATGCGGGACACCAGTCGATGCTGATTTCCCCGGTAGAGCTGGACACCAATCCGTCCCTGTGGCTGAGCGCAGTCAGCCAGTACAAGATCCGGGACACCTTCTGCTGCTACCCAGTGATGGAGGTCTGCACACGAGGGCTGGGCATGCAAGCCCAGAATCTCAAGGTGAGCTGGTCCCATCCCCACAGCCACTGAGTGGCCGGCTGCAGAGTCCGAGCTCTTCCTCAGTGGGGTCGGAATTTTGTTTTAAATTTAGACGTACAGGCTGTTAACAGGCCCTTTCAGCGCATGAGTTCGTGCTGCCCAATTACAACCAGTTAACCAACAATCCCCGCTACGTTTTGAAGGGTGGGAGGAAACTGGAGCCACCAGGGAAAATCCACACAGACACAAGGAGAACATACAAACTCCTCACAGACAGTGCGGGATTGAACCCCGGTCCCAATCGCTGGCGTTGTAACAGCTAAGCATTACGCCCACTGTGCCACCCTTTGTGGAAGGGCAGCATGAGCTGAGGTGATAGAGTCGGTAAGGTTGTTTGCTTTGTCAGATCAGTTCATGAGGAAGGTAGTGTCATTGGTTGGTTAGTTTGATTGATCAGTTGGCTGGATCGGTCAGTTGATCGCAGCTCAGTGGGTTAGACAGGTCCATGAGTTGGTTCGGTGGATTGGCTATTGGTACACGGGACATGTCGGGGAGACGGGGCGTGGGTCAGATTGACGAGTTAGTTGTGCCGTAGGTCAGATGGGATTGGTCACTTGGGTGGGGAGGTGTTGTTCTGTGTCATGTTCCATCCTCACTCTGCCTTCCCGGGCCACAGGCCAGAGGGGTAAACCTATCGTGCGTGCGGACCTGTGTGGTGGTGGCAGAGGAGCGTGCCCGCATCGCACTTACGCAGTCCTTCTCCAAGCTCTTCAAGGACCTCGGCCTCTCGCCCCGAGCAGTTAGCACCACATTCGGATCCAGAGTCAACATTGCTATGTGCTTACAGGTCAGTGACTGGGGTAAAGGGTCACCCCGGTCATGTGGTTATGGGGTGTCATTAAGGGTCGGCGGTGGGAGTTAGTGCATTGATCACTGAGAATCTGGGATCGCGGAGGGTCAAAGACCATGGGAAGATGATGCTTGGGGTCAAGACCCTTGGGATGGGAAAGATCAAGTCACCAATAGAGGTCAAAGGTAAGGAACAGAGGTCAACACTCCTCTGGTCCACCTCCTGCCCACTGACCTGTTGACCCCCCTCCAACACCACGGCAGTCTGGCATGGCAAACAGGATGATCCTATGGACTGCTCATGACAAGATGCCTGGCAGTGCCATCACCTGGCGGCAGGGAGGAGTTACAGCATATTGTTAACAGGAAATGTTGGGCCTGGGGGTGGGAGATAACTGGGCAAGAGAGAGCGTCAACCGAGGTGGGGGTGGGAGGACACGGAAATGAGAGGGACGGTGCCAATCGCCACACACATCTCACTCTCACCCCCTCCATCAACATCCCTGCAGGGCACAACAGGACCCGACCCAACCACAGTCTACGTCGACCTGAAGGCACTGAGGCACGATAGGTAGGTGTGCGGGTGTGGTCTGACCCAGGGATACAGAGACAAGAACTGGGCACAGTGCTCCCGGTGTGGTCTGACCCAGGGACACAGAGACAGGAACTGGGCACGGTGCTCCCAGTGTGATCTGACCCATGGATAGGGATACGGGAACTGTGCACGGAGCTCCTGGTGTGGTCTGGCCCAGGGACACGGCGACAGGAACTGGGTACGGTGCTCCCGGTGTGGTCTGGCCCATTGATAGGGAGACGGGAATTGTGCACGGTGTTCCCGGTGTGGTCTGACCCAGGGATACAGGGACTG
Organism: Narcine bancroftii; assembly: GCF_036971445.1. Lineage (NCBI taxonomy): Eukaryota > Metazoa > Chordata > Chondrichthyes > Torpediniformes > Narcinidae > Narcine > Narcine bancroftii. The sequence goes on from NC_091480.1 coordinate 59,056,230, forward strand.
GAACTTGGTGCAGTGAGTTCCTGCAGAGAGCTGGGGTCTTGGTGTGAGGGGTTGATTTCGGAGTCATAGCTGACGGATTCTGTTACAGGGTGAGGTTGGTCGAACGTGGAGCCCCACAGAGTCTCCCCCTAATCGAATCAGGCAAGGTAGGACCCTCCCTCCCTCGTCCCACTGTACAACCTCCCTCAGTCCTCCCCCATCACTCTGTCTTTCCCCACCCCCTCTCTCTCCCTTCCCTCTTCAACCTCCATCACCCTTCTCTGTCCTCTTTACCTCCCCTTTCTTTCCCTCCCCCTCTCACTCCCACCTCCAGGGAGGGGTTTACCTCTCCCTCCTACCTCCAGGAGTTAACCCTCCCTTTTTCTCCCTTCTCTCTCCCTCTCTCCTTCCTCCACGGGTTAGTTTAATCCAGGGTTTAATCCGCCCCCTCTCCCTCTAGATACTCCCAGGAGTCCACGTGATTATCGTGAATCCAGAGACTCGAGGCCCTCTTGGTGATTCCCACCTGGGTGAGGTGAGTGCCATCCATCCCCACCAGGCTGATCCCTGTGGAACGTGGATGGGATCCAGCAGCTGGTCCTTCCTGCTGCTCCCTTGTCTACCGCACACTCGGATGGAGACTGTGAACTCCATGTGGGAATGGGGTGGGTGGGGTGATGGTACAAGAGGGTGTGGAAGGGGGACCGGGCATTTGGTGGATCTCCATGTGGAGTTGCTGTTGAGGTTTGGCGAAACCGGCCATTCACTGGTCAAAGTGGCAGGTGGTCAAGGGGTTGAGGAGAGCTGACTACGTGCCCATTTTTTTGGGGTTACGTTTGGGCCCGTGCGATGTTGGAGCAGGAACAGGCGGTGTCCGAGGGGATGGTGGCCGAGTTCAGGGAACAGTGGTTTCCCCAGGAGATCATGTGTGTGGTTGATGAAAATCCTCTTTTAATTTGATGTGTAATACTGTGTCGTCTCGTGAGGTTTCGTAATGACTGTCTCTCTCGGTTCCTGCCAAATGTTACGCTGGAGTTTGGTTGTAGATTGCTATGTGTTTTGTTTTGTATTGTAATGTTGTTTTACATAAAGTTATATGTCTTTTTTTAAAGTGGGGGGTGGGGAGAGGATTTTAGAGGCTCTGGGCTGCTCGGAACAGGATGACAGAGAGAATGAATGTCTTGTTAAAGCACTGGGGGTGGAGGAGGGAATAAGTGAACCTTGAGGGAGAGGGTTTGACTCGAGGGTATGACCATCCCCTACTTCTCCCTCCACCCTTTCCCACCCCTTTCTCCCTCCACCCTTTCCCACCCCTTTCTCCCTCCACCCTTTCCCACCCCTTTCTCCCTCCACCCTCTATCACCCCTTTCTCCCTCCCCCCTTTCTCCCTCCCCCTCCCCCCCTCTCTCTCTCTCTCCTTCCTCTCCCTCTCTCTCCCCAGGTCTGGGTGAACAGCCCCCACAACTCTAGTGGTTACTACTCCATCGATGGTGATGAATCTCTCCAGACCGGACACTTTGATTCTCGGCTCAGCTTCGGAGATACACAGACGGAGTGGGCACGCACGGGATATCTCGGATTTGTGCGCCGTACTGAGCTGACTGTGGGTGGTGGAGGTTAGTGTCCCTCCTCCCTCTCCTGTTCTTTCCATCCTATCACCTTTTTTCCCTCTCCATGCCTCCCTCCTCGTCTCCCCTCCTTCTCCCTTCCCTCCTGTACATTCCCTCTGCTCCTGCTGACATCTCTATCATTGCACAGATCGACACAATGCCCTTTACATTGTGGGGGCTCTGGATGAGAGCCTGGAGCTGAGGGGCCTGCGTTACCACCCTGTTGACATCGAGACATCCGTCTCCAGGGCACACCGAGGCATCAGGGAATGGTAGGTTGGGGTGAACGGTTGGATGATTGGGGTTTGACCCCCTTGCCATCAGCACACACACAGGTCCTGATCCCTATTTCCCAGCACTCCCGCCATGGAGTGAGGCATATGGACACCGAGACCCTCGCTGGTCTGCTGGCGTTGTCCCTTCCACTTGAGCCAGCACTTCTGTTAAAAGTCACCACCTTCGGCCCTTACAGGCTGTTTAAAACCTGAATGAAACAGGACAGTAGGACTCAGTGAAGGAAGGCTATGTCTCCCAGGTTTACACCAGTGGGCAGTAGGACCCAGCGGAAGAGTGCTGTGTATCCCAGGTCCACACCAGTGGGCAGTAAGACTCAGCGGAAGAGTGCTGTGTATCCCAGGTTCACACCAGTCGGCAGTAGGACCCAGCGGAAGAGTGCTGTGTATCCCAGGTTCACACCAGTGGGCAGTAGGACCCAGCAGAGGAGTGCTATGAAAAGGAAGAGACAAGAGGGAAATGTTTCTCTCAGAGGGCGGGGAAACAGGCTGTTTGCAGTATGCTGCTGTGCAGAGGGAGTTAAGAATCGCAAAAGGTTGGTTGGTGGGTGCAACAGGTCATCAGGAAAGCAAATGGGACAATAACCTTCACTGCTGGAGTGATGGGATTTCAGAGCAGGGAGGTTCTGCTGCAGCTGGATAGGGTCCTGGTGAGGTCGCATGTGGAGGTTCTGGTTTCACTGGAGAAAGGATAGACTGGCTGTGGAGGTGGTGCAGAGAGAGCTCACCAGGTTGGTCCAGAGATGAGGGGGTAAGCCTGTGGGAAGTGAATGATTTGTCTGGGTGTGTACTCAGTGGGGTTTAGAAGGATGAGGGGGGGTATTTTAGAGACATAAAACAATGAAAGGAATAGATCAGATGGAAGCAGGGAGGTTGTCTCCACGGAGAGGTGAAACTAGAACGAGGGGATGGAGATTTGGGGAGTAGATTCAGGATGGAGATGAGGAGGATCTGCTCCCAGAGAGTGGGGAATCTGTGGGATTCTCTGGGAGTAGATTCAGGACAGAGATGAGGATCTGCTTCTCCCAGAGAGTGGGGAATTGGTGGGATTCTCTGGGAGTAGATTCAGGACGGAGATGAGGAGGAACTGCTTCTCCCAGAGAGTGGGGAATCTGGAATTCTCTGCCCGAGGAAGCAGTGGGAGCTGCCTCTTTAAATGTATTGAAGACACAGGGAGAGAGATTTGAACAGTTGGGGAATTAAGGGTGGTGGGGAAGTGGAGCTGAATCCACGGTCAGATCGGCTGTGATCTCACTGAATCGGGCAGCAGATCGACAGACCGAGTGGCCAGAATGGGGGAGCAGGCTCGACGGGCCGAGTGGCCAGAATGAGGGAGCAGCCTTGATGGGCCGAGTGGTCAGAATTGGGGGGGGCAGTCTTGACAGGCTGAGTGGCCAGAATGGGGGAGCAGTCTCGACGGGCCGTGGCCAGAATGGGGGAGCAGTCTCAACGGTCCAAGTGGCCAGAATGGGGGAGCAGGTTCGACGGGCCAAGTGGCCAGAATGGGGGAGCAGGCTCGACGGGCCAAGTGGCCAGAATGGGGGAGCAGGCTCAATGGTCCAAGTGGCTAGAATGGGGGAGCAGGCTCGACGGTCCAAGTGGCCAGAATGGGGGAGCAGGCTCGACGGTCCAAGTGGCCAGAATGGGGGAGCAGGCTCGACGGTCCAAGTGGCCAGAATGGGGGAGCAGGCTTGAAGGGCCAAGTGGCCTGCCCCATCCCTGATCTCTGGGTGAGGGGTTGGTGGTGACAGGATTGTGATGGTGGTCCGGGGTGGGGTGGAAAAGGCAGACAGGCAGTACACCTGATCGGACCCTGGTCCCCCTCTCTCCCTCTGTTCCCACAGTGCGGTGTTCACCTGGAGCAACCTGCTGGTGGCAGTGGTGGAGCTGAGCAGCTGGGAGCAGGAGGCTCTGGACCTGGTGTCGGTGGTGACAGGGGTGGTTCTGGAGCAGCACTCCCTCATTGTGGGGGTCGTGGTGGTTGTTGACCCCGGGGTTGTGCCCATAAACTCCCGCGGCGAGAAGCAGCGCATGCACCTCCGCGACAGCTTCCTGGGTGACCAGCTCGACCCTATCTACGTGGCATACAACATGTAGAGGGGCTATCTGACAGGGGAAGGGGTAACCAAGGGGGGAAACCGATAAGGAGGATGGGGTAACCAACAGGGAAAGGGGCATCCGACGGGAGGGGGAAAAGGTCTCATCTCCCAAGATACAGGTTAGGTTAGAGGGGTCCATGATCAATGGATGCTGTATCTCACACACAATGTCCCTCCTGACTACCTGCCCATCCATCAGCCGACCCTCTCCAACTCTCTTCTCTCTCACTGCTCCTCCCTCCTCACCACCCCTCCCTCTTGGAGTGCTCCCACCTCTGCCTCTCACCGCCCCTTCCTCCTCGCTACCCCTCCCTCACCACCCCTCCTTTCTCTCGTCCCCTCCCTCCTGACCAGCCCTCCCTCCTGCAGCTCTCCCACCTCACTCACTGCCTCTTCTTCCTCCCTGCCGTCCCTCTCACATTCCCTCCTCTGCTCCCTTTCCTCATTGCCCCTCCCTCCTGCTGCACTCCTTCCTCACTGCCCCTTCCTCCTCTCAGCCCTCCTTCCCCCCTCACTGCCCTTCCATCCTTACTACTTCCTCACCACCCCTCCTTTCTGACCGCCCCTCCCAGCTGCAGTGCTTCCTCCCTGTCCTTTTTTGACCTTGAACACCAGCCCTCACCTGCGGCAGGGAGGGATGTGGAGGAGGGGGTGGGGACTCTGGCCTTGGTTGGGACCTGCCCTCTGAGGACATTGGGTGAGAACTGCCCTGCATCCCTGTGGACCATGGGTCTGAGCCCTGTTCCCCTGGAGCCTGATTTCCTTCCCCTGCAGTGTGTTTGCTCTTCCTACCTGAACAGGAACCCTGAGTGCACCACTGGGATTACTCTGTACCTGCTGGAAGCCCCCTCCCCTCCGAAAACCTTGGGTTATAATCCTGGTGTTGACATTTCACGGTGGGGTATGTCAGTCACTAAAGCCTATTGAACCTGACCTCCACTATCCCTTTCCCAAAATATATATAATTTATTTGGAATTAACATTTCAGTATATCTCTGAACCCTGGTGTACCTTGTTCTGGGACCCTTGTTACACTATTCCCAGTGAAGTGTCCAGAGATCACATTGCCCCAAGAGTGTGGAGTCGGCGGTGTGGGGTGAAGGAGGTGTTTGACACACTTGCCTTCATCAGTCAGGATACTGAGTCCAGGAGCAGGGAGGTGCCGCTTTAACTGTCCAGGACGTTGGGGAGATCACACTTAGACTATTGTGTACTGTTCTGGGCTCCCAGCTGTGGGAAGGGTGTCATGAAAATGGACAGAATGCATCCTGCAGGCGCATGCACACACGCTGCCCAGTGCGGGACGGTGTGTGTTTCGCGCTTGTATAGCTGGGTGTTGATGTGCGGAGTTGTATGTGCACATGGAGCATCTGCAATTGGCGAGAACTGGTCTACGAGTTGGCACATCTGTAGAGAGGATGGAGTGTGCATCAGGTTGAGAAATGCAGCATGGGGGCAGCCCTTCAGCCCATTCTGACCCTCTGATCCTGTTCACACTGTGAATGTTTGGAGAGTCTCTCCATCCTCCTCCCTGGGAGGCAGAGCTTGGTCGATTCCAACACCCCTTCCCTCCCCAAGCTGTGGGGGAGCAACATTTCCCCCCCCCCCACCCCTTCAGTACCCCTCCAAACCTTCGACTGTAGAACTCAGCCTTGTCAGATTGTCCTTGAGTGGAAAAAATAATGATCCATCAGCTAACACTTTGAACAGCCCTCTCCAATCTCTCCAAATAATCACAGGCAGCCCCATCCCATTCCAGGCAACGTCCTGGGAATCTCTGCACACTCTCCCATCCCCTCCTGCAGTGCGGTGACCAGGCCCAAACACAATCCCCCCAAGTGCGCTCTGATGACATCTCTCCATTCCAGCCCAGGAACCACCCCGGTGAGTCTCCTCTGTACTCAATCATTCCCACAGCTTTGCTCTCGGCCTCAATCCCATCGATGACCCTCCCAGCACAGGTGAACCAATGTTTTGTACAGCTGCGTGGTGACTGCAGCTCTCCAGTCCGGCAACGATCTTGGCGGGATGAGTCGGGGAAGTGGGCGGAGAAGAAGAGCAGTCTGCTCCATGCTGTGGGGGGTGTGCATGTTCCGTGCAGTCCATATCCAGAGGCTGCAACAGCCTCGGGCTTGTTCCGTCCCGCTCTCTGTCCAGTTGGGACGGTTTCTGCCTCTTTATATTTGCTCGGACGGATATTAAAACAAAAGCTGTTTATTTTTGCTGCTGTTTGTGTGTTTGACCCAACCTTGCTCCTCTTCTCTGTTCATATCACATATCCCGGGACCCTCCTTCCCTGCCCAGGACGCTCCCTCCTCACGCTCCTTCTCTCGCCGGGACGCTCCCTCCCCGGGGAATGCTGCAATCAGCCAATGGGAGGCCGCCTCCCCGCCCATCTCTCCCTCCCATGCCGATCGACTGGAAGGACAGGGCCGATCACGGTTACCGGGAGCCTTGCCTACTTGTTGTTCTCAGCCAATGGGAGGGCGCCCACACTAGGCTTTCACCGCTCCCAATTCAGAGCGGTGGCTGAGGGACCCAATGAGGTGCGAGGAGCCACCCCCTTCGTATGCAGGGCAGGCCGTGATTGGCTGCTGCTACTGCCGCCGCCGACACGCAGCGTGTGTCTGGAACGCAAGGCCGTTGGCGACGGTTGCGGTTTGAATATTCCTGTCGGCGGATGGAGGCCCGAGGCAGGGCGGCAGTCAAGGCCCGGCGGAGAGTCATCACCTCGGGTACTGTTCCAGCCTTCTCTCTGACCACACGACCTGGCTCCTCCATGACCCTGGCTCTCCTCTGACCCCTCCATGAACGCAGCTCCCCATGACTCCTTCCAGGACCCTACACAACCTATGTCACCTTATCCTTGCACCATCATCTCAGCCTGATTTCTGATCTTAGATCCTGAACTATCCCTGACCTTTGCAATGGTTACCCCATGGAGATGGAATTCGTTCCACTCCCATGGAGGAATAATGTGTTGGATGTGGAATGCGGCAAGTGGGGAGTGTTCCCTCACACCCCTGACCTATAGATGGGGAAGGATAATGTGGAATACATTGACGGGACGGACCATGTACAGTGGCAGCGACATAGAACACGATACATTACAGCGCAGTGCAGGCCCTTCGGCCCTCGGATGTGCCGACCTATACCTACCAAAAATTACTAAACCCTTTGTACCTCGTAGCCCTCATTTTACCTTTGTCCATGTGCCTGTCTTAAGAGTCTCTAATGTTCCAGCCTCCACCACCACCCCTGATATGGCATTCCAAACACCCACAACTCTCTATGTGAAAACTTGCCCCTAATGTCTCCCCTAAACTTTCCTCACTTAGTGCAGATGTCCCATCATGTTTGCTATTCCTGCCCTGGGAAAAAGGCACCTGCTGTCCACCCTATCTCTGCCTCATATAATCAAGTAGACCTCGATTAGGTTGTGAGAAACAGAAGTACCTTCACAGAAATTGCTCGAGACAAAAATTGAGAACAAAGAACATTTATTATACAACAATGCAAAGTTGGGTGCTTCCCCTTACCCTGGGAATACACACAGATACTGGGGCTCACCCAACTTTTATACATTTCATTTCAGTACAGAGATACCTTCCCCCCAACATTCTTCTGCCTCCTGGATTGGTTTAGCATTAGGTAATTCTGCCCACGTGGATTCTAACTTCTTATCAGTTTATGTGTCTTCCTGCAAACTTGTTAGCCAGAGAAGTATCATGTCTTTGTTCTTCACTCATTAATCAATCCCTAAGACTTGCTAAAGCTATCTACTTGTTATCCTGTTTTGAAGATCCTTAGTTTATTACACTTTTACAACCCTTCCTCTCATTCCAGCATCCCTTCACCCTGATTTCACCCATAATACTTCATCTCTAATGAGCACTTGCTTGACTCCTCACATTCCAGTATCCCTTCACCTTAAGTTAACCCATAATACTTTATTCTTAATTGGCACTTGCTTCCAGTATCTCTGGACTCCTAACATTCCAGTATCCCTCACAAAGTCATCATCCTTTCTTTCTTTCCTTCTCATCCTTTCCTCCAAAGAGAAAGTTCCAGCTCTTCTCACCTTGCCTCATAGGACCTGTTTTCCAAATCAGACAATATCCTGGTTAATCTAAAAATATCACTGACAAGTATCACTTTGATGAAGGGCTCAAGCCTGAAATGTCAGTTATATATCTCTGCCTCTGCTACATAAAGGACACTGACCTGCTGACTCTTCACCATTGTGTGTTTTTACTTCAACCATGGTGTCCACAGAATTCTGTGTTTTACCTCCTGATTAATCTCTGCACCCTCTCCATAGCTTCCACATCCTTCCTGTAATGAGGTGACCAGAACTGAACACAATGTTCTAAGTGTGGTCTCACCAGAGATCTGTAGAGTTGCAACATGTCCCCTTGACTCTTGAACTCAATCCCTTGTCTAATGAAGTCCAGCGTCCCATAAGCCTTCTTAACTGTTCTATCAACCTGCGTGGCAACCTTGAGGGATGTATTAATTTGGGCCCCAAGATCCTTTAATTCCTCCACACTGTTGAGTATCTGGGCATTAACCCTAAACTCAGCCTTCCAGTTTGACCTTCAAAAAATGCATCACCTTACACATCTGGATTGAACTTCATCTTCCGCTTTTTCACCCAATTTTGCAGCTTGTCTATCATTTTCTAACCTACGACGACCTTCAGCCCCATCCACAAACTTACTGACCCATCTTTCCACCTCTTCGTCTTAATCACAAAGAGCAGGGTATCCAGAACAGATCCCTACTACTACTATCTGCTTTCTACTGGCAAACTAATTTTCAATCCACACAGTCAAGGTTCCATGGACCCCATGCCTCGTGATTTTCTGAATGAGTCTCTTATGGGGGACTTTGTCAGATGCCTTACTGAAATTCATATAAACCACATCTATTGCCACTCATTCATGAATTTCTTTTACCTCAAAAAATTCAATTAGGCTCATGAGGCATGACCTTCCCTTCACAAAGCCATGCTGACTATCCCTATAAAGACTGGACTTCTCCAAATGCTCATTATGAAGGAATTGTACTAGTATTAATCTTTAGGTAATTACACACAGAAACCATTTTGAGAGATGAAGTGTCTCAAATTCATTGTTCAGTTGAAGCTGTATAAACAAGAGAGGGGTCACGTGATGGAGTAATGGCTTGTCAGGGAAAACCAGCCCTCCACAGAGAAAGTTGGGAAAAAATGCAGATAAACCAGGCAGAGAAACAAAAAAAATCACAAGATAAAAAGTATAAGAAGAACTTGAAGATGGCTCCAAAGAAGGAAAAGACTACAATGACAAGTAACGAAGAGATAAAGAAATCACCGGAGAAAAAAGAGCAAGTCCAGGAGTAGGGAGTTCTCCCCAAGAGGATGGCCTGAGCAGTGAAGCCAGTAAGCGGGGAGCTGTGCGCAATGTCCCCCAGGGCAGTCTGGAACATTGGCTTGCAGAGCCTGAAAAAGAAATGCCAGTGCACATGTGTGGTACACATTGTAAAGGCGCTGGTGGGAACGGACACTGACAGCAAGACACTGACTCGGTAATGGGAGAAGCCACGGAGAAGTCAACGATAGGAGCAGGATCAACACAGAGCCAAGAAATAGAGCTAGAGAAAGAAGATCAAGAAGAAAAGACTTACAAGGTAAAGAACAGAAGCAGATGATTGATAAGGAATACTTCGATGGTCAAAGACTTTAATGGAAACAATAATGGCTGAGTTTAAAACCATTAAAAAAAAACATGCAAGAGACAGATGTAAAAGTGCAAAAGAATGGAGAAAGCTATGGCAGACATGATAAAACAAAGTGATGAAGTGGAAGACAGAGTGATAGGTGTGGAAATGGAGGTGAATGAGTTCAGAGAAAAATTGGACGATAGAGATAAGATTAAGAAGTCACATGATTTATTGGCCCAGAAAATTTCAGCAGACGTAATAGTATAAAAATAGTGGGCCTGAAAGAAGGGGCAGATGTAAAAGGAGTTTTAAAAAGATGGATCCCACAGATTTTGGGAGTGGAAGAACTCCAAGAAGAAATAGAAATTGACAGAGCCCACAGAGCATTGGCGCCAAAACCGCAGCGATAGCATAAACCGTGATCCCTACTAATCTTCTTTCTTTGGCTTGGCTTTGCAGACGAAGATTTATGGAGGGGTATGTTCACGTCTGCTGCAGGCTCGTTGGTGACTGACAAGTCCATGCAGGACAGGCAGGCACGGTTGCAGCGGTTGAAAGGGAAATTGGTTGGTTGGGGTTGGGTGTTGGGTTTTTCCTCCTTTGTCTTTTGTCAGCGAGGTGGGCTCTGCGGTCTTCTTCAAAGGAGGTTGCTGCCCACCGAACTGTAAGGCGCCAAGATGCACGGTTGGAGGCGACATCAGCCCGCTGGCGGTGGTCAATGGGGCAGGCACCAAGAGATTTCTTTAAGCAGTCCTTGTACCTCTTCTTTGGTGCACCTCTGTCTCGGTGGCCAGTGGAGAGCTCGCCATATAACACGATCTTGGGAAGGCGACGGTCCTCCATTCTGGAGACGTGACCCACCCAGCGTAGTTGGGTCTTCAGCAGCGTGGATTCGATGCTTGCGGACTCTGCCAGCTCGAGTACTTCGACGTTGTTGATGAAGTCACTCCAATGAATGTGGAGGATGGAGCGGAGACAGCGCTGATGGAAGCGTTCTAGGAGCCGTAGGTGATGCCGGTAGAGGACCCATGATTCGGAGCCGAACAGGAGCGTGGGTATGACAACAGCTCTGTACACACTGATCTTTGTGTGTTTCTTTGCAGACGATGCCGCTTTAGTTGCCCATTCAGAGCCAGCTCTCCAGCGCATGACGTCCTGTTTTGCGGAAACTGCCAAAATGTTTGGCCTGAAAGTCAGCCTGAAGAAAACTGAGGTCCTCCATCGGCCAGCTCCCCAGCAAGACTACCAGCCCCCCACATCTCCATCGGGCACACAGAACTCAAAACGGTCAACCAGTTTACCTACCTCGGCTGCACCATTTCATCTGATGCAAGGATCGACAACGAGATAGACAACAGACTCGCCAAGGCAAATAGCCTTTGGAAGACTACACAAAATAGTCCCTACTAATAACTACTACAATATACAATGAGGGAGAAAATATTGGAACTGGCAATGAAAAGAGTGAAAGAAAATAAGGAAACACTGGAGTATAATGGGAAAAAAATTCTTTTATCCAGACATTAGCTTTGAACTTTTAAAGAAATGAAAGGAGTTTAATTTATCAAAAACTGTACCATGGAAAAAAGGTTATGACTTTGGGTTACGGCATCCAGCAACGTTGAAGATATTCATTCCTGGAGGGTAAAATAGACTTTGTGGCTTTGCAGATCAATTACCAAATAAACAACGAGGAGTAAGAAAAATAACAAAAGGACTGTTAAAATAATGTATTTAAATAAATTGGAATGTTAATAGTTTGAATACAGATGTTTAAGAAAGAGGTTAAAAAAAGGCTTTGTTATATTTTTAAGAATAATATATAGTGTTTTCTCTGGGGGAGGGCTGGGGAGGGGGAAGATCTGCCCACTGTGAAATCTGTTGACATATGCGGTATATACCACAACCCACATAGAAAAGGGAGTTGTGGTTGTCTTGCGAGGTGGAAAGGGCAACTCAGTAAAGAGGGATTTAATGTTGTTTTCTTTAATGTTATTTGGTTTTATGGTTTTTGTTATTTTCTTATTAGTTGTGTCATCGCGTATAGTAAAGAGTAAGAACAATTTAAAGAGTGATTTTAGAAGCAGGGAGATGGAGGGGTTGAAGAAGTGGGATAGAAGTGAAAACAGATGGGTAAGATGAGTACGTCAATCTATATGACTATTAATATTAATGGAATTCACAATCAAATTAAGAGAAAAAGTTACTGACTATTTTAAAAGGAGAAAATAGACAGCAATTATACAAGAAACACACTTAACTGAAGAGAGACTGGGTAGGTCATGTAGTGGCATCATTGTACAATTCAAAAGCCAGGGGAGTAGCTATATTAGTTAATAAGAATTTACCAATTAAGATTAAAAAAAGTAATAACAGACCCAGCGGGTAGATACATAATGATGATGTACCAGATTTATTCAGAATCTTGGAACTTGTTGAACATTTATGCACCTAATGAGGATGACCAGGAATTTATGCAGGACATTTTTTTTTAAAGATAGCAGACACACGGGGACACATTTTACTAGGGGGGGACTTTAATTTTAACCTTGATGCATTGATAAATAAAACTGGGAAGACAACTATAAAAAATAAGGCAACCAAATTTACATTAAATTCAAGGCATGATATGAAGATAATTGATATATGGAGAAAACAACACCCAAAAGAAAGAGATTATTCATATTATTCAAACAGACACAGAACCTATTCTAGGATTGACATATTCTTGTTGGCTCAGATTCAGGGGAGAGTTCGAAAGACTGAATATAAGGCAAGAATTTTATCTGACCATTCACCCTGGTTATTGACAATTGCTTTAGAAGATATTCCACCGAAAACATACATGAAGGCTAAACCCCATATTGTTAAAAAGGCGAGACTTTTGGGAATACATTGAACAACAAATCAAAATATATTTCGAGACAAATGCAAACTCTGTAACAGACAAATCTATATTATGGGATGCAATTAAGGCCTTTATTAGGGGACAAATAGTTAGTTACATGACCAAGATGTTAAAAGAATATAATCGGGAAAGAGAGCAGTTGGAAAAAGAGATGGTAACTATAGAGAAAGATTTAATGAGAAGGGAAAATATAGAGAAAAAGAGAGAATTGGCAGAGAAAAAATTAAAATATGAAATATTACGAACGTACAAAGTGGAGAAAAACATTATGAAAACAAAGCAAAGATATTATGAATTAGGAGAGAAAACCTACAAAATATTGGTTTGACAACTTAAAACAGAACAAGTAAAAAGAACTATCTTAGCAATAAGAAAGGAGGATAAACAGATCTCATATAACCTATTAGAGATTCATGGAAATTTAAAAAAAAATTATAAGCAATTGTATCAAACCAAAAATCCAGGGAAGAATGACAAAATAGATGAATTTTTATCAAACATTGAATTACCCCAATTACAATTGGAAGATCAAAATAAATTACTAAAACACCTGACAATTGCAGAAATGCAAGAAACATTAATGACATTACTGAATGATAAAACACCAGGCAAAGATGGATTCCCTACAGAGTTTTATAAAGTATTTAGTAGTCTATTAATTCCGCCCCTTTTAGAGGTAATGAAACAGGTGGAAGAGACCCAGAATTTGCCTGACTCATGTAAAATGGCGATAATTACAGTAATTCCAAAAATGGGAAAAGATCTGCTCTCACCAGCTTCATATAGACCATTATCGTTGCAAAATACAGCTTATAAATTAATAGCAAAATTACTAGCGAATAGATTGCTCGACTGTGAACAGAAATCAGTGAAGCTAGATCAGACAGGATTTGTTAAAAATAGGAGAGCGGCAGATAATGTCTGTAAATTTATTAATTTAATCCAGACAGTGCAAATAAATAAAACACCATCTGTGGCAGTTACTCTAGATGCAGAGAAAGCTTTCGATAGGGTGGAATGGAATTATCTATTTAAAGTATTACAGATATCAAATTACCAGAAACATTTATTAATTGGATTAGGGCACTGTGCAATGGTCCTTTGACAAAAATGGTAACAAATGGATATGTTTCAGACCACTTTAAATTGAGTAGGTCAACAAGGCAGGGATGCCCATTATCACCATCCCTGTTTGCTTTGGCTATAGAACCATTAACAGAACTGATAAGAAGGGAATTTACAATAAAGGGAAGTAAAGTAAAAGAGGAAGAATTTAAAATTAGCCTATTTGCGGATGATTTCATAGTATATTTAACAGATCCAGATAAATCAATAAAAAGGTAATATCAGTGTAATGGAAGATTTAAACTGTGACTTTTACTGCAAGGCTGAGAACTTGCCTGTTTTTTTTGTATTAGTAGACACATCTAAATTCCACCATGAGCCCAGGATGCATATTTAGTAAACACCCACCATGGGGCCCAGGATGCAGTTGAATAGGAAGACATTATCTAATTTACACTTATGAGGCCAAGAGATGCAGTTGTCTTTTGTTGGTCGCAGACTGTCAGGACACCTTGAAGATAATAAACCATTTGTTCAAAGAGATAGGATTTGAGGTAAATAACTTTTGGGGTGATATGAGCCATGGTCCCACTGCTGAAGTGAGAGACTCTCCAAGAGGTGGCAACATCTCTCAGCAAGAGGAAGATAATTAAACCATTTGTTCAAAGAGATAAGATCTGAAGTAAACAACTTTTGGGTAATATAAGCCTGGGCCCACTGCTGAAGAGAGAGACTCTGGAAGAGGTGGCTACATCTCTCAGCAAGAAGAACTTCAAGAGTCCAGCTAACGTCCCGGTCGAGGGAGGTAGAGAAGCTGCTACCGGCGCCCCGACAACCTACTACAAGTGTGCCTCGCTTCGGCAGTTGGGACCAGTCCAGGTGTTGATAAGTATAATTGGGAAGGGCTTGCATATTGTAGTGTGAATTCAGCTTTAGGTTTAGTAATAAAGACTTGTATAAACTGAACTGCTCTCAGTGTATGTGTCTATTTTCTTTCGATAGTTCGAACACTGTGACCAATCTAAAATGAACAAAGTGAGAGGTACAAGTTTACACAAGACAATCAGGATATGTTAATATTGATAAAAGTGAAGAGATGCCAATGAACAAAGTTGATTATACAAAATATAAAAGGGAATCCCCTTTTAAATGGCAATCACAGGCCATACTTTACCTTGGTATCAGGATAGATAATAATTTAAATTATTATTACTATTACTAGTATAAATTAAATTACTAACCGTTAATTTAAAAAAATACAGAAAGATTTAGAGAAATGGAAAGATTTACCACTAACTCTAATAGGGGGAGTAAACTGCATCAAGATGAATGTATTTCCACGGTTACAATATTTGTTCCAAACGCTTCTGATTCCCTTGATGGGAATTTTTTAATGAAACTAAATAAATTAAGAAAGTTTTTATGGAAAGGTAAAAAAAATTAAGAGTGGCTTTCGAAAAATTAACATAGGTGTATAAACTAGGAGGATTGCAGCTACCTAATTTCAAAAACTATGACAGGGCAGCACAGTTAAGATATCTATCAGACGGGAGAAAAACCAGATTGGCTGGTGCAACCCAACTATCTACCAATATTACATCATATACTAAAAACATGGAAAATAAAACATCTGGAGCGAAAGATGATAAATGATCAAATACCAAAAATCCCATTGACACAAATGTGACAGCACACATACTCCTGGCGAACCGGCCATGCTTGTACCATCGCACCAGTGAGGCAGTCGCGAGTAGATGGCGCCGTCGGGGGACCTCCACGCTGCGTGGTTTGAACAGAGTGCGCACCTTGGGAGAGCGTGATGGCATCACCGCCCACACAACCTTTAAAGGGGTGTGTGTGCACGACCCACACAACCTTTAAAGTGGCGCGTGTGAAGTTTAAAATAAACAGTTGTTGAAACACCCAACGAGGTGGTTGAGAGTTTCATTTCTTGTAGCTGCCGCTACATTGGTAACCCCGACGAGTCCAGACGATTTTCTGGCCTCTCGCTATGGATTCCTCAGAGATCAAAACAGTCGCGCTGAAACTGCCTCCCTTCTGGATACATCGCCCACACACCTGGTTCGGGCAGGCGGAAGCGCAGTTTTGCCTCCAACACATCTCATCAGATGCCACGATGTTTTACTACATCGTGAGCGTGCTCGACGAAGAGACCGCGGCCAGGGTGGACGATCTCATCCACAACCCACCGGAGGAAGGTAAATACCTTGCCCTCAAGAACCTCGTCCTTGGGACCTTTGGCCTCTCCCCACAGCAGCGTGCCTCCAGACTCCTACACCTGGGTAGGTTGGAAGACAGAACCTCATCTGCCCTCATGGATGAGATGCTGGCATTAGCAGAGGACCACAAACCCTGTTTCCTGTTCCGGCAAATTTTCCTCGAACAAATGCCCATGCATTCAACTTCTGCTGGCAGATGAGGACTTCTCTGATCCACGATGAGTCGCGGCCTGCGCAGACATCCTCTGGCGGACCAAGAGAGAAAACGAGGCCACTCTTAGCCAGGTCACCTGCCCAGGGCCCAGTTGACCGCAAGCACCCCCCAAGCACAAGCCAGAAGGGCACCACCCCACCTGGTGTTTCTATCATCACCACTGGGGGGCTCAAGCCCACAAGTGCAGGCAGCCCTGTACCTTTCAGGGAAATGACTCGGCCAGCCGTCGTTAATAGCTGTGGCAGCTGGTCACGCGAACAACCTCCTGCACGTGACAGATAAATCCACTGGCCGACGGTTCCTAGTAGACTCTGGAGCTGAACTGAGCGTGCTCCCCCCCCCGACCGATCGCAAGACCCGTGCATGGGGCCCCACCTTGCGGGCAGCTAATGGATCCTCCATTAGGACTTTTGCCACTTGTAGAGCACAGATCCAGATTGGAAAGGGCAAGTTCCGCTGGAAGTTCGTGCTGGCCTCGGTGGGCACAGCACTGTTGGGGGCCTATTTCCTTTGGGTGCACAGCCTGTTAGTGGACATCAAAGACAAGCAGTTGGTTAATGCCCATACCTTCCAGTCCATCCGCTTTGATGCCACAGGCACGTGCAACCTGGGGATAGTTTACATCGGCGTCCCCAAGGACGAGTACTCCTACATTCTCGATGAGTTCTCCATACTGCAGCCACAGTTCACTTCCGCCATGCACCAACATGGAGTCTGCCACCACATCTCGACCCAGGGCTCCCCTCTACACGCCAAAGCCAGGCGGTTGCCCCCCGAGAAACTGCAACTAGCCAAAGAGGAATTCTCCTGACTGCAGGAACTAGGAATTGTCCGTAGATCAGATAGCCCTTGGGCCTCCCCCCTCCACATGGTCCCCAAGACTTCTGGGGGTTGGTGCCCTTGTGGAGACTACCGTTGCCTTAATGATGTGACCATGCCGGACCGATATCCCATCCCGCAGATTCAGGACTTTTCAGCCATTTTACATGGTACCCAGGTTTTCTCGAAGATCGACCTGGTCCGGGGCTACCACCGAATCCCGGTCCACCCTGACGACATTGGCAAGACTGCAATCATCACCCCGTTCAGCCTTTTCGAGTTCTTGCAGATGCCTTTTGGCCTCAAAAATGCGGCCCAAACCTTCCAATGCCTGATGGACATGGTGGGCAGAGACTTAGACTTTGTGTTTATCTATCTCAATGACATCCTCATCGCCAGTCAGGACCACGACGAGCACAAAGTGCATCTCCACACACTGTTCACCCGTCTGGCAGAGTTTGGCCTCATGGTCAATGTAGCCAAGTGCAAGTGAAGTTCCTGTGCCATACCATCTCAGCGGCCAGAGCCGCTCTGGCACCGTAGAAGGTTGCAGCCATGCGCCAGTTCCCAAAGCCCACCACCCTCACTAAAGTACAACGCCTTCGACAGGGAACTCCTGTCACTGTTCACCGACCACAAACTCCAGGTCACTGTTCACCAACCACAAACTGCTCACTCAGGCCCTCGCTATGGCAAAAGATCCCTGGTCGGCTCGCTAGCAGTGGCACCTATCCTATGTGTCGGAGTTCACCACTGACATCCAACACCGAGCAGGTAAGGACAGTATTGTGGCAGACGTGCTTTCACGGCCCGCCATCCACAGCCTCACCCCCGGCCTGAACTATGCCCAACTAGTGCAGGCACAGAGGGAGGACGTGGAAACACAAGCTCTCCACACCGCCATCTCTGGGCTCCAGCTTCGGGACCTTAGGTTACCTGGCAGCCCCGGCACGCTGCTCTGCGACTTTTCCACCAGCTTGCTGTGCCCGGTAGTCCTGCCACAGTGGAGGTCGCAGGCTTTCAGCATGGTCCACGATTTGGCCCATCCCTCGGTCAAGACCTCGGTTCGGATGGTGGCGGAGCATTTAATGTGACATGGTCTCAAGAAGCAGGTAGCCCAGATGGTGAAGGACTGCATGCAGTGCCAGACCTCCAAGGTCCACCGTCATGCAGACCCGGTACAGCAGTTCAACTCTATGGCCAAAAGAATCCAACACATATACTTCAACATCGTGGGCCCCCTGCTGGTGTCCAGGGACACCCGCTACTTGTTGACAGTGATCGTCCGCACACAAGGAGGCCGGAAGCCATTCCACTGAAAGACACTTCCGCCGAGACCTGTGCCAGGACATACTCGCCCACTGGATCATCAGGTTCGGGGTCCCGGCGCACATGATGAGTGACAGAGGTGCTCAATTTACATCCGCCATCTGGGCACAGTTGGCGAGCCTCTTGGGGGTCAAGCTCCACCATACCACTGCATATCACCCCCAACCCAACGGCCTAGTAGAGTGTTTCCACCAACACCTAAAGTGGGCCCTCATGTCTTGCCTCACCGGTCCCAGTTGGATGGACAAGTTGCCCTGGGTTCTGCTCGGCTTCAGAACAGCTCCGAAGGAGGACCTTCAAGTATCATCCGCGGAGTTGGTTTACGACGCGCTGCTGTTGCTACCCAAGGAGTTCTTTGGCCTGGACACCTGCTCCACAGCCGAAAATCTGGTCTTGTTAGCAGATTTGCGGGGTAAGCTCGCCTCGCTAGCCCCTCCACCTCCGTCCCACCACGGCAGCCAGCCGTCCTGTTTGCCCAGGGAGCTGGACATAGCCGAGTACATTTTTGTCTGGTGCGGTCCCCATGCCATGCCCCTGCAGTGTCCTTACGAAGGCCCCTACAAAGTCCTGCAGCAATCAGGCAAGACATTCACCTTGGACATTGGGGATAAGGGAGAACTGTCGACAGCCTCAAGGCGGCGCACCTGGACCTCAGCCAGCTGGTAGAGACGGCCCAACCGAAATGTTGAAGCCGGCCGCCTAGGCAGCGAGACGTATAAGCTGGTTCCAGGGGATGGGGGAGGGTTGTGTGGCGGCGCACATGCTCATGGCGAACCTGCCCCGCTTGTACCGCCGCACCAGCAGGGCAGCCACGAGTAGATGGGGCCGTCGGGAGACCTCCATACCACATGGTTTGAACGGAGCTCGCGCCTCGGGCAAGCGTGATGACATCACTGCCCATGGGGGCAGAGCTCAAGCTACCTTTAAAGGGGCATGCATGAAGTTTAAAATAAACAGTCGTTGAAACCCCCAACAAGGTGGTTGAGAGTTTCATATCTTGTAGCTGCTGCTACACAAAACCCATTAATTCCTTTAACAATAGACAATTTATGTTTTAAGGAATGGGCAAGAAAAGGAATTAAAAGAATAAAAGATTGCTTTTTGGGAAATAATTTATTAACATTTGAACAGTTAAAAGACAAATACGGAATATCACATGGTACAATATTTTCATACTATCAGTTGAAAACTTATTTAAAAGAAAAGTTGGGAAGTAGTCTAAGATTACCTGAGAGTAATCTTAGGTAATACTTAATTACAGACACCAGGATAGTAAAAAAAATTAATTACAAACATGTACAGCAAATTGCAAAACAAGCAATTTATAAACCCAAACAAAGTTGGGAAAAAGATTTAAATATACGAATAAAGAACGAAACATGGGAGGAACTATGCACAGGGACCATGATTAATACAATAAATACTCAGTTTCGTATGATACAATAAAATTGGCTACATAGACTATATGTTACACCTTAAAAGTTAAGAGAGTGGAATCCAACAATATTGGACAGATGCTTCCGTTGTACTTTTTGGGAGGATTTAAACCTAATATTAAATAGAATTACAAAAAATAAGATACCAAAAGACCCAAAATTCTTCCTGTTAAACAAGATAAAAAACAAAGAATTAGGTCTAAAATTAGACAGAACCCAAAAGAGGTTTATGCTGATTGCGTTTGCAGTAGCAAAAAAGTGCATGATGACAACATGGAAAACAGGCCACCTTAAAAAATACAACAGTGGTGAATATAGAAATGAACAAGTGTATTCCATTAGAAAAAATTACCAACAATCTAAAAAACAAACATACTTTATTTGAACAAATTTGGGAACCATACATAGAGTATATTAGAAACCATCAATTTCAGACCTCCATCACTTGACACAATAAGATACAAGTATGAAAATATTTAAATATGAAATTTTGGACTACACAATTTCTTTTCCTATTTTTTGTGTTCTTCTATTGTTTATTTTTTCTTCTTTCTCTCTTTCATTTCTTGCTTTAAGTTATAGGGGGTAGGAAGGATGGGGAAGGGGGAAATGAAAATATCACTGTATATTTTAATGCTGAATATTTATATATATTGTTATTAACATGGTTTGCGGTGAAATATTAAATAAAAAACATATTAAAAAAGAAGCTCTATAAGCAACCTTAAAAGTCAGAAGTGATTCTTCATTGAAACTAAAGGCAATGATGTTTGTTGAGAGATGGCATCTGTTCAAACAAGCTGGCTTTTGCATCAATGATCTATGTACACAAAGCCATCTGCCTGTGACCTGAGTAGACAAATCAAACCATCAACTCATACTTTTGGAAGAGATGAGTCTTCAAATAGAACCAGGAGTGATGTCATGTCATGTGATTACGCCTCCAAGAAGGCATCTTTAATATTGCACCAGTCCTCAACTGAAGGGAGAAATGCAGTACTGTTGTGTTGTGTTCTTCTTGTCATGGGACGTACACAGAATCAGTGGTTTGGAAGAGAAAGATCCACTTCACTGACTCTTTCTCCAAAGAGGGTAGTTCTATCATATCCATTTTTAAATGGTCACTTCATGGAACCCTTGCTTGGTTGTGAAATCAATGTGTAAAATAAGTTCCGTAACCTTCATGCAAGAGAGGGAAATCATTCGTATGAAGAAACAATTCTCTGAAAACAACACTACAAGAAGTCATGAGTTTTGAGAACAGTAAAGATTCTGAGTTTCAACATAAAAGATATCAGAGTTTAAACTTTAAAAAATGGACTTTTGGGGAGGAGTCACGTGATGGAGTAGTAGCTGGTTGGGGAACTCCAGCCCTCTCCGGAAAAGTTTAAAAAAAAACACAGAAAACACAAAGGCACAAACACAAAAATTAAAATACAGTGAAAGTAAAGGTGGGAAGAAAATGGCAGCGAAGAAAGAAAAGTCGAAAGCAACGGGAAGAAGAGAAGAAGAAAAGACATTGGAAGAAGAAGGTGAAGGCCTTACCTGTCCGAGGAGGCCCGCTGTGGAGAGAGAAGCCCGTTCCCTCAGGTCAGTCGAAGTCCCGAGCTCGGGACTACAAAAATGGCTCGCAGAGCCAAGTAAAAGTGCGCAACTGCGTATGCGCGAGGAGTTGCGCATGCGCTATGCGCATGAAAAAAACCCACTGACGGGAGGGGGGACCAGCTGAGGAGTCGATTTCCACAGTTGAGAATGACAACCACAACACAACAACAAGAGGAGAACATAGAAAACAACGAGAACAAGAAAGAAGAGAGTAAAAAGAAATCAAGGAAACAACAGATGACCAACCCAGAGGAAGAAGAAGAAGAAGAACACAGAGAAATGGAAGAAGAAGGGAAAGGCAAGACAATGGATATATTTTTTTTAAAGAATGTATGGAATCAGTAAAAGAATGGCAATCACAAGAATTTAGTGAAATAAAAAGAATTAAAAGAACAGAAGAAAAAAATGAATAGATTAGAGATGATCATGTCAGATATAGGAAAAAGAGTGGACAAGGTGGAAGAACGAGAAACAGCCGTAGAAATGGAAGTAGAGGACTTAAAAAAGAAATTAGAAGAATCTAATAAAAAAAGTTAAAGAGACACAAGAGCTGTTAGCTCAGAAGACAGATATAATGGAAAATTATAATAGAAGAAATAATATAAAGATAGTGGGCCTTAAGGAAGATGAAGAAGGCAAGAATATGAGAGAATTTATAAAAGATTGGATCCCCAGGGTGCTAGGAAGACCAGAATTACAGGAAGAAATGGAAATAGAAAGGGCACATAGAACATTAGCCCCTAAACCACAGCCACAACAAAAACCAAGATCCATTTTAGTAAAATTCCTAAGATATACAACAAGAGAAAATATATTGGAGAAAGCAATGAAGAAAATAAGAGAAGACAAAAAGCCACTGGAATACAAAGGTCAAATATTTTTTTCTATCCAGACATAAGTTTTGAACTCCTGAAGAAGTGAAAGGAGTTTAATGCAGCAAAAGCGATCCTATGGAAAAAAGGATATAAATTTATGCTAAAGTACCCAGCGGTACTTAAAATAGTTCTTCCAGGGCAGCAAAACAGACTATTCTCGGATCCGGAGGAAGCACGAAAATTTGCAGAACAACTACAAGACAGACAGAGAGATGAAGACATGTAACGAGAGGAAAAATGACCACGAACTATATGTATGTGTGTATATGGGTATATAAATAAATAAATAAATAAATAAATATATATGTATATGTGTGTGTGTGTGTGTATGTATATATGTGTGTACATGAGTGTATGCATATTTAAAGGAAAATATATAGCGTATAGATAAGAATTAATAAGGGAAAGAAAGGGAAGAGAGGAAGTAAGGAGGGAATTAAGAGAGTGACCTTTGTTGTATATGAAAATTAGAATCTTTTCTGGGGGGGCTGTGTGGGGAGGAGTTACGGTCACTGCGAAATCAGTTGATGCTTGCGAGTGAATTCGCAAATCCAAATGGAGAGGGGAGATGTGGTTGCCCATCAAGGGATAAAGGGCAAGTCAGGAAGGGGAGGGGATAGTGGGGTTAAAGAATTTTTAGATAGGAGAATAAGGGAAATGTTTGATGTTTTAGAAATGTCTTATAAAGTGTTCAAAACAAGAAAGCTGAAATGGATAAGAAGGAAAGGTGATGATGAGGAAACGGAAAGGAAAGATAAACAAAGTATGAAATGGCTATGTTGAACTATATGACCTTAAATATTAACGGAATACATAACCAAATCAAAAGGAAGAAACTGCTAAATTTACTGAAAAAAAATTGATATAGCATTCGTGCAAGAAACACACTTAACTGAAATGGAGCACAAGAAATTAAAGAGAGATTGGATAGGACATGTAATAGCAGCGTCATAATTCAAAAGCTAGAGGAGTAGCTATATTAATCAGTAAAAATGTACCAATTAAAATAGAAGAGGAAATAATAGCAGGGAGATATGTAATGATAAAATGTCAGATATATTCGGAGTTTTGGAATTTACTCAATGTATATTCACCTAACGAAGAAGATCAAAAATTTATGCAAGATATTTTTTTGAAGATAGCAGACACGCAAGGGAACATACTCATAGGAGGGGATTTTAACCTTAATTTGGATTCAAACATGGATAAAACTGGGAAAAAAATGAACAGAAAGAACAAAGTAACCAAATTTATACTTAAATCGATGCAAGAAATGCAACTTTTGGATATATGGAGGAAACAACACCCAAAGGAAAAGGAATATTCATATTATTCGGGTAGACATGAAACATACTCAAGAATAGACCTATTCCAGTTATCAGCTCGCATGCAAGACAGAGTTAGAAAAACAGAATATAAAGCTAGAATATTATCGGTCCACTCACCCCTGATATTGACAATAGAGTTAGAGGACATCTCTCCAAGAATGTATAGATGGAGATTAAACTCCATGCTATTTAAAAGGCAGGAATTCTATAAAACATTTAAAGATTTATTAATTCCTCCCCTCCTGGAAGTAATCAACCAGATTGATAAAACACAAAGCTTACCAGATTCATGCAAAACAGCAATAATTACAGTAATACCAAAGACAGGGAAAGATCCACTCACACCAGTGTCATATAGACCAATATCTTTACTTAACACAGATTATAAGATAATAGCTAAACTATTAGCAAACAGATTAGCCGACTATGTACCAAAAATAGTAAATCTAGACCAAACTGGATTTATTAAAAAAAGACGAACAACAGACAATATTTGTAAATTTATTAACTTAATTCATGCAGTAGAAGGAAATAAAACTCCAACAGTAGCGGTGGCTTTAGACGCAGTGAAGGCCTTTGACAGAGTAGAATAGAATTATTTATTCAAAGTACTACAAAAATTCAGTTTACCGGAGAAATATATTAATTGGATTAAAGCATTAAATAAGGGGCCATTGGTGAAAGTGACAGTAAATGGATATATATCAAAGCAATTTAACTTAAGCAGATCAACAAGGCAGGGATGCCCACTATCACCCTTATTGTTCGTGTTAGCCATAGAACCACTAGCAGAACTGATAAGAACAGAAAATAAAATAAAAGGGATAAAAATAAAAGACAAGGAATATAAAATCAGTTTATTTGCAGATGACGTTATAGTATACTTAACAGAACCAGAACTATCAATAAAAGAATTACATAAGAAATTGAAGGAATATGGAGAAGTGTCGGGATACAAGATTAACGCAAATAAAAATGAAGCAATGCCAATGAATAATGCGGATTTCTCAAAATTTAAGAAAGAATCACCATTCAGATGGCAAATGCAAGCAATACGATACCTAGGTATGCAAATAAATAAAAACCTCGGCCATCTATATAAACTCAATTATTATCCACTAATGAAAAAATTACAGGACGACTTAGAGCATTGGAAAGACTTACCACTAACACTAATAGGAAAGATAAACTGTATTAAAATGAACATTTTTCCAAGGATACAATACCTATTTCAGGCATTGCCAATACACTTGACGGAGAAATTCTTCAAGGAGTTAAAGAAAATAATAAGGAAATTTTTATGGAAAGGGGGGAAACCGAGGATAGCACTGGATAAATTAACAGAATGGTATAAACAAGGAGGCTTACAACTGCCAAACTTTAAAAATTATTATAGAGCCGCACAATTAAGATATCTATCAGATTTTTATCAAACAAGGGAAAAGCCAGATTGGACTAGATTAGAACTAGATAAAATAGGGGAGAAGATACCCGAACATATATAAATGGGATGAAAAATTGGTACAATGTAGGAATTCTCCAGTATTACATCATCCGCTCAATATTTGGAAGAAGATTCATGTAGAAAGGAATAAAACAAATTACCAACTACCAAAACTAATACTGACGCAAAATCAGCTAATCCCTTTTACAATAGATAACCTTTCCTTTAGAGAATGGGAGAAAAAAGGGATCAAAAGAATAGAAAATTGCTTTTCAGGAAATAAATTATTATCCTTTGAACAAATGAAGGATAAATATAATATAACTCACGATACAGTGTTGGCATATTACCAACTGAAATCCTACTTGAAGGACAAATTGGGAAGCAATCTGAGGTTACCAGAGGGAAGTAATTTTGAATATGTGATTACAGACACAATGATAATCAAAAAATTTATAAAAAACATGTATATTAAACTACAAGAAAAGGAGAACGAGGAAACAAATGGTAAAACTAAACAAAAATGGGAACAAGATCTAAACATAAAGATAAAGAATGAAACATGGGAGAAGTTATGCTCAGGATCTATGAGAAATACAATAAATAGGAGGTTACGTATGATACAATATAACTGGATACACAGGCTATACATTACACCTCAAAAGTTAAATAAATGGGACCGAACAGTATCTGACAGATGTTTTCGCTGTAAAAAGGAAATGGGAACAACAATTCATGCAATCTGGACATGTGAGAAAGTGAAAAAATTTTGGGAAGATCTAAACCAGATATTAAATAAAATCACAAAAAGTAATATACCAAAAAACCCATAGATCCTCCTCCTAAGTAACATAAAAAACAAAGAATTTGGACTTGATTTGGATGGTGCACAAAAAAGATTTGTTAGGATAGCCCTAGCTGTAGCAAAAAAATGTATTATGTCAGCCTGGAAATTCGAAGATAACTTGAGAATACAACAATGGTATATAGAAATGAATAAATGTATTCCATTAGAAAAAGTAACATATAATTTAAGAAATAATATTACAATATTTGAACAAATATGGGAGCAATACATGAAACACAATAGAGAAAACCACCTAAAATGACAAAAGGAGAAGGGAATGAAAAGAATTGACTCAGTGGAAATTCTTGTTTGTTTTTATTGAGTGACAACATAGTTTGACGGGTTTAATGTATCTTAGATTCTGAACTTTAAATGAATGGGAGGGGAGGTAGGGAGGGTGGGAGAGGAGGAAGAGGGGGGGGAGAAAACGACACTGTATATATTTGAAAAGGAAAATGTATGTATCTTGATCAATGTGGTTTATAGTGTGAAAAATTTTAAAAAATTTTAAAAATGGACTTTTCAGAAACGTGCCTAAACTGAAATGGTTTGAGCCCTGCCCCTCCCCCTCCACACGTGTGCATACACACATATATACTCACACATAGTGGGGTAAAGTTAGAGTTAAGAAGTGTTACGTTGTTAATAGTTAATCAAAATGATTGTTTTGATGATGACATTGTCTTGATGAATTTCTATTGCTGCTGGTCTAGGTCATAAATCCTGTCCTTCAGATTCCTCTTCAATAGTTTCCACACCTCTGATATAAGACTCAGGGGTCTGTAATTCCCAGGTTTCTCTCAGTTACCTTCCTTTAACAAGGGGACCACATTTGGCATTCTCCAATCCTCTGGCACCTCCCCTGTGGCCAAAGAGGATGCAAAGATCATGGCCAACACCCCAGCAATCTCTTCCCTCCCTTCCCACAGCAACCTGGGATGTATTGCATCCGATCCTGGGGACCTATCAATCCAAATGTTTTTAAAAAGATCCAGCACTTCCTTTTTTTTAATTTTAACATGTCCACCACATAAGCTTGTTTTATTCTGACCTCACCTTGGACCTCTCCAACCTTCAGACACGTTGCCTCTTTAATCGTAAAGTGGCCCCACCTTCACTCTTGTCATCCTTCAGTTCTTCACAAAAGCATAGAATGCTTTCGGGTTCTCCTTAATCCCACATCCCAAGGCCTTCTCATGCCCCCTTCTAACTCTCCCAAGTTCTTTCTTAAGTTCCTTCCTGGCTACCAGATTCTTCTCCCGAGCCCCTCCTGTTTTCTTCTTCCTATATCTAATGTTTGCTTCCTTCACCCCTTTGACGAGCTGCCTCACCTGTTTTGTCAACCACGGTTCCCATTTCCTCTCATCTTTTCCCTGTCCCAGTGGGATAAACCTCCGGAACCCCATGCAAGTGGTCCCCAAACATCCTCCACATTACCTCGGGGTTCTCCCTTGAACATCGGTTCACAATTTACTCTCGCTAGTTTCCTAGATTAGTCCTTCCCCATTTAAACACTTTCCCATTTTGTCCGCTTTTAGCCTTGTCCATAGCTATGCTGGAGCTCGGGGTTGTGGTCACTCTCACCAAAATACTCTCCCACTGAGAGGTCCGTCACCTGACCAGGTTCATTACCCAGCACTAGATCCAGTGTGAAGTAAAACAGGAAAGTCTGCAGTCACCGTGATTGAAGTAAAAACATTATGCTGGAGAAACTCAGCAGGTTAAACAGTGAACTTTATGAGACAAAGAACCGACGTTTCGGGCTTGAGCCCTTCATCAAAGTGTAGACAAAATGGTTTGGGGAGGAGCACGGTCCCACAGACAGGAGGTAATAGGGGATAAGGGAGGGAGGGCACAGCAGCAAACGGGGTGGGGGGGGGGGAATGTCTCTGTGAATGGATGTGGAAGGGAGGAAGAATGGAGAGTGAGCTAGCAGAAACTGAAGGTCAAAATTGATGTCATTCAGTTGGAGAGGACCCTGATGGAAAAACCAAGTGTTGTTCCTCCAATTTATGGGTGGTCTTGGTGGGCTGGTACATGAGGCCATGGACAGGCATGTGAGTACGGGAGTGGGATGCAGAACTGAAATGGTTGGGCACTGGGAGATCCCTGTCACTGAGGCAGACAGAGCAAAGGTGCTCATACTAGATCCAGTATGGCCTCTCCTCCAGTCAGCTGGTCCCACTTTGGTCTCATTTTGTTCGTTTTAGATTGGTCACAGTGTTTGAGCTACCGAAAGAAAATAGACACACACACTGAGAGCAGTTCAGTTTATACAAATGTTTATTACAACTTCAAAAGCTGATTTCACACTACAATATGCATGCCCTTCCCAACTATACTTATTGTGAGAGATGAGTGAAACTGATATAAAAATATGAAGATGAGGAAACTAATATAGATATATGGGTAAATGAATAAAGCCAGTATGAACAGGATAAGAAATGGATATTAGAATATGGGAAGCAGAGTCAGTCTGAGTAAGATAAGAATCTTCTAGCCTTTAGAAATCAGCAAGTTCACCATATGAATGAGATAAGGATAGACAATAGATAATAGAATGTAGGAAGTAGAGTTAGTCAGAATAAGATAAGGGTCTCCTAGCCCTCGACAGAATTACCAAGTTCTGCATATGAAATTAGTAGCCCTAGACAGTATTAGCAAGTTCTGCATATGAAGAGGCTGTAGCCCTGAGAGTTGGGAAGGTGTAAATTAGAACAAAGACAGGTTTGTGAATAAGGACAATGAGGATAATGACATGATGAGACACCGACAGGATACCCCCTGGTCCTCCAAGTTCACAGAAACAGCATGTAGGCAGGCAGGATTGCCTAATGCCAAACCTATCCAGGAGGTAGAAGAATGTAAGGGGGAGGGTATTCCTATACTGAAATAAATATAAAAGTTGTGTGAGCCCCAGTGTATGTGTGTATTCCCAGGGTAAGAGGAAGCACCCAACTTTGCATTGTTGTATAATAAATGTTCTTTGTTCTCAATTTTTGTCTCGAGCAATTTCTGTGAAGGTACTTCTGTTTCGAACAAATGGGGTCTCGTCCAGGATCCCACTCCCTCCACTGACAGAGTGCCCGACGACGGGGGTAGGTGCACCCCAGCTGATTCAGCTGGACTCACGGACGAAGGGTGACTGGTCAGTGGATGAAGCGAGTGATATCCGAGAAGAGGCATTGAGAACAAACAACGAGAGGACGTTAAGGAAGCGCGTTAGACTAGCTACTGGATCTCGGTAAGAGAAATTTTACTTACTTGTTAGTCTGGGAGGTTGTGAGTTGTAAGGAAGAGAGTCCTAGTGAAGGATGGGATGATCAGATAACCAAGCAAAGTCCGTTAGGATTAATGTTATCTGATTGGGGTGCGGGGAGAACCCGTGGGAAAGAAAAACTAACCATGGTCAGGTATTGTTGTTTGGAATGGGTTAAAAGTCCGATAAAAGAGAGTTCAGTATATTGGCCAAAGCTCGGATCCGAGGATGATTGGACATATAATTTAAGAAATAATATTACAATATTTGAACAAATATGGGAGCCATACATGAAACACAATAGAGAAAACCTACCGGGGACATCTACCACCTAAAATGACAAAAGGAGAAGGGAATGAAAAGAATTATATGCATTGAACATCTGGCTCTATCAAAACCAAAGAGATAATCTTGACAGCGAATATGCAGCCTGCTGGCTCAGGGGATCGTTTGATCAACTGGTTTTGAATGAAAAGGAATACAGGGACAAGAAAGATAAGGAAGCTTTTGTCCCTGAAACACAAGGATGGGATGTGTTACATTCCCTTCCTCCACCTTATGTTCCTCCTATGCCAGCTCCTATTTTCCCACCCCCTCCTATGCTCTACCCTTCTGCACCTTCCCCTCCTCCCCCACAGCTAGAGAAAAGAGAAGAAAGTAGGGGTGGTATGATGACCTGTTCACAAAGTACTCGATTACCACCTCTATTGACAAGAGAGAGAGGCGACTTTAATTCAGAGCAGTGTGAGGCCTTCTGGGAAGAAAGGGCAGAACCCTTTGATTCATTTCCCAGAGAGCAGGAACCTTGACATAATAAGCCAGAAACTAACTGGATGAGACCGCTGCGGGAAGTTCCCATGGGAGAGGGTCTCGGTTTTGTAACTGTGCCCCTGACCAGTACAGAGGTGCGTAACTTTAAGAGAGAAATGATCTCCCTGATAGAAGATCCTCAATGATGTGCTGAACAATTAGATCAATTTTTGGGACCAAATACATATACCTGGGATGAGTTAACATCTATCTTTAAAACACTGTTTACTTTGGATGAGTGTGGAATGATTCGCCAGGCAGGGATTAGAGTCTGGGATAGGGAACACCAAGGGGGACCAGAGGCGATACCTGGAGAAGCTAAATTTCCCCTGGCGAAACCAAATTGGGATAAGAATACTAATGATGGTCGCATATTAATGGAAGAATATAGAGTTAATTTGATAAAAGGATTCAAGGAATCTGTCCCAAAGGTACAGAATTTTAAGAAAGCATTTGAGGTTCCCCAAGGTCCCGAGGAGACCCCCTCTGCATTTCTGAATAGATTGCGTACGGTCATACAGCAATATGGGGGTCTGGACATAGAATCCCCAGCAGGGGAACAACTAGTATTAACAGGTTTTGTTACGAACTCAGCCCCAGACATTAGAAGGAAATTACAGAAGACTGAGAATTGGCATGAGCTGGGAATAACCCAGCTTCTACAGATCGCACAAAGAGCATTTGTCCAGAGGTCTGAGGATAAGCAGAAAGGAAAGGCTAAGATTTTGATGCAGGCAGTCAAGGGAGTAGTGGAGGAACAACAAGGAAAGGGTAGGGACTGTGTGCCAGCTCCTGGACGTTGGGAGGGGAGCCAGGGGTGGGGAAGTTGGGACCAGAGTAGATGGAGAAGTAGAGGAGGATTCTGGGGATGACGACCATTCCCGGGACCCTGTAGAGACCCAGGTAGAAATTGGGAAACAGGAGCATTAGTTTGTTATCATTGTAAAAAGGAGGGACACTTTAAGAAAGAATGCCCAATGCGAGCCAGAGAGACACGATCCTACGCCCTGATGGAAGCATATTATGAATAGGGAAGTCACGGTTCTCAGTCAATACACACCGTGGTGCTGCACGGAAAACCATTGGTAAATTTAAGCATAGAACCCCACAGTGACAAGATGGTATATTTAGTAGATTCTGGGGCAGCCCGGTCTAGTATTTTACAACCACCCGAGGGTGTTATAGAGGGGACAGTGATAGTTTCGGGAGTAGGAGGAAGAGACTTTACAGTCCCTGTATTAAGAGATGTAAGAATACAAATGGGAGAAAAGGTAATAACAGAGGATATTTTACTAGTTCCCCAAGCTGGAGTTTGATTCTTAGGACAAGATTTACAGGACCAATTGGCCATCGGCACCAGACCACAGGAATCAGGTATTGGTGTTCAATTGTATGTATTAAGCGAGGAAGATTGAGAACGAATAAATCCTGGAGTATGGGTAGAAAGAGGCAATAGAGGAGTGTTAGATATTCCTCCCCACAAGTTACTTTAAAAGATTCTGAACAAGTAATTATGCGAAAACAGTATCCAATTCCTATAGCTGGCCGAAAGAGGCTGCAGCCAGTCGTTGACCAGTTGGTGAAAGATGGTATACTCAAGCCTTGTATGTCACCTTTTAATATCCCAATTTTACCTGTCCAAAAAACCAGACGGTACCTATCGATTAGTGCAGGACTTGAGGGAGCTGAACAAAATTATTCTCACCCGTCACCTGGTTGTACCTAATCCCTTTACAATAATGGGTAAAATCGATCCCCATAGTAAATGGTTTAGTGTGATTGACCTCAAAGATGCTTTCTGGACCTGTCCATTAGCAACAGAGAGCAGAGACATGTTTGCCTTTGAATGGGAAAATCCTTTTACTGGACGTAAGAATCAATACCGGTGGACTGTCCTTCCCCAGGGCTTGACAGAATCACCAAATTTATTCGGTCAGGTCTTAGAACAAATACTAGTTGAGGCTTCTCGGGGAGAGAGAATTGTCAGTTGATACAATATGTTGATGATTTGTTAATTACGGGAAAAACGTATGAATTTGCTAAACAGTATACTGTTGAACTTTTGAATTTTCTGGAGAATAAGGGTCTTAGGGTGAGCGAATCCAAATTACAATTTGTTCAATCAGAAGTTAAATACTTAGGTCATCTGGTAAGTCAGGGAACTAGGAAAATAAGTCCAGAAAGGATACGTGGTATTCTACAGATTTCCCCTCCCAAGAATGCCCAAGAACTTAGGAAATTCCTTGGGTTAGTGGGATACTGTAGAATCTGGATTGAAAATTATTCTAGCCTGGTCAGATTTCTCTATGATAAACTCACGATTCTAGGGGGCGAAGCTGTTGTCTGGACAGAGGAAGAGATTAAAGATTTTAACTTGGTGAAACAGAGCCTTATTAGTGCCCCAGTGTTGGCTTTACCCAACCTAATTAAGCCATTTGACCTATACCAATGCGAAAGGAGGTGTAGCCACCAGAGTACTAACACAAGAGAGGGCAGGCTATAGATACCCAGTTGCTTTTCTGTCAAAAGTTTTAGACCTCGTTTGTCGTGGTTGACCAGAATGTGTGCAAGCCATCGCAGCCACTGCTATTTTAGTTGAGGAAGGACGAAAGATTACATTTGGTGCTCCGATGATGGTTCACACCCCTCACACAGTCCATAATATTCTCTTACAACTTGCTGGAAGGTGGCTCACAGACTCTAGAATTTTAAAGTATGAAGCGATCCTAATGGGTAGGGATGATTTGACCCTGATTACGAATAAAGAACACAATCCAAATTCTGACAATACCATAAATGAATTAGAGCATGTATGTTTAGAGGTAATAGATTTACAGACCAAAATTAGAGAGGATTTAAGTGATGAGCCTTTACAGGAGGGTGAAAGGTGGTTTATTGATGGATCTTCCCATTGCATTGATGGCACTCGCTATAGCGGGTATAGTGTAGTGGATGGGAAAGAAGGAGTGGTGATTGAAGCCGGTCGCCTCCCTGGTCATTGGTCAGCACAATCTTGTGAATTGTATGCCCTCTGTAGAGCACTCATGGGTCTAGAGAACAAGGTGGGCACTATCTACACGGACTCAAAGTACGCTTTTGGTGTAGTGCACACCTTTGGGAAGATCTGGAAAGAACAGGGAATGATAACTGGAAAAGGACAAAAGTTGATCCATGAAAACTTAATTGTCCAATCCCTGGATGCTCTTACACTACCTGAGGAAATAGCTGTAGTACATGTACGAAGCCATCAAAGTGGTGACAGTCCTGAAGCCCAGGGGAACAGACAGGCAGATGCAGCTGCCAAACAGGCTGCACTAGCAGAGAAAATAGATATGCAGCTGTTACTGCCCACCCTACTAGAGGTTAAAAAGACTACCATCTTTTACACGGGAAGAGGATGTTTCTATGAAAGACCAGGGAATGCGTCAAACTGCCGATGGGTTGTGGTGGACGGCAGAAGGACGTCAAGTGCTGAACAAATTCTTGGCTCGGCAAATTTTTGATCAGATACACCAACAGACACACTAGGGAACACAGGCACTTGTGGATACATTTGTACGGTCCTTTTATTGCTCGGGCATATATACAATAGCCAAACAAAGTACTCGGAGATGTCCAATCTGTCAGAACTTAAATAAGAAATCTATGCGCCAGGTAATGCCTGGCGGTTGCGATATAGCCGTACGCCCGTTTCAATGGATATAAATTGACTTTACAGAATTACCTAAGATAGGAATTTACAAATACCTCCTGGTGATGGTAGATCATTTCACACGATGGGTTGAGGCTTTCCCGACCCCTAATGATCGTGCCAGCACCGTTATCAGGATACTAATGGAATCTGTGATTCCACGATATGGTATGATTCAAACCATTGACTCGGATCGAGGTACACGTTTTACCTCTCAGATACTCCAGGGTGTGTGCAAAAGACTGGGAATAGACTGGCAGCTACATACCCCGTGGAACCCCCAGAGCTCAGGCCGTGTTGAACGAATGAATCAAACCTTGAAAAATCAGCTCACTCGACTTCATGAGGAAACTGGCCTCTCCTGGATTAAATGTTTACCCTTAGCTCTAATTAGTACTCGCACAGTCCCTCGTAAGGACCTTGCTGTCTCACCATATGAAATGATGTTTGGTCTTCCTTACATGGGACTCCACACTGATCCCCCTATCCCTGAGGCTAATGACCAATATATATCTAAATATTTACAGGGACTTTCTACTTCTCTCCATGGCTTAAGACAGAAGGGTTTATTGGCTCAAACTCCGCCCCTGGAGCATCCTATTCATTCTATTAAACCGGGTGATTGGGTATATGTAAAAGCATGGCAAGATCACCAACTGAAACCTGTCTGGGATGGCCCCTATTGTGTACTTTTGATTACAGACACTGCCGTGCGAACGAAAGAAAAAGGATGGAGCCACATCCAACGAATTAAAGCAGCTACTGAACCACAGACTAACGACATTGATAATCTACCCTCCACCTGGCGTGCAGTCCTTCATCCTTCTGATCTGAAAGTTACACTACGCCGGGAAAAAGTGCTGTAATGTTGTTTTTACCATTTACTGTATTGTTTACTTGTTGGTTCCCAATTTTTGGGACATCACTAAATTACTCACAATGTATTAAGTCCTCCTGGAATAGGGACAGCAGAGGTGACAATTATTTACCTTTAGAATGTAGACAGGGCATAGATATAAAGTATAGTCATAGTCGGGTATGGGTTAACAAGGGATTCCAACATGGACCAGGGGAACAGAACGGCTCTAGAGGAGTAGATTTAATTTGTATTTTAGCCTCCACAGGTATTAAAAAGAGGAGTTTTAAAGGGATAGCACAAAACAGATGGTGGGACAAAGACAGGCAGAATGTTAGTCAGGATTGGGCATGTAGCAGAGATAGAGTTAATACATATGCTAATGTACACAGACAGGCTTGGACTCACAGGTTCAATGATACTTATGCTAATGTTCGCAGACAAGCTGCAACTCACAGGTTAAATGATAAGAAACAACCCTCCCCAACTTGGTCTTTTGTCAAACATCCTTTGGGTCCCTCAGACATTTGGAATGTTAAGCACCACCTCGTTAAGGGGAGTTCCAGTTGTAAACGACGTAAGCTGCTCCAGAACACCACAGCTGCTTGGCATTTAAATCGTTTAATCAGACTCCAGCCTTGGAGATCATCACCGAACAGACAATGATGGCACTGAATTTATGGGTTGAAGAAAGACGACAGATACGAGCCACAGTTCAACAAAATCGCCTGGCTCTCGATTACTCGTTGGCTGCTGAAGGCAGCGTTTGTGAAAGACTGGTTAATGACAATGCTCACAACGGTCAGGCGGTTAAAGACACTTCTTCAGGAGTTCGAAAATCTTCCCATGCCCAGGTTCAGACTTGGCAACCTTGGTCCG
Organism: Narcine bancroftii; assembly: GCF_036971445.1. Taxonomy (NCBI): domain Eukaryota; kingdom Metazoa; phylum Chordata; class Chondrichthyes; order Torpediniformes; family Narcinidae; genus Narcine; species Narcine bancroftii. The sequence continues at coordinate 59,091,519 of NC_091480.1, forward strand.
GTGTGGGATGGACTAGACTTTTTATGGGTAACTGGAGTCTGATACCCACAGCCCTTATAGCAGCTGGACTCGCTATTCTGGCCATTATGGTGCTCCCCTGCCTAAAGACTTGTGTGCAGTATTTAATTCAACGGACCCCTCATCAGAACACTATAACCTAAAGGATGTATGTTTCCCAAATTCTGTCTGATGATACTGAGACTGCAGTTCGTTTACTGACCAGCTGGGAAAAAGACCAAGTTTGCAAGTAATACATTTCAGTTGAGAGATCAGTATCACTGATCTAAAAGAAAAGTGAGGATTGTAAGAGATGAGTAAAACTGATATAAAAATATGAAGATGAGGAAACTAATGGGTATCTGGCCCCTCGGTAGAATTTTGCTTATGTCTGCTGGTTCTAATGGGTAAATGAATAAAACCAGTATGAACAGGATAAGAAATGGATATTAGAATGTAGGAAGCAGAGTCAGTCTGAGTAAGATAAGAATCTTCTAGCCTTTAGACAGAATCAGCAAGTTCATTGTATGAATGAAGGATAGACAATAGATAATAGAATGTAGGAAGTAGAGTTAGTCTGAATAAGATAAGGGTCTTCTTAGCCCTAGATAGAATTAGCAGGTTTTGCATATGTAATTAGTAAGCCCTAGACAGTATTAGCAAGTTCTACATATGAAGAGGTTGTAGCCCTGAGGGTCGGGAAGGTGTAAATTAAAACAAAGCAGGTTTGTGAATAAGGACAATGAGGATAATGACATGATGAGACACTGACAGGATACCCCCTGGTCCTCCAAGTTCACAGAAACAGCACGTAGGCAGACAGGATTGCCTAATGCCAAACTCATCCAGGAGGCAGAAGAATGTAAGGGGGAGGATATTCCTATCCTGAAATCAACTATATAAAAGTTGGGTGAGCCCCAGTGTATGTGTGTATTCCCAGGGTAAGGGGAAGCACCCAACTTTGCATTGTTGTATAATAAATGTTCTTTGTTCTCAATTTTTGTCTCGAGCAATTTCTGTGAAGGTACTTCTGTTTCTAACACTTATCAACGCTTGGACTGGTCCCAACTGCCGAAGCGAGGCAACGACTGCACACTTGTAGTAGGTTGTCAGGGCGCCAGTAGCAGCTTCTGCACCTCCCCTGACCGGGACATTGGCTGGACTCCAGAAGTTATTCTTCTTGCTGAGAGATGTTGCCACCTCTCGGAGAGTCTCTCACTTCAGCAGTGGGACCATGACTTATATTATCCAAAAACTGCTTACCCAAGCACCTATTCCCAGTACAGCAAGAAAGATAAGCAAGCAAACTAGCATGCTAGGTTTCTAACGAATAACATAATTTTCAGCTTATCACTTTGAATACAATGGTTTATTTTGCATCAAGGCTAGGCCTCTGACATAATCACAGTTACGGTCTGTGACCAAAGCAAGCAGGAAGATTAAATGTTCTTGGTACACAGATGTCCTTTCTTCAGATAACAGCATCTCCTGCCCCTCGGTGGAATTTTGCTTATGTCTGCTGGTTCTAAAAACAATTAGATTCTTAGCCCTGCAGAACAAAGAACTGGAAATTAAGAAAAAAACAGGTTAAAAAATGTCTTAGAATCTTCCATTACATTCCACCCCTTGGCCACAGGCTGTCAGACACGAGACTTGATAAGCATAAGAGTACAAAAAGAGCGTAAAAATGAAATTAAAACTACAATAATCACAAAAACAAGCAATAATGCGAGCAACCAACGGAGAATATTGTGGCCCAACCCTCCAAATGTACCAGCTAACCATGAAAAAGGATTCCAACCAAGGCTCAAACTATCCTAGTTGGCAACAATACCCAGACGCTGGAGCTCACGAACAGAATTAGAAACATGCTGAATAATAACAGAAATATTAGTGGTTACATTAGGAATGTACGAGCAACATTCAGAACCGACAATGGCACATGTGTCACCCTGTTTTGCTAACAGAAAATCCAAGGCCATACGATTCAGTAAAGCCACTGTCCTAACGGCAGAGAGTTCATCATTAAGGTCACTAAGGCCCTGATTGATAGACAAAAGGGCAAAGGATGTCTCATTGGCAATAGAGTTCATCAGATCATATAACTTGTGAACCTCGAGGGAAATGCGAATATCGCCATAACCTGGCATCAAGGCGCCAAGGAAAATCTCGGCACCTGAAAGGTGACGTCTATGCCGAAGGGATAGCGAGGGATGGTCCTGTAAACGGGAAATATGATGTAGGTAGGGGACGGCATATGCTAAATAGCAGCAACCACCCCAGGTAAGGGCCAGCCAGGCATAGGCGCGAGACCCACAAACCCAATAAGTCCCGTTCACAGGAGGCTTGGAAATAAAAAGGGAATATGTCAGACAATCACTAAATCCCAGTGCATCGGCAGGTTTGACAGGGAATTTACAAAAACAGACAGAGCCCTTCACATATTGGGAAACAATAAAATAGGGGGGGGGGGTGTGATATTATAAGAGGAGGTAGAAATATGCCATCCTCGGAAAATACCCAAAATATCACTCAGATTAAAGAAACGAGCCTCCTCAGGCACAGGCTGATCAACATCAATGTAAACTCTGCCTTTGGAGGGATCAAAATATTTCCAGGCAGCAACTTCCTTTCGGGTGAAAGGAATGGGGATCATGGGAATGCCTGTACCAGCATGCAAAGGGCCTATGGTACAAATCCAACAATCAGAAACATTTAATTGGTGAGTGTATGCATAGGAAACATGGAGAAAGGAATTGTCGGACAAATCTGAAGGAATGTTTGATGGTGAGGTAGACCACCAATCCTCCACAGAACTGGAATCTTTCTCCCACTTAGCAACAGGTGGAGCAGAGTTATTACAAGATACAAAGCGAGTACAAAAATGACCATCACAGAAGTAGGGGGCAACCTCTTCAGTTGGTCCATCTACAAACAAAATATAAGAACCAACACTGACAATAACATATCGATATAAGCTGCACTTGATGCGGGTGACCGAGGACTTCCTTGATGTAATGCACCAGATTGTGCCTCCCATGGACAACTCCCTTTGAACGTCCTCGTTATTACAAATCCAATTGTTGGCACCAAAGCAGCTGTTAAGCCAGATCACCAGGAGCATAAAACGGAGAAGCTGGAACAAAGAAGCCTGACACATATCACTCACGATACCGCAAGCATTCAGTGTTTAAACAGACTAAATCATCCTATCCCTCAATAGCTACCCACCGAGTGTTACCCTGGGCAGGTGTCACTATTTCTCCTTTTACAGGAGGGCCACTACCTGGTGGTGCCACCCATACCTTTTGTCCAACATTCTCTAGTTCAGGAGTGAGGGGCAATGATTGTTTTTCCTCTGGAATAGGTTGTAATTCAGAAGCGTGAAGAAGTCGGTGGAAAGGTGTACCTCCTTTTAAAGGGCGATAATTAAAATTGTCGACTGCTTGCTGCAGCACATGACACCACCCCTTCAAGGTTCCCAGTGGTGTTAACAAACGAATCTGTTCCTTCAGTAAGCCGTTCATTCGTTCAACTAACCCAGCAGCCTGCGGGTAATAAGGAATATGGAGAACCCTTAAGATACCGTTGTCATTTGCCCAAACACAGATTATCTTCCCGGACAAGTGCGAGCCATTATCAGACTGAATCTCCTCTAGAACATCATAACGAGAAATTAAATGATTTAGTCCTTGGATAGTACTAGCTTGGTCAGCCGTCTTGGTGGGAAAGGCAAAATCCAGGCCCAAAAAGGTGTCAACCATTATCAGGACGTAACGTTTATCCATACAGTCTGGCATGGGGCCTATGTAATCAATTTTCCAAACCGCAGCTGGGTGGGCGAGCACCCCATTTTATTCGGCCATGTGGACCAGGAGCAACGACACGGGACTTCACAAGTTGACATTCTGGGCATGTACGCATGACCATGCGGACATCATCCTGATGGATGGGTAAAGCATGTGTACGGGCCCACATAGCTGATCCCTTCTCCCCCAAATGACCACTCTGTTCATGTGCCCATCGAGCCAGGAGGACGGTATCAGTGCGGCGTTTAGTGGCAAGCTGATCTGCTACTGCATTATGTTGTGCCATGTTAGTTGCCACATTGGTATGGGCATCAACGTAATACACGGTTATCTCACGGTGGTGGGAAGCATCCCACAACAGCTGCCACAACTGTTTGCCCCACACTGGGCGGTCATGTATCATCCAGTCATTCTTTTGCCAATCAGGCATCCATACCACAAGTCCATTAGCCACACCCCAGGAATCAGTAAACAGGCAAAGAGGGTGATCATGGGGATCTAGTGGTAAAGTGACTGCCTTCAACTCAGCATACTGACTGGAGCCACCATCCCCCTCCTCTGATAAGTGAGTTCTTGACTTGGGATGGTAAGCCACTGCCTTCCACTTTTGCTTTCCTTGCACCCACCGGCTGCTACCATCAGTAAACCAGGCATCCTCTTGTTCTGCTGGAGTGAGTAAATCATATGGTTTACCCCACTGAACTGGTGAAGGGGGTAAAGGAGGGGGCAAGGCAGGTTCAACGTCCTCATGACAAGACGGAAGATCAGCCACCTGTTTGTGTATGCGGCCCACCCCTTCAGGCCCTCTGGTCGCACGACTCTGAATATACCACTTCCATTTAACAATAGAAGACTGCTGCACCCGCCCGATCTTTAGATTAGCATCATTAGCCAGAACCCAATTCATTATTGGAAGTGCAGGTTGCAATTGAACATCTGCATCACCTGTCATTCATTCAGTCTCCAGCAGGGCCCAGTAACAGGCTAGTAACTGTTGTTCAAAAGCAGAATAACGAGTGGCAGCCTCAGGCATGGTACGTGACCAGAATCCCAGTGGGACTCGCCGGCCCTCTTGTTTCTGCCAGAGGCTCCAGGAGGCCACATCATCAATATAATGGTGAATTGAGAGGGAAGCCGATACTGGCACCGTCTCCAAATCACGGGCAATTAGGCTGTGGCAAGTAGTGGGAGAGTGTACATAACCCCGAGGGACGTGGGTGAAGGTATACTGGCGCCCCTTCCAGGTAAAAGCGAACTGATCCTGTGAGTCCTCAGCTATAAGAATACTGAAGAAGGCGTTAGCAAGATCAATGACAGCATACCATGTTCCTGAGTTCCCAGTAGCAATGTTTTCAATAAGGGTAACAATGTCCGGAACTGCTGAAGCAAGTGGTGGGGCATGTTTGTTCAAAAAGAGATAATCAACTGTCATTCTCCAGGAGCCGTCCGGCTTCTGGACCGGCCAAACAGGGCTATTAAAGGGCGACGTTGCGGGCCTCACTACCCCTTCTTCTTGCAAAGCATCGATGGTGGCACTAATCTCTTCTTGCCCTCCAGGGAGGCGATATTGTGGAATGCACACTGGTTTCATGTGGGGTGGCACCATCACAGGATCCCACTTAGCCTGACCCACTACTAGTTTTTTGTAATAGTCCGAATTCCAAATGCAAATCCCCCTTGGCTAGTATTAAGGGCTGTACCGGCCAACATATTAATACCCAGGATACACTTGTCAGTAGCAGCCACCAGGGCATGTAACCAGACAGGGGAAGGGCTATCACCCACCATGGCACAGACTTTTATTTCCTTTGCCAGGCTGACCGCTCCTCCCAACCCCTCTATTCGAAAGGTCGGTCCAGTCCAGAGGTCGGGGTTACCCAGAATCACCGAGTGCTCCACACTGGTATCGACCAAGGCCAAATATTGGCGGTCATTACCCCCATCCCAATGGATTGTTAACAGTATGTAGGGCTGTGGGTCCCCGTGTATCCGCCGTATCTCAATGGTGTAGACACGGGAGCCCTGCCCACACCTTCATGCTTCAGTAGGGTTCGGGGGCTTCCAGGCCCACATGCCACTATTATCCATAAGAGCCTCGTTAATCATTTGTTGTACCTCATCACGGGTAATTGGAGCAGGAGAAGCCGGCTCAATAGAAGCAGCAGTGGGAGCACAGCTGGGCCAGGAGGACTCAGCAGCTGGGGATGATGTTCCTCTGCTTTTCTCTTATAAAGGGCATAAAGGACCGCAGTAGGTTTCCCATCAATATCACTTTTAGGTACGCCTAACTTTAACAAGGTTAGAAAAAGGTCCTTTCTTGTCGGTCCGTTATTAACAGCAGCCCCTCTCTTTTCATCCTGCTTGGCTGATGTAACCTGGGCTGTACGTGAGTGGATTTTACCTCCCAACTCTAATTCTCGAAGCCCAGATAAGGCGTGCATCGCCTCAGACGCAGGGTGCCCAATTAGTGGACTAGTTACGGACAGAACCAGTCCCCGTACAGTGGGTTGGGCGGAACGAACCAATCGGGTATGCATTCCGACTGTGAATATCTCTTCATCAGGGCTCCCCCCATGTACCCACAGCCTCAAACGCCCTGCATACAAGGCAGAGGCCAGGGCCTGTTGACGAATTACTGCTATACTCTCCTCTGGGGTTCTCCAATTGTTCTGCAAATGTAAATCCCAATCTACTGGTGATGGGTATACTCATAGCAGGGCATCCCCTAGAGTAGTAAGTAAGTAATCCATCTCTCTCCCTCTACCCCGCAGCTCAGCAGTGACCCGGATATCAGTAGTCAATGTTCCTAATCCCAACAATTCCTCAGGGGTTAAAAATATATTACCCCCTCCTTGTTCCCAGACACGCAGGAGCCAGGCTGCTAGAGTTTCTCGGGCCTTTTGCCTAAATCGATCTCCAATGGCAGCCAGCTCTTTTATTGACTGTTTCCGACCCCTGTTCCCACTTTGGCCCACAGGGCCCTCCACCCAGTCTAGGGGAGGAGGTTGAGGCCATCCAACAGAGGGAGTAGGCCATAGAGCATAAGCAGGGGTTTGGGTATTTTCCCCTGGGTCCACTTGAGAGACCGGGGTATCTATCCCTTCAATCTCTACCCTTACATCATCTCCCCTTCTGTCTGTTTGGGAAATCTGCTGCCTTATGGGGCGGGCATGAACAGCAGGTGGTGGAGAGGGTAGTATGTTAGACACATGCTGAGGAGTATCTGCATTATTACCATTGTCATTCCAGATATTCCCATCCCAATCCTCATTTACATCAGGATCGTCACCATTCCATATCATGGCACGAATACGATATGGATCGGGTTCTACTCCTTGCCTTTCCTTATCTGCACAGAGCTGCTGCCAGAGTTTAATATTACGCCAGATTGTTTGGACATGCTTATCTTCCCATTCTTAGGCTCTGTCCTGACTGGTGCGAACAATCTCGCTCATCATGGAACAGCGTTGGCGCAGGGCTTCTAGCTCCTCCTCTAATTGCTTTCTCTTGTGCTGAGATTCTACTTCTCTTTGAACTGATTCTGCTTCACGCTGAACGGAGTGGCGTAATGCTGTGGCCAGCAACCAAAAACCATCCGCCAGTGTCCCCTTTTTATCAGGAAATTTTCTTTTTCGAAGGAGAGTGATATGCTCCAGTCTTTTAGTAAATAAAAGCCTTGGTTTGGATCAAGAAGGCTTTGGTTCTTTCGACGCACATTACAGTGATCAGTCTTTTCCCCAGGCTCGAGGAGTCTAAAACTAGAGGGCACAGGTTTAAGGGGAGAGATTTAAAGGGGACCTGAGGGGCACAGAGGATGGTGGGTGTGTGGAACAAGCTGCCCAAGGAAGTGGTGGAGGTAGGGACGATTACACCATTTAACAGACATTTGGACAGGTCCGTGGATGGGAAAGGCTTCGAAGGAGGTGGAGCAAATGCAGGGACATGGGACCAGCTAAGCTCAGTGTCTGGGTCGGTAGGGAAGAATTGGGCAACGCTGGATAACTCTGTATAATGCTTGCTTATATTAACTTTTGTTAGAAACAGAACTACCTTCACAGAAATTGCTCGAGACAAAAATTGAGAACAAAGAACATTTATTATACAACAATGCAAAGTTGGGTGCTTCCCCTTACCCTGGGAATACACATACACTGGGGCTCACCCAACTTTTATACAGTTCATTTCAGTATAGGAATACCCTCCCCCTTACATTCTTCTCCCTCCTGGATGAGTTTGGCATTAGGCAATCCTGTCTGCCTACGTGCTGTTTCTGTGAACTTGGAGGACCAGGGGGTATCCTGTCGGTGTCCCATCATGTCATTGTCCTTATTCACACCTTCCTGACTCTCAGGGCTGACTAACTTCTTACATGCAGAACTTGCCAATTCTGTCTAAGGCTAGAAGACCCTTATCTTATTCAGACTAACTTTACTTCCTACATTCTAATATCCATTTCTTATCCTGTTCATACTGGCTTTATTCATTTACCCATATATCTATATTAGTTTCCTCATCTTCATATTTTTATATCAGTTTTACTCATCTCTCACAATCCTCACTTTTCTTTTAGCTATGCTTTGTGACTTCTCAACTGAAATGTATTACTTGCAAACTTGGTCTTTTTCCCAGCTGGTCAGTAAACGAACTGCAGTTTCAGTATCATTAGACAGAATTAGGGAAACATACATCCTTTGGGTTATAGTGTTCTGATGAGGGATCCGTTGAATTAAATACTACACACAGGTCTTTAGGCAGGGGAGCACCATAATGGCCAGAATAGCGAGTCCAGCTGCTATAAGGGCTGTGGGTATCAGACTCCAGTTACCAATAAAAAGTCTAGTCCATCCCACACCGGACCAAGGTTGCCAAGTCTGAACCTGGGCATGGGAAGATTTTCGAACTCCTGAAGAAGTGTCTTTAACCGCCTGACCGTTGTGAGCATTGTCATTAACCAGTCTTTCACAAACGCTGCCTTCAGCAGCCAACGAGTAATCGAGAGCCAGGCGATTTTGTTGAACTGTGGCTCGTATCTGTCGTCTTTCTTCAGCCCATAAATTCAGTGCCATCACTGTCTGTTCGGTGATGATCTCCAAGGCTGGAGTCTGATTAAACGATTTAAATGCCAAGCAGCTGTGGTGTTCTGGAGCAGCTTACGTCATTTACAACTGGAACTCCCCTTACATTCCGAATGTCTGTGTGACCCAAAACACTAGACTGGGCTACCCCAGAATCTACTCAAAAGGTAATCTTGTCACTGTGGGGTTCTATGCTTAAATTTACCAATGGTTCTCCGTGCAGCCCCACGGTGTGTATTGACTGAGAACCGTGACCCCTCCCCCCCCCTATTCATAATCTGCTTCCATCTGTCAGACTCTGGCTTAACCCTACCCTTAATTTGGTTTATGCGTCATCTGAGTCCAGCGTGTTCGTTAAATGAAGTGATAGGAGAATCAGTTTATTACACAGCATAAGAATAAAGCTTAACAGAGCTCTGGTTCAGTCGTTAGTTCATAGGTCACCTGCACAGTGAGCTATTCCCCAAGACTGACCTCTACTGTCCAGGCTCTACAGTTTATATAGCTCAACCTTATACAGAACAAAAGTTGGCTTTCTTTGCTAGATTTCTTGCATAAGATTTATCACAAGTAATTTTCTGCTCTGCAGTTATCTGGGGTGTAGAACTCCCATCTTAATCCTCAAGGTCAGAATATCCTGTTGTTTTGATCAGAAATAAATTCATACCCCAGATATTTCTAATTATGAATATTTGTTCTCATCTGGTCATATTCTTCTGTTCGACTCAACACTTCCTTCTGTCTTAGCTTCTTACTGATTCCATTCTCTTTGTTTCTGACAGTCTCTGTCAGATTCTTTTTGTTTGTGCTAATCAACACCTCCTTTTGCCTTAACTTCCTACTAAATTGTTTCATACATATCCTCTCTTTTGTATTTTGGGAGCAGGCAATTCTAAACCTACTGTAATCAGCCAACTTTGCTACATACTGTGGCTGCCCCTTACTTACATTACTCTTTCCCTTCACCATGAGGTAAATATTAAATTGTTACATAGTACTGGATTCATGTATACAAACTGAATAGTACATAAGCATATATTCTACATATTTTCTATGATTAATTAACCCCTATATTCCAACACATCAGTGCGTAAGGACGCGCCTCCCTGGCTCGCATTGGGCATTCTCTCTTAAAATGTCTCTCCTTTTACAATGGTAGTGTGAGAGATGAGAAAAACTGATATTGCAATATGAACATGAAGAAATGAAGAAAATAAAATTGATACATAAGTAAATGAATGAAGCCAGTACAAACAACATGAGACATGGATATTAGAAGGCAGGAAGCTGACACTGTCTGACTAAGATAAGAATCTTGTAGAGAATCAGCAAGTTCACTAACTGAAGGAGATAAGGACAGACAATTGATGATAGAAGTAGAGTTAGTCTGAAGGAGATAAGGGTCTCCAAGCCCCAGATAGAATTAGCAAGGCTTGCATAAATAATTAGAAAACGTTAAACAGTATTAGCCAGTTCTACATATATAATTAGTAAGCCATACACAGATTTATCAAGTTATGCATATTTAATTAGTAAACCCTAGACAGGATTAGCGAACTCTGCATATGAAGGGACTGTAGCTCTGAGAGTTGGAAAGGTGTGAATGGGGACAAGGGCAAGGTTATGAATAAGGACAATGGGGATAATGACATGAGAAGACACCAACAGGATACCCCCTGGTCCTCCAAGTGCACAGAAACAGCACGTAGGCAGGCAGGATTGCCTAATGCCAAACCTCTCCAGCAGGAGGCAGAAGAATGTAAGGGGTGGGGGGGGGGGTTATTCCTATACTGAGATAAACTGCATAAAAGTTGGGTGAGCCCCAGTGTGTGTGTGTATTCCCAGGGTAAGGGGAAGCACCCAACTTTGCATTGTTGTTGTAATAAATGTTCTTTGTTCTCAATTTTTGTCTCGAGCAATTTCTTTAAAGGTACTTCTGTTTCTAACAGTAGCAAACTAATGCTCCTGTTTCCCAATTCCTACCGGGATTACCATGAGGTCCCGGGAACAGTAGTCGTCCCCGGAATTCCCCTTGTTAGAAACAGAAGTACTTTCACAGAATTTGCTCGAGATAAAAATTGAGAACAAAGAACATTTATTACAACAACAATGCAAAGTTGGGTGCTTCCCCTTTCCCTGGGAATACACACATACACTGGGGCTCACCCAACTTTTATACAGTTCATTTCAGTATAGGAATACCCTCCCCCTTACATTCTTCTGCCTCCTGGATAGGTTTGGCATTAGGCAATCCTGCCTACCTACGTGCTGTTTCTGTGAACTTGGAGGACCAGGGGGTATCCTGTCGGTGTCTCATCATGTCATTATCCTCATTGTCCTTATTCACAAACCTGTCTTTGTTCTAATTTACACCTTCCCGACCCTCAAGGGCTACAACCTCTTCATATGTAGAACTTGCTAATACTGTCTAGGGCTTACTAATTACATGTGCAAAACCTGCTAATTCTATCTAGGGCTAAGAAGACCCTTATCTTATTCAGACTAACTCTACTTCCTACATTCTATCCTTATCTCATTCATATGATGAACTTGCTGATTCTGTCTAAGTCTAGGAGATTCTTATCTTACTCAGACTGATTCTGCTTCCTACATTCTCATATCCATTTCTTATCCTATTCATACCAGCTTTATTCATTTACCCATATATCTATATTAGTTTCCTCATCTTCATATTTTTATATCAGTTTTACTCATCTCTCACAATCCTCTCTTTTAGATCAGTGATACTGATCTCTCAACTGAAATGTATTACTTGCAAACTTGGTCTTTTTCCCAGCTGGTCAGTAAACGAACTGCAGTCTCAGTATCATCAGACAGAATTTGGGAAACATACATCCTTTGGGTTATCGTGATCTGACGAGGGGTCTGTTGAATTAAATACTGCACACAAGTCTTTAGGCAGGGGAGCACCATAATGGCCAGAATAGCGAGTCCAGCTGCTATAAGGGCTGTGGGTATCAGACTCCAGTTACCCATAAAAAGTCTAGTCCATCCCACACCGGACCAAGGTTGCCAAGTCTGAACCTGGGCATGGGAAGATTTTCGAACTCCTGAAGAAGTGTCTTTAACCGCCTGACCGTTGTGAGCATTGTCATTAACCAGTCTTTCACAAACGCTGCCTTCAGCAGCCAACGAGTAATTGAGAGCCAGGCAGTTTTCTTGAACTGTGGCTCGTATCTGTCGTCTTTCTTCAGCCCATAAATTCAGGGCCATTGCTATCTGTTCGATGATGATGTCCAAGGCTGCCTGGAGTCTGATTAAACGATTTAAATGCCAAGCAGCTTTAGTAATCTGGAGCAGCTTACTTCGTTTACAGCTGGAACTCCCCTTACAGTGGTGGTTTTTTTAACATTCCGAATGTCTGTGTGACCCAAAGGATGCTTTACAGGAGACCAAGTTGGGGAGGGATGTTTCTTGTCTCTTAACCTGTGAGTTGCAGCCTGTCTGTGAACATTAGCATATGTATTAACTCTATCTCTGCCACATGTACAATCCTGACTACCATTCTGTCTGTCTTTGTCCCACCATCTCCTTTGTGGTATCCCTTTAAAACTCCTCTCTTTAATACCTGTAGAGGCCAAAATACAAATCAAATCTACCCCTCTAGAGCCGTTCTGTTCCCCTGGTCCATGTTGGGATCATATATTAACCCATTCCCCACTATGATTATACTTTATATCTATGCCCTGTCTACATTCTAAAGGTAAATAATTGTCACCTCTGCTGCCCCTATTCCAGGAGGACTTAATACATCGTGAGTAATTTAGGGATGTCCCAAAAATGGGGAACCGACAAGTAAACAATACAGTAAATGGTAAAAACAACATTACAGCATTTTTTCCCGGCGTAGTGTAACTTTCAGATCAAAAGTATGAAGGACTGCACGCCAGGTGGAGGGTAGATTATCAATGTCGTTAGTCTGTGGTTCAGCAGCTCGTGTAATTTGTTGGATGTGGCTCCATCCCTTTTCTTTCATTTGCATGGCAGTGTCTGTAATCAAAAGTACACAATAGGGGCCATCCCAGACAGGTTTTAGTTGCTGATCTTGCCATGCTTTTACATATACCCAATCACCAGGTTTAATAGAATGAATAGAATACTCCAGGGGTGGGCAGTAACAGCTGCATGTCTATTTTCTCCATGAGCGCAGCCTGTTTGGCAGCTGCATCTGCCTGTCTGTTCCCCTGTGCTTCAGGACTGTCACCACTTTGATGGCTCCGTACATGAACTACAGCTATTTCCTCAGGTAATGTAAGAGCATCTCGAGATTGGACAATTAAGTTTTCATGGATCAACTTTTGTCCTTTTCCAGTTATCATTCCCCGCTCATTCCAAATCTTCCAAAAGGTGTGCACTAAACCAAAAGCATACTCTGAGTCTGTGTAGATTGTGCCCACCTTGTTCTGTAGACCCTGGAGAGCTCTACAGAGGGCATACAATTCACAAGATTGTGCTGACCAATGACTGGGAAGGTGACCGGCTTTCATCACCACTCCTTCTTTCCCATCCATTACACTATACCCGCTATAGCGAGTGCCATCAATGCAACGAGAAGATCCATCAATAAACCACCTTTCACTGTCCTGTAAAGGCTCATCACTTAAATCCTCTCTAATTTTGGTCTGTAAATCCCCAGAGGGGGTGTGGGGATCTGGTGGGTCCGGCGGCAGCCCAGAGCTAGTGCATCCAGTGCAGGGATGCAGAGGTCCAGTGGGTCCAGTGCTGAAGTTCAAAGATACAGAGCAGATGTTGTTCATTCAGAAAAGGAATCATTTAATTTCCCTCTTTTCTTGCAAAAATAGAAATTGCAGGAGTTCCAGCAGTGGGGGTGGGGAGGGGATGAAGTCGGCTTACGGTTGGAAACCCCCTCCCTCAGGCCACAATTCCCTCCCACATGAGACGTCCCTCAGCCAAACCCCTCCAGCAGAGGAAAGACCAACAGGGGATCGGGTGAATTTCCCCCACAGTAGCCTTCCTGGGACCCTCCCTTTCACCCGGCGGGAGGCCTCTTGTCCCCTTCCACTCCACCCACCCTCACTGACCCTTCACCCCCTTACTGACCTTTCACCCCCCACTGACTCTTCACAAACCCACTGACCTTTCCCTCGCTCACCTTTGTGAGAGATGGGAAAATTGACCTAAAATTATGAACATGGAAGAAACTAAAGTTCATCAGTAAAATGGCTGTAACCAGTTCAAACAGGATAAGCTTGGGGCTTAGGATGCAGGAAAGCAGAGTCAGCACGATTAACATAAGAATCTTCTAGTCTTTGTGACAAGACCATAGGACTAAGATAAGGAATGGTAAGGTACAATAGAATGTAGGAAGTTGAGGTAGTCTGGATCAGATAAGGGTCTCCTAGCCCTGGACAGAAGTACCAAGTCATACATTTCTAATTAGCTAACCATACACAGATTTATACATATGAAATTAGCCAACCCTAGATAGAATGAGTCAACTCTGCATATCAAGAGACTGTAGCCCTGAGAATCAGGAAGGTGTGAATAAGGACAATGACATGAAGGGACACCGACAGGATACCCCCCCCTGGTTCTCCAAGTATACTCAAATTGCACGTAGGCAGGCAGGATTGCCTAATGCCAAACCTTTCCAGCAGGAGGCAGAAGAATGTAAGGGGGAGGGTATTCCTACACTGAAATCAACTGTATAAAAGTTGGGTGAGCCCCAGTGTCTGTGTGTATTCCCAGGGTAAGGGGAAGCACCCAACTTTGCATTGTTGTAGTAATAAATGTTCTTTGTTCTCAATTTTTGTCTCGAGCAATTTCTTTAAAGGTACTTTAATTCCTAACAAATGGGGGCTCGTCCGGGATCACACTCCCTCCACTGACAGAGTACCCCGACGACGAGAGTAGGTGCACCCCGGCTGATTCAGCTGGACTCACGGGCGACGGGTGGCTGGTCAGTGGAAGAAGCGAGTGATATCCGAGAAGAGGCATTGAGAACAAACGGCGGAAGGACGCGCGCTAGAGCAGTACTGCCAGAACTCGGTAAGAGTATTTTACTTGTTCCTAAGTATGGGAATAGCGGGCAGTAGAGATGAGAGTCCTGACACAGGACGTGACCACCAGATAGCTACGTACAGCCCGCTTGGGATGATGTTATCTGAGTGGGGCACAGGAAAGACCCGCGGTAAAGACAGACTAGCGGGCAGTAGAGATGAGAGTCCTGACACAGGACGTGACCACCAGATAGCTACGTACAGCCCGCTTGGGATGATGTTATCTGAGTGGGGCACAGGAAAGACCCGCGGTAAAGACAAACTGACGACGGTCAGGTATTGTTGTAATGAATGGGTGGGATACCCGGTTAAAGGGAGCTCCGTGTACTGGCCAAAATTCGGATCCGAGGATGAATGGATGTGTGAAGTTTGAACTTATGGCTCTATCAAAACCAGCCAGACAATGTTGAGAGCAGGGAATATGCAGCCTGCTGGCTCAAGGGATCCATTGAACAGCTGGTTTTGAATGAGAAAGAATTCAGGAATAAGAGAGAGGAGGAACCTCTTGTCCCTGAACCACAGGGTTGGGATGTGTTACATTCCCTCCCTCCACCTTATGTTCCTCCTATGCCGGCTCCTATCTTTCCTTCCCCTCCTATTGCCTACCCTTCTGCACCTTCCCCACCTCCCCCACCACTAGAGAAGAGAGAAGAGAGCAGGAGTGGTATGATAACTTGCTCACAAAGCACTCGATTACCACCTCTGTTGGCAGGAGAGAGAGGTAACTTTAATTCAGAACAGCGTGAGACTCTTCAGGAAGAAAGGGCAGAACCCTTTGATTCATTTCCCAGGGAGCAGGAACCCAGACCTAATAAGCCAGAAACCAATTGGATGAGACCACTGCGGGAAGTTCCCATGGGAGAGGGTCTCGGTTTCGTAAATGTGCCCCTGACCAGTACTGAAGTGTGTAACTTTAAGAAAGAACTGACCTCCCTGATAGAAGATCCCCAGGGATGTGCCGAACAGTTAGACCAATTTTTGGGACCAAATATATATACAATATGGGGGTCTCGACATAGAATCCCCAGCAGGGGAACAATTGGTACTAACAGGTTTTGTTACCAACTCAGCCCCAGACATTAAGAGAAAATTACAAAAGACAGAAAATTGGCATGAGCAGGGAATAACCCAGCTTCTACAGATCACACATGTCCAGACATCTGAGGATAAGCAGAAAGCAAAGGCTAACATTTTGATGCAAGCAGTTAAAGTAATAGTAGATGAGTAACATGGAAAAGGCAGGGACTGTGTGCCAGCTCCTGAATGTTGGGAGAAGTGCAGGGAGTGGGAGAGTAGAGACCAGAGATAATTTCATAAATCACGACTTCCCACTTCAGTCACTGACCAATATTGATTAAAATTCATGCTAAAAATTAAATGTCATAAATGATCGTTTTTCAATACTGTAGAATTAGCGAATTTAACTACCAATTAATTCCAATTTATGAAATAAATTGTATTTAAATGTGATTTTGCACAGGGAGTACCTGAGAGTTGAGTGATGTTATAACATTTGCAGGGAGAAATGTTTGCGCAAATAGGGTGAGTTCTATACATCTTAACTTTAAGTGTATGTGAGATAAAGAAAGGATCTGATGTGTAAAGTGGCTGGATCAGCCAGTTGAAGGGGGAGTGTGCATGTCCCTTTAAGTGCACTGTGGCACTTGAAATTGAGGCTTCAGGCTCTTGTCTTGCAGTTAGAGGTATGGAGCCCTATCAACACATTTAATACATTTCTTCTACACATTCAGCAGTCAAGGTCCGTGAGTTTAAAGATCACCCACCTCTGGAGAATAAAGATACCTCTGGGGATTCCTATGGGGATTCCTATAAGTTTAATCATTCATTTCTCTGGTGCATTTTCCTCTGGAGTGAAATTAATGCCTCAGCACAATTTCTCTGTATTGCCGCTGTTATTTAATTCATGATAACTTTCCCCCATTCATCAGGTTTATATTTAAATCCGGTAGTGCGGAAGTTACATTGTAAATAATCACGGAGGTAAACCCTGCGCAACTGGATTCAGCTTAATGGAGAAATAGACCTGCGAACTGGTCTATGGTGCTGTGTGAGTACTGCAATAGGTGAAATATGATTTAAATTGGTGGCATAGTTCAGAACAATTGGGTGCATAAGAATAATAATATCATTAAGAACTCACAGATCTTGTACCAGATGCTATTCAGTACATCTTGACTTAAGGACTGGAGAAATTGGCATGTTAGAATGAGATTGGCATGGTACCAATATTTCTTGATTCAATAATGACTCCACAAGCTCCAGGATTCATGCAGCAGAACTTTTAAGTGGAATATAATAGAAACTAGCCTGTACTTAAATTATTGTGTGTGCAATCCTCATAAGAACATCTTTTAACTTTTTTTTGGTGCCTGTTTTACAGACTGTTTTAAATAAGGCCAGCTCCTGTGAGCTGTGGCACAAGGCATTTTACTTAAGGCAGAACTAAAGGTTGAATATGTTTCAAGTTCTCTTGCAGGGGCTCTTGTGCTGCAATGTCTGTTATGTACTCACTCTAACAAATTGGAGGGTTGTGCCCCATACAGACAAGCAGCTCCAACTGCATTTTAATAAGGTCTAACATATTCAAAACCCATGCAAATATGGTTTGTGTTTCATTTTACAATTTTTACACTAACACAAAGGAAAGTCAGATTGTTATTCATTTTATTAAAATCTAGTGATTGGTTATATGTAAAAGCATGGCAAGAGGATCAACTAAAACCTGCCTGGGATGGTCCCTTCTGTGTACTTTTAATTACAGACACCGCAGTAAGAACAAGAGAGAAAGGCTGGACCCACATTCAAAGAATTAATGACAAAGTGCCATAATGTTACAATTTTATTCGTTTTTTTAATGGTTTATTCAGTTTTGTGTATTTTATTGCTGTTTTCAATGAGCTTTACATTTATCGTGGTTTATTCAGTTTTGTGTATTTTATTGCTGTTTTCAATGAGCTTTACATTTATCGTGGTTTATTCAGTTTTGTGTATTTTATTGCTGTTTTCAATGAGCTTTACATTTTTCGTGGTTTATTCAGTTTTGTGTATTTTATTGCTGTTTTCAATGAGCTTTACATTTATCGTGGTTTATTCAGTTTTGTGTATTTTATTGCTGTTTTCAATGAGCTTTACATTTATTGTGGTTTTATTCAGTTCTTCTTGCATTTTATTGCAGTTTTCAATGAGCTTTACATTTATTGTGGTTTTATTCAGTTCTTCTTGCATTTTATTGCAGTTTTCAATGAGCTTTACATTTTTTGTGTTTTATTAAGTTCTTATTGTATTTTAATGAGCTTACTTGTATTCTTCATTGTTGTTTACTAATTTCTTTGGAATATTGTTCGTTAATGTTTTAAGCCCCCCTGGAATAGGGGCAGCAGAGGTTACAATTCAGCTCCTTTAGAATGTAGACAGGGCATAGATTTAATGTATAGTCATAATGGGATATAAGGGATCCCAATACGGACCAGGGGAATTAAACAGCTTTAGTGGAGTACTCTCGATGTTTTAAGTACTTCTGGAGAAGGGGTAGCAGAGGTTACAGATTGTACTGTTTTACAGGCTAGAGAGGGCATAGAGGCAAGGTATTTAGAATACGGATCAGGGAAACACAGTGGGGATAGGCAGTCACACAGTGAGGCACCTGTGTACACAGACTAACCGCAAAACAAACAATGTACATTTCACACAAAGGGGGAAACTAACAAGCTAACCGCAAAACAAACAGACACTTCACACAACCACGAGACACATAATCCCCCACCTGGCTCTCTCTCTCTGATCATCCCTGAAGGGGAACACCTGTTTTCAGGGAGCTGCTGCTCATCTGGTGCTTATATAACGTGGAAAGGAGCGAAGTAGAGTGCAGGGTGTCAAAATCCTCACAAAGGACATTGGATTGTACATGTAGCAGAGAGAGAGAGAGAGTTGACACATATGCTAATGTACACAGACAGGCTGCAACTCACAAGTTCAATGAATGTTAGCAGACAAGCTGCAACACACAGTTAAATCACAAGAAACAATCCCCCCCCAGCTTGGTCTCTTTTCATCACCCCATGAAAGGGAGCACCAGTTTCCAACAACGTGAGCTGCTTGACACTTTAATATCAGGCTCCAAACAGCCTTCGGAGATCGGTGGCCCTAGGGTTCGGGGCTGAAGGGGACATCAGATACTAGCCACAATCAAACGGAACCGCCTGACTACTGCTACTCGTTCGCTGCTGAAGGCAGCGCTTCTCATAGACTGCGACTCGTTCGCTGCTGAACGCAGCGCCTCTCACAGACTTCGTCGGGACAACACTTACAAAGGTCGTGTGCTTCAAAGACACTGCTTCCATATTTCAACGTATGGGATGGACTAGACTCTTTACTGAGAACTGGAGCCTGATACTCCAAACCCTAATAAGCAGCTGGACTCACTCCCCTGACCTTCATGGTGCTCCCCTACCTAAAGACTTTACACAGACATTACAATTCGGTTATTGACCAGCTGGGTAAAACTACACCTTACACTTGAAAGATCAGTGTTACTGATCTAAAAGAAAAGTGAGGAGGGGGGGGGGATCAGTCACACTGACACTAGTAACCAAAGATCAGTAACACTGATCATGGTGAAAGATCAGTATTACTGATCTAAAAGAAAAGTGAGGATTGTGAGAGATGGGAAAATTGACCTAAAATTATGAACATGGAAGAAACTAAAGTTCATCAGTAAAATGGCTGTAACCAGTTCAAACAGGATAAGTTTGGGGCTTAGGATGCAGGAAAGCAGAGTCAGCACGATTAACATAAGAATCTTCTAGTCTTTGTGACAAGACCATAGGACTAAGATAAGGAATGGTAAGGTACAATAGAATGTAGGAAGTTGAGGTAGTCTGGATCAGATAAGGGTCTCCTAGCCCTGGACAGAAGTACCAAGTCATACATTTCTAATTAGCTAACCATACACAGATTTATACATATGAAATTAGCCAACCCTAGATAGAATGAGTCAACTCTGCATATCAAGAGACTGTAGCCCTGAGAATCAGGAAGGTGTGAATAAGGACAATGACATGAAGGGACACCGACAGGATACCCCCCCCTGGTTCTCCAAGTATACTCAAATTGCACGTAGGCAGGCAGGATTGCCTAATGCCAAACCTTTCCAGCAGGAGGCAGAAGAATGTAAGGGGGAGGGTATTCCTACACTGAAATCAACTGTATAAAAGTTGGGTGAGCCCCAGTGTCTGTGTGTATTCCCAGGGTAAGGGGAAGCACCCAACTTTGCATTGTTGTAGTAATAAATGTTCTTTGTTCTCAATTTTTGTCTCGAGCAATTTCTTTAAAGGTACTTTAATTCCTAACACCTTTCACTACTCACTCACCCTTCACCCCAATGACCTTTCAACCCCCTCGCTGACCTTTCACCTCTATTGCTGACACCACCCCACCACTGACCCTAACCCTAACCCTTTACCCCCTCTAACCATCCCTACTGATGCTTCAACCCTGTTGACTCTTCACCCCTTTGCTGACCCTTCATGACCCCACTGATGTTTCACCCCCTCACTGACCACCCCTACTGACCCTTCACCCCCCTTAATGACCCTTCACCACCTCACTAACCAACCCCTACTGACCCTTCACCCCTTGCTGACACTTCACCCATTCACCCCCAACTAACCATACCCTACTGACCTTTCACCCCCTCACTAACCATCCCCTACTGTCCCTTCACCCCCTGCTGACCCTTCACCCCTCACTAACCACACCCTACTGACTTGTCACCTCCCTTGCTGACCACCCCTGCTGACCCTTCACTGCCCTCAATGACCCTTCACCCCCTCACTAACCATCCCTACTGATGCTTCAAACCCTGTTGACTCTTCACCCCTTTGCTGACCCTTCACTACCCCACTGACGTTTTACCCCCTCACTGACCACCCCTACTGACCCTTCACCCCCCTCAATGACCCTTCACCCTTCACTAACCACCCCTACTGACCCTTCACCCACTGCTGACCCTTCGCCCTTCACAAACCACACCCTACTGACCCGTCACCTCCCTTGCTGACCACCCCTTACTGACCCTTCACCCTCTCGCTGACCCTTCACCCTATGCCACCTCTCCCAGCCAATTAGAGTCCATGCTGGGGTTTGGTGTGACACTCCCCAGAGCTGGGGTCAGAGGGTGGGGGAGGGGCTGCGTTCCATGACCTTCTCCGGCCCTTCTCGAGATTAGCTGTCCGGGTTTTCCAACATCTCCTGGATCGGGGGGGGCATCGGTCCCGGAATTTCCATCTTCAGGCTGACGAGGTGCTCAGCACCTATATGTTGGGGCAGGGAGGGGAGCGAGAAGAGAGGGATGGGAGAGAAAGGAGAGAGAGAGAGAGAGAGAGAGAGAGAGAGAGAGAGAGAGAGAGAGAGAGAGAGAGAGAGAGAGAGAGAGAGAGAGGGGAGAGGGAGAGAGAGGGGAGAGAGGAAGAGAGAGGGGGAGAGATGGAGAGAGAGAAGAGAGAGGGGGAGAGAGAGGGAAGAGGGGAAGGGGAGAGGGAGAGAGAGGGATGAGGGAGGGGAAAAAGAGAGGGGAGAGGGGAGGGGGGAGAGAGAGCAATGTTATCTGAAAGAGAAACAGGCCCTTCGGCCCATGATGTCACTGCTGACCCTTGTCCCTGTCGACACTGCCCCAACGTGCCCACATCAGGACCCTCTGTTCCTTGCCTGTTCAACAGTCTGACTAAATGCCCGTTAAACCCAGTGACTGTATCTGATTCCACCCCCTTCTCTGGCCGTCAGATCCAGATACCAAACACTCTCTGTGTGAAAACACTTCCCCCTCGGGTCCCCTTTAAATCTCCTTTCCCCTCCCCTTAAACCTGTCCCTCTTATTTTTGATCCCATGACACTGGAGAAAAGGCACCCCCACCTCGTCCTCCGAGAAACGCATCCCAATGTGGGCTCCATCCACCTCCCTCCCCGTGTTCGATGCGAGAGACACTCACCTTTGGCGCTGATCCTGCGCAGGTCAGTGATCTTCATCAGCATGCGCGGGAAGACACCGGACTGGTCGGGACGTTGGGTTCGCACGTACAACTTCAGTGCCTCCAGCAGCGGTTCCTGCAACCGATCAACTCGGCCTGGCTCCTCTAGATCCATACGGTCTGTAGGAAGGGAAGCATGGAAAACAATAGACAATAGACAATAGACAATAGGAGCTGGAGTAGGCCATTTGGCCCCTCGGGCCAGCACCGCCATTTTAGATCATGGCTGATCATTACCATCAGTACCCCTTTCCAGCCTTATCCCCATAACCCTTAACTCCGTTACCCACAAGAGTCTTATCTAACTCTCTTTTGAACATAGTCAGCGAATCCGCCTCTACCACCCTCTGTGGCAGAGCATTCCACAGATTCACACTTCTCTGGGTAAAAAAATACTTTCTCATCTCCGTCCTAAAGGGCCTACCCTGTATTCTTAAAGTATGCCCTCTCGTCCTCGTCTCCCCCATCATTGGGAACAAGTAATCAGACTTCACCTTGTCTATCCCCCTGATGATTTTGTATACCTCAATCATGTCCCCCCTCATCCTTCTAAACTCCAATGGATACAAGTCCAGTTTTTCTAGCCTTGCTGCATATGACAACCCTGCCATCCCTGGAACTAACCTTGTAAATCTGCGCTGCACACCCTCTATAGCTAGTATGTCCTTCCTCAAGTTTGGAGACCAGAACTGGACACAATTCTCCAGGTGGGGTCTCACCAGGGCCCTGTATAACTGCAGAAGGGCGTCTCTGTTCCTATACTCCAATCCCCTATTTATGAAAGCCAACATTCCATTTGCCTTCTTCACAGCTTTCTGAACCTGCATGCTAGCCTTCAGTGACCGGTGAACAAGTACACCCAGATCCATTTGCACTTCCCCACTCCCTAGCTTGTCTCCATTTAAATAATACTCAGCTTTCCTATTACTTCCCCCAAAATGAATAACCTCACATTTGTTCACATTGAAATTCATCTTCCATTTAGCCGCCCACTCCTCCAGCCTGTCCAAGTCCCTCTGCATTTTCCTTACATCCTCCTCACACCCCACACCGCCACCCAGTTTAGTGTCATCTGCAGATTTCCTCATGTTATTTATAATCCCCTCATCCAAATCATTAACATAAATTACAAACAACTGAGGACCCAACACCGATCCCTGAGGCACTCCACTCGTCACATCCTGCCATTCTGAAAAAGACCCATTTACTCCAACCCTTTGTTTCCTTGGGCATTCTTGGGAGGGGGGATCTGTAGAATACCACGTATCCTCTCTGGACTTATTTTCATAGTTCCCTGACTTACCAGATGACCTAAGTATTTAACTTCTGATTGAACAAATTGTAATTTGGATTCGCTCACCCTGAGACCCTTATTCTCCAGAAAATTTAAAAGTTCAACAGTATACTGTTTAACTAATTCGTACGTTTTTCCCGTAATTAACAAATCATCAATATATTGTATCAACTGACAATTCTCTCTCCCCGAGGGGCCTCGTCTAGTATTTGTTCTAAGACCTGGCTGAATAAATTTGGCGATTCTGTAAAGCCCCGGGGAAGGACCGTCCACCGGTATTGATTCTTACATCCAGTAAAAGGATTTTCCCGTTCAAAGGCAAACATGTCTCTTCTCTCTGTTGCTAACGGACAGGTCCAGAAAGCATCTTTGAGGTCAATCACATTAAACCATTTACTATGGGGATCGATTTTACCCATTATTGTATAGTGATGAGGTACAACCGGGTGATGGGTGAGAATAATTTTGTTCAGCTCCCTCAAGTCCTACACTAATCGATAGGTACCGTCTGGTTTTTGGACAGGTAAAATTGGGGTATTAAAAGGTGACATACAAGGTTCGAGTATACCATCTTTCACCAACTGGTCAATTACTGGCTGCAGCCCCTTTCGGCCAGCCATCGGAATTGGATACCGTTTTCGTCTAATTACTTGTTCAGTATCTTTTAAAGTAACTTGCAGGGGAGGAATATCTAACACTCCTCTATTGCCTCTTTCTGCTCATACTCCAGGATTTATTAGTTCTCGATCTTCCTCGCTTAATACATATAATTTAAACCTGATACCTGATTCCTGTGGTCTGGTGCCGATAGCCAATTGGTCCTGTAAATCTCGTCCTAACAAACAAACTCCAGCTTGGGGAACTAGTAAAATATCTTCTTATTACCTTTTCTCCCATTTGTATTCTTACATCTCTTAATGCAGGGACTGTAAAGTCTCTTCCTCCTACTCCCGAAATCATCACGGTCCCCTCTATCTTAACACCCTCGGGTGGTTGTAAAATACTAGACCGGGCTGCCCCAGAATCTACTCAAAAGGTCATCTTGTCACTGTGGGGTTCTATGCTTAAATTTACCAATGGTTCTCCGTGCAGCCCCACAGTGTGTATTGACTGAGAACCGTGACCCCCCCTATTCATAATCTGCTTCCATCCGTCGGACTCTGGCTTTACCCTACCCTTAATTTAGTCTATGTGTCGTCTGAGTCCAGCATGTTTGTTAAATGAAGTGATAGGAGAATCAGTTTATTACACAGCATAAGAATAAAGCTTAACAGAGTTCTGGTTCAGTCGTTAGTTCATAGGTCACCTGCACAGTGAGCTATTCCCCAAGACTGACCTCTACTGTCCAGTCTCTATAGCTCAACCTTATACAGAACAAAAGTTGGTTTTCTTTGCTAGATTTCTTGCATAAGTTTTATCACAAGCAATTTCCTGCTCTGCAGTTATCTGGGCTGTAGAGCTCCCATCTTTTTTTTTAAATCCTCAAGGTCAGAATATCCTGTTGTTTTGATCAGAAATCAATTCATACCTCAGATATTTCTAATTATTTCTTTGTTCTCATCTGGCCATATTCTTCTGTTCTACTCAACACCTCCTTCCGTCTTAGCTTCTTACTGATTCCATTCGCTTTGTTTCTGACAGTCTCTGTCAGGATTCTTTTTGTTTGTGCGAATCAACACCTCCTTTTGCCTTAACATTCCTACTAAATTGTTTCATACATATCCTCTCTTTTGTATTTTGGGAGCAGGCAATTCTAAACCTACTGTAATCAGCCAACTTTGCTACATACTGTGGCTGCCCCTTACTTACATTACTCTTTCCCTTCACCATGAGGTAAATATTAAATTGTTACATAGTACTGGATTCATGTATACAAACTGAATAGTACATAAGCATATATTCTACATATTTCCTATGATTAATTAACCCCTATATTCCAACACATCAGTGCGTAAAGTTGCGTCTCCCTGGCTTGCATTGGGCATTCTCTCTTAAAATTACACACCTCCGGACTAGTCAGGGGCACATTTACAAAACCGAGACCCCCTCCCATGGGAACTTTCCGTAAAGGTCTCATCCAGTTAGTTACTGGCTTATTATGTCTAGGTTCCTGCTGTCTGGGAAATGAATCAAAGGGTTTTGCCCTTTCTTCCCAGAAGGCCTCACACTGCTCTGAATTAAAGTCGCCTCTCTCTCTTGTCAATTGAGGTGGTAATCGAGTACTTTGTGAAGGGTCATCAAACCACCCCTACTTTCTTCTCCTTTCTTTAGCTGTGGGGGAGGAGGGGAAGGTGCAGAAGGGTAGAGCATGGTGGGGGGGGGGGGAAAGATAGGAGCCGGCATAGGAGGAGCATAAGGTGGAGGAACGGAATATAACACATCCCATCCTTGTGTTTCATGGACAAAAGGTTCCTCATCTCTCTTGTCCTCGCATTCGTTTTCATTCAAAACCAGTTGATCAAACGATCCCCTGAGCCAGCAGGCTGCATATTCCCTGCTCTCAAGATTATCTCTTTGGTTTTGATAGAGCCAAATGTTCAATGCTTGACACATCCAGTCATCCTCGGATCCGAGCTTTGGCCAATATACAGAGCTCCCTTTAATATACAGAGCTCCCCTTAATATACAGAGCTCCCCTTAATATACAGAGCTCCCCTTAATCGGGCTTTTAACCCATTCCAAACAACAATACCTGACCATGGTCAGTTTGTCCTTCCCACGGGTTCTCCCCGCACCTCAATCAGATAACATTAATCCTAACGGACTTTGCTTGGTTATCTGATCCTCTCATCCTTCACTAGGACTCTCTTCCTTACTACTCACACCTCCCATACTAACAGGTAAGTAAAATTTCTCTTACCGAGATCCAGTAGCTAGTTCTAGCGCGCTTCCTTAACGTCCTCTCGTTGTTTGTTCTCAATGCCTCTTCTCGGATATCACTCCCTTCATCCACTGACCAGTCACCCTTCGTCCGTGAGTCCAGCTGAATCAGCTGGGGTGCACCAACCCCCGTCGTCGGGCACTCTGTCAGTGGAGGGAGTGTGATCCTGGACAAGCCCCCATTTGTTAGAAACAGAAGTACCTTCACAAAATTTGCTCGAGACAAAAATTGAGAACAAAGAACATTTATTGTACAACAATGCAAAGTTGGGTGCTTCCCCTTACCCTGGGAATACACACATACACTGGGGCTCACCCAACTTTTATACAGTTTATTTCAGTATAGGAATACCCTCCCCCTTACATACTTCTGCCTCCTGGATAGGTTTGGCATTAGGCAATCCTGCCTACGTGCTGTTTCTGTGAACTTGGAGGACCAGGGGGTATCCTATCAGTGTCCATCATGTCATTTTCCTTATTGTCCTTATTCACAAACCTTCCCAACTCTCAAGGTTACAACCTCTTCATATGTAGAACTGGCTAATTCTGTCTAGGGCTTACTAATTACATATGCAAAACCTGCTAACTCTATCTAGGGCTAGAAGACCCTTATCTTATTCAGACTAACTCTACTTCCTACATTCTAATATCCATTTCTTATCCTGTTCATACTGGCTTTATTCATTTACCCATATATCTATATTAGTTTCCTCATCTTCATATTTTTATATCAGTTTTACTCATCTCTCACACCCTCTCCCCTTGCCCCTGCTCTGGTCTCTACTCTCCCACTCCCGGAGCTCCTCCCAATGTCCAGGAGCTGGCACACAGCCCCTACCCTTTCCTTGCTGTCCCTCCACGACTTCCTTGACTGCCTGCATCAAAATCTTAGCCTTTCCTTTCTGTTTATTGGGCATTCTCTCTTAAAATTACGCACCTCCGTACTAGTCAGGGGCACATTTACAAAACCGAGACCCCCTCCCATGGGAACTTCCCGTAAAGGTCTCATCCAGTTAATTTCTGGCTTATCCTCTCCTTTATAATGTCTAGATTCTTGCTCTCCGGGAAATGAATCAAAGGGTTCTGCCCTTCCCTCCCGGAGGGTCTCACACTGTTTTGAATCAAAGTCTCCTCCCTCTCTTGTCAATTGAGGTGGTAATCTAGTACTTTGTGAACAGGTCATCATACCCCTACTTTCTTCTCCTTTCTTTAGCTGAGGAGGATGTTAGAAATTAAAGTACCTTTAAAGAAATTGCTCGAGACAAAAATTGAGAACAAAGAACATTTATTACTACAACAATGCAAAGTTGGGTGCTTCCCCTTACCCTGGGAATACACACACACACTGGGGCTCACCCAACTTTTATACAGTTGATTTCAGTGTAGGAATACCCTCCCCCTTACATTCTTCTGCCTCCTGCTGGAGAGGTTTGGCATTAGGCAATCCTGCCTGCCTACGTGCAATTTCAGTATACTTGGAGAACCAGGGGGGGTTATCCTGTCGGTGTCCCTTCATGTCATTGTCCTTATTCACACCTTCCTGATTCTCTGGGCTACAGTCTCTTAATATGCAGAGTTGACTCATTCTATCTAGGGTTGGCTAATTTCATATGTATAAATCTGTGTATGGTTAGCTAATTAGAAATGTATGACTTGGTACTTCTGTCCAGGGCTAGGAGACCCTTATCTGATCCAGACTACCTCAACTTCCTACATTCTATTGTACCTTACCATTCCTTATCTTAGTCCTATGGTCTTGTCACAAAGGATAGAAGATTCTTATGTTAATCGTGCTGACTCTGCTTTCCTGCATCCTAAGCCCCAAACTTATCCTGTTTGAACTGGTTTCAGCCATTTTACTGATGAACTTTAGTTTCTTCCATGTTCATAATTTTAGATCAATTTTCCCATCTCTCACAAGGAGGAGGGGAAGGTGCAGAAGAGTAGAGCATAGGAGAGAGGGGAAAGATAGGAGCCGGCATAGGAGGAGCATAAGGTGGAGGAAGGGAATGTAACACATCCCATCCTTGTGTTTCAGGGACAAAAGGTTCCTTATCTTTCTTGTCCTTGCATTCCTTTTCATTCAAAACCAGTTGATCAAATGATCCCCTGAGCCAGCAGGCTAATATTTTGATGCAGGCAGTCAAGTAAGTCGTGGAGGGACAACAAGGAAAGGGTAGGGGCTGTGTGCCAGCTCCTGGACATTGGGAGGAGCTCCAGGAGTGGGAGAGTAGAGACCAGAGCAGGGGCAAGGGTAGAGGGGAATTCCGGGGACAACGACTGTTCCCGGGACCTCGTGGTAATCCCAGTAGGAAATGGGAAACAGGAGCATTAGTTTGCTACCATTGTAAAAGGAGGGACATTTTAAGAGAGAGTGCCCAATGCAAGCCAGGGAGACGCGACCTTACGCACTGATGTGTTGGAATATAGGGGTTAATTAATCATAGAAAATATGTAGAATATATGCTTATGTACTATTCAGTTTGTATACATGAATCCAGTACTATGTAACAATTTAATATTTACCTCATGGTGAAGGGAAAGAGTAATGTAAGTAAGGGGCAGCCACAGTATGTAGCAAAGTTGGCTGATTACAGTAGGTTTAGAATTGCCTGCTCCCAAAATACAAAAGAGAGGATATGTATGAGACAATTTAGTAGGACTGTTAAGGCAAAAGGAGGTGTTGATTAGCACAAACAAAAAGAATCCTGACAGAGACTGTCAGAAACAAAGCGAATGGAATCAGTAAGAAGCTAAGACGGAAGGAGGTGTTGAGTAGAACAGAAGAATATGGCCAGATGAGAACAAATATTCATAATTAGAAATATCTGGGGTATGAATTGATTTCTGGTCAAAACAACAGGATATTCTGACCTTGAGGATTTAAAAAAAAAGATGGGAGCTCTACACCCCAGATAACTGCAGAGCAGGAAATTGCTTGTGATAAATCTTATGCAAGAAATCTAGCAAAGAAAGCCAACTTTTGTTCTGTATAAGGTTGAGCTATATAAACTGTAGAGCCTGGACAGTAGAGGTCAGTCGGGGAATAGCTCACTGTGCAGGTGACCTATGAACTAACGACTGAACCAGAGCTCTGTTAAGCTTTATTCTTATGCTGTGTAATAAACTGATTCTCCTATCACTTCATTTAACAAACACGCTGGACTCAGACGACACATAGACTAAATTAAGGGTAGGGTAAAGCCAGAGTCCGACGGATGGAAGCAGATTATGAATAGGGGGGGTCACGGTTCTCAGTCAATACACACCGTGGGGCTGCACGGAGAACCATTGGTAAATTTAAGCATAGAACCCCACAGTGACAAGATGACCTTTTGAGTAGATTCTGGGGCAGCCCGGTCTAGTATTTTACAACCACCCGAGGGTGTTAGGATAGAGGGGACAGTGATGATTTCGGGAGTAGGAGGAAGAGATTTTACGGTCCCTGTATTGAGAGATGTAAGAATACAAATGGGAGAAAAGGTAATAACAGGATATTTTACTAGTTACCCAAGCTGGAGTTTGTTTGTAAGGACGAGATTTACAGGACCAATTGGCTATCGGCACCAGACCACAGGAATCAGGTATCGGGGTTCAATTGTATGTAATAAGCAAGGAAGATCGAGAACTAATAAATCCTGGAGTATGGGCAGAAAGAGGCAATAGAGGAGTGTTAGATATTCCTCCCCTGCAAGTTACTTTAAAAGATCCTGAGCAAGTAATTAGACGAAAGCAGTATCCAATTCCTATGGCTGGTCGAAAGGGGCTGCAGCCAGTAATTGACCATTTGGTGAAAGATGGTATACTCGAACCTTGTCTTTCTTTGGCTCGGCTTCGCGGACGAAGATTTATTGAGGGGGTAAAAAGTCCACGTCAGCTGCAGGCTCGTTTGTGGCTGACAAGTCCGATGCGGGACAGGCAGACACGGTTGCAGCGGTTGCAGGGGAAAATTGGTTGGTTGGGGTTGGGTGTTGGGTTTTTCCTCCTTTGCCTTTTGTCAGTGAGGTGGGCTCTGCGGTCTTCTTCAAAGGAGGTTGCTGCCCGCCAAACTGTGAGGCGCCAAGATGCACGGTTTGAGGCGTTATCAGCCCACTGGCGGTGGTCAATGTGGCAGGCACCAAGAGATTTCTTTAGGCAGTCCTTGTACCTTTTCTTTGGTGCACCTCTGTCACGGTGGCCAGTGGAGAGCTCGCCATATAACACGATCTTGGGAAGGCGATGGTCCTCCATTCTGGAGACGTGACCCATCCAGCGCAGCTGGATCTTCAGCAGCGTGGACTCGATGCTGTCGACCTCTGCCATCTCGAGTACTTCGACGTTAGGGATGAAAGCGCTCCAATGGATGTTGAGGATGGAGCGGAGACAACGCTGGTGGAAGCGTTCTAGGAGCCGTAGGTGATGCCGGTAGAGGACCCATGATTCGGAGCCGAACAGGAGTGTGGGTATGACAACGGCTCTGTATACGCTTATCTTTGTGAGGTTTTTCAGTTGGTTGTTTTTCCAGACTCTATTGTGTAGTCTTCCAAAGGCGCTATTTGCCTTGGCGAGTCTGTTGTCTATCTCATTGTCGATCCTTGCATCTGATGAAATGGTGCAGCCGAGATAGGTAAACTGGTTGACCGTTTTGAGTTTTGTGTGCCCGATGGAGATGTGGGGGGGCTGGTAGTCATGGTGGGGAGCTGGCTGATGGAGGACCTCAGTTTTCTTCAGGCTGACTTCCAGGCCAAACATTTTGGCAGTTTCCACAAAGCAGGACGTCAAGCGCTGAAGAGCTGGCTCTGAATGGGCAACTAAAGCGGCATCGTCTGCAAAGAGTAGTTCACGGACAAGTTTCTCTTGTGTCTTGGTGTGAGCTTGCAGGCGGCTCAGATTGAAGAGACTGCCATCCGTGCGGTACCGGATGTAAACAGCGTCTTAATTGTTGGGGTCTTTCAGAGACTGCCATCCGTGCGGTACCGGATGTAAACAGCGTCTCGAACGTTGTATGTCACCTGTTAATACCCCAATTTTACCTGTCCAAAAACCAGACGGTACCTATCGATTAGCGCAGGACTTGAGGGAGCTGAACAAAATTATTCTCACCCGTCACCCGGTTGTACCTAATCCCTTTACAATAATGGGTAAAATTGATTCCCATAGTAAATGGTTTAGTGTGATTGACCTCAAAGATGCTTTCTGGACCTGTCCATTAGCAACAGAGAGATGAGACATGTTTGCCTTTGAATGGGAAAATTCCTTTTACTGGATGTAAGAATCAATACCGGTGGACTGTCCTTCCCCAGGGCTTTACAGAATCACCAAATTTATTCGGTCAGGTCTTAGAACAAATATTAGATGAGGCTCCTCGGAGAGAGAATTGTCAGTTGATACAATATGTTGATGATTTGTTAATTACGAGAACAACTTACGAATTAGTTAAACAGTATACTGTTGAACGTTTGAATTTTTTGGAGAATAAGGGTCTCAGGGTGAGCGAATCCAAATTACAATTTGTTCAATCAGAAGTTAAATACTTTGGTCATCTGGTAAGTCAGGGAACTAGGAAAATAAGTCCATAGAGGAGACGTGGTATTCTACAGATCCCCCCTCCCAAGAATGACCAAGAACTTAGGAAATTCCTTGGTTTAGTGGGATACTGTAGAATCTGGATTGAAAATTATTCTGGCCTGGTCAGATTTCTCTATGATAAACTCTAGGGGGCGAAGCTGTTGTCTGGACAGAGGAAGAGATTAAAGATTTTAACTTGGTGAAACAGCGCCTTATTAGTGCCCCAGTGTTGGCTTTACCCAACCTAAATAAGCCATTTGACCAATATACCAATGCGAAAGGAGGTGTAGCCAATCAGCTGCAGCCAATAAAACAGGGGTAAAGGGCATGGCGTAACACAATGTGTTGGGAAAAGAGAAAAATACAGTTAAACTGGCCAATTACCTGAAGACTATAAAACATTGGTGCAGGAAATGGCGTATCACAACGTGTTGGTGAAAGAGATGGGTACCGTTAAATTATCTGTAGCCAATAAAACAGGGGTGCAGGGCATGGCGGAACACAACCTGATGGGGAAAGAGAATAGTACGGTTAAACTTTCCAATTAGCTGCAGCCAATAAAACAGGGGGGCAGGGCATGATGTAACAGAATTTGATAGGGAAAGTGAATAGCATGGTTAAACTGGCCAATTAGCTGTGTCCAATAAAACAGGGTTGAAGGGTATGGCGTATCACAACGTGTTGCAGAAAGAGAATAGTACTGCTAAAATGGCCAATTAGCTGTAGCCAATAAAACAGGGGTGCAGGGCATGGAGAAACGCAACGTTTTTGGGAAATGAGAATAGCACCGTTAAACTGGCCAATTAGCTGCAGCCAATAAAACAAGGGTGCAGGGCATGGAGAAACGCAACGTTTTTGGGAAATGAGAATAGCACCGTTAAACTGGCCAATTAGCTGCAGCCAATAAAACAGAGGAGCAGGGCATGGCGTAACACAACGTAATGCGGAAAGAGAATAGTACCGTTGAACTGGCCAATTAGCTGTCACCAATAAAGCAGGGGAGCAGGGCATGATGTATGACAACGTGATGGGGAAAGAGAATAGTGTTAAACTGGCCAATTACCTGTACACTATAAAACATGGGTGCAGGACATGGCGTAACATAACGTGCTGGGAAAAGAGAATAGTACCCTTAAACTGTCCAATTAGCTGCAAGCAATAACACAGGGGTGCAGGGCATGGCGTATCACAACGTGTTGGTGAAAGAGAATCGTACCGTTAAACTGGCCAATTAGCTGCAGCCAATAAAACAGAGGTGCAGGGCATGGCGTAACACAACGTAATGCGGAAAGAGAATAGTACCATTAATTTCGCCAATTATCTGTAGCCAATAAAACAGGGGTGGAGGGCATGACGTAACACAACCTTCTGGGGAAATAGAATAGTACCGTTGAACTAGCCAATTTGCTGTAGCCAATAAAGCAAGGGTGCAGGGCATGGCGTAACACAACCTGATGGGGAAAGAGAATAGTACCGTTAAACTCGCCAATTAGCTGCAGCCAATAAAAAAGGGGTGAAGGGCATGGCGTATCACAACGTATTGGTGAAAGAGAATAGTACCGTTAAAATTACCAATTAGCTGTAGCCAATAAAGCAATGGTGCAGGGAATGTGGTAACACAACGTAATGGGGAATGAGAATAGTACCGTTAATCTGGCCAATTAGCTGAAGCCCTTAAAACAGGGGTGCAGGGCATGGCATAACACAACCTGATGGGGAAAGAGAATAGACCGTTAAACTAGCCAATTAGCTGTAGCCAATAAACCAAGTGTGCAGGGCATGGCGTAACACAACGTGAATGGGAAAGAGAATAGTACCGTTAAACTCGCCAATTAACTGTGCCAATAAAACAGGTGTGCAGGGCATGGCGTAACACAACGTTTTGGGGAAAGAGAATAGTACCGTTAAACTGAGCAATTAGTTGTACCCAATAAAACAGGGATGCAGGGCATAGAGAAACACAACCTGATGGGGAAGAGAATAGTACCGTTAAACTGGCCAATTAGCTGTACCCAATAAAGCAAGTGTGCAGGGCATGGCTTAATTCAACGTCAATGGGAAAGACAATAATACCATTAAACTGGCCAATTAGCTGTACCAAATAAAACAGGGGTGCAGGGCATGGAGAATCACAACGTGTTTGGGAAAGGGAATAGTACCGTTAAACTGAGCAATTAGCTGTACCCAATAAAACAGGGATGCAGGGCAAAGAGAAACACAACCTGATGGGGAAGAGAATAGTACCGTTAAACTGGCCAATTAGCTGTACCCAATAAAGCAAGTGTGCAGGGCATGGCTTAATTCAACGTCAATGGGAAAGACAATAATACCATTAAACTGGCCAATTAGCTGTACCAAATAAAACAGGGGTGCAGGGCATGGAGAATCACAACGTGTTTGGGAAAGGGAATAGTACCGTTAAACTGAGCAATTTGCTGTGCCCAATAAAACAGGAATGCAGGACATGGAGAAACACAACGTGTTTGGGAAAGGGAATACTACCGTTAAAATGGCCAATTAGCTGCAGCCAATAAAACCGAGGTGCAGGGCATGGCGTAACACCACCTGATAGGGAAGTAATAGTACCGTTTAACTAGCCAATTAGCTGTAGCCAATAAAGCAAGGGTGCAGGGCATGGCGTAACACAACGTGATGGGGAAAGACAATAGTACCGTTAAACTCGCCAATTATCTGTAGCCAATAAAGCAAGGGTGCAGGGCATGGCATAACAGAATTTGATTGGGAAAGTGAATAGCATGGTTAAACTGGCCAATTAGCTGTAGCAAATAAAACAGGGGTGCAGGGCATGGTGTAATACAACGTGATGTGGAAAGAAAATAGTATCGTTAAAATGGCCAATTAGCTGCAGCCAATAAAACAGGGGTGCAGGGCATGGCGTATCACAACGTGTTAGGGAAAGTGAATAGTACCATTAAACTAGCAAATTAGCTGGAGCCAATAAAAACGAGGTGCAAGGCATGGCGTACCACAACCTGATGGGGAAGTGAATAGTACCGTTAAACTGGCCAATTAGCTGTAGCCAATAAAACAGGGGTGCAGGGCATGGTGTATGACAACGTGATGGGGAAAGAGAATAGTGTTAAACTGGCCAATTACCTGTAGACTATAAAACATGGGTGCAGGACATGGCGTAACATAACGTGTTGGGAAAAGAGAATAGTACCGTTAAACTGACCAATTAGCTGTAAGCAATAACACAGGGGTGCAGGGCATGGAGAATCACAACGTGTTTGGGAAAGGGAATAGTACCGTTAAACTGAGCAATTTGCTGTGCCCAATAAAACAGGAATGCAGGACATGGAGAAACACAACGTGTTTGGGAAAGGGAATACTACCGTTAAAATGGCCAATTAGCTGCAGCCAATAAAAGAGGGATGCAGACCATGGCGTAACACAACGTGATGGGGAAAGACAATAGTACCGTTAAACTTGCCAATTATCTGTAGCCAATAAAACAGGGGTGGAGGGCATGGCGGAACACAACCTGATGGGGATGAAAAAAGTACCATTAAACTAGCCAAATACCTGCAGCCAATAAAGCAAGGGTGCAGGGCATGGCGTAACACAACCTGATGGGTAAGGAGAATAGTACCGTTAAAATGGCCAATTAGCTGCAGCCAATAAAACAGGGGTGCAGAGCATGGCGTAACACAAACTGATGTGGAAAGAGAATAGTACCATTAAAATGGCCAATTAGTTGGAGCCAATAAATCAGAGTTGCAGGGTGTGATGTAACACAACGTGATGGGAAATGAGAATAGTACAGTTCAACGAGCCAATTAGCTGTAGCCAATAAAGCAAGGGTGCAGGACATAACCTTTGTTTTTGTTTTTGTTTTTGTACAAAAACAAAGGCGAGAAATCAGACTGCTCAAACTACAGGGGAATCACGTTGCTCTCCATTGCAGGCAAAATCTTCGCTAGGATTCTACTAAATAGAATAATACCTAGTGTCGCCGAGAATATTCTCCCAGAATCACAGTGCGGCTTTCGCGCAAACAGAGGAACCACTGACATGGTCTTTGCCCTCAGACAGCTCCAAGAAAAGTGCAGAGAACAAAACAAAGGACTCGACATCACCTTTGTTGACCTCACCAAAGCCTTCGACACCGTGAGCAGGAAAGGGCTTTGGCAAATACTAGAGCGCATCGGATGTCCCCCAAAGTTCCTCAACATGATTATCCAACTGCACGAAAACCAACAAGGTCGGGTCAGATACAGCAATGAGCTCTCTGAACCCTTCTCCATTAACAATGGCGTGAAGCAAGGCTGTGTTCTGGCACCAACCCTCTTTTCAATCTTCTTCAGCATGATGCTGAACCAAGCCATGAAAGACCCCAACAATGAAGACGCTGTTTACATCCGGTACC
Source organism: Narcine bancroftii (assembly GCF_036971445.1). Taxonomy (NCBI): domain Eukaryota; kingdom Metazoa; phylum Chordata; class Chondrichthyes; order Torpediniformes; family Narcinidae; genus Narcine; species Narcine bancroftii. Next base: position 59,127,598 of record NC_091480.1, read on the forward strand.
GCACGGATGGCAGTCTCTTCAATCTGAGGCGCCTGCAAGCTCACACCAAGACACAAGAGAAACTTGTCCGTGAACTACTCTTTGCAGATGATGCCGCTTTAGTTGCCCATTCAGAGCCAGCTCTTCAGCGCTTGACGTCCTGCTTTGCGGAAACTGCCAAAATGTTTGGCCTGGAAGTCAGCCTGAAGAAAACTGAGGTCCTCCATCAGCCAGCTCCCCACCATGACTACCAGCCCCCCCACATCTCCATCGGGCACACAAAACTCAAAACGGTCAACCAGTTTACCTATCTCGGCTGCACCATTTCATCAGATGCAAGGATCGACAATGAGATAGACAACAGACTCGCCAAGGCAAATAGCGCCTTTGGAAGACTACACAAAAGAGTCTGGAAAAACAACCAACTGAAAAACCTCACAAAGATAAGCGTATACAGAGCCGTTGTCATACCCACACTCCTGTTCGGCTCCGAATCATGGGTCCTCTACCGGCACCACCTACGGCTCCTAGAATGCTTCCACCAGCGTTGTCTCCGCTCCATCCTCAACATCCATTAGAGCGCTTACACCCCTAACGTCGAAGTACTCGAGATGGCAGAGGTCGACAGCATCGAGTCCACGCTTATGAAGATCCAGCTGCGCTGGATGGGTCACGTCTCCAGAATGGAGGACCATCGCCTTCCCAAGATCGTATTATATGGCGAGCTCTCCACTGGCCACCGTGACAGAGGTGCACCAAAGAAAAGGTACAAGGACTGCCTAAAGAAATCTCTTGGTGCCTGCCACATTGACCACCGCCAGTGGGCTGATAACGCCTCAAACCGTGCATCTTGGCGCCTCACAGTTTGGCGGGCAGCAACCTCCTTTGAAGAAGACCGCAGAGCCCACCTCACTGACAAAAGGCAAAGGAGGAAAAACCCAACACCCAACCCCAACCAACCAATTTTCCCTTGCAACCGCTGCAATCGTGTCTGCCTGTCCCGCATCGGACTTGTCAGCCACAAACGAGCCTGCAGCTGACGTGGACTTTTTACCCCCTCCATAAATCTTCGTCCGCGAAGCCAAGCCAAAGAAAAAAAAAGGACATAACGTAACACAACCTGATGGGGAAAGAGAATAGTACCGTTAAAAACAGGGGTGCAGGACATGACGTAACACAACGTTTTGGGGAAAGAGAATAGTCCAGTTAAACTGGCCAATTAGCTGGAGCCAATAAAACAGGTGCAGGGCATGTCGTAACAACACATGATGGGGAAAGAGAATAGTACCGTTAAACTAGCCAATTAGCTTAGCCAATAAAGCAAGGGTGCAGGGCATGGCGTAACACAACCTGATGGGGAAAGAGAATAGTACCATTAAAAACAGGGGTGCAGGACATGGCGTAACACAACGTTTTGGGGAAAGAGAATAGTCCAGTTAAACTGGCCAATTAGCTGCAGCCAATAAAAAAGGGGTGAAGGGCATGGCGTAACATAACGTATTGGTGAAAGCGAATAGTACCGTTAAAATGGCCAATTAGCTGCAGCCAATAAAACAGGGGTGCAGGGCATGGCGTAACACAACCTGATGGGGAAGGAAAATAGTACCGTTAAACTGGGCAATTAGCTGTACCCAATAAAACAGGGGTGCAGGGCATGGAGAATCACAACGTCTTTGGGAAAGGGAATAGTACCTTTAAACTCGCCAATTACCTGTAGCCAATAAACGGAGGTGCAGGGCATGGCGTAACACAACCTGATGGGGAAGAGAATAGTACCGTCAAACAATCCAATTAGCTGTAGACAATAAAGCAAGGGTGCAGGGCATGGCATCACACAACCTGATGGGGAAAGAGAATAGTACCGTTAAACTGGCCAATTAGCTGTACCCAAGAAAACAGGGATGCAAGGCATGGAGAAACACAACGTGTTTGGAAAAGGGAATAGTACCGTTAAACGAGCCAATTAGCTGTAGCCAATAAAATCGAGGTGCCAGGCATGGCGTAACAAAACTGGTTGGGGAAAGAGAATAGCACAGTTAAACTGGCCAATTGGCTTCAACCAATAAAACAGGGGTGCAGGGCATGGCGTAACACAACATGATGGTGAAAGAGAATTGGAGCGTTAAACTGGCCAATTAACTGTACCCAATAAAACAGGGGTGCAGGGCATGGAGAATCACAACGTGTTTGAGAAAGTGAAAAGTACTGTTAAACTAGCCTATTAGCTGTAGCAATAAAACCGGTGTGTAGGGCATGGCGTAACACAAACTGATGGGGAATGAGAACAGTACTATTAAACTGGCCAATTAGATGGAGCCAATAAATCAGGGTTGCAGGGCATGGCGTAACACAACGTAATGCGGAAAGAGAATAGTACCATTAATTTCGCCAATTATCTGTAGCCAATAAAACAGGGGTTGAGGGCATGACGTAACACAACCTTCTGGGGAAATAGAATAGTACCGTTGAACTAGCCAATTTGCTGTAGCCAATAAAGCAAGGGTGCAGGGCATGGCGTAACACAACCTGATGGGGAAAGAGAATAGTACCGTTAAACTCGCCAATTAGCTGCAGCCAATAAAAAAGGGGTGAAGGGCATGGCGTATCACAACGTATTGGTGAAAGAGAATAGTACCGTTAAAATTACCAATTAGCTGTAGCCAATAAAGCAATGGTGCAGGGAATGTGGTAACACAACGTAATGGGGAATGAGAATAGTACCGTTAATCTGGCCAATTAGCTGAAGCCCTTAAAACAGGGGTGCAGGGCATGGAATAACACAACCTGATGGGGAAAGAGAATAGACCGTTAAACTAGCCAATTAGCTGTAGCCAATAAACCAAGTGTGCAGGGCATGGCGTAACACAACGTGAATGGGAAAGAGAATAGTACCGTTAAACTCGCCAATTAACTGTGCCAATAAAACAGGTGTGCAGGGCATGGCGTAACACAACGTTTTGGGAAAAGAGAATAGTACCGTTAAACTGAGCAATTAGCTGTACCCAATCAAACAGGGATGCAGGGCATAGAGAAACACAACCTGATGGGGAAGAGAATAGTACCGTTAAACTGGCCAATTAGCTGTAGCCAATAAAGCAAGGGTGCAGGGCATGGCGTAACACATCGTGATGGGGAAAGACAATAGTACCGTTAAACTCGCCAATTATCTGTAGCCAATAAAGCAAGGGTGCAGGGCATGGCATAACAGAATTTGATTGGGAAAGTGAGTAGCATGGTTAAACTGGCCAATTAGCTGTAGCCAATAAAACAGGGGTGCAGGGCATGGCGTATCACAACGTGTTAGGGAAAGTGAATAGTACCATTAAACTAGCAAATTAGCTGTAGCCAATAAAAACGAGGTGCAAGGCATGGCGTACCACAACCTGATGGGGAAGTGAATAGTACCGTTAAACTGGCCAATTACCTGTAGACTATAAAACATGGGTGCAGGACATGGCATAACATAACGTGTTGGGAAAAGAGAATAGTACCGTTAAACTGTCCAATTAGCTGTAAGCAATAACACAGGGGTGCAGGGCATGGCGTATCACAACGTGTTGGTGAAAGAGAATCGTACCATTAAACTGGCCAATTAACTGTTGCCAATAAAACAGTCGTGCAGGGCATGGTGTAACATAACCTAATGGGGAAAGAGAATAGTACCATTAAACTGGCCAATTAGCTGCAGCCAATAAAAGAGGGATGCAGACCATGGCGTAACACAACGTGATGGGGAAAGACAATAGTACCGTTAAACTTGCCAATTATCTGTAGCCAATAAAACAGGGGTGGAGGGCATGGCGGAACAAAACCTGATGGGGAAGTGAATAGTACCGTTAAACTGGCCAATTAGCTGTAGCCAATAAAACAGGGGTGCAGGGCATGGTGTATGACAACGTGAAGGGGAAAGAGAATGGTGTTAAACTGGCCAATTACCTGTAGACTGTAAAACATGGGTGCAGGACATAGCGTAACATAACGTGTTGGGAAAAGAGAATAGTACCGTTAAACTGTCCAATTAGCTGTAAGCAATAACACAGGGGTGCAGGGCATGGCATATCACAACGTGTTGGTGAAAGAGAATCGTATCATTAAACTGGCCAATTAACTGTTGCCAATAAAACAGTCGTGCAGGGCATGGTGTAACATAACCTAATGGGGAAAGAGAATAGTACCATTAAACTGGCCAATTAGCTGCAGCCAATAAAAGAGGGATGCAGACCATGGCGTAACACAACGTGATGGGGAAAGACAATAGTACCGTTAAACTTGCCAATTATCTGTAGCCAATAAAACAGGGGTGGAGGGCATGGCGGAACACAACCTGATGGGGATGAATATAGTACCGTTAAACTAGCCAAATACCTGCAGCCAATAAAGCAAGGGTGCAGGGCATGGCGTAACACAACCTGATGGGTAAGGAGAATAGTACCGTTAAAATGGCCAATTAGCTGCAGCCAATAAAACAGGGGTGCAGAGCATGGCGTAACACAAACAGATGGGGAAAGAGAATAGTACCATTAAAATGGCCAATTAGTTGGAGCCAATAAATCAGAGTTGCAGGGTGTGATGTAACACAACGTGATGGGAAATGAGAATAGTACAGTTCAACGAGCCAATTAGCTGTAGCCAATAAAGCAAGGGTGCAGGACATAACGTAACACAACCTGATGGGGAAAGAGAATAGTACCGTTAAAAACAGGGGTGCAGGCCATGGCGTAACACAACGTGATGGGGAAAGACAATAGTCCAGTTAAACTGGCCAATTATCTGTAGCCAATAAAACAGGGGTGGAGGGCATGGTGGAACACAACCTGATGTGGATGAATATAGTACCGTTAAACTAGCCAAATACCTGCAGCCAATAAAGCAAGGGTGCAGGGCATGGCGTAACACAACCTGATGGGTAAGGAGAATTGTACCGTTAAACTGGCCAATTAGCTGTACCCAAGAAAACAGGGATGCAAGGCATGGAGAAACACAACATGTTTGGAAAAGGGAATAGTACCGTTAAACGAGCCAATTAGCTGTAGCCAATAAAATCGAGGTGCCAGGCATGGCGTAACAAAACTGGTTGGGGAAAGAGAATAGCACAGTTAAACTGGCCAATTGGCTTCAACCAATAAAACAGGGGTGCAGGGCATGGCGTAACACAACATGATGGTGAAAGAGAATTGGAGCGTTAAACTGGCCAATTAGCTGTACCCAATAAAACAGGGGTGCAGGGCATGGAGAATCACAACGTGTTTGAGAAAGTGAAAAGTACTGTTAAACTAGCCTATTAGTTGTAGCCAATAAAACCGGTGTGTAGGGCATGGCGTAACACAAACTGATGGGGAATGAGAACAGTACTATTAAACTGGCCAATTAGATGGAGCCAATAAATCAGGGTTGCAGGGCATGGCGTAACACAACGTAATGCGGAAAGAGAATAGTACCATTAATTTCGCCAATTATCTGTAGCCAATAAAACAGGGGTGGAGGGCATGATGTAACACAACCTTCTGGGGAAATAGAATAGTACCGTTGAACTAGCCAATTTGCTGTAGCCAATAAAGCAAGGGTGCAGGGCATGGCGTAACACAACCTGATGGGGAAAGAGAATAGTACCGTTAAACTCGCCAATTAGCTGCAGCCAATAAAAAAGGGGTGAAGGGCATGGCGTATCACAACATATTGGTGAAAGAGAATAGTACCGTTAAAATTACCAATTAGCTGTAGCCAATAAAGCAATGGTGCAGGGAATGTGGTAACACAACGTAATGGGGAATGAGAATAGTACCGTTAAAATGGCCAATTAGCTGCAGCCAATAAAACAGGGGTGCAGGGCATGGAGAATCACAACGTCTTTGGGAAAGGGAATAGTACCTTTAAACTCGCCAATTACCTGTAGCCAATAAACCGAGGTGCAGGGCATGGCGTAACACAACCTGATGGGGAAGAGAATAGTACCGTCAAACAATCCAATTAGCTGTAGACAATAAAGCAAGGGTGCAGGGCATGGCATCACACAACCTGATGGGGAAAGAGAATAGTACCGTTAAACTGGCCAATTAGCTGTACCCAAGAAAACAGGGATGCAAGGCATGGAGAAACACAACGTGTTTGGAAAAGGTAATAGTACCGTTAAACGAGCCAATTAGCTGTAGCCAATAAAATCGAGGTGCCAGGCATGGCGTAACAAAACTGGTTGGGGAAAGAGAATAGCACAGTTAAACTGGCCAATTGGCTTCAACCAATAAAACAGGGGTGCAGGGCATGGCGTAACACAACATGATGGTGAAAGAGAATTGGAGCGTTAAACTGGCCAATTAGCTGTACCCAATAAAACAGGGGTGCAGGGCATGGAGAATCACAACGTGTTTGAGAAAGTGAAAAGTACTGTTAAACTAGCCTATTAGCTGTAGCCAATTAAACCGGTGTGTAGGGCATGGCGTAACACAAACTGACGGGGAATGAGAACAGTACTATTAAACTGGCCAATTAGATGGAGCCAATAAATCAGGGTTGCAGGGCATGGCGTAACACAACGTAATGCGGAAAGAGAATAGTACCATTAATTTCGCCAATTATCTGTAGCCAATAAAACAGGGGTTGAGGGCATGACGTAACACAACCTTCTGGGGAAATAGAATAGTACAGTTGAACTAGCCAATTTGCTGGAGCCAATAAACCAAGGGTGCAGGGCATGGCGTAACACAACCTGATGGGGAAAGAGAATAGTACCGTTAAACTCGCCAATTAGCTGCAGCCAATAAAAAAGGGGTGAAGGGCATGGCGTATCACAACGTATTGGTGAAAGAGAATAGTACCGTTAAAATTACCAATTAGCTGTAGCCAATAAAGCAATGGTGCAGGGCATGGCGTAACACAACGTGAATGGGAAAGAGAATAGTACCGTTAATCTGGCCAATTAGCTGAAGCCCTTAAAACAGGGGTGCAGGGCATGGCATAACACAACCTGATGGGGAAAGAGAATAGACCGTTAAACTAGCCAATTAGCTGTAGCCAATAAACCAAGTGTGCAGGGCATGGCGTAACACAACGTGAATGGGAAAGAGAATAGTACCGTTAAACTCGCCAATTAACTGTGCCAATAAAACAGGTGTGCAGGGCATGGCGTAACACAACGTTTTGGGGAAAGAGAATAGTACCGTTAAACTGAGCAATTAGCTGTACCCAATAAAACAGGGATGCAGGGCATAGAGAAACACAACCTGATGGGGAAGAGTATAGTACCGTTAAACTGGCCAATTAGCTGTAGCTAATAAAATCGAGGTGCCAGGCATGGCGTAACAAAACTGGTTGGGGAAAGAGAATAGCACAGTTAAACTGGCCAATTGGCTTCAACCAATAAAACAGGGGTGCAGGGCATGGCGTAACACAACATGATGGGGAAAGACAATAGTACCGTTAAACTCGCCAATTATCTGTAGCCAATAAAGCAAGTGCAGGGCATGGCATAACAGAATTTGATTGGGAAAGTGAGTAGCATGGTTAAACTGGCCAATTAGCTGTAGCCAATAAAACAGGGGTGCAGGGCATGGTGTAATACAACGTGATGTGGAAAGAAAATAGTATTGTTAAAATGGCCAATTAGCTGCAGCCAATAAAACAGGGGTGCAGGGCATGGCGTATCACAACGTGTTAGGGAAAGTGAATAGTACCATTAAACTAGCAAATTAGCTGTAGCCAATAAAAACGAGGTGCAAGGCATGGCGTACCACAACCTGATGGGGAAGTGAATAGTACCGTTAAACTGGCCAATTAGCTGTAGCCAATAAAACAGGGGTGCAGGGCATGGTGTATGACAACGTGATGGGGAAAGAGAATAGTGTTAAACTGGCGAATTACCTGTAGACTATAAAACATGGGTGCAGGACATGGCATAACATAACGTGTTGGGAAAAGAGAATAGTACCGTTAAACTGTCCAATTAGCTGTAAGCAATAACACAGGGGTGCAGGGCATGGCGTATCACAACGTGTTGGTGAAAGAGAATCGTACCATTAAACTGGCCAATTAACTGTTGCCAATAAAACAGTCGTGCAGGGCATGGTGTAACATAACCTAATGGGGAAAGAGAATAGTACCATTAAACTGGCCAATTAGCTGCAGCCAATAAAAGAGGGATGCAGACCATGGCGTAACACAACGTGATGGGGAAAGACAATAGTACCGTTAAACTTGCCAATTATCTGTAGCCAATAAAACAGGGGTGGAGGGCATGGCGGAACAAAACCTGATGGGGAAGTGAATAGTACCGTTAAACTGGCCAATTAGCTGTAGCCAATAAAACAGGGGTGCAGGGCATGGTATATGACAACGTGAAGGGGAAGGAGAATGGTGTTAAACTGGCCAATTACCTGTAGACTATAAAACATGGGTGCAGGACATGGCGTAACATAACGTGTTGGGAAAAGAGAATAGTACCGTTAAACTGTCCAATTAGCTGTAAGCAATAACACAGGGGTGCAGGGCATGGCATATCACAACGTGTTGGTGAAAGAGAATCGTATCATTAAACTGGCCAATTAACTGTTGCCAATAAAACAGTCGTGCAGGGCATGGTGTAACATAACCTAATGGGGAAAGAGAATAGTACCATTCAACTGGCCAATTAGCTGCAGCCAATAAAAGAGGGATGCAGACCATGGCGTAACACAACGTGATGGGGAAAGACAATAGTACCGTTAAACTTGCCAATTATCTGTAGCCAATAAAACAGGGGTGGAGGGCATGGCGGAACACAACCTGATGGGGATGAATATAGTACCGTTAAACTAGCCAAATACCTGCAGCCAATAAAGCAAGGGTGCAGGGCATGGCGTAACACAACCTGATGGGTAAGGAGAATAGTACCGTTAAAATGGCCAATTAGCTGCAGCCAATAAAACAGGGGTGCAGAGCATGGCGTAACACAACGTGATGGGAAATGAGAATAGTACAGTTCAACGAGCCAATTAGCTGTAGCCAATAAAGCAAGGGTGCAGGACATAACGTAACACAACCTGATGGGGAAAGAGAATAGTACCGTTAAAAACAGGGGTGCAGGCCATGGCGTAACACAACGTGATGGGGAAAGACAATAGTCCAGTTAAACTGGCCAATTATATGTAGCCAATAAAACAGGGGTGGAGGGCATGGCGGAACACAACCTGATGGGGATGAATATAGTACCGTTAAACTAGCCAAATACCTGCAGCCAATAAAGCAAGGGTGCAGGGCATGGCGTAACACAACCTGATGGGTAAGGAGAATAGTACCGTTAAAATGGCCAATTAGCTGCAGCCAATAAAACAGGGGTGCAGAGCATGGCGTAACACAAACTGATGGGGAAAGAGAATAGTACCATTAAAATGGCCAATTAGTTGGAGCCAATAAATCAGAGTTGCAGGGTGTGATGTAACACAACGTGATGGGAAATGAGAATAGTACAGTTCAACGAGCCAATTAGCTGTAGCCAATAAAGCAAGGGTGCAGGACATAACGTAACACAACCTGATGGGGAAAGAGAATAGTACCGTTAAAAACAGGGGTGCAGGACATGACGTAACACAACGTTTTGGGGAAAGAGAATAGTCCAGTTAAACTGGCCAATTAGCTGGAGCCAATAAAACAGGTGCAGGGCATGTCGTAACAACACATGATGGGGAAAGAGAATAGTACCGTTAAACTAGCCAATTAGCTTAGCCAATAAAGCAAGGGTGCAGGGCATGGCGTAACACAACCTGATGGGGAAAGAGAATAGTACCGTTAAACTGGCCAATTAGCTGCAGCCAATAAAAAAGGGGTGAAGGGCATGGCGTAACATAACGTATTGGTGAAAGCGAATAGTACCGTTAAAATGGCCAATTAGCTGCAGCCAATAAAACAGGGGTGCAGGGCATGGCGTAACACAACCTGATGGGGAAGGAGAATAGTACCGTTAAACTGGGCAATTAGCTGTACCCAATAAAACAGGGGTGCAGGGCATGGAGAATCACAACGTCTTTGGGAAAGGGAATAGTACCTTTAAACTCGCCAATTACCTGTAGCCAATAAACCGAGGTGCAGGGCATGGCGTAACACAACCTGATGGGGAAGAGAATAGTACCGTCAAACAATCCAATTAGCTGTAGACAATAAAGCAAGGGTGCAGGGCATGGCATCACACAACCTGATGGGGAAAGAGAATAGTACCGTTAAACTGGCCAATTAGCTGTACCCAAGAAAACAGGGATGCAAGGCATGGAGAAACACAACGTGTTTGGAAAAGGGAATAGTACCGTTAAACGAGCCAATTAGCTGTAGCCAATAAAATTGAGGTGCCAGGCATGGCGTAACAAAACTGGTTGGGGAAAGAGAATAGCACAGTTAAACTGGCCAATTGGCTTCAACCAATAAAACAGGGGTGCAGGGCATGGCGTAACACAACATGATGGTGAAAGAGAATTGGAGCGTTAAACTGGCCAATTAGCTGTACCCAATAAAACAGGGGTGCAGGGCATGGAGAATCACAACGTGTTTGGGAAAGTGAAAAGTACTGTTAAACTAGCCTATTAGCTGTAGCCAATAAAACCGGTGTGTAGGGCATGGCGTAACACAAACTGATGGGGAATGAGAACAGTACTATTAAACTGGCCAATTAGATGGAGCCAATAAATCAGGGTTGCAGGGTATGGTGTAACACAACATGATGGGATATGAGAATAGTACCTTTAATCTAGCCAATTACCTGTAGCCAATAAAACAGGGATGCAGGGCATGGAGAAACACAACGTGTTTGGGAAAGTGAAAAGTACCGTTAAAATGGGCGATTAGCTATAGCCAATAAAACAGGGTTGCAGGGCATGGCATAACAGAAACTGATGAGGAAAGAGAATAGAACCGTTAAACTGCCCAATTAGCTGTTGCCAAAAAAACGGGGGTGCAGGGCATGGCATCACACAACCTGATGGGGAATGAGAATAGTACCGTTAAACTGGGCAATTAGCTGTACCCAATAAAACAGGGATGCAGGATATGGAGAAACACAACGTGTTTGGGACAGGGAATACTACCGTTAAACTGGCCAATTAGCTGTAAGCAATAAAACAGGGGTGCAGGATATGGAGAAACACAACGTGTTTGGGAAAGGGAATAGTACCGTTAAACTGGCCAATTTGCTGTAGCCAATAAAACAGGGGTGCAGGGCATGGCGTAACACAACATGATGGGGAAAGACATTAGTACCGTCAAACTCACCAATTAGCTGCAGCCAATAAAACAGGGGTGCAGGGCATGGCGTAACAAAACCCGTTGGGGAAAGAGAATAGCACAGTTAAACTGGCCAATTGGTTTCAACCAATAAAACAGGGGTGGAGGGCATGGCATAACACAACGTGATGGTGAAAGAGAATTGGAGCGTTAAACTGGCCAACTAGCTGTAGCCAATAAAACAGGCGTGCAGGGCATGGCATAACACAACGTGATTTGGAAGGAGAATAGTATCATTGAACTCGCCAATTAGCTGTAGCCAATAAAACTGGGATGCAGGGCATGGCGGAACACAACCTGATGGGGAAAGGGAATAGTACCATTAAACTGGCCAATTAGATGGAGCCAATAAATCAGAGTTGCAGCGTGTGGTAACACAACGTGATGGGAAATGAGAATAGTACAATTCAACGAGCCAATTAGCTGTAGCCAATAAAGCAAGGGTGCAGGACATAGTGTAACACAACCTGATGGGGAAAGAGAATAGTACCGTTAAATTGGCCAATTCGCTGCAGCCAATAAATCAGGAGTGGAGGAGTCACGTGATGGAGTAGTGGCCGGTCAGGGAACTCCAGCCCTCTCCGGAAAAGTTTAAAAAAAACACACAATACACAAAGGCACAAACATAAAAATTAAAACAAAGTGAAAGTAAAGGTGGGAAGAAAATGGCAGCGAAGAAAGAAAAGTCGAAAGCAACGGGAAGAAGAGAAGAAGAAAGAACGTCGGAAGAAGAAGGTGAGCTTACCTGTCCGAGGAGGCCCGCCGCGGAGAGAGAAGCCCGCTCCCTAAGGTCAGTTGAAGTCCCGAGCTCGGGACTACAAAAATGGCTCGCGGAGCCAAGTAAAAGTGCGCAACCGCGCTTGTGCGAGGAGTCGCGCATGCACGATGCGCATGAAAAAAAAACACTGACGGGAGGGGGGACCAGCAGAGGAGTCGATCTCCACAGCTGAGGATGACAGCTGCAACACAACAACAGGAAGAGAACATAGAAAACAACGAGAACAAGAAAGAAGAGAGTAAAAAGAAAACAAGGAAACAACAGATGACCAACCCAGAGGAAGAACAGAAAGAAATGGAAGAAGAAGAGAAAGGCAAGACAATAAATATATCTTTTTTTAAAAAATATATTGAATCAGTGAAAGAATGGCAATTACAAGAATTTAGTGAAATAAAAAGAAGAATTAAAAGTGCAGAAGAAAAAAATGAATAGATTAGAGATGGTCATGTCAGATATAGGAAAAAGAGTGAACAAGGTGGAAGAACGAGAAACAGCCGTAGAAATGGAAGTAGAGGACTTAAAAAAGATATTAGAAGAATCTAATAAAAAAGTTAAAGAGACACAAGAGCTGTTAGCTCAGAAGATAGATATAATGGAAAATTATAATAGAAGAAATAATATAAAGATAGTGGGCCTTAAGGAAGTTGAAGAAGACAAGAATATGAGAGAATTTATAAAAGATTGGATCCCCAGGGTCCTAGGAAGACCAGAATTACAGGAAGAAATGGAAATAGAAAGGGCACATAGAACATTAGCCCCTAAACCACAGCCACAACAAAAACCAAGATCCATTTTAGTAAAATTCCTAAGATATACAACAAGAGAAAATATATTGGAGAAAGCAATGAAGAAAATAAGAGAAGACAAAAAGCCACTGGAATACAAAGGTCAAAAAATTTTTTTCTATCCAGACATAAGTTTTGAACTCCTGAAGAAGAGAAAGGAGTTTAATTCAGCAAAAGCGATCCCATGGAAAAAAGGATATAAATTTATGCTAAAGTACCCAGCAGTACTTAAAATAGTTATTCCAGGGCAGCAAAACAGGCTATTCTCAGATCCGGAGGAAGCACGAAAATTTTCAGAACAACTACAAAACAAGCAGAGAGATGTAGACATGTAACGAGAGTAAAAATGACCACGAACTATATGTATGTGTGTATATGGATATATATATATATATATATATATATAGGTGTGTGTGTGTATGTATGTATGTGTGTACATGAGTGTATCCATATTTAAAGGAGAATATATAGAGTATAGATAAGAATTAATAAGGGAAAGAAAGGGAAGAGAGGAAGTAAGGAGGGAATTAAGAGAGTGACCTTTGTTATATATGAAAATTGAAATCTTTTCTGGGGGGGTTGGGTGGGGAGGAGTTACGGTCACTGCGAAATCAGTTGACGCTTGCGAGTGAATTCGCAAATCCAAATGGAGAGGGGAGATGTGGTTGCCCAACAAGGGATAAAGGGCAACTCAGGAAGGGGAGGGGATGGTGGGGTTAAAGAAATTTTAGATAGGAGAATAAGGGAAATGTTTGATGTTTTAGAAATGTTGTCTTATAAAGTGTTCAAAACAAGAAAGCAGAAATGGATAAGAAGGAAAGGTGATGATGAGGAAACGGAAAGGAAAGATAAACAAAGTATGAAATGGCTATGTTGAACTATATGACCTTAAATATTAATGAAATACATAACCAAATCAAAAGGAAGAAACTGCTAAATTTACTGAAAAAAGAAAAAAATTGATATAGCATTCGTGCAAGAAACACACTTAACTGAAATGGAGCACAAGAAATTAAAGAGAGATTGGATAGGACATGTAACAGCAGCGTCATATAATTCAAAAGCTAGAGGAGTAGCTATATTAATCAGTAAAAATGTACCAATTAAAATAGAAGAGGAAATAATAGATCCAGCAGGGAGATATGTAATGATAAAATGTCAGATATATTCGGAGTTTTGGAATTTACTCAATGTATATTCACCTAACGAAGAAGATCAAAAATTTATGCAAGATATTTTTTTGAAAATAGCAGACACGCAAGGGAACATACTAATAGGAGGGGATTTCAACCTTAATTTGGATTCAAACATGGATAAAACTGGGAAAAAAATTAACAGAAAGAACAAAGTAACCAAATTTATAATTAAATCAATGCAAGAAATGCAACTTTTGGATATATGGAGGAAACAACACCCAAAGGAAAAGGAATATTCATATTATTCGGGTAGACATGAAACATACTCAAGAATAGACCTATTCCTGTTATCAGCTCGCATGCAAGAGAGAGTTAGGAAAACGAAATATAAAGCTAGACTATTATTGGACCACTCACCCCTAATATTGACAATAGAGTTAGAGAATGTATAGATGGAGATTAAACTCCATGCTACTTAAAAGGCAGGATTTTAAAGAATTAATTGAAAGACAAATTAAAATGTACTTTGAAATAAATACAGAGTCAGTGAAAGATAAGTTTATACTATGGGATGCAATGAAAGCATTCATTAGAGGGCAAATAATAAGTTATGTATCCAAGATGAAGAAGGACTACAATCAGGAAACAGAGCAGTTGGAAAGGGAAATAGTAAATATAGAAAAATAATTAGTAATGAAGGAAGACACAACTAAAAGAGGAGAATTGGCAGATAAAAAAATAAAATATGAAACACTACAAACATATAAGGTGGAGAAGAACATAATGAAGACAAAACAGAAATATTATGAACTAGGAGAAAAAACGCACAAAATTCTAGCATGGCAGCTTAAGACAGAACAAACTAAGAGAATGGTATTGGCATCAAGGAAAAAAGACAAACAAATCACATATAATCCAACGGAGATTAATGAAAACTTCAGAGAATTCTACGAAGAATTATACCAAACTGAAAATGAAGGGAAAGAAGGCAAAATCGATGAATTTTTAACTAAAATTGAACTACCAAAATTACAAATAGAGGAACAAAATAAATTAGCAGAACCATTTGAAATAGTAGAAATACAAGAGATAATAAAAAAACTACCAAATAATAAAACACCAGGAGAGGATGGATTCCCAATAGAATTCCATAAAACATTTAAAGATTTATTAATTCCTCCCCTCCTGGAAGTAATCAACCAGATTGATAAAATACAAAGCTTACCAGATTCATGCAAAACAGCAATAATTACAGTAATACCAAAGACAGGGAAAGATCCACTCGCACCAGCGTCATATAGACCAATATCTTTACTTAACACAGATTATAAGAAAATAGCTAAACTATTAGCAAACAGATTAGCCGACTATGTACCAAAAATAGTAAATCTAGACCAAACTGGATTTATTAAAAAAAGATGAACAACAGACATTATTTGTAAATTTATTAACTTAATTCATGCAGTAGAAGGGAATAAAGCTCTAACATTAGCAATTGCTTTAGACGCAGAGAAGGCCTTTGACAGAGTAGAATGGAATTATTTATTCAAAGTATTACAAAAATTCAGTTTACCAGAGAAGTATATTAATTGGATTAAAGCATTATACAAGGGGCCATTGGCGAAAGTGACAGTAAATGGATATATATCAAAGCAATTTAACTTAAGCAGATCAACAAGGCAGGGATGCCCACTATCACCCTTATTGTTCGCGTTAGCTATAGAACCACTAGAAGAATTGATAAGAACAGAAAATAAAATAAAAGGGATAAAAATAAAAGACAAGGAATATAAAATCAGTTTATTTGCAGATGACATTATAGTATACTTAACAGAACCAGAAATATCAATTAAAGAATTACATAAGAAATTGAAGGAATATGGAGAAGTGTCGGGTTACAAGATTAACGCAAATAAAAGTGAAGCAATGCCAATGAATAATGCGGATTTCTCAAAATTTAAGAAAGAATCACCATTCAGATGGCAAATGCAAGCAATACGATACCTAGGTATACAAATAAATAAAAACCTCGGCTATCTATATAAACTCAATTATTATCCACTAATGAAAAAATTGCAGGACGACTTAGAGCATTGGAATGACTTACCACTAACACTAATAGGAAGGATAAACTGTATTAAAATTAACATTTTCCCAAGGATACAATACCTATTTCAGGCATTGCCAATACACTTGACGGAGAAATTCTTCAAGGAGTTAAAGAAAATAATAAGGAAATTTTTATGGAAAGGGGGGAAACCGAGGATAGCACTAGATAAATTAACAGAATGGTATAAACAAGGAGGCTTAGGGGGGCGTGGCAAGATGGCATAGGGAACAGACGTGCCTTCCAGACCTCTCCTGACTCTGATTTATTGTTTTGTCTTTAAGTGCCCATTAAAGTTCTTTTAAAAGTTTATAAATAATAAACTTTAGTGCCTAATGGTTTATATGCAAAAAAAAAGGAAAAGAAAATATCAACAGACTGTTAAAAAACTACATTTTCCGAAATTGTCTGAGCCTACGTGTTTACAAGAAGCCAGGTCTCAACGTAGAATGGATCCAGAGGAGGACGTGCAGAGTTCAGCATTGAAGCTTCGTTTTAAGCCGGTGAGGCTCTCTGAAGGTCGCACTCAACAGCTTTCAGAACAAGGGGCTGGACGGGTGCCAGTGTTTCACACGGTGGCCACTACAGGTGTTGTTGCTGAGGCTTTGACAGTTGAATCAGCTGGGGCGCCACCAGCTGGAGAGTTAAAGAGTTGTCATTCGACTGCTACAGTGGTGGCGCTGCAAAATGCATCTTCAATTACAACGGTTTTTCCAGACATCGATTCAGTGAAGATGATTAAAGAGATTTGGCTTAAAGATAACCCTGATCTTCAGTCTCCTGGCATTGCTGGGGGGACTTTGAGAGGGATTTTTATACGAAGTCAACCTGCTAGAAAATATACTAAATTAAGGGAAGGGACAGAAGATCCCTTGGTCTCTAAGGAACAGCAAGACCCCATTGTTATAGATAGAGAATTTAGGTTAAAAGGGGCTTAAGTTAAAATGTGATGATTAATCATAAAAGGGGAAGCCAGAATAGACAGGGAGCTTACCATAAAAGTTCAGCTGGACAATGTTATAACAAACAGAGATCTTTCATGGTCACAAATGAGCCAAAGATTGATAAAAGAGTGAAAAACAGAATTTAGTGTGTGCAGAGTTCGTAGTGTACGTAACTAACATGATAATTACAAATGCAAGTGTACTTAGAATGATTTTGCAAAAACTAACCAATTAAAACAGTGTTAAAGAGGAGGGGAAGGACAAGCAAAAAAGGTATAAAAATCAATGCACTGTATGTATCGGGGCTTGACTTGGCGAGAAGCCAGTTGAGTCCAACTCTGCAGACTTGTAAATAAAGCTTGTCGTGTCACCAACTTTAAAGAGACTCATGTGTGAGAATTTGTACTTCTGACAACTGGGGGCTCGTCCGGGATCTACACTCCAGCCGTGGGAGGAGGCGAGAAAGGGGGACATCGGAGGTGGTGCACCCCACTGAGTTCAGCGGCTCCTAGTCCCTTGCTCGTCGCCTCGGGCGGCTTGAGCGAGTGGTATCCGGACAAGGTGACACGACAAGACGAAAAGGAGAGGGGTGATGGTTCAATCCCCAGGAAGACACCGGTAAGTGACGACTTACGATTGTGGTGTGGGGATTGACGGACGAGACCACCCAGGTAACAATCATGACGGGGGGAAAAAATAAAATAAAACGATAAATCAGGTGTAGAGCCTTTGTCGTGGCGTGAGGACCCTGTCGTGGGACCTTAGGATAGACCCCAGGGAAACCTCGGCGGGAACCGGCGGAGGGATAGTACCTCCGACGAGGCATCCGAGATGAAAGGGAGTAGGGTCCCGAATGGGGGTGTCCTCAGCAACGATAAACGGATCTAGGCGGGAAAATGGGAGGATCAAAATCTAAGGGCTCGTCTGAAAGATCAGGACTTTTCCGGGGGGTTCCCCTTGACAGCCCTTTGGGGAGAATGTTTGAAAATTGGGATAGTAAACGATATCGAGACAAAGACAAGAAAAAGATGGTTCAATATTGTCTTCTTTGGTCGAAACAGCCTATTAAAGGTTCCTCGGTCTGGTGGCCGAAATTTGGATCTGATGAGGATTGGGTTAGACAAGCATTAAACATATATGTAAACTCGAGACAAAAGGTGAATCAAGAAGAGTCGGCGTATGCATTTTGTTGGGTTCCCTGGCCAGGATCCTTAACAAAATGTTTTAAATTGAGGGTAGCGGGAGAAAAGAAGTGGGAACCTTTGGACAACATCCCCCCTCCTTATGAGGGAAGCTCGCTGCTGGAGGGGAAAGGTGATGAATCTGATTGTCCCGGAAGGGGCCGGGAACGAAGGGATGAATTAAGGGAGTCGGACCCTAAACTTCCACCGGTAAACCGACCCTGGACCAGATCCCAGACTGGTCCAGGACCATCGAAGGCTCCAGTAAGCCTAAATCCCCTGAGGGAAGTTTCTATGGGAGGACCGGGAGGGGGAACGGGATATGTAAACGTTCCCCTAACCAGTACTGAGGTGCGGGGATTTAAGAAGGAAATGAAAAGTCTATTGGAAGATCCCATGGGACTGGCCGAACAGTTCGACCAGTTCCTGGGACCAAATACATATACCTGGGAAGAGATGCACGCAATAATGGGAACATTATTCTCACCCCAGGAGAGGCAGATGATTCGACAGGCTGCCCTCCTCATGTGGGAACGTGAACAACCTGGGGACCTCAGACCCCATGAACAAAAATATCCCCTGAATGAACCCAGGTGGGACAAACGAACACCCGAGAGATTGGCAAGTATGAGACAATACAGAGAGTGGACGATTAAAGGAATACGGGAGGCTGTGCCAAAGGGTCACAATTTCGCCAAGGCATTTGGGAACCACCAGGGGAAAGATGAGTCCCCTACTGATTTCTTGGAGTGGGTGAGAAAGAATGTCCAACAGTATGCGGGTGTAGACCCTAGTACACCAATGGGTGAACAGCTTATTCGAATCGAATTTGTGTCCAAATCGTGGCAGGACATTAGGAAGAAACTAGAAAAGGAGGAGGACTGGAATGAAAAAACCCTTGAGCGACCTGTTAAAAAAGGCGCAAAGAGTATATGTGCAGAGGGAAGAGGAAGGTCAAAAGAGGGCAGCGAAGATTATGGTACAGACTATCCGACAGATAAATGCCGAGTCCAGAGGGGAAAGGAAACAAAACCCTTACTCAGCGTTGGTGAAGTTTATGAATGAAAAGCTGACAAATGAAGATGAATATCCATTGAAATGGACCCAGGAGGAGAAGGGATGGCTTGAGGACTTGAAGCATCGCCTGACGCGGGCCCCGGTACTCACTCTGCCCTCTTTAAAACAACCCTTCCAGCAATTTGTCACTCATAACCAAGGAACAGCTGTGGGAGATTTGACGCAGGAAAAAGGCGGTCAGCGACACCCAGTGGCTTTCCTGTCCAAAATGATGGACCCAGTGTCTCGCGGATGGCCGACGTGTATCCAGGGAGTAGCGGCTGCTGCTCTGTTGGTGGAGGAGGCATGCAAACTCACTTTTGGAGGAAGGATGACTGTGTACACCTCCCATTCTGTGAGTGTTCTATTAGCACAAACCGCCCATCGATGGCTGACTGATTCCCGCATATTAAAGTACGAGACCATTTTAATGGTCGGAGAAGACCTACAGTTTGCTAAGAATAATAGTTGCAACCCAGCTCAGTTTTTATACGACGGTGAAACAGGGGAAGAAGTGGAGCACGACTGTGTCGAGTTGACGGATCTCCAGACCAAGACCCGAGAGGACCTTTGCGATACTCCCCTGGGAGAGGGATATGAATTCTATATTGACGGCTCCGCCAGATGTGTTGACGGAATGAGGAGAAGCGGGTATGCCATAATAGAAGGAGATGCTTGGGAAGTGGTAGAATTCGCGCGGCTACCCGGAAGCTGGTCGGCACAGTCCTGCGAACTATATGCCTTGCAGAGAGCCCTCAGAGTACTGGCAGAGAAAACTGGAACAATTTACACTGACTCCAAATACGCATACGGGGTAGTGCATACCTTTGGTAAGATCTGGAAGGAGCGTGGTCTGATTACATCAAGAGGAAAGGAATTGTCACACGAACAGATGATTACTCTGACTTTGGAAGCCCTGACATTACCCCGGGAAATAGCAGAGGTCAACATACCAGGCCATCAGAGGGAAGATACCCCGACCGCAATTGGGAACAGACTGGCTGATGAAGAGGCCAAAAGGGCGGCCATGTAACAGGAAGTCCGTTTGCTGACCTTAATCCCAATAAGACAAGGTATAAAAAAGCTCCCATTTTTACTGCTAAGGAAGAAAAGAACATGGCTCAGTTGGGCGCAAGCCAGCTGCCTGATGGAACCCTAAAGACGCAATTGACAAAATTAATGGTGGAGACTAAAATGCCTTGGATAAAGTGTCTGCCCCTGGCCTTATTGAGAATTCGTACTGCCCCACACAGGGATGTGGGGGTGTCCCCTTATGAGATGATGTTTAGGTTTCCCTTCTGGAGTATAGTTGAGGGGTGTCCCACCTTGGGGGAAGGGGATATTTTTCTTAGGAACTATTTACAGGCACTGTCACGCTCTCTTACAGATTTACGAAAGAGGGGACTATTGGCACAAACACCACCTCTAGACTTTTCTTTACACAAGGTGAAACCGGGAGACTGGATTCTCATCAAAACCTGGAAAACTGAAAAATTCCAGCCACAGTGGGAAGGTCCATTCCAAGTTCTCTTGACTACAGAGGCTGCAATACGAACAAGAGAGAAGGGGTGGACGCATGCATCCAGATTTAAGGGACCTGTAGAGGCGCCTCAGGACCCTGATACGGACTCAGATTGGACTTGTGTTCCTGGAGACAAACCTCTTACTTTGCGATTTCGCAGGAAGACTTGATTGACAATGTTATTGTTAAATGCTTTGATTTTTCTTGGTTTGCCTATGTCTTTGTCAGGTCTGAAGTGTAAGAAGTGCAGAGACACAGTAGTCCTTTTTCAGGACCTTATTGGGAAAGAAAGGAGGGTAGTTTCATTTCCCATATCTCAGTTCCTAAGAAATGCTGGGCAGAAAATACCACCCAACATCCATATACCCCTTGTACGGATAATGAGGGAAGTAGTGTGGGTCATTATATACAGATTCCTAATAGTACTCCTTTCCCTCTTAATGGTTGGCCCTGGGAGGGTGAATCAGGCCCACCATGCCCTGATGGACTCTGGTTCTGCATACACCAGCGTACTGTTCCGGTAGAGAGTCCCACTCCACACTCGGGAGTGCCTGCCCCTTTGGGGCATCCGGACTTGGTTCGGGTCCATGCAAATGGCCATGAAAGTTTCGGCCACGCAATTGGGGGAGACAACCTTTTTGTTGATCTTGCAACTAGAATTGCAGGAACTTTTAATGTAACCAATTGTTGGGTCTGCGGAGGTCCACAGATGTCAGAGCAATGGCCTTGGTGGGGGGAGTCCCTCGACTCATGGACCATGATCTCCCGGGTTTGGACCACTAACCGAACAAGGTCAAGGGAGAATTTGTCTCTTTCCAACGTCCCCTCCGGTTTTTATTGCCTCTCACGAGCCGGCAAGTACCCGGTAGGAAAAAGTCCCTGCAAGGCTGTATGGATCCGCATTTTACCTGGTAATTTCATTTGGTTTCCTAAACCCCTGACTTGGTTCCTATCCACTGTTTTTAAGACTGATTGCTTACCCCTGTCTAATAGCAGTTTTCAGCTTTGGAATTGTAGCAGCTCCACCATCACAGGACCATACCAATCAAACCCCACCCTTAAAAGGGTTTGGGAACGGGGATATGGAGTCTCCCCAAATGGGTTATTCTGGGTGTGTGGTGATAAAGCGTATACCCGCCTCCCCTTGCAGTGGAGTGGAACTTGTTTTCACCCAGAATAATTCGCCCAGAATTTTTCCTCCTACCCCACGATCACGGTCATAGATTGGGAGTGAAGGTTTTTGATGCATTACACCGTCGACCCCGCTCTAGCACGGTGCATTTGGGACAGTGGGGAGATGACTGGCCTCCGGAACGAATAATTGAATATTATGGTCCCGCTACATGGGCCCAAGATGGATCCTGGGGTTACCGTACTCCTATTTATATGCTAAATCGCATTATTCGCTTGCAGGCGGTCCTTGAGATTGTTACAAACCAAACGGCTCTAGCCCTGCAATTGCTTGCATCCCAGCAGGGTCAGATGCGCTCTGCCATCTATCAGAACCGTCTGGCCCTGGACTATTTGCTGGCCACAGAAGGGGGTGTATGTGGAAAGCTTAATTTGACTAACTGCTGCTTAAAGATTGATGATAATGGCCAAGCCGTTCGCAAAATCGCTGATAATATTCGCACTTTGTCCCATGTACCAGTCCAGACCTGGCATCCTTTCGCAAAATTAAATTGGTTGGACAAATGGTTTGGAGGAACCTGGTGGCGCACCTTATTGTGGGTCATCGGGGGTGTTTTGTTCCTCCTGCTTGTTTTACCCTGTCTTATTCCCTGTCTGCGCAGCCTAGTGATTTCGATGGTCCAGCAGACCATGCAGCCAGGGGGCCTGGGAGACCCAATTAGAATTTTACTTCAGCACGAAATTGATTTATCAGAAGATGGTTCTCTTCCCTGGGTTAAGGCCCCCATTCAGAAATAGTACACACATTTTAAAGAAAGAAAGGGGTGGATTGTTATAGATAGAGAATTTAGGTTAAAAAGGGCTTAAGTTAAAATGTGATGATTAATCATAAAAGGGGAAGCCAGAATAGACAGGGAGCTTACCATAAAAGTTCAGCTGGACAATGTTATAACAAACAGAGATCTTTCATGGTCACAAAGAGACATGTAGGAGCCAAAGATTGATAAAAGAGTGAAAAACAGAATTTAGTGTGTGCAGATTTCGTAGTGTACGTAACTAACATTATAATTACAAATGCAAGTGTACTTAGAATGATTTTGCAAAAACTAACCAATTAAAACAGTGTTAAAGAGGAGGGGAAGGACAAGCAAAAAAGGTATAAAAATCAATGCACTGTATGTATCGGGGCTTGACTTGGCGAGAAGCCAGTTGAGTCCAACTCTGCAGACTTGTAAATAAAGCTTGTCGTGTCACCAACTTTAAAGAGACTCATGTGTGAGAATTTGTACTTCTGACACCATTATGCCTGAATCTACTTCTGTTGAAATGTCTGTTAAGGATCTTGAAGATAAGATATATTCTGTATCGAGTCACTTAGCTAATTTTGTGAACCTGTTTATTTCCAAGATTAATGTGATGGCGGAAGTCATTAATGGAGCTTTTAAGCTTGAAACCATTGAAAGATTTGAAATGTGTGATCAAGGTTTAGTCGATGCACAGGATCAACTCCAAGATGAAAATAGAATAATTGAAACATTGCAGATCCAAAATAAAAATTTAGCAAAAAAGGTTGATTATTTGGAGAATCAATCTAGACGGAACAACGTGAAAATTGTTGGTTTGCCAGAAGGCATAGAAGGACCAGATCCAAGAAAATTTTTTACTGAATGGATTCCACGAGTGTTAGGACAGGATAAATTCCCTGAAGGTTTAATACTGGAACGTGCTTATAGAGTTTTAAGAAGAAAATCTTTTTCAGGAAAGAATCCAAGATCTGTTTTGATCCGTTGTTTAAACTATTGTGACAGAGAGACAATTTTACGTACGGCTATTAGAAATGCCCAGCAAAATAGATCTCCTTTGATGGTTCAGAATAATCCTGTTTTCTTCTATCAAGATTTGAGTCAAGAAATTATGTTTCAACGACGCGAATTTAATTCTGTGAAAGAACGGTTGTGGAAAAAAAGACATAAGGGAACATTCAGGTATTCTGCAGTACTGAAGATTTTTTAGGATGGAAATTAGCCAAAGTTCTTTGACAATCCTAAAGAGGTTATGGACTTTGCTCAGTCTCTACTAATCATGCAGTTTCAGGAACGATGTAGTCCTTCAAGGTCTCCAAAGAGAGTAGAGATGTAAGGTGGGATCCAGTTTTTTAAAAGAAATGGAAGCAATGGTGACCGAAGTGGCAACGTTGATTTAAAAAAATAAATCTTTTATCTTTTTTTTGAGAAGAGTTTAAATAGTTTAAATAATGATGATAGTTTAATGAAATGGGAGTTGGGAGAGGGAACTGGGTGGGCACTAGTTTCCAGAAGTCATCAGCTACCTGTGAGTTATCTCACACCCAATATTTTGGGGGAGTTACCGCTTTGGGCGGTTTAAACAGGAGGAGGTAGTCGTGACCTCTGACCTGTTTTTTTTTCTTTTTAATTTTTGGGTTAAGAAGTGAAGGTTTTTTTATTATTTTTTTTAAATAAATAATTTTTTAAAAACTCTTTTTGTTTTCTGATCGTAATTGAGAAGGAATTAGGAGGTTTTTTTCTCTCCTTTTTTTCTCTTTTTTTGGGGGGGGGGTTTCTCTTTTTTCTTTTTTAAGAGGATGATGTCACAGAAGATAATAAGTCAAAAATTGAGGATGTTGAATTAGATGAAGAGGAAGATGAGGGGAAAGGTGATAAGAAGAAAAAGAAGAAAATTAAGTACAAATACATTGAGGGAGAAGAGTTTAATAAAATTAAGTTAATTTCAATAGAGAATTTTGAAGATGTTATAAATGAAGAATATGGAGAATTTTATAAGAGTTTGAACTTTTTTCTTTTTTTTCTTTTTTTATATAAGGGGAGGGGAAGGGAATAAAAAGTTTATCTGATTGTTTTTCTAAGGGATGTTTTTGTTCTCTCGATGAATTATAAAGGAAACTTGGTATTAATGGAAATTCTGTATTTATGTATTATTAATTTTGATTTTTTTGAATAACAGATATGTGGTTGATATATGATTTTAATATTTGAACTTAGTTTTAAAGTGGATTTCATTTGTTAAATACATGTATTATGTCTGATTTAAATATATGTTTAAGGGTATTATTTTAGTATTGATATTTTTTTTGTTGTTAAGTTTTATCCTTTTTTTGTAAGTGGGGTTTTTTCTATTTTATTTACAATATTGTTAATTAATTCTTCACTCTTTATTTTGGGGGGAGGGTTGGACTAATTTTAAATTAGATGATTAATGTTGTGTTATAATTATTGGGGGGGTTAATTTGTGTAGTTTAATGATGTAGTATTCTAATTTTTATTATGTTATTTTTTATTATTTCTTTAAAGGTAATTTTTATTTTATTCATGTCATAAAATTTTAAATAAAGTTTTAAAAAAAACAAGGAGGCTTACAACTGCCAAACTTTAAAAATTATTATAGAGCCGCACAATTAAGATACCTATCAGATTTTTATCAAACAAGGGAAAAGCCAGATTGGACTAGATTAGAACTAGATAAAATAGGGGAGAAGATACCTGAACATATATTATATAAATGAGATGAAAAATTGGTACAACGTAGGAATTCTCCAGTATTACATCATCTGCTCAATATTTGGAAGAAGATTCATGTAGAAAGGAATAAAACAAATTACCAATTACCAAAACTAATACTGACACAAAATCAGCTAATCCCTTTTACAATAACATAACATAACAATTACAGCACGGAAACAGGCCATTAGGCCCTTCTAGTCCGCACCGAACCAAACACCCCTTTCTAGACCCACCTCCCTGCACAATGCCCATAACCCTCCATCTTCTTCTCATCCATATACCTGTCCAACCTTTTCTTAAATAATACAATTGACTCCGCCGCCACTATTTCTCCCGGAAGCTCATTCCACACGGCTACCACTCTCTGAGTAAAGAAGTTCCCCCTCATGTTAACTCTAAACCTCTGCCCCTTAATTCTTAACTCATGTCCTCTTGTTTTAATCTTTCCTCCTCTTAACGGAAATAGTCTATCCACATCCACTCTGTCTATCCCTTTCATAATCTTAAATACTTCTATCAAATCCCCTCTCAACCTTCTACGCTCCAAAGAATAAAGACCTAATCTGTCCAATCTCTCCCTATACTCTAGATGCTTAAACCCAGGTAACATTCTGGTAAACCTTCTCTGCACTCTCTCCACTCTGTTTATATCCTTCCTATAATTAGGCGACCAGAACTGCACACAGAACTCCAAATTAGGCCGCACCAACGTCTTATACAATCTCAACATCACCTCCCAACTCCTATATTCCATGCAATGATTGATAAAGGCCAGCATACTAAAAGCCTTCTTCACCACCCTATTCACGTGAGTTTCTACCTTCAGGGAACGATGTACCGTTACTCCTAAATCTTTCTGCTCTTCTGTATTCCTCAATGCTCTCCCATTTACCACGTATGTCCTATTCTGATTCTTCTTACCAAAATGAAGCACCTCACACTTATCAGCATTAAATTCCATCTGCCATTTTTCAGCCCACTTTTCTAAGCAGCCCAAATCCCTCTGCAATCCTTGAAAACCTTCTTCATTATCCACTATTCCACCTATCTTAGTATCGTCTGCATATTTACTAATCCAATTCACCACCCCATCATCTAGATCATTAATGTATATAACAAACAACAATGGGCCCAATACAGATCCTTGAGGCACACCACTGGTCACCGGCCTCCAACCTGACAGACAATTATCCACTACCACTCTCTGGCCTCTCCCTTTCAGCCAATGTTCAATAGATAACCTTTCCTTTAGAGAATGGGAGAAAAAAGGGATCAAAAGAATAGAAAATTGCTTTTCAGGAAATAAATTACTATCCTTTGAACAAATGAAGGATAAATATAATATAACTCAAGATACAGTGTTGGCATACTACCAACTGAAATCCTACTTGAAGGACAAACTGGGAAGCAGTCTGAGGTTACCAGAAGGAAGTAATTTTGAATATGTGATTACAGACACAATGATAATCAAAAAATTTATAACAAACATGTATATTAAACTACAAGAAAAAGAGAATGAGGAAACAAATGGTAAAACCAAACAAAAATGGGAACAAGATCTAAACATAAAGATAAAGAATGAAACATGGGAGAAGTTATGCTCTGGAACTATTAGAAATACAATAAACACGAGGTTACGTATGATACAATATAACTGGATACACAGGCTATACATTACACCTCAAAAGTTAAATAAATGGGACCCAACAGTATCTGACAGATGTTTTCGCTGTAAAAAGGAAATGGGAACAACAATTCATGCAATCTGGACATGTGAGAAAGTGAAAAAATTTTGGGAAGATCTAAACCAGATATTAAATAAAATCACAAAAAGCAATATACCAAAAAACCCAGAGATCTTCCTCCTAAGTAACATAAAAAACAAAGAATTTGGACTTGATTTGGATGGTGCACAAAAAAGATTTGTTAGGATAGCCCTAGCTGTAGCAAAAAAATGTATTATGTCAGCCTGGAAATTAGAAGATAACTTGAGAATACAACAATGGTATATAGAAATGAATAATTGTATTCCACTAGAAAAAATAACATATAATTTAAGAAATAATATTACAATATTTGAACAAATATGGGATCCATACATGAAACACAATAGAGAAAATCTACCGGGGACATCTACCACCTAAAATGACAGAAGGAGAAGGGAATGAAAAGAATTGACTCAGTGGAACTTCTTGTTTATATTTATTGAGTGACAACATTGTTTGACGGGTTTAATGTATCTTAGATTCTGAACTTTAAATGAATGGGAGGGGAGGTAGGGAGGGTGGGATAGGAAGAGGGAGGGGGGTAGAAAATGACACTGTATATATTTGAAAAGAAAAATGTATGTATCTCGATCAATGTGGTTTATAGTGTGAAAAATAATTTTTTTTTTTAAAAATGGTGCTTTTTGGACCTGTCCATTAGCAACGGAGAGCAGAGACATGTTTGCCTTTGAATGGGAAAATCCTTTTACTGGTCGTAAGAATCAATACCGGTGGACGGTCCTTCCCCAGGGCTTTACAGAATCACCAAATTTATTCGGCCAGGTCTTAGAACAAATACTAGATGAGGCTCCTCGGAGAGAGAATTGCCAGTTGATACAATATGTTGATGATTTGTTAATCACGGGAAAAACGTACAAATTAGTTAAACAGTATACTGTTGAACTTTTGAATTTTCTGGAGAATAAGGGTCTCAGGGTGAGCGAATCCAAATTACAATTTGTTCAATCAGAAGTTAAATACTTCGGTCATCTGGTGAGTCAGGGGACTAGGAAAATAAGTCCAGAAAGGATACGTGGTATTCTACAGATCCCCCCTCCCAAGAATGACCAAGAACTTAGGAAATTCCTTGGTTTAGTGGGATACTGTAGAATCTGGATTGAAAATTATTCTAGCCTGGTCAGATTTCTCTATGATAAACTCACAATTCTAGGGGGCGAAGCTGTTGTCTGGACAGAGGAAGAGATTAAAGATTTTAACTTGGTGAAACAGCGCCTTATTAGTGCCCAATGTTGGCTTTACCCGACCTAAATAAGCCATTTGACCTATATACCAATGCGAAAGGAGGTGTGGCCACTGGAGTACTAACACAAGAGAGGGCAGGCTGTAGACAGCCAGTTGCTTTTCTGTCAAAAGATTTAGACCAGAGGAGTCACGTGATGGAGTAGTGGCCGGATGGTGAACTCCAGCCCTCTCCAGAAAAGTCGGAAAAAACAAAGGAAAACACAAAGGCACAAAAATAAAAATTAAAGAAGAGTGAGTATAAAGGTGGAAAGAAGATGGCGACGAAAAAAGAAAAATCGAAATCAACAGTAAGAAGAGAGGAAGAGAAGACAACGCAAGAAGAAGGAGAAGGCCTTACCTGTTCGAAGAGGCCCGCAGTGGAGAGAGAAACCCGCTCCCTCAGATCGGTAGAAAGTGGACTACAAAAATGGCTCGCTGAGCCGAGTAAAAGTGCGCAACCGCGCATGCAAAAAAACACACCGACGGGAGGGGGGACCAGCTGGGGAGTCGATCTCCACAGCCGGCATTGACAGCTGCAGAACACCTGCAGCAAGAGGAGAACATAGAAGACAACGAAAACAAGAAAGAAGAGAAGAAAAGGGTAACAAAGAAACAACAGATGGCCAACCCAGAGGAAGAAGACGAGGAAGAGGAAGAGTACAGTGAAATAGAAGAAGAAGGGAAAGGCAAGATAAAGGATATACTTTCTCTTATTAAAGAATACATGGAGTCATTTAAAGAATGGCAAGCGCAAGAATTTAATGATTTAAGAAGAAGAATAAACAACACAGAAGAGAAAATGAATAAAATAGATATGACCTTAACAGAAATGGGAAAGAGAATGGACAAGATGGAAGAGCGGGAAGCAGCAGTAGAAATGGAGGTAGAGGACTTAAAAAAGAAATTAGAGGAATCTAATAAAAAAGTTATAGAGACACAAGAACTGTTAGCTCAGAAAATAGATATAATGGAAAATTATAACAGAAGAAATAACATAAAGATAGTGGGCCTTAAGGAAGATGAAGAAGGCAAGAATATGAGAGAGTTTATAAAAGATTGGATCCCCAGGATCCTAGGATGTCCAGAACTACAGCAAGAAATGGAAATAGAAAGGGCACATAGAGCAGTGGCCTTTAAACCACAACCACAACAAAAGCCAAGATCTATTTTAGTAAAATTCCTAAGATATACTACAAGAGAAAAGGTACTGGAGAAGACAATGGAAAAAGTAAGAGAGGGCAACAAGCCACTGGAGTACAAAGGGCAAAAAATCTTCATTTATCCAGATATAAGTTTTGAACTCCTGAAGAAGAGAAAGGAGTTCAATACAGCAAAGGCGATTTTATGGAAGAAAGGGTATAAATTTATACTAAAGCATCCAGCGGTATTGAAAATATTTATTCCAGGACAACAAAACAGACTATTCTCGGATCCAGAGGAAGCACGAAAATTTGCAGAACAATTACAAAATAGACTGAGGGATGAAGACATGTAACGAGAGTACAAAAGACTGCGAACTAAAAAGACACATAAGTTTTGAACTCCTGAAGAAGAGAAAGGAGTTCAATACATCGAAAACGATCTTATGGAAAAAAAAACTATTCTCGGATCCAGGGGAAGCAAGAAAATTTGCAGAACAACTACAAAACAACTAGAGAGATGAAGATATGTAATAAGAGTAAAAATGACCACGATTTATATGTATGTGGGTAAAGAGGTATATGTGTGTATATGTATAATGTGCATACATGAATGTATCCGTATTTAGAGGAAAATATAGATAGTATAGACAAGAATTAATAAGGGAAGGAAATGACCTTAAATATTAATGGAATACATAACCAAATTAAAAGGAAGAAAATGCTAAATTTACTGAAAAAAGAAAAAATTGATATAGCATTTGTGCAAGAAACACATTTAACTGAATTGGAGCACAAGAAATTAAAGAGAGATTGGGTAGGACACGTAACAGCAGCATCGTATAATTCAAAAGCAAGAGGAGTAGCTATATTAATTAGTAAAAATGTGCCATTTAAAATAGAAGAGGAAATAATAAATCCAGCAGGGAGATATGTAATGATAAAATGTCAGATATATTCGGAGTTTTGGAATCTACTCAATGTATATTCACCTAATGAAGAATATCAAAAGTTTATGCAAGATATCTTTTTGAAGGTAGCAGATATGCAAGGGAACATATTAATAGGAGGGGATTTCAACCTGAATTTGGATTCAAATATGGACAGAACTGGGAAAAAAATTAACAGAAAGAACAAAGTAACCAAATTTATAATTAAATCGATGGAAGAAATGCAACTTTTGGATATATGGAGGAAACAACACCCAAAGGAAAAGGAATATTCATATTACTCGGCTAGACATAAAACATACACAAGAATAGACCTATTTTTGTTATCAGCTCATATGCAAAATAGAGTAAGAAAAACAGAATATAAAGCTAGAATACTATCGGACCATTCACCCTAAATATTGACAATAAAGTTAGAGGACATCCCTCCAAGAATGTATAGATGGAGATTAAACCCCATGTTACTTAAAAGGCAGGATTTTAGAGAATTTAATGAAAAACAAATAAAAATGTATTTTGAAATAAATACGGAATCAGTGGAAGATAAGTTTATACTATGGGATGCAATGAAAGCATACATTAGAGGGCAAATAATAAGTTATGTAACCAAGATGAAGAAGGACTATAATCAGGAAACAGAGCAGTTGGAAAGGGAAATAGTAAATATAGAAAAAGAATTAGTAATGAAGGAAGATACAACTAAAAGAAGAGAATTGGCGGATAAAAAAATAAAATATGAAACACTACAAACATATAAGGTAGAGAAGAATATAATGAAGACAAAACAGAAATATTATGAACTAGGTGAAAAAACGCACAAAATCCTAGCATGGCAGCTTAAGACAGAACAAGCTAAGAAAATGGTATTGGCATCAAGGAAAAAAGACAAACAAATTACATATAATCCAAAAGAAATTAAGGAAAACTTTAGAGAATTCTATGAACAATTATACCGAACTGAAAACGAAGGGAAAGAAGGGAAAATAGATGAATTTCTGACTAAAATTGAACTACCAAAACTACAAATAGAGGAACAAAATAAATTAACAGAGCCATTTGGAATAGTAGAAATACAAGAGATAATAAAAAAATTATCAAATAATAAGACACCAGGAGAGGATGGATTCCCAATAGAATTCTACAAAACATTTAAAGACTTATTAATTCTGCCCCTCCTGGAAGTAATCAACCAGATTGATAAAACATAAAGCTTACCAGATTCATGTAAAACAGCAATAATTACAGTAATACTAAAGCAAGGGAAAGATCCACTCACACCAGCGTCATATAGACCAATATCTTTACTTAACACAGATTATAAGATATAAGCTAAACTATTAGCAAACAGATTAGCAGAGTATGTACCAAAAATGGTAAATTTAGACCAAACTGGATTTATCAAAAAAAGACGCACAACAGACAATATTTGTAAATTTATTAACTTAATTCATGCAGTAGAAGGGAATAAAGCACCTACAGTAGCAGTTGCTTTAGACGCAGAGAAGGCCTTTGACAGAGTAGAATGGAATTATTTGTTCAAAGTATTGCAAAAATTCAGTTTACCGGAGAAGTATATTAATTGGATTAAAGCATTATATAAGGGACCGTTAGCGAAAGTGACAGTAAATGGACATGTATCAAAGCAATTTAACCTAAGCAAGTCAACACGGCAGGGATGCCCACTATCACCTTTATTGTTTGCGTTAGCTATAGAACCACTAGCAGAATTGATAAGAACAGTAAATAATATAAAAGGAATAAAAATAAAAGACAAGGAATATAAAATCAGTTTATTTGCGGATGATGTTATAGTGTACTTAACAGAACCAGAACTATCAATAAAAGAATTATATCAGAAATTGAAGGAATATGGAGAAGTGTCGGGTTACAAGATAAACATAAATAAAAGTGAAGCAATGCCTATGAATAATGCGGATTTCTCAAAATTTAAGAAGGAATCGCCATTTAGATGGCAAATGCAAGCAATAAGATACCTAGGTGTACAAATAAACAAAAATCTCGGCCAACTATATAAACTCAATTATTATCCACTAATGAAAAAATTACAGGACGATTTAGAGCATTGGAAAGATTTACCATTAACACTAATAGGAAGGATAAACTGTATTAAAATGAACATTTTTCCAAGGATATTATACTTATTTCAGGCATTGCCAATACAACTGACAGAGAAATTCTTCAAGGAGTTAAAGAAAATAATAA
This sequence comes from Narcine bancroftii, assembly GCF_036971445.1. NCBI lineage: Eukaryota > Metazoa > Chordata > Chondrichthyes > Torpediniformes > Narcinidae > Narcine > Narcine bancroftii. The sequence goes on from NC_091480.1 coordinate 59,160,314, forward strand.
GGAATTTTTTATGGAGAGGGGGGAAACCGAGGATAGCACTAGATAAATTAACAGAATGGTATAAACAAGGAGACTTACAACTGCCAAACTTTAAAAATTATTATAGAGCCGCACAGTTAAGATACCTATCAGATTTTTATCAAACAAGGGAAAAGCCAGATTGGACGAGATTAGAATTAGTTAAAATAGGGGAAAAGATACCTGAACACATATTATATAAATGGGATGAAAAATTGGTACAACATAGAAGTTCTCCAGTATTACCTCATCTCCTCAATATTTGGAAGAAGATTCATGTAGAAAGAAATAAAACAAATTATCAATTACCAAAACTAATATTGACGCAAAACAAGTTACTCCCTTTTACAATAGATAACCTTTCCTTTAGAGAATGGGAAAAAAAAGGGATTAAAAGAATAGAAAATTGTTTTTCAGGAAATAGATTCTTATCCTTTGAACAAATGAAAGATAAGTGCAATATAACTCAAGATACAGCGCTGGCATATTACCAATTGAGATCCTACTTGAAGGATAAATTAGGAAGCAGTTTGAGTTTGCCAGAGGGAAGTAACCTTAAATATGTGATTACAGATACAATGATAATCAAAAGATTTATAACAAATATGTATATTAAACTGCAAGAAAAGGAGAATGAGGAAACAAATGGTAAAACTAAACAAAAATGGGAACAAGATTTAAATATAAAGATAAAAAAGGAAACATGGGAGAAGTTATGCTCCGGAACGATGAGAAATACAATAAATACGAGGTTACGTATGATACAATATAACTGGATACACAGGCTATACATTACACCTCAAAAGTTAAATAAATGGGACCCAACAGTATCTGATAGATGTTTTCGATGTAAAAAAGAAATGGGAACAACAATTCACGCAATCTGGACATGTGAGGAAGTAGAAAAATTTTGGGAAGATCTAAATCAGATATTAAATAAAATAACAGAAAACAATATACCAAAGAATCCAGAGATCTTCCTCCTAAGTAACATAAAAAACAAAGAATTTGGACTTGATTTGGAGGATGCACAAAAAAGATTGGTTAAGATAGCTCTAGCCGTAGCAAAAAAATGTATTATGTCAACCTGGAAATTGGAAGATAATTTGAAAATACAACAATGGTATATAGAAATGAATAAATGTATTCCATTAGAAAAAATAACATATAGTTTAAGAAATAATATTGAAATATTCGAACAAATATGGGAGCCTTACATTAAATACAATAGTGAAAACCTACCGGGGACAATCATTACCTAAGTTAACGGAAGGAAAAGGAAATGAAAAGAATGGACTCAGTGGAATTTCTTGTTTATTTTTATTGAATGACAACATTGTCTGACTGGTTTAATGTATCCTAGATTTTATACCTTAAATGGATGGGAGGGGGGAGGTAGGAAGGGTGGGATGGGAGGAGGGAGGTGGGGGGGGGTAGAAAATGGCACTGTATATGTGTGAAAAGGAAAAAGTGTGTATCATGGTTAATGTGATTTATGGTGTGAAAAATAAAAAATTTTAAAAAATTTTTAAAAAAAGTTTTAGACCCTGTTTGTCGTGGTTGGCCAGAATGTGTGCAACCCATCACAGCCACTGCTATTTTAGTTGAGGAAGGACGAAAGATTATGTTTGGTGCCCCGATGATAGTTCACACCCTTCACACAATCCACAGTATTCTCTTACAATGTGCTGGAAGGTGGCTTACAGACACTAGAATTTTAAAATATGAAGCGATCCTAATGGATAGGGATGATTTGACCCTGATTATGAATAACGAAAACAATCCAGCAGCTTTCATGGTTTCTCCAAATTTTGACAATACCATAAATGATTTAGAGCATGTATGTTTAGAGGTAATAGATTTACAGACCAAAATTAGAGGAGATTTAAGCAATGAACCTTTACAGGAGGGTGAAAGGTGGTTTATTGATGGATCTTCCCGTTGCATTGATGGTACTCGCTATAGCGGGTATAGTGTAGTGCATGGGAAGGAAGGAGTAGTGATTGAAGCTGGTTGCCTTCCCGGTCATTGGTCAGCACAATCTTGTGAATTGTATGCCCTCTGTAGAGCTCTCCATGGTCTAGAGAACAAGGTGGGCACGATATACACAGACTCAAAGTACGCTTTTGGTGCAGTGCACACCTTTGGGAAGATCTGGAAAGAGCGGGGAATGATAACTGGGAAAGGACAAAAGTTGATCCATGAAAACTTAATTGTCCAATCTCTAGATGCTCTTACATTACCTGAGGAAATAGCTGTAATTCATGTAGGGAACCATCAAAGTGGTGACAGTCCTGAAGCACAGGGGAACAGACAGGCAGATGCAGCTGCCAAACAGGCTGCACTCACGGAGAAAATAGACATGCAGCTGTTACTGCCCACCCCATATGAGGTTCAAAAGACTCCCATCTTTTCATGGGAAGAGGAGGTTTACATAAAGGGCCAGGGAATGCATCAAACTGTTGATGGGTTGCGGTGGACGGCAGAAGGACGCTAAATGCTGAACAAAGCCTTGGCTCGGCAAATTATTGATCAGCTCCACCAGCAGACACACTGGGGCACATAGGCACTTGTGGATACTTCTGTACGGTCTTTTCATTGCTCAGGCATATTTACAATAGCCAAACAAAGTACTCGGGGTTGTCCAATCTGTCAGAGAGTAAATAAGAAATCTATGCGCCAGGTAATGCCTGGCGGTCGCGATTTAGCTGTACGCCCGTTTCAACAGATACAAATTGATTTTACGGAATTACCTAAGATAGGGGTTTACAAATACCTCCTGGTGATGGTAGATCATTTCACACAATGGGTTGAGGCTTTCCCGACCCCTAATGATCGTGCCAGCACCGTTATCAGGATACTACTGGAGTCTGTGATTCCACGATATGGTATGATTCAAACCATTGACTCAGATCGAGGTACACATTTTACCTCTCAGGTACTCCAGGGTGTGTGTAAACTACTGGGAATAGATTGGCAGCTACATACCCCATGGCACCCCCTGAGCTCAGGCCGTGTTGAACGAATGAATCAGACCTTGAAAAATCAGCTCACTCGACTTCATGAGGAAACTGACCTCTCCTGGATTAAATGCTTACTCTTAGCTTTAATTAGGACTCACACAGTTCCTCGTAAGGACCTTGCTGTCTCACCATATGAAATGATGTTTGGTCTTCCTTACATGGGATTCCACACTGATACCCCTATCCCTGAGGCTAATGACCAGTACATATCTAAATATTTACAGGGACTTTCTACTTCTCTGTATGACTTACGACAGAAGGGTTTATTTGCTCAAACCCCACCCCTGGACTATCCTATTCATTCTATTAATCCTGGTGATTGTGTATATGTAAAGGCATGGCAAGATCACCAACTAAAACCTGTCTGAGATCGCCCCTATTGTGTACTTTTGATTACAGACACTGCCGTGCGAACGAAAGAAAAGGGATGGAGCCACATCCAATGAATTAAACGAGGTGCTGAACCACAGAGTAACGACATTGATAATCTACCCTCCACCTGGCGTGCAGTCAGGTGTCGTGGTTAGGGTTAGGGTTAGGGTTAGATCCTTCTGATCTAAAAGTTACACTACGCCGGGAAAAAGTGCTGTAATGCTGTTTTTACAATTTGTTGTTATGTTCACTTGTTGTTTCCCAATTTTTGGGAAATCACCAAATTGTTCACGATGTATTAAGTCCTCCTGGAACAGGGGCAGCAGAGGTGACAATTATTTAACTTTAGAATGTAGACAGGGCGCAGGTATGGGTTAATATAGGATCCCAACATGGACCAGGGGAACAGAAAGGCTCTAGAGGAGTAGATTTGATTTGTATTTTGGCCTCTACAGGTATTAAAGAGAGGAGTTTTAAAGGGATAGCACAAAGGAGATGGTGGGACAAAGACAGACAGAATGGTAGTCAGGATTGTACATGTGGCAGAGATAGAGTTAATACTTATGCTAATGTTCACAGACAGGCTGCAACTCACAGGTTCAGTGATACTTATGCTAATATTGCCAGACAAGCTGCAACTCTCAGGTTAAGTGACAAGAAACACCCCTCCCCAACTTGGTCTCCTGTAAATCATCCTTTGAGTCACACAAGCATTCGGAATGTTAAAAAAACCATCACTGTAAGGGGAGTTCCAGCTGTAAACGAAGTAAGCTGCTCCAGAATACTAAAGCTGCTTGGCATTTAAATCGTTTAATCAGACTCCAGCCTTGGAGATCATCACCGAACAGACAATGATGGCACTGAATTTATGGGTTGAAGAAAGATGACAGATACGAGCCACAGTTCAACAAAACCGCCTGGCTCTCGATTACTCGTTGGCTGCTGAAGGCAGCGTTTGTGAAAGACTGGTTAATGACAATGCTCACAATGGTCAGGCGGTTAAAGACACTTCTTCAGGAGTTCGAAAATCTTCCCATGCCCAGGTTCAGACTTGGCAACCTCGGTCCGGTGTGGGATTGTCTAGACTTTTTATGGGTAACTGGAGTCTGATACCCACAGCCCTTATAGCAGCTATTCTGGCCATTATGGTGCTCCCCTGCCTAAAGACCTGTGTGTAGTATTTAATTCAATGGACCCCTCGTCAGATCACGATAACCCAAAGGATGTATGTTTCCCAAATTCTGTCTAATGATGCTGAGACTGCCGTTCGTTTACTGACTCGCTGGGAAAAAGACCAAGTTACATTCCAGTTGAGAATTCAGGAAGCGTAGCTAAAAGTGAGGATTGTGAGAGATGAGTAAAACTCATATGAAAATATGAAAGATGAAGAAAGCTAGTATGGATATATGTGTAATGAATAAAGCCAGTATGAATAGGATAAGGATAGATAATAGAATGTAGGAAGATAAGGGTCTTCTAGCCTTAGAGAGAGTCAGCAAGTTCTGCATATGTAATTAGTAAGCCTTAGACAGAATTAGCCCTGAGGGTCGGGAAGGTGTGAATAAGGACAAAGACAAAGTTTGTGAATAAGGACAATAAGGAAAATGACATGATGGACACCAATAGGATACCCCCTGGTCCTCCAATTTCACAGAAACAGCACGTAGGCAGACAGGATTGCCTAATGCCAAACTCATCCAGGAGGCAGAAGATTGTAAGGGGGAGGGTACTTCTATACTGAAATAAACTGTATAAAAGTTGGCTGACACAAGGCTGACACCTGATGCAGGTAACAGGGTTTGGATGTGTTAGAGATGAGTAAAACTGATATAAAAATATGAAGATGAGGAAACTAATATAGATATATGGGTAAATGAATAAAGCCAGTATGAACAGGATAAGAAATGGATATGAGAATGTAGGAAGCAGAATCAGTCTGAGTAAGATAAGAATCTTCTAGCCTTTAGAAATCAGCAAGTTCACCATATGAATGAGATAAGGATAGACAATAGATAATAGAATGTAGGAAGTAGAGTTAGTCAGAATAAGATAAGGGTCACCTAGCCCTCAACAGAATTACCAAGTTCTGCATATGAAATTAGTAGCCCTAGACAGTATTAGCAAGTTCTACATATGAAGAGGCTGTCACCCTGAGAGTTGGGAAGGTGTAAATTAGAACAAAGACAGGTTTGTGAATAAGGACAATGAGGATAATGACATGATGAGACACCGACAGGATACCCCCTGGTCCTCCAAGTTCACAGAAACAGCACGTAGGCAGACAGGATTGCCTAATGCCAAACCTATCCAGGAGGCAGAAGAATGTAAGGGGGAGGGTATTCCTATACTGAAATCAACTGTATAAAAGTTGGGTGAGCCCCAGTGTATGTGTGTATTCCCAGGGTAAGGGGAAGCACCCAACTTTGCATTGTTGTATAATAAAAATGTTCTTTGTTCTCAATTTTTATCTCGAGCTATTTCTGTGAAGGTACTTCTGTTTCTAACAAATGGGGGCTCGTCCGGGATCCCACTCCCTCCACTGACAGAGTACCCGACGACGGGGGTAGGTGCACCTCAGCTGATTCAGCTGGACTCATGGACGAAGGGTGACTGGTCAGTGGATGAAGCGAGTGATATCCGAGAAGAGACATTGAGAACAAACAACAAGAGGACGTTAAGGAAGCGTGCTAGAACTAGCTACTGGATCTCGGTAAGAGAAATTTTACTTACCTGTTAGTATGGGAGGTGTGAGTAGTAAGGAAGAGAGTCCTAATGAAGGATGGGAGGATCAGATAACCAAGCAAAGTCCATTAGGATTAATGTTATCTGATTGGGGTGCGGGGAGAACCCGTAGGAAGGACAAACTGACCATGGTCAGGTCTTGCTGTTTGGAATGGGTTAAAAGTCCGATAAAAGGGAGTTCAGTATATTGGCCAAAGCTCGGATCCGAGGATGACTGGATGTGTCAGGCATTGAACATCTGGCTCTATCAAAACCAAAGAGATAATCTTGAGAGCAGGGAATATGCAGCCTGCTGGCTCAGGGGATCGTTTGATCAACTGGTTTTGAATGAAAAGGAATGCAAGGACAAGAGAGATGAGGAACCTTTTGTCCCTGAAACACAAGGATGGGATGTGTTACATTCCCTTCCTCCACCTTATGCTCCTCTTATGCCGGCTCCTATCTTTCCCCTCTCTCCTATGCTCTACCCTTCTGCACCTTCCCCTCCTCCCCCACAGCTAAAGAAAGGAGAAGAAAGTAGTGGTGGTATGATGTCCTGTTCACAAAGTACTAGATTACCACCTCAATTGACAAGAGAGGGAGGAGACTTTGATTCAAAACAGTGTGAGACCCTCTGGGAGGGAAGGGCAGAACCCTTTGATTCATTTCCCGGAGAGCAGGAATCTAGACATTATAAAGGAGAGGATAAGCCAGAAATTAACTGGATGAGACCTTTACGGGAAGTTCCCATTGGCAGGGGTCTCGGTTTTGTAAATGTGCCCCTGACTAGTACAGAGGTGTGTAATTTTAAGAGAGAATGCCCAATAAACAGAAAGGAAAGGCTAAGATTTTGATGCAGGCAGTCAAGGAAGTCGTGGAAGGACAGCAAGGAAAGGGTAGGGGCTGTGTGCCAGCTCCTGGACATTGGGAGGAGCTCCAGGAGTGGGAGAGTAGAGACCAGAGCAGGGGCAAGGGTAGAGGGGAATTCCGGGGACGACGACTGTTCCCGGGACCTCGTGGTAATCCCGGTAGGAATTGGGAAACAGGAGCATTAGTTTGCTACTAATGTAAAAGGAGGGACATTTTAAGAGAGAGTGCCCAATGCAAGCCAGGGAGACGTGACCTTACGCACTGATGTGTTGCAATATAGGGGTTAATTAACCATAGAAAATATGTAGAATATATGCTTATGTACTATTCAGTTTGTATACATGAATCCAGTAGTATGTAACAATTTAATATTTACCTCATGGTGAAGGGAAAGAGTAATGTAAGTAAGGGGCAGCCACAGTATGTAGCAAAGTTGGCTGATTACAGTAGGTTTAGAATTGCCTGCTCCCAAAATACAAAAGAGAAGATATGTATGAAACAATTTAGTAGGAATGTTAAGGCAAAAGGAGGTGTTGATTAGCACAAACAAAAAGAATCCTGACAGAGACTGTCAGAAACAAAGAGAATGGAATCAGTAAGAAGCTAAGACAGAAGGAGGTGTTGAGTAGAACAGAAGAATATGGCCAGATGAGAACAAATATTCATAATTAGAAATATCTGGGGTATGAATTGATTTCTGGTCAAAACAACAGGATATTCTGACCTTGAGGATTTAAAAAAAAAGATGGGAGCTCTACACCCCAGATAACTGCAGAGCAGGAAATTGCTTGTGATAAATCTTATGCAAGAAATCTAGCAAAGAAAGCCAACTTTTGTTCTGTATAAGGTTGAGCTATATAAACTGTAGAGCCTGGACAGTAGAGGTCAGTCGGGGAATAGCTCACTGTGCAGGTGACCTATGAACTAACGACTGAACCAGAGCTCTGTTAAGCTTTATTCTTATGCTGTGTAATAAACTGATTCTCCTATCACTTCATGTAACAAACATGCTGGACTCAGACGACACATAGACTAAATTAAGGGTAGGGTAAAGCCAGAGTCCGACAGATGGAAGCAGATTATGAATGGGGGGGTCACGGTTCTCAGTCAATACACACCGTGGGGCTGCACGGAGAACCATTGGTAAATTTAAGCATAGAACCCCACAGTGACAAGATGACCTTTTGAGTAGATTCTGGGGCAGCCCGGTCTAGTATTTTACAACCACCCGAGGGTGTTAAGATAGAGGGGACAGTGATGATTTCGGGAGTAGGAGGAAGAGACTTTACGGTCCCTGTATTAAGAGATGTAAGAATACAAATGGGAGAAAAGGTAATAACAGGATATTTTACTAGTTCCCCAAGCTGGAGTTTGTTTGTTAGGACGAAATTTGCAGGACCAATTGGCTATCTGCACCAGACCACAGGAATCAGGTATTGGGGTTAAATTGTATGTATTAAGCGAGGAGGATCGAGCACTAATAAATCCTGGAGTATGGGCAGAAAGAGGCAATAGAGGAGTGTTAGAAATTCCTCCCCTGCAAGTTACTTTAAAAGATTCTGAACAAGTAATTAGACGAAAACAGTATCCAATTCCGATGGCTGCCGAAAGGGGCTGCAGCCAGTAATTGACCAGTTGGTGAAAGATGGTATACTCGAACCTTGTATGTCACCTTTTAATACCCCAATTTTACCTGTCCAAAAACCAGACGGTACCTATCGATTAGTGCAGGACTTGAGGGAGCTGAACAAAATTATTCTCACCCGTCACCCGGTTGTACCTAATCCCTATAAAATACTGGGTAAAATCGATCCCCATAGTAAATGGTTTAGTGTGATTGACCTCAAAGATGCTTTTTGGACCTGTCCATTAGCAACAGAGAGCAGAGACATGTTTGTCTTTGAAAGGGAAAATCCTTTTACTGGACGCAAGAATCAATACCGGTGGACAGTCCTTCCCCAGGGCTTTTCAGAATCACCAAATTTATTCAGCCAGGTCTTAGAACAAATACGAGATGAGGCTCCTCGGAGAGAGAATTGTCAGTTGATACAATATGTTGATGATTTGTTAATTACGAGAAAAACTTACGAATTAGTTAAACAGTATACTGTTGAACTTTTGAATTTTCTGGAGAATAAGGGTCTCATGGTGAGCGAATCCAAATTACAATTTGTTCAATCAGAAGTTAAATAACTTGGTGAAACAGCGCCTTATTAGTGCCCCAGTGTTGGCTTTACCCAACCTAAATAAGCCATTTGACCTATATACCAATGCGAAAGGAGGTGTAGCCACCGGAGTACTAACAAAAGAGAGGGCTGGCTGTAGACAGCCAGTTGTTTTTCTGTCAAAATTTTTAGACCCTGTTTGTTGTGGTTGGCCAGAGTGTGTACAAGCCATCGCAGCCACTGCTATTTTAGCTGAGGAAGGACGAAAGATTACGTTTAGTGCCCCGATGATAGTTCACACCCCTCACACAGTCCGCAATACTCTCTTACAACGTGCTGGAAGGTGGCTCACAGACTCTAGAATTTTAAAATATGAAGCGATCATAATGGATATGGATTATTTGACCCTGATTACGAATAAAGAACACAATCCAGCAGCTTTCTTGGTTTCTCCAAATTCTGACAATACCATAAATGAGTTAGAGCATGTATGTTTAGAGGTAATAGATTTACAGACCAAAGTTAGAGAGGATTTAAGCGATGAGCCTTTACAGGAGGGTGAAAGGTGGTTTATTGATGGATCTTCCCGTTGCATTGATGGCACTCGCTATAGCGGGTATAGTGTAGTGGATGGGAAAGAAGGAGTGGTGATTGAAGCCGGTCACCTTCCCGGTCATTGGTCAGCACAATCTTGTGAATTGTATGCCCTCCCTCGGTAGAGCTCTCCAGGGTCTAGAGAACAAGGTGGGCACGATCTACACAGACTCAAAGTATGCACCTTTGGGAAGATCTGGAAAGAGCGGGGAATGATAACTGGGAAAGGACAAAAGTTGATCCATGAAAACTTAATTGTCCAATCTCTAGATGCTCTTACATTACCTTAGGAAATAGCTGTAGTTCATGTACAAAGCCATCAAAGTGGTGACAGTCCTGAAGCACAGGGGAACAGACAGGCAGATGCAGCTGCCAAACAGGCTGTGCTCATGGAGAAAATAGACATGCAGCTGTTACTGCCCACCCCTATTCATTCTATTAAACCTGGTGATTGGGTATATGTAAAAGCATGGCAAGATCAGCTACTAAAACCTGTCTGGGATGGCCCCTATTGTGTACTTTTGATTACAGACACTGCCATGCGAATGAAAGAAAAGGGATGGAGCCACATCCAACAAATTACACGAGCTGCTGAACCACAGACTAACGACATTGATAATCTACCCTCCACCTGGCGTGCAGTCCTTCATCCTTCTGATCTGAAAGTTACACTACGCCGGGAAAAGTGCTGTAATGTTGTTTTTACCATTTACTGTATTGTTTACTTGTTGGTTCCCAATTTTTGGGACATCACTAAATTACTCACAATGTATTAAGTCCTCCTGGAATAGGGGCAGCAGAGGTGACAATTATTTACCTTTAGAATGTAGACAGGGCATAGATATAAAGTATAGTCATAGTGGGGTATGGGTTAACAAGGGATTCCAACATGGACCAGGGGAACAGAACGGCTCTAGAGGAGTAGATTTAATTTGTATTTTAGCCTCCACAGGTATTAAAAAGAGGAGTTTTAAAGGGATAGCACAAAACAGATGGTGGGACAAAGACAGGCAGAATGTCAGTCAGGATTGGGCATGTAGCAGAGATAGAGTTAATACATATGCTAATGTACACAGACAGGCTTGGACTCACAGGTTCAATGATACTTATGCTAATGTTCGCAGACAAGCTGCAACTCACAGGTTAAATGATAAGAAACAACCCTCCCCAACTTGGTCTCCTGTAAATCATCCTTTGGGTCACACAGACATTCGGAATGTAAGGGGAGTTACAGTTGTAAACGACATAAGCTGCTCCAGAACACCACAGCTGCTTGGCATTTAAATCGTTTAATCAGACTCCAGCCTTGGAGATCATCACCGAACAGACAGTGTTAGAAATTAAAGTACCTTTAAAGAAATTGCTCGAGACAAAAATTGAGAACAAAGAACATTTATTACTACAACAATGCAAAGTTGGGTGCTTCCCCTTACCCTGGGAATACACACACATACTGGGGCTCACCCAACTTTTATACAGTCAATTCCCGTATCAGAATGCCCTCCCCCTTACATTCTTCTGCCCCCTGGATGGGTTTGGCATAGGTAATCCTTCCTGCCTACGTACAGTTTCAGTACACTTGGAGGACCAGGGGGTATCCTGTGGGTGCCCCATCATGTCATTGTCCTTATTCACACCTTCCTGATTCTCGGGGCTACAATCTCTTGGTATGCGGAGTTGACTCATTCTATCTAGGGTTGGCTAATTTCATATGTATAAATCTGTGTATGGTTAGCTAATTAGAAATGTATGACTTGGTACTTCTGTCCAGGGCTAGGAGACCCTTATCTGATCCAGACTACCTCAACTTCCTACATTCTATTGTACCTTACCATTCCTTTTCTTAGTCTTATGGTCTTGTCACAAAGACTAGAAGATTCTTATGTTAATCGTGCTGACTCTGCTTTCCTGCATCCTAACCCCCAAGCTTATCCTGTTTGTACTGGTTACAGCCATTAACTGATGAATTTTAGTTTCTTCCATGTTCATAATTTTAGATCAATTTTCCCATCTCTCACAACAGTGATGGCACTGAATTTATGGGCTGAAGAAAGACGACAGATACGAGCCACAGTTCAACAAAACCGCCTGGCTCTCGATTACTCGTTGGCTGCTGAAGGCAGCGTTTGTGAAAGACTGGTTAATGACAATGCTCACAACGGTCAGGCGGTTAAAGACACTTCTTCAGGAGTTTGAAAATCTTCCCATGCCCAGGTTCAGACTTGGCAACCTCGGTCCGGTGTGGGATGGACTAGACTTTTTATGGGTAACTGGAGTCTGATACCCACAGCCCTTATAGCAGCTGGACTCGCTATTCTGGCCATTATGGTGCTCCCCTGCCTAAAGACTTGTGTGCAGTATTTAATTCAACGGACCCCTCGTCAGAACAGTATAACCCAAAGGATGTATGTTTCCCAACTTCTGTCTGATGATGCTGAGACTGCAGTTTGTTTGCTGACCAGCTGGGAAAAAGACCAAGTTTACAAGTAATACATTTCAGTTAAGAGATCAGTAATACTGATCTGAAAGAAAAGTGAGGATTGTGAGAGATGAGTAAAACTGATATAAAAATATGAAGATGAGGAAACTAATATCGATATATGGGTAAATGAATAAAGCCGGTATGAGATAAGGATAGACAATAGATAATAGAATGTAGGAAGTAGAGTTAGTCTGAATAAGATAAGGGTCTCCTAGCCCTAGACAGAATTACCAAGTTCTGCATATGAAGAGGCTGTAGCCCTGAGAGTCAGGAAGGTGTGAATAAGGACAATGACATGATGGGACACCAACAGGATACCCCCTGGTCCTCCAAGTTCACAGAAACAGCACGTAGGCAGGCAGGATTGCCTAATGCCAAACCTATCCAGGAGGCAGAAGAATGTAAGGGGGAGGGTATTCCTATACTGAAATGAACTGTATAAAAGTTGGGTGAGCCCCAGTGTATGTGTGTATTCCCAGGGTAAGGGGAAGCACCCAACTTTGCATTGTTGTATAATAAATGTTCTTTGTTCTCAATTTTTGTCTCGAGCAATTTCTGTGAAGGTACTTCTGTTACTAACAGATGAAGGAATAAAAGGGGGGTGAGTAGCTTTACTGGTCTAGAAAGGAAGGAGGCTGCAGAGGGAGTGTCCACTGAGTCAGTGTGGGTGGAAGTCAGAAAGAGGAAGGGAACTATCACTGTGCTGGGAGTTGTCTATTAGACCCCCAGAGAGCCCTCAGGACAGAGAAGAACAAATAATAGGCAGAGTTTGGAATGGAGCAGAAATAACAGGGTTGTTGTTCTGGGAGACCTCAACTTCCCATATATTGACTGGAAGCTCCTGACAGCAAAAGGGATCAATACAGTGGCCTGTTACAGTGCTGTGTGTCTACATTTAAATTTTTTTAAATTTACATTTAAGATGAGGCAGAATTTGTCAGGGTGTCCAAGAAGGATTCCTGACACAGTAAGTGGGACCAGCTGACTGGAGGAGAGGCCATACTGGACTTTCCTGTTTTACTTCACACTGGATCTGGTGCTGGGTAATGAACCTGGTCAGGTGACGCACCTCTCAGTGGGGGAGTATTTTGGTGAGAGTGACCACAACCCCAAGTTCCAGCATAGTGTCGGACTCTGGCTTTACCCTACCCTCAATTTAGTCTATGTGTCGTCTGAGTCCAGCGTACTCGTTGAATGAAATGATAGGATAAGGTATTCGGTTCAACAATCAGTTTATTACACAGCACAAGAATAAAGCTTAACAGAGCTCAGGTTCAGTTGTTAGTTCATAGTCACCTGCTCAGTGAGCTATTCCTCAAGACTGACCCCTACTGTCCAGTCTCTTCTGTTTATATAGATCAACATTGTTACACTGAACAAAAGTTGGCTTTCTTGGATAGGCTCCTTGCCTAAGCTGTATCTCAAGCAATTTCCTGCTCTGCAATTATCTATGGTGTAGACCTCGTATCTTAATCCCCAAGGCCAGAATATCCTGTTGTTTTGATCAGAAGTCAATTCATACCCCAGATATTTCTAATTATTCTTTTGTTCTCGTCTGGCCATAGTCTTCTGTTCTAATCAACACCTCCCGTGTATCCTTATGACTTAGTATTCTTACTAAATTGGTTTATCCATTTTGTTTGTCTCTTACATTCTCAGTCATGGTACTCTTATCACTTATCCTTGCAATCCACTTATCGTCCTGTCTCTAGCCTGTTTCAGAATAAATCACTGTCCCTATGGTTCCTCCAACTTCATCCTGTCTAACTTCTCCTATCTGCTATCCTATTATTCTCTTGTGTGTTTTACAATGAGCAGTGTAACCTTGGGGATGAAAGTATTTTCTCTCTTTGTATTTGGAGGCAGCAAATTCTACACGTACTATAATCAGCCAACTTTTCTACATACTGTGGCTGTTACTTAATTGCATTAATATTTCCCTTAAACAGTATAATTGAAGTAAATAGTAAATTGATACATAGTAATGGATTAATGAATACATAATGAATAGTACATAGGCATATTTTCCATGATTACAACTCCTTGGTTCCAACAATAGCTATGGACAAGGCTAAAAGCAGACAAAATGGGAAAGTGTTTAATTGGGGAAGGGCTAATCTAGGAAACTAGCAAGAGTAAATTGTGAACCAATATTCACGGGAGATCCCCGAGGTAATGTGGAGGATGTTTGGGGACCACTTGCATGGGGTTCCGGAGGTTTATCCCACTGGGACAGGGAAATGATGAGAGGAAATGGGAACCGTGGTTGACAAAACAGGTGAGGCAGCTCGTCAAAGGGGTGAAGGAAGCAAACATTAGATATAGGAAGCAGAAAACAGGAGGGACTCAGGAGAAGAATCTGGTAGCCAGGAAGGAACTTAAGAAAGAACTTGGGAGAGTTAGAAGGGGGCATGAGAAGGCCTTGGGATGTGGGATTAAGGAGAACCCGAAAGCATTCTATGCTTCTGTGAAGAACCGAAGGATGACGAGAGTGAAGGTGGGGCCACTTTACGATTAAAGAGGCAACGTGTCTGAAGGTTGGAGAGGTCCAAGGTGAGGTCAGAATAAAACAAGCTTATGTGTGGACATGTTAAAATTTAAAAAAGTAAGTGCTGGATCTTCTTAAAAACATTTGGATTGATAGGTCCCCAGGACTGGACGCGATACACCCCAGGTTGCTGTGGGAAGGGAGGGAAGAAATTGCTGGGGTGTTGGCCATGATCTTTGCATCCTCCTTGGCCACAGGGGAGGTGCTGGAGGATTGGAGAATGGCAAATGTGGTCCCCTTGTTAAAGAAAGGTAACTGAGAGAATCCTGGGAATTACAGACCCCTGAGTCTTACATCAACGGTGGCCAAACTGTTGGAGAGGATTTTTAAGGACAGGATTTATGAGCATTTGGAGAAGTCCAGTCCACTCAGGGATAGTCAGCCTGGCTTTGTGAAGGGAAGATCGTACCTCAGGAGCCTAATTGAGTTTTTTGAGGAGGTAACAAAAGAAATTGATGAAGGCAGGGCAGTAGATGTGGTGTATGTGGATTTTAGCAAGGCATTTGACAAGGTCGCCCATGAGGGTCTTGTTCAGAAAATCCTGAGGCATGGGGTTCATGGAGCCTTGGCTGTGTGGATACAGATTTGGTTTGCCTGTAGAAAGTAGAGAGTAGTAGTAGAAGGAAAGTATTCTGCCTGGAGGTCCGTGACTGGTGAAGTGTCGCAGGGATCTGTTCTGGGGACCCCAGCTCTGTAATTTTTATAAATGACCTGGACAAAGAATTAGAGGGATGGGTCAGTAAGTTTGCAGATGATATGAAGGTTGCCGGTGTTGTGGACAGCGTTGAAGGCCGTTGTAGGTTACAACAAGATATAGACAGGATGCAGAATTTGATGGAAAAGTGGGAGATGGAGTTCAAACCGGAGAAGTGTGAGGTGATGCATTTTGAATGGTCAAATTTGAAGACAGAGTACATGGTTAATAGTAGGAAACAAAGGTGTTGAAGACCAGAGGGACCTTGGGGTTCAAATCCATAGATCTGTTGAGAGAACAATTAAGAAGGTCTATGGTATGCTGGGGATAAAGTTCTGGAGTCATGAAGTATTATTGCAGCTCTACAAATCTCTGGTGAGACCACACTTGCATTCAGTTCTGGTCACCTCATTACAGGAAGGATGTGGAAGCTGTGGAGAAGGAACAGAGGAGATTGACTAGAATATTGCCTGGATTGGAGAACACGTCTTATGAGGCAAGGTCAGCAGAGTTCATCCATCCTCTTTCTCTACATTTCCCACTGGCTTGGAAAAGTAGCCAACATATAAAAAACTCATTGCACCTGTTACGGAGTCCAGAGGACCCCAAAAACCAGGAGCAATTGAATGCTCTACAACACAAGATTACCTAAACAAAAGTAAACAGGGTTACTTAAATTTAAACTTCAGGGTTCACCAGATGATCCTCCTTCTTTCAGGTCACCTTTCAGACAGCCAGCCTTCTCCTTTGATCAGTCTTCCAAAAGTTTGCCAGCTTTGTTCTCTGGAACTGATTTCTGTTTTCACACCCTCCCTCTCTGAGAGCAAAACTGTTCTTACCCTGCCTACAAAAATCACATGCTCTTCCAAGCAAGCTGTATTCTGATACTTTGTTGCTCATTTTCAAAAAGCACTCTGCAAAAGTCCTGCAAAATTTCTGTGTTTTAAAATGTTTGTGTGTAAGCTGCTCGAGCAATTCCTCCCAAGCCACCTCAAAATACTCTGTCACACACCCCAACCATAGTCTCATGAATCCCCTCCCATCAGGAAGAGCACACACCACCTGTTTCAGGGACAGATTCTTTCTCCCTGTTTTGAGACTCCTAAATAAACCACACACAAGTGAAATGATGTTGCCTTTGCTATGAACCAGCTTTGTAACACTGCACTGTGTTTTCATTGCTGTATTATGTATGAGTTTATGAGATTGACTGCTCACAGAACGAAATTTCCCACTGCACCGTGGTACATGTCACAATCAATTTGAACTTGGAGAGGAACTGAAAGGGAGTGTGATAAGGTGCAGACAGGGTTAATGGAGGGGAGGGGGTGTGATGAGGTGTAGGTGGGGTCGATAGAGGGGAGGGGATATGATGAGGCGTTGACGGGGTCAATGGAGGGGAGGGGTTGTGATGAGGTGTAGACGGGGTCGATAGAGGAAAGGGGTTATGAGGTGGAGTTGATGGAGGGGAAGGGGTGTGATGAGGCATAGATGGGGTCGATAGAGGGGAGGGGTTGTGATGAGGTTGTGAGAAGTGCCTTCGCGTTCACAAAATATGCTCGAGACAAAAGTTGAGAACAAAGAACATTTATTTATATTTACAACATTGCAAGGTTGGGTATTCTCCCCTTACCTTGGGAAAGTACCCCGAGGGCGGGAAGCCTCTTTGTTTTTATACAATTTTCACTTCACCTCCCCTTACATTTGTCTTACGTTTGTCCTTCTTGGATTGGTTTGGCACTTTTCCCTATTCGTCTGACTCTTGACTGACTCCAACTTTCTCGTATCCGTGCTCACACCTCCTTTCCCCACCCCCTATTAAACAAGCTCTTTGTGAGTACGTGCATATTTCCATGTCTGCTTAAATTCCTCTGTTATCTTGTTTACTTTGTTCTGCTTTTTCATGCGCCATTTTACACAAAGAACATTTTATCTTTTTCCTTGCTTTTTTCTTTCTACCTTCTATAACTGTTTCAGAACTCCTACCATTAAAATAATAACTGTTTCAGAACTCCTACAATCCACCCCTTAAAAAGAGCTACGCTTTCAAACCTGTCTAAATAATAGAGGTTCCTTTTTCCCATCGTTTCAGAAGGTTCTCTGCTGCTTCAGCATAATCCTGTTGTTGCAGAACCATAATGGGACTGATTTGTCGAATGGCTCGTCTAACTAACCAAACACTGGAGGCAAGGAATCAATATTAAGGCAAGAAGTGTAAAGGCAGAGAAGATAAGTGCTGAATGTATCCATGACCAGGAGCCACTAAACCATGTAGACAACCATGAGCCATCGGCGGGGTGCCATGTTTGCACAGGCACATGGGAGAGTTTCTGTATACCTGATGAGATATCTTTAACAGCTTGTCCATTATTATCAATTGTAAGGCAGCAATTGGAGAGATTCAGCTTGCCACACACACCACCTTCTGCAGCCAATAAATAGTCCAGGGCCAGGCGGTTCTGATAAACGGTTGCCCGGATTTGCTGTTGTTCCTCTGCCAACAAATCTAAGGCAGTAGCTGTCTGGTTAGTAATTATTTCTAGGACAGCCTGCAAACGGATTAAACGATTAATCATGTAGATTGGAGTTCGGTACCCCCATGAACCATCCCGTGCCCACGTAGCTGGTCCATAGTATGAAATTATGCATTCAGGGGGCCAGTCATCCCCCCATTTGCTGATCTCAACCGAACGGTGTAGTATGGGGGAATGTAATCGAGTGGAAATATGTTCATCGGAATCTGGAGGAAGAAGATGGAAATGTGGTTGAATCATACCAATACAAGAAGTCCCACTCCAGTCGGGTTCAAGGTATGTATAAGCCATATTCCCACAAATCCAATATAATCCATTGGGTGCATAGCCGGAAGGACTAGAATCTTCCCAGAAGGATCTCAGCGCAGGAATGCCCTGATAAGGTTTGAAACCAGTGCAATTCCAAAACTCAACGTCGGCAAGGTCAGATGTGTCATTAATGGGAACCGGGGGGTAAACAGGGAACATCTGATCGATTAGAAAGGGACAGGAAGCCGGTAGGCAGGGTTGGAACCCAATTTCCACTAGTGATATTTTTCCAGCACCGGCAAGCCAAATCACCCTTTGGGTACCTGCGTGTTCTTTTACCAAGCACTCAAAGCCTTGTGGATGATTTTCCAACTTTCAAGACTCACGGGATCGACCAGAAGTGCTAGTGGAAAGATTGGAGGCAAGAAGTGTACGATCACCTAATGGCTCACCTCTCCATGGCCAAGTTCCATCCCGGGTTGGGCCGCTACAAATCCAACAGTTACGAACATCAAGCTCCTGGGTGGTAAGTTGATGTAAATCGACCCATAGGTTATTTCCAAGTCTATGCCTATTGGCTTGTGTTCTTGCCTTCTCGTATAAGTTCTTTTGAGACTCGTGTGGCGAAACGGTGATCATGTTAGTACCACTATACTTAGAACCTGCCCGCAGTGAAATCACTTCCTTCACTAGAGGGTCTCCTGGTTTGCCTAATTTGGAGGCACAGAAGGGTCCCGGGGGTGGGGGGGGGAGGACAGGAAGAATCTATTTCTTGACCTACCTAGGAGAGAACCCTCTCCTAGACTTAAAAAAGTGGTATATGTCTCGGAGGCAAAAGAACAACTGTCGTTCTTTCTTGGGACTACACAACCCTCCTTTGTCCCTGTCCACTTCTCAAAATACTTAATCTCCCTAAGCTCAACATCATTACCCGAAGTGCTGCCCCTCTTCCAAAAGAACTTAACACACTGGGACCAAAACGGAGTGGAGGCGAAAGCAATGGGGAAAATAAAGAAAAATACAAACAAGGACATTATTATTATACACAAATCAAAATTTTCGTCGCAGGGTGAGCTTGAGGTCGCTAGGATGTCGCTCTGACTGCCAATATGAGCCTTCTAGGTCAGTGGAGATATTCTCGAGGGGCTGGTGATAACGTTTCACCCTCTGGACCCTCTTTTTCACGCGTTCGTACAACAGTATCTATAACTAGAAGGACACAAAAAGGACCATCCCAGATTGGCATCAACTTAACATCTTTCCAATTCTTTATCAATACCCAGTCACCGGGTTGAATGGTATGTATGGGGAATTCCAAAGACGGCGTCTGCGCCAGAATCTCCCTTCTTCTCAGATCAGCCAATGTGGCGGAAAGTTCCTGCAGATACTTAGATATAAATTGATCTTTTGCCTCCGGTATTGGGAGGTCTGCATGGGAGCCCAGATAGGGAAGGCCAAACATCATTTCATACGGGGAGACGGCAATATCACGACGGGGAGCAGTACGAATACGAATCAAAGCCAGGGGTAAACATTCAAGCCAGGAAAGACCTGTCTCAGCACACAGGCGGGTGAGCTGAAGTTTACTCCCATGGATGCCCCCTTTGCGACCTCATCTGCCTGTCTGTTACCTCGGGCTTCGGGGCTTTCCCCTATCTGATGTCCCCAGACATGGACCACGGCCACCTCCTTAGGCACCATTAAAGCATCCAAACATTTGATTATTAAATTTTCATGGACTAACTTTTGGCCCTTTCCTGTAAATAACCCCCGTTCCTTCCAAATTTTTCCAAAGGTGTGTACAACTCCAAAAGCATATTTAAAATCTGTGTAAATTGTTCCTACTTTCCCCTGTAGCCCCTGGAGGGCTCAACACAGCACATATAATTTGCATGTCTGAGTCGACCAGAGACCGGGGAGGTGACCAGCTTCGATAACAGAACCATTTTTTCCATCCACTATGCCATATCCACTGTAACGGGTTCCTTCTATACAACAAGAAGAACCATCTCTCTCCCTCACATAGAGGCTCATCCCCTAGATCGCTCCGGATCTTAGTCTGCAAATCTATTATTTCCAAGCACTCATGTTCCAGCTGATCACAGGCCGTCTCACTTGACAGAGATACTAAAAATGCAGCTGGGTTCTGGTCCCGATTAGTAACCAGCGTCAAGTCATCTCGGTCCATCAAAATTGCCTCATATTTTAGAATTCTCGAATCAGTCAACCATCTACCCGCACGTTGTAACAGAATAGTTCTAACTGTGTGCGGGGTATGGACAGTCATGGGTGCGCCAAAGGTAATCTTTCGATCCTCTTCTACCAGGACAGCGGTGGCAGCAATAGCCTGGACACACTCCGGCCATCCACGGCAAACTGGGTCCAATACTTTGGACAAAAACGCCACTGGCTCCGGAGCCCCATTCGCTCCTGGGTCAATGCACCCGTAGCTGCCCCATCCTTTGCATTAGTAAATAAGTCAAATGGTTTATTCAAATCAGGTAATGCCAACACTGGAGCCTTGGCGAGACAACTCTTTATCCTCTTAAATCCCTCCATTTCTTCCTCTGTCCAGACAAGAGAATTACCTAGGCCAGCTAACTTATCATACAAAAATTTTACCAAACTAGAATAATTTTCTATCCAAATTCGGCAATATCCCACCAGACCAAGGAACTTCCTGAGCTCTCGGGCATCCTTGGGAGGTGGGACCTTCAAAATGCCACGTATTCTCTCCGGGCTTATTCGTCGACACCCCTGACTAATTAGATGGCCCAGGTATTTTACCTCTGGCTGCACAAATTGCAATTTCACCTCACTTACTCTCAACCCCTTTTCTCCCCGAAAGTTTAACATATCCACCATATATTGTTTAAAAGAATCTTGTCCTTCCCCCGTAATCAATAAGTCATCTACATATTGTATAAGCTGACAATCCGATCTTTTTGGAGCTTCTTCCAACACTTGTTCTAATACCTGGCCAAACAGATTAGGGGACTCTGTAAAGCCTTGCGGAAGAACTGTCCAGCGATACTGGTTCTTTCATCCAGTATACGGGTTCTCCCATTCAAAGGCGAACATGTCCCTATTACCATCATCCAGGGGGCAAGCCCAAAAGGCGTCTTTCAGGTCTATCACACTAAACCATTTACTCTTTGGATCTATTTTTCCCATAATAGTATATGGATTAGGCACAACGGGGTATCGGGCCAAAATTATTTTATTTAACTCTTGAAGGTCTTGTACCAGCCAATAAGTACCGTCTGGTTTTTGAACTGGCAGTATTGGGGTATTAAAGGGGGACATACAGGGTTCAAGTAATCCGTCCAGTAATAGTTGAGCAATTACGGGTTGCAATCCCTTTCTCCCATCCATTGGGATTGGATACTGCTTTTGTCTAACTATCTGATTGGGATCTTTCAATGTGATCCGAAGAGGAGGTACATCAAGCCCCCCTCTATTTCCTTTCCTTGACCATACCCTGGGGTCAACCAACTTGTGGTCTTCCTGTGTCAATGTGTAGAACTGGACCCCAATTCCCTTTCCTGAGGCCGGGTCCCGATACCCAATAAATCCTGCAAATCCCGTCCCAGCAGGCAAACTCCTGCCTGGGGAACCAGTAGAATGTCTCCCCTTATTACTTTTCTCCCCATTTGTATCCTGAGGCCCCTTACTTCTGGAACTTCAAAATTAGATCCCCCGACTCCCGAGATGACTACTTTTCCATTAGGCACCGTTCCTTTGGGTTTGGTTAAAATACTAGAACGAGCTGCTCCTGAGTCTACCATAAAGACCATGTCCTCTTCGTGGGGTCCTATGCTTAAGTTTACCAATGGTTCTCCATGCAGCCCCATGGCACTCTTTATGGGAGAACCCTGACTTCCCTAATCTTCCTCCTCCATCAAGGCATAGGACCGCGTGTCCCTAATCCTCTGGGGACATTCCCTCTTAAAGTGTTCCTCTCTTTTACAATAGTAACAAACCTTGGGCCCTGTCTGCCATCCTCTATTGGAACCACCTCTTGGGGCCCCCGCTCATGGTCGGGGACCCTGGGGTTCGTCCCATCAAATCCTGGCCCTCCTCTTTCTCTCATTCCCATCCATCCGCCGGGACTTCCCTGCTGTCCATCTACGACTTCCTTTACCGCCTGCATTAATATCTTCGCCTTTCCTTTCTACTTATCCTCACTTCTCTGAACGTAAGCTCTCTGGGCTATTTGTAGAACGTAAGCTCTCTGGGCTATTTGTAGAAGTTGTGATAATCCCTGTTCATGCCAATTTTCAGTCTTTTGGAGTTTCTTTCTTATGTCTGGGGCTGAATTTGTAACAAATCCTGTCAAAACTAACTCTATATCTAACCCCCATATTGCTGTATTGCCGCCCGCAATCTAGTCAAGAAAGGTGAAGGAGTCTCCTCTGGGCCCTGAGGGACTTCAAATGCCTTTTTAAAATTTTGCCCCTTGGGTACCGACTCTCTCATTCCCTTTATTAAATTAACCCTATATTCTTCCATTCGAGTTCAGCCTTCAGCAGTTCCTTTATCCCAATTTGGATTCACCAAGGGAAACTTATCTTCTCCCGCCACAGCTTCTGGACCTCCTTGGTGTTCCCGATCCCATACTCTAATTCCCGCCTGTCTAATCATTCCTCTCTCGTCCAGAATAAACAAAAGCCTTAAATTTGGACATCAATTCATCCCAGGTGTAAATATTTGGCCCCAAAAACTGATCCAATTGTTCTGCACAGGCCTGGGGGTCCTCTATCAAGGACTTCATTTCTCGTTTAAAATTCCTCACTTCCGTACTTGTTAGAGGGATGTTAACAAATCCCATCGCACCTCCTGGACCTCCCAGGGGCACTTCACGAAGGGGACACGTTCGCGCCTGGTGCGGGTCCGATCCCCGACCCCCTGGTAGGGCGGGCTCCCCCTTCTGTCATCTAGGACTCAAATCAAACTCCCCGGCTTCCTCCTCACGGAGGGTTTCACACTGTTCCTCTGACAATCCTGTATAATCTGGGTCATCAACCTGGGGAGTAAGGGGTGGTGGAGGACGCTTAGCCTGTGATCTGGTCCTAACTACATTCTTCTGTTCATTTTCATTAACAAGGTGTGGGGGGGGGGGTGAAGTGGACGACATTGGGAGGGGAGGATAAAGTGGGCGGGGAGGAAGAGGGGGCAGCGGAGGAGCAGGCTCGGGATATGGAGGAGGTAATGCCTGTAAGGGGTCCCATTTTTCAGGAAGAGGAGCCGAAGGCTCTGGTTCCTTAGGTTTTGCCGGATCCCTTGTAGTCATCACCATTTGGTTCGATTCTACAAATAACCAACAGGCAGCGTAATCCCTGCTCTCGGAGTCATCGGGTCTATTTTCATAAAGCCACGTATTCAGTGCCTGACATGCCCAATCCTCATCCGAACCGTATTTTGGCCAAAATACTGAAGACCCCTTAATTGGATTCTCAGGCCACTCGTGGCAACAGTACTGGATCATTTTCTTTTTATCTTTCCCGCAGGTCTTTCCCACACCCTAATTCATCAATTGCCTCCCCAATGGGCTTCCCGGCTGAATTCTGTCAACCGGTCCTATTCTCAGACCTTTCTTTTTGCTCCCTCCCCCACCCATGCTGGAAAAAAATATTGCCTCCCCAATGGGCTTCCCGGGGGAATTCTGTCAACCGGTCCTATTCTCAGACCTTTCTTTTTGCTCCGTCCCCCACCCATGGAGGAAAAATAGATCTTACCCAGCTGTTGAGCCTTCCCAGCACGTCACTTATACGGCTGTCCCGTTGTTTGTTCTCAACGCCTCTTCTCGGATATCACTCGCAACGTCCACTGGCCGGACACTCGATGACCAGGAGTCCGGCTAAATCAGCTGGGGTGCTCCGACCCCTCTTCAGACAAGCGCCAGTCAGTGGAAGGAGTGTGATCCCGGACGATCCCCAAGTTGTGAGAAGTGCCTTCGTGTTCACAAAATATGCTCGAGACAAAAGTTGAGAACAAAGAATATTTATTTATATTTACAACATTGCAAGGTTGGGTATTCTCCCCTTACCTCGGGAAAGTACCCCGAGGGCGGGAAGCCTCTTTGTTTTTATACAATTTTCACTTCACCTCCCCTTACATTTGTCTTACGTTTGTCCTTCTTGGGTTGGTTTGGCACTTTTCCCTATTCGTCTGACTCTTGACTGACTCCAACTTTCTCTTATCCCGTGCTCACACCTCCTTTCCCCACCCCCTATTAAGCAAGCTCTTTGTGTGTACGTGAATATTTCTATGTCTGCTTAAATTCCTCTGTTATCTTGTTTACTTTGTTCTGCTTTTTCATGCGCCATTTTACACAAAGAACATTTTAGCTTTTTCTTTGCTTTTTTCTTTCTACCTTCTATAACTGTTTCAGAACTCTTACCATTAAAATAATAACTGTTTCTAAACTCCTACAAGGTGGAGTCGATGGAGGGGAAAGGGTGTGATGAGGCATAGACGGGGTCGTAGAGGAGAGGGGGTTGTGATGAGGTGTAGACGGGGTCGATGGAGAGGAGGAGGTTTGATGTGGTTTAGATGGAGTCGATGGTGGGGAGGGGGTGTGTTGAGGTGTAGACGGGATCGATGGAGGGGAGGGGGTGTGATGAGGTTTAAACAGGGTCAATGGAGGGGAGGGGGTGTGATGAGGCATAGATGGGGTCGATAGAGGGGAGGGGATATGAGATGGAGTCGATGGAGGGGAAGGGTTGTGATGAGGCTTAGACGGGGTTGATAGAGGAGAGGGGTTGTGATGAGGTGTAAACGGGGTCATTGGAGGGGAGGGGGGTGTGATGAGGTGGAGTCGATGGAGGGGAAAGGGTGTGATGAGACATAGACTGGGTCAATAGAGGGGAGGGTTTGTGATGAGGTGGAGTCGATGGAGGGGAAGGGGTGTGATGAGGCGTAGATGGGGTCGATAGAGGGGAGGGGTTATGGTGTTGGTAGACGGGGTCGATGGAGAGGAGGAGGTGTGATGGGGTGGAGACGGAGTCAATGGAGGGGAGGGGGTGTGATGAGGTGTAGATGGGGTCGATGGAGGGGAGGGGGTGTGATGAGGTGTAGACGGGGTCGATGGAGGGGAGGGGGTGTGATGGAGTGTAGATGGATTCGATGGAGGGAAGGGGGTGTGTTGACGTGCAGATGGAGTCGATAGAAGGGAGACAGGTGTGTGGATGGATTGGCTTGTGATGGTATGAACATGTTTATCTGGGAGATTAATTGTTCAGTGGACAGAGTTGGTGGTTTCTTTTCACTCTGTCTTCACTGTCCCCGAGCTTGTGTGCCTCCCTCCCTCCTTCCACCCTCTCCCTTCGCTCCTTCTGCCAGGTCTTGATGGGCAGCCCTGCCCCAGTGACAATGCTACATCTTCCTGGGGTACAGTCCATCCAGGTACAAGGAGTCATTCAGACTGCCCAGCCGTCGGTCATCCAGGTCCCTCCGATTCAGATGGAGATAACTGTGGCAGCCACTCTCCCTTCACTCCCACCATGCTCTCGACCCTTTTTAGCCTGATGTCAGGAGGTGGTTGTTGAGATGTGGGGGTGAGCTCAATGATGAGCGATTGAATGGCCTGGGGGTGGATTTCAGATGATGAGTATGTAGAAAATGATGAAAGGGAAAGGGAAGCATGATGGGCAGTCCGAAAATGTTGAAAGTAAGGGGGCAAATATTTATACACACAGAGAGTGGTGGGTGCCTGGAAGGGGGTGTGATAGGCATCCAGACAGGCCCATGAACATGGAGGGAGGGAAGAGCTCCAGTGGCGCAATCGGTTAGCGCGCGGTACTTATACAACATGGAGGGAGGGAATGGATCAGGGGTGTACACCTGAAAACAGACACGGTAAAAGGCTCACACACATCCATTGAAGGTAGGTGGGGGGAATGTTTAAAGTAAAATGTGTCGGGCACATTTTCTTTACCCACACAGAGGGTTGGGTGCCTGGTAAGGGTTGCCAGGGGCAGTGGTGGAGAAGCAGGAGGATGGGTCAGTCGTTGTGGATATCACTCAAAGTCGAGGATGTTGGCCTTTGTTCTGTTGATCTATTTATGGGCTCTCAGGTGGTTTACGAGTCCAATCTTGGAGGAAGATTGAACCAGCGTGCGAAGATGCCTGTGCGTGTATTTGTTTAATGTGCACTTGATGTTTCACTCCAAGAAGTATATGATACTTCACAAATCAACCAACTAATCCCAATGGACAGGAGACCATGAGGATCGGAGCTGGTGGATTTGTTGCAGCCTTCGTCCCCCTTTACAGCTGTTGAGTTCAGTCACTTCGTCTGCCTGTCCCACTGTTGACATCCTGGTTGGATTGTTTTTGTCAGGGACCCCACCCTCAACCTTACCGCCACGGGTGGCCCTGACGGGAACATCACTCCAGACGGCATCACTCTCGGGATCACAGGGTCACACAAGCTTCTCCACCAGGGCAAGGTGACAATCCACGGAGAAGGGGTCAGTAATTTTGCAGATGATACGAAGGTTGGAGGAGTTGTGGATGGTGGTGAAGGTTGTCATAGGTGCGAAGAGGTTCACAGACTCAGCTGTGGGTCAACACGTATGTAGGGGTGGCGGCTGTGAGCAATGACAGCCAGGAACAACGTTACCGCTTCACCCCTCTCTCTCCCTCCCCTTTCACTCTTCCTGGGACAGGTGTCAGTGATGACGGAGAGCAATGATTCCCAGGAATCAACAGACAGCATGTTATCCTCTCAGAAAACCCTCAAGATTTTCTCCTACAGGTACAGAGGCGGGGGTGTGGGGGGTGGGGCGCATGGGGAAGATGTCAGACAGTGACCAAGACTTGGGGGAGAGCATGCAGAAATGTTCGCCCCAGCCATCCTCCAACACCCTCCCCTTGTGATGAGAGTGGGGGGTCCTGTATGATGTAACAATGGGTCAGTAGGACACCTTGAAGGAGGTGGAAGACCATCTCTGACACTGCCCCCCACCACACGCTGTTGGCAGGAAAATCCTAATGGAGCTGTCATCCGGAGACACGGCGAGCAAGAGCAAGGACAAAATGGACGAGGAGGTTGGAGGCACTCCCCTCTCCACCGTGACTGTGCCAATGCCTGTCCATCAGACCAACACTGGACAGTACTGTAAGTGGTGGGGGAGTCACAATGACGGCTGTGGGGAGAGACCGGGGAAGTGGGATCAGTCTCAGGGCTGATACAGGGCTGTGGGGGTAGCGCAGGGCAGTGGGATCAGTGTGGGGACTGATACAGGACTGTGGGGAGAGAATGGGGCAGTGGGATCAGTGTGGGGGCTGATACACGGCTGTGGGGAGAGTGGGGGAGTGGGATCAGTGTGGGGACTGATACAGGGCTGTGGGGAGAGTGGGATCAGTGTGGGGGCTGATACAGGGCTGTAGGGAGAGTGGGGTAGTGGGATCAGTGTGATGACTGATACAGACAGGGCTGTGGGGAGGGAGTGGGGCAGTGGGATCAGTGTGTGGACTGAAACGGCTGTGAGAAGAATGGGGCAGTGGGATCAGTGTGGGGGCTGATACATATATCTATTTTAGTTTCCTCATCTTCATATTTTTATATCATTTGTACTCATCTCTCACAGGGGTGAATGTGGTGATACACCACTGGCCTACTGAAGGGGGAAACCTTTGTACCTTCAGAAGAGCATGGGGACTGGTACAGGGTTGCAGGGAGAGCATGGGGTAGTGGGATCAGTATGACAACTGATACAGGTCTGTGGGGAGAGAGTGGGGCAGTGGGATCAGTGTGGGGGTTGATACACGGCTGTGAGGAGAGAGTGGGGCTGTAGGATCAGTGTGGGGGTTGATACACGGCTGTGGGGAGAGAGTGGGGCAGTGGGATCAGTGTGGGGGCTGATACACGGCTGTGGGGAGAGAGCGGGGCAGTGGGGAGAGAGCGGGGCAGTGGGATTTGTGGTGCATTGTCAGTCAGAAGCAAACACACCAAATCAAAAGATTTATATTGAGCCCCACCTGGTCGGGTGTCAATCACCCTCTGGGATATAAGCCTGAGCCGGCCCTTCGAAGACACTCTCTGAGTTTACAGCAGCTCTCCTCACAACTGGCTCTGTGGAAGTTTATGTCGAACAAAGTCTGTTGTACCAGTCCCCATGCTCTTCTGAAGGTACAAAGGTTTCCCCCTTCAGTAGGCCAGTGGTGTATCACCACATTCACCCCTGTGAGAGATGAGTACAAATGATATAAAAATATGAAGATGAGGAAACTAAAATAGATATATGGGTAAATGAATAAAGCCGGTATGAACAGGATAAGAAATGGATATTGGAATGTAGGAAGTAGAGTCAGTCTGAATAAGATAAGAATCTTCTAGCATTTCACAGAATCAGCAAGTTCACCATATGAATGAGATAAGGATAGACAATAGATAATAGAATGGAGTTAGTCTGAATAAGATAAGGGTCTTCTAAGCCCTAGATAGAATTAGCAGGTTTGCATATGTAATTAGTGAGCCTTAAATAGGTATTAGCCAGTTCTACATATGAAGAGGTCACAGCCTTGAGAGTTGGGAAGGTGTAAATTAGAACAAAGACAGGTTTGTGAATAAGGACAATGAGGATAATGACATGATGAGACACCGACAGGATACCCCCTGGTCCTCCAAGTTCACAGAAACAGCATGTAGGCAGGCAGGATTGCATAATGCCAAACCTATCCAGGAGGCAGAAGAATGTAAGGGGGAGGGTATTCCTACACTGAAATGAACTGTATAAAAGTTGGGTGAGCCCCAGTGTATGTGTGTATTCCCAGGGTAAGGGGAAGCACCCAACTTTGCATTGTTGTATAATAAATGTTCTTTGTTCTCAATTTTTGTCTCGAGCAATTTCTGTGAAGGTACTTCTGTTTCTAACAAATGGGGGCTCATCCAGGATCCCACTCCCTCCACTGACAGAGTGCCCGACGACGGGGGTAGGTTCACCCCAGCTGAATCAGCTGGACTCACGGACAAAAGGTGACTGGTCAGTGGATGAAGCGAGTGATATCCGAGAAGAGGCATTGAGAACAAACAATGAGAGGAAGTTAAGGAAGCACACTAGGAGGAGTCACGTGATGGAGTAGTGGCCGGTTGGGGAACTCCAGCCCTCTCCGGAAAAGTTTAAAAAAAACACAGAAAACACAAAGGCACAAACACAAAAATTAAAATAAAGTGAAAGTAAAGGTGGGAAGAATATGGCAATGAAGAAAGAAAAGTCAAAAGCAACGGGAAGAAGAGAAGAAGAAAGGATGTCGGAAGAAGAAGGTGAAGGCCTTACCTGTCCGAGGAGGCCCGCCACGGAGAGAGAAGCCTGCTGCCTCAGTTCAGTCGAAGTCCCGAGTTCGGGACTACAAAAATGGCTCACGGAGCCAAGCAAAAGTGCGCAACTGCGCATGACAAAAAAACACTGATGGGAGGGGGGACCAGCTGAGGAGTCGATCTCCACAGCTGAGGATGACAGCTGCAACACAGCAACAGGAAGAGAACAGAGAAAACAATGAGAACAAGAAAGAAGAGAGTAAAAAGAAATCAAGGAAACAACAGATGACCAACCAGAGGAAGAAGAAGAAGAAGAACACAGAGAAATGGAAGAAAAAGGGAAAGGCAAGACAATGGATTTATATATTTTTAAAGAATATATGGAATCAGTAAAAGAATGGCAATCACAAGAATTTAGTGAAATAAAAAGAAGAATTAAAAGTACAGAAGAAAAAATGAATAGATTAGAGATGGTCATGTCAGATATAGGAAAAAGAGTGGAAAAGGTGGAAGAATGAGAAACAGCCGTAGAAATGGAAGTAAAGGACTTAAAAGAGAAATTAGAAGAATCTAATAAAAAAGTTAAAGTGACACAAGAGCTGTTAGCTCAGAAGATAGATATAATGGAAAATTATAATAGAAAAAATAATATAAAGATAGTGGGCCTTAAGGAAGTTGAAGAAGGCAAGAATATGAGAGAATTTATAAAAGATTGGATCCCCAGGGTCCTAGGAAGATCAGAATTACAGGAAGAAATGGAAATAGAAAGGGCACATAGAACATTAGCCTCTAAACCACAGCCACAACAAAAACCAAGATCCATTTTAGTAAAATTCCTAAGATATACAACAAGAGAAAATATATTGGAGAAAGCAATGAAGAAAATAAGAGAAGACAAACAGCCACTGGAATACAAAGGTCAAAAATTTTTTTTCTATCCAGACATAAGTTTTGAACTCCTGAAGAAGAGAAAGGAGTTTAATACAGCAAAACCGATCCTATGGAAAAAAGGATATAAATTTATGCTAAAGTACCCAGCGGTACTTAAAATAGTTCTTCCAGGGCAGCAAAACAGACGATTCTCGGATCTGGAGGAAGCACGAAAATTTACAGAACATCTACAAAACAGACAGAGAGATGAAGATATGTAACAAGAGCAAAAAATGACCACGAACTATTTGTATGTGTGTATATGTGTGTATGTATATATATATATATATATATATGTGTGTGTGTGTGTGTGTGTGTATGTATGTGTGTACATGAGTGTATGCGTATTTAAAGGAAAATATATAGAGTATAGATAAGAATTAATAAGGGAAAGAAAGGGAAGAGAGGAAGTAAGGAGGGAATTAAGAGAGTGACCTTTGTTATATATGAAAATTAAAATCTTTTCTGGGGGGGCTGGGTGGGGAGAAGTTACGGTCACTGCGAAATCAGTTGACGCTTGCGAGTGAATTCGCAAATCCAAATGGAGAGGGGAGATTTGGTTGCCCGACAAGGGATAAAGGGCAACTCAGGAAAGGGAGGGGATAGTGGGGTTAAAGAAATTTTAGATAGGAGAATAAGGGAAATGTTTGATGTTTTAGAAATGTTGTCTTATAAAGTGTTCAAAACAAGAAAGCAGAAATGGATAAGAAAGAAAGGTGATGATGAGGAAACGGAAAGGAAAGATAAACAAAGTATGAAATGGCTATGTTGAACTATATGACTTTAAATATTAACGGAATACATAACCAAATCAAAAGGAAGAAACTGCTAAATTTACTGAAAAAAAGAAAAAATTGATATAGCATTCGTGTAAGAAACACACTTAACTGAAATGGAGCACAAGAAATTAAAGAGAGATTGGATAGGACATGTAACAGCAGCGTCATATAATTCAAAAGCTAGAGGAGTAGCTATATTAATCAGTAAAAATATACCAATTAGAATAGAAGAGGAAATAAAAGATCCAGCAGGGAGATATGTAATGATAAAATGTCAGATATATTTGGAGTTTTGGAATTTACTCAATGTATATTCACCTAACGAAGAAGATCAAAAATTTATGCAAGATATTTTTTTGAAGATAGCAGACACGCAAGGGAACATACTAATAGGAGGAGATTTCAACCTTAATTTGGATTCAAACATGGATAAAACTGGGAAAAAAATTAACAGAAAGAACAAAGTAACCAAATTTATAATTCAATCGATGCAAGAAATGCAACTTTTGGATATATGGAGGAAACAACACCCAATGGAAAAGGAATATTCATATTATTTGGGTACTCAAGAATAGACCTATTCCTGTTATCAGCTCGCATGCAAGACAGAGTAAGAAAAACAGAATATAAAGCTAGAATATTATCGGACCACTCACCCCTGACATTGACAATAGAGTTAGAGGACATCCCTCCAAGAATGTATAGATGGAGATTAAACTCCATGCTACTTAAAAGGCAGGGTTTTAGAGAATTAATTGAAAGACAAATTAAAATGTACTTTGAAATAAATACAGAATCAGTGAAAGATAAGTTTATACTATGGGACGCAATGAAAGCGTTCATCAGAGGGCAAATAAGAAGTTATGTAACCAAGATGAAGAAGGACTACAATCAGGAAACAGAGCAGTTGGAAAGGGAAATAGCAAATATAGAAAAAGAATTAGCAATGAAGGAAGACACAAATAAAAGAAGAGAATTGGCAGATAAAAAAATAAAATATGAAACACTACAAACATATAAGGTGGAGAAGAACATAATGAAGACAAAACAGAAATATTATGAACTAGGAGAAAAAACACACAAAATTCTAGCATGGCAGCTTAAGACAGAACAAGCTAAGAAAATGGTATTGGCATCAAGGAAAAAAGACAAACAAATCACATATAATCCAACAGAGATTAATAAAAACTTCAGAGAATTCTACGAACAATTATACCAAACTAAAAACGAAGGGAAAGAAGGCAAAATAGATGAATTTTTAACTAAAATTGAACTACCAAAATTACAAATAGAGGAACAAAATAAATTAACAGAACCATTTGAAATAGTAGAAATACAAGAGATAATAAAAAAACTACCAAATAATAAAACACCAGGAGAGGATGGATTCCCAATAGAATTCTATAAAACATTTAAAGACTTATTAATTCCTCCCCCCCCTGGAAGTAATCAACCAGATTGACAAAACACAAAGCTTACCAGATTCCTGTAAAACAGCAATAATAACAGTAATACCAAAGCAAGGGAAAGATCCACTCACACCAGCGTCATATAGACCAATATCATTACTTAACACAGATTATAAGATAATAGCTAAACTATTAGCAAACAGATTAGCAGATTATGTACCTAAAATGGTAAATCTAGACCAAACTGGATTTATTAAAAAAAGACGGACAACAGACAATATTTGTAAATTTATTAACTCAATTCATGCAATAGAAGGGAGTAAAGCACCAACAGAAGCAGTTGCTTTAGATGCAGAGAAGGCCTTTGACAGAGTAGAATGGAATTATTTATTCAAAGTATTGCAAACATTCAGTTTACCAGAGAAGTATATTAATTGGATTAAAGCATTATATAAGGGGCCATTGGCGAAAGTGACAGTAAATGGATATATAACAAAACAATTTAAATTAAGCAGATCAAGGCAGGGATGCCCACTATCGCCTTTATTGTTCGCGTTAGCTATAGAACCACTAGCAGAATTGATAAGAACAGAAAATAATATAAAAGGGATAAAAATAAAAGACAAGGAATATAAAATCAGTTTATTTGCGGATGATGTTATAGTATACTTAACAGAACCAGAACTATCAATAAAAGAATTATATAAGAAATTGAAGGAATATGGAGAAGTGTCGGGTGACAAGATTAACGTAAATAAAAGTGAAGCAATGCCAATGAATAATGCGGATTTCTCAAAATTTAAGATGGAATCATCATTCAGATGGCAAATGCAAGCAATAAGATACCTAGGTATACAAATAAATAAAAATCTCGGTCATCTATATAATCTCAATTATTATCCACTAATGAAAAAAATTACAGGGCGATTTAGAGCATTGGAAAAATTTACCACTAACACTAATAGGAAGATAAACTGTATTAAAATGAACATTTTCCCAAGGATATTATACCTATTTCAGGCATTGCCAATACACTTGACAGAGAAATTCTTCAAGGAGTTAAAGAAAATAATAAGGAAATTTTTATGGAAAGGGGGGAAACCGAGGATAGCACTAGATAAATTAACAGAATGGTATAAACAAGGAGGCTTACAACTGCCAAACTTTAAAAATTATTATAGAGCCGCACAATTAAGATACCTATCAGATTTTTATCAAACAAGGGAAAAGCCAGATTGGACTAGATTAGAACTAGATAAAATAGGGGAGAAGATACCCGAACATATATTATATAAATGGGATGAAAAATTGGTACAACGTAGGAA
Source organism: Narcine bancroftii (assembly GCF_036971445.1). Lineage (NCBI taxonomy): Eukaryota > Metazoa > Chordata > Chondrichthyes > Torpediniformes > Narcinidae > Narcine > Narcine bancroftii. The sequence goes on from NC_091480.1 coordinate 59,194,293, forward strand.
TTCTCCAGTATTACATCATCTGCTCAATATTTGGAAGAAGATTCATGTAGAAAGGAATAAAACAAATGACCAACTACCAAAACTATCACTGACGCAAAATCAGCTAATCCATTTTACAATAGATAACCTTTCCTTTAGAGAATGGGAGAAAAAAGGGATCAATAGAATAGAAAATTGTTTTTCAGAAAATAGATTATTATCCTTTGAAGAAATGAAGGATAAATATAATATAACTCACGATACAGTGTTGGCATATTACCAACTGAGATCCTTCTTGAAGGACAAATTAGGAAGCAGTCTGAGGTTACAAGAGGGAATTAACTTTGAATATGTGATTACAGACACAATAATAATCAAAAGATTTATAACAAATATGTATATTAAACTGCAAGAAAAGGAGAATGAGGAAACAAATTGTAAAACTAAACAAAAATGGGAACAAGATCTAAACATAAAGATAAAGAAGGAAACATGGGAGAAGTTATGCTCTGGAACGATGAGAAATACAATAAATACGAGGTTACCTATGATACAATATAACTGGATACACAGGCTATACATTACACCTCAAAAGTTAAATAAATGGGACCCAACAGTATCTGACAGATGTTTTCGTTGTAAAAATGAAATGGGAACAACAATTCATGCAATCTGGACATGTGAGAAAGTAGAAAAATTTTGGGAAGATCTAAACCAGATATTAAATAAAATTACAGAAAACAATATACCAAAAAATCCAGAGATCTTCCTCCTAAGTAACATAAAAAACAAAGAATTTGCACTTGATTTGGATGGTGCACAAAAAAGATTTGTTAAGATAGCTCTAGCCATAGCAAAAAAATGTATTATGTCAACCTGGAAATTAGAAGATAATTTAAGAATACAACAATGGTATATAGAAATGAATAAATGTATTCCACTAGAAAAAATAACATATAATTTAAGAAATAGTATTACAATATTTGAACAAATATGGGAACCATACATGAAACACAATAGAGAAAACCACCTAAAATGACAAAAGGAGAAGGGAATGAAAAGAATTGACTCAGTGGAATTTCTTGTTTATTTTTATTGAGTGACAACATTGTTTGACTGGTTTAATGTATCTAAGATTTTGTACTTTAAATGAATGGGGGGGAGGTAGGGAGGGTGGGATGGGAGGAGGGAGGGGGGGGAGAAAATGACACTGTATATATTTGAAAAGGAAAATGTACGTATCTTGGTTAACGTGGTTTATGGTGTTAAAAATAATAAATTTAAAAAAAAACATATTGTATCAACTGGCAATTCTCTCTCTGAGGAGCCTCATCGAATATTTGTTCTAAGACCTGACCGAATAAATTTGGTGATTCTGTAAAGCCCTGGGGAAGGACAGTCCACGGTATTGATTCTTACGTCCAGTAAAAGGATTTTCCCATTCAAAGGCAAACATGTCTCTGCTCTCTGTTGCTAACGGACAGGTCCAGAAAGCATCTTTGAGGTCAATCACAATAAACCATTTACTATGCGGATCGATTTTACCCATTATTGCATAGGGATTAGGTACAACTGGGTGACAGGTGAAAATAATTTTGTTCAGCTCCCTCAAGTCCTGCACTAATCGATAGGTACCGACTGGTTTTTTTGGACAGGTAAAATTGGGGTATTAAAAGGTGACATACAAGGTTCGAGTATACCATCTTTCACCAACTGGTCAATTACTGGCTGCAGCCCCTTTCGGCCAGCCATCGGAATTGGATACTGTTTTCGTCTAATTACTTGTTCAGAATCTTTTAAAGTAACTTGCAGGGGAGGAATATCTAACACTCCTCTATTGCCTCTTTCTGCCCATACTCCAGGATTTATTAGTTCTCGATCTTCCTCACTTAATACGTACAATTGAACTCCGATACCTGATTCCTGTGGTCTGGTGCCGATAGCCAATTGGTCCTGTAAATATCGTCCTAACAACAAACTCCAGCTTGGGGAACTAGTAGAAGATCCTCTGTTATTACCTTTTCTCCCATTTGTATTCTTACATCTCTTAATACAGGGACTGTAAAGTCTCTTCCTCCTACTCCCGAAACTATCACTGTCCCTTCTATCCTAACACCTTCGGGTGGTTGTAAAATACTAGACCGGGCTGCCCCGGAATCAACTAAAAATACCATCTTGTCACTGTGGGGTCCTATGCTTAAATTTACTAATGGTTCTCCGTGCAGCCCCATGGTGTGTATTGACTGAGAACTGTGACTCCCCTATTCATAATCTGCTTCCATCAAGGCGTAGGATTGTGTCTCCCTGGCTCGCATTGGGCATTCTTTCTTAAAGTGTCCCTCCTTTTTACAATGATAACAAACTAATGCTTCTGTTTCCCAATTTCTACCTGGGTCTCCACAGGGTCCCGGGAATAGTCGTCGTCCCTGGAATCCTCCTCTACTCCTCCATCTACTCGGGTCCCAACTTCCCCACCTCTGGCTCCCCTCCCAACGTCCAGGAGCTGGCACACAGTCCCTACACTTTCCTTGTTGTTCCTCCACTACTCCCTTGACTGCCTGCATCAAAATCTTAGACTTTCCTTTCTGCTTATCCTCAGACCTCTGGACAAATGCTCTTTGTGCGATCTGTAGAAGCTGGGTTATTCCTTGCTCATGCCAATTCTCAGTCTTCTGTAATTTCCTTCTAATGTCTGGGGCTGAGTTCGTAACGAAACCTGTTTAATATTAGTTGTTCCCCTGCTGGGGATTCTATGTCCAGACCCCCATATTGCTGTATGGCCATACGCAATCTATTCAGAAATGCAGAGGGGGTCTCCTTGGGACCTTGGGGAACCTCAAATGCTTTCTTAAAAATTTGTCCCTTTGGAACAGATTCCTTGATTCCTTTTATCAAATTAACCCTATATTCTTCCATTAATGTGCGACCATCATTAGTATTCTTATCCCAATTTGGTTTCGCCAGGGGAAATTTAGCTTCTCCAGGTATCACCTCTGGTCACCCTTGGTGTTCCCTATCCTAGACTCTAATCCCTGCCTGGCGAATCATTCCACACTCATCCAAAGTAAACAGTGTTTTAAAGATAGATGTTAACTCATCCCAGGTATATGTATTTGGTCCCAAAAATTGATCTAATTGTCAGCACATCCTTGAGGATCTTCTATCAGGGAGATCATTTCTCTCTTAAAGTTACGCACCTCTGTACTGGTCAGGGGCACATTTACGAAACCGATACCCTCTCCCACGGGAACTTCCCGCAGAGGTCTCATCCAGTTAGTTTCTGGCTTATTAGGTCTAGGTTCCTGCTCTCTGGGAAATGAATCAAAGGCTTCTGCCCTTTCTTCCTGGAGGGTCTCACACTGTTCTGAATTAAAGTCGCCTCTCTCTCTTGTCAATAGAGGTGTTAATCGAGTATTTTGTGAATGGGTCATCATACCACTCCTACTTTCTTCTCTTTTCTCTAGCTGTGGGGGAGGAGGGGAAGGTGCAGAAGGGTAGAGCATAAGAGGGGGGGGGGAAAGATAGGAGCCGGCATAGGAGAAACATAAGGTGGAGGAAGGGAATGTAACACATCGCATCCTTGTGGTTCAGGGACAAAAGGTTCCTCATCTCTCTTGTCCTTGCATTCCTTTTCATGCAAAATCAGTTGATCAAACAATCCCCTGAGCCAGCAGGCTGCATATTCCCTGCTCTCAAGATTATCTCTTTGATTTTGATAGAGCCAGATGTTCAATGCTTGACACATCCTGTAATCCTCGGATCTGAGCTTTGGCCAATATACAGAGCTCCCCTTAATCGGGCTTTTAACCCATTCCAAACAACAATACCTGACCATGGTCAGTTTGTCCTTCCCACGGGTTCTCCCCACACCCCAATCAGATAACATTAATCCTAACGGACTTTGCTTGGTTATCTGATCCTGCCATCCTTCACTAGGACTCTCTTCCTTACTACTCACAACTCCCATACTAACAGGTAAGTAAAATTTCTCTTACCGAGGTCCAGTAGCTAGTTCTAGCGCGCTTCATTTTTTGTAATTAAATTTTTTTATTTTTCACACTATAAACCACATTGATCAAGATACATACATTTTCCTTTTCAAATATATACAGTGTCGTTTTCTCCCCCCCATCCCTCTTCACATCCCACCCTCCCTACCTCCCCTCCCATTCATTTAATCTAAGATACATTAAAGCCATCAAACAATGTTGCCACTCAATAAAAACAAACGAGAAATTCCACTGAGTCAATTCTTTTCATTTCCTTCTCCTTCTGTCACTTTAGGTGGTAGATGTCCCCGGTAGGTTTTCTCTGTTGTGTTTCATGTATGGCTCCCATATTTGTTCAAATATTGTAATATTATTTCTTACATTATATGTTATTTTTTCTAAAATTATATGTTATTTTTTTCTAATGGAATACATTTATTCATATCTATATACCATTGTTGTATTCTCAAGTTATCTTCTAATTTCCAGGCTGACATAATACATTTTTTTGCTACAGCTAGGGCTATCCTAACAAATCTTTTTTGTGCACCATCCAAATCAAGTCCAAATTCTTTGTTTTTTATGTTACTTAGGAGGAAGATCTCTGGGTTTTTTGGTATATTGTTTTTTGTGATTTTATTTAATATCTGGTTTAGATCTTCCCAAAATTTTTTCACTTTCTCACATGTCCAGATTGCACAAATTGTTGTTCCCATTTCCTTTTTACAGTGAAAACATCTGTCAGATACTGTTGGGTCCCATTTATTTAACTTTTGAGGTGTAATATATAGCCTGTGTATCCAGTTATATTGTATCATAGGTAACCTCGTATTTATTATATTTCTCATAGTTCCTGAGGATAACTTCTCCCATGTTTCCTTCTTTATCTTTATGTTTAGATCTTGTTCCCATTTTTGTTTAGTTTTACCATTTGTTTCCTCATTCTCCTTTTCTTGCAGTTTAATATACATGTTTGTTAGAAATTTTTTGATTATCATTGTGTCTGTAATCACATATTCAAAATTACTTCCCTCTGGTAACCTCAGACTGCTTCCCAGTTTGTCCTTCAAGTAGGATTTCAGTTGGTAGTATGCCAACACTGTATCGTGAGTTATATTATATTTATCCTTCATTTGTTCAAAGGTTAATAATTTATTTCCTGAATAGAAATTTTCTATTCTATTGATCCCTTTTTTCTCCCATTCTCTAAAGGAAAGGTTATCTATTGTAAAAGGGATTAGCTGATTTTGCGTCAGTGATAGTTTTGGTAGTTGGTCATTTGTTTTATTCCTTTCTACATGAATCTTCTTCCAAATATTGAGCAGATGATGTAATACTGGAGAATTCCTACGTTGTACCAATTTTTCATCCCATTTATATAATATATGTTCGGGTATCTTCTCCCCTATTTTATCTAGTTCTAATCTAGTCCAATCTGGCTTTTCCCTTGTTTGATAAAAATCTGATAGGTATCTTAATTGTGCGGCTCTATAATAATTTTTAAAGTTTGGCAGTTGTAAGCCTCCTTGTTTATACCATTCTGTTAATTTATCTAGTGCTATCCTCGGTTTCCCCCCTTTCCATAAAAATTTCCTTATTATTTTCTTTAACTCCTTGAAGAATTTCTCCGTCAAGTGTATTGGCAATGCCTGAAATAGGTATTGTATCCTTGGGAAAATGTTCATTTTAATACAGTTTATCCTTCCTATTAGTGTTAGTGGTAAGTCTTTCCAATGTTCTAAGTCGCCCTGTAATTTTTTCATTAGTGGATAATAATTGAGATTATATAGATGGCCGAGGTTTTTATTTATTTGTATACCTAGGTATCGTATTGCTTGCATTTGCCATCTGAATGGTGATTCTTTCTTAAATTTTGAAAAATCCGCATTATTCATTGGCATTGCTTCACTTTTATTTACGTTAATCTTGTATCCCGACACTTCTCCATATTCCTTCAATTTCTTATGTAATTCTTTTATTGATATTTCTGGTTCTGTTAAGTATACTATAACATCATCCGCAAATAAACTGATTTTATATTCCTTGTCTTTTATTTTTATCCCTTTTATTTTATTTTCTGTTCTTATCATTTCTGCTAGTGGTTCTATGGCTAACGCGAACAATAAGGGCGATAGTGGGCATCCCTGCCTTGTTGATCTGCTTAATTTAAATTGTTTTGTTATATATCCATTTACTGTCACTTTCGCCAATGGCCCCTTATATAATGCTTTAATCCAATTAATATATTTCTCTGGTAAACTGAATTTTTGTAATACTTTGAATAAATAATTCCATTCTACTCTGTCAAATGCCTTCTCTGCGTCTAAAGCAACCGCTACTGTTGGAGATTTATTTCCTTCTACTCCATGAATTAAGTTAATAAATTTACAAATATTGTCTGTTGTCCGTCTTTTTTTAATAAATCCAGTTTGGTCTAGATTTATTATTTTTGGTACATAGTCGGCTAATCTGTTTGCTAATAGTTTAGCTATTATCTTATAATCTGTGTTAAGTAAAGATATTGGTCTATATGATGCTGGTGCGAGTGGATCTTTCCCTGTCTTTGGTATTACTGTAATTATTGCTGTTTTGCATGAATCTGGTACGCTTTGTGTTTTATCAATCTGGTTGATTACTTCCAGAAGGGGAGGAATTAATAAATCTTTAAATGTTTTATAGAATTCTATTGGGAATCCATCCTCTCCTGGTGTATTATTATTTGGTAGTTTTTTTATTATCTCTTGTATTTCTACTATTTCAAATGTTTCTGTTAATTTATTTTGTTCCTCTATTTGTAATTTTTGTAGTTCAATTTTAGTTAAAAATTCATCTATTTTGCCTTCTTTCCCTTCGTTTTCAGTTTGGTATAATTGTTCATAGAATTCTCCAAAGTTTTCATTAATCTCCGTTGGATTATATGTGATTTGTTTGTCTTTTTTCCTTGATGCCAATACCATTTTCTTAGCTTGTTCTGTCTTAAGCTGCCATGCTAGAATTTTGTGCGTTTTTTCTCCTAGTTCATAATATTTCTGTTTTGTCTTCATTATGTTCTTCTCCACCTTATACGTTTGTAGTGTTTCATATTTTATTCTTTTATCTGCCAATTCTCTTCTTTTAGCTCCTTCATTGCTAATTGTTTTTCTATATTTACTATTTCCCTTTCCAACTGCTCTGTTTCCTGATTGTAGTCCTTCTTCATTTTGGTTACATAACTTATTATTTGCCCTCTGATGAACGCTTTCATTGCGTCCCATAGTATAAACTTATCTTTCACTGATTCCATATTTATTTCAAAGTAAATTTTAATTTGTCGTTCAATGAATTCTCTAAAATCCTGCCTTTTAAGTAGCATGGAGTTTAATCTCCATCTATATATTCTTGGAGGGATGTCCTCTAACTCTATTGTCAATATCAAGGGTGAGTGGTCCGATAATATTCTAGCTTTATATTCTGTTTTTCTTACTCTATCTTGCATACGAGCTGATAACAGAAATAGGTCTATTCTTGAGTATGTTTTATGTCTATCCGAAAAATATGAATATTCCTTTTCCTTTGGGTGTTGTTTCCTCCATATATCCAAAAGTTGCACTTCTTGCATCAATTTAATTATAAATTTGGTTACTTTGTTCTTTCTGTTAATTTTTTTCCCTATTTTATCCATATTTGAATCCAAATTAAGGTTGAAATCCCCTCCTATTAATATGTTCCCTTGTGTATCTGGTATCTTCAAAAAAATATCTTGCATAAACTTTTGATCTTCTTCGTTAGGTGAATATACATTGAGTAGATTCCAAAACTTTGAATATATCTGACATTTTATCATTACATATCTCCCTGCTGGATCTATTATTTCCTCTTCTATTTTAATTGGTACATTTTTACTGATTAATATAGCCACTCCTCTTGCTTTTGAATTATACGACGCTGCTGTTACATGTCCTACCCAATCTTTCTTTAATTTCTTGTGCTCCATTTCAGTTAAATGTATTTCTTCCACAAATGCTATATCAATTTTTTCTTTTTTCAGTAAATTTAGCAGTTTCTTCCTTTTGATTTGGTTATGTGTTCCGTTAATATTTAAAGTCATATAGTTCAACGTAGCCATTTCATACTTTGTTTATCTTCCCTTTCCATTTCCTCATCGTCACCTTTCCTTCTTATCCATTTCTGCCTTGTTGTTTTGAACACTTTATAAGACAACATTTCTAAAACATCAAACATTTCCCTTATTCTCCTATCTAAAATTTCTTTAACCCCATTATCCCCTCCCCTTCCTGAGTTGCCCTTTATCCCTTGTCGGGCAACCACATTGCCCCTCTCCATTTGGATTTGCAAATTCACTCGCAAGGGTCAACTGATTTTGCAGTGACCATAACTCCTCCCCACCCAGCCCCCCCCCGGAAAAGATTTCAATTTTCACATATAACAAAGGTCACTCTTTTAATTCCCTCCTATTCCCTCTATTCCCTTTCATTGCCTTATTAATTCTTATCTATGCTCTATATATTTTCCTCTAAATACGGATACACTCATGTATACACATATATACATACACATCTATATATATATAGATATATACCCATATACACACATACATGTAGTTCGTGGTCATTTTTACTCTCATTACATGTCTTCATCCCTCTGCTTGTTTTATAGTTGTTCTGCAAATTTTCGTGCTTCCTCCGGATCCGAGAATAGTCTGTTTTGTTGCCCTGGAATAACTATTTTAAGTACCGCTGGGTACTTTAACATAAATTTATATCTTTTTTTCCATAGGATCGCTTTTGCTGTATTAAATTCCTTCCTCTTCTTCAGGAGTTCAAAACTTATGTCTGGATAGAAAAAATTTTTTGACCTTTGTATTCCAGTGGCTTTTTGTCTTCTCTTATTTTCTTCATTGCTTTCTCCAATATATTTTCTCTTGTTGTATATCTTAAGAATTTTACTAAAATGGATCTTGGTTTTTGCTGCGGTTGTGGTTTCGAGGCTAATGTTCTATGTGCCCTTTCTATTTCCATTTCTTCCTGTAATTCTGGTCTTCCTAGGACCCTAGGGATCCAATCTTTTATAAATTCTCTCATATTCTTGCCTTCTTCATCTTCCTTAAGGCCCACTATCTTTATATTATTTCTTCTATTATAGTTTTCCATTATATCTATCTTCTGAGCTAACAGCTCATGTGCCCCTTTAACTTTTTTATTAGATTCTTCTAATTTCTCCTTTAAGTCCTCTACTTCCATTTCTACGATTATTTCTTGTTCTTCCACATTATCCACTCTTTTTCCTATCTCTGATATGACCATTTCTATTTTATTCATTTTTTCTTCTGCACTCTCAATTCTTCTTTTTATCTCATTAAATTCTTGTAATTGCCATTCTTTCACTGATTCTTTAAAAAAAGATATATCCATTGTCTTGCCTTTCTCTTCTTCCATTTCTCTATGTTCTTCTTCTTCTTCTTCCTCTGGGTTGGCCATCTGTTGTTTCCTTGTTTTCTTTTTGCTCTCTTCTTTCTGGTTGTCGTTATTTTCTATGTTCTGCTCCTGTTGCTGTGTTGCAGCTGTCACTCTCAGCTGTTGAGATCGACTCCGCAGCTGTTCCCCCCTCCCGTCAGTGTGTTTTTTTCATGCGCATCGTGCATGTGCGGTCGCGCACTTTTACTCGGCTCTGCGAGCCATTTTTGTAGTCCCGAGCTCGGGACTTCCACTGAACTTAGGGAGCGGGCTTCTCTCTCCGCGGCGGGCCTCCTCGGACAGGTAAGGCCTTCACCTTCTTCTTCCGACTTTCTTTCATCTTCTCTTCTTCCCGTTGTTTTCGACTTTTCTCTCTTCACTGCCATTTCCTTCTCACCTTTACTTTCACTTTGTTTTAATTTTTTTTTCTTGTTTTGTGAGTTTTTTTTCAACTTTTCCAGAGAGGGCTGGAATTCCCTGAACGACCACTACTCCATCACGTGACTCCTCTCTTGATACAATATGTTGATGATTTGTTAATTACTGGAAAAACGTATGAATTAGCTAAACAGTATACTGTTGAACTTTTAAATTTTCTGGAGATTAAGGGTCTTAGGGTGAGCGAATCCAAATTACAATTTGTTCAATCAGAAGTTAAATACTTAGGTCATCTGGTAAGTCAGGGAACTAGGAAAATAAGTCCAGAGAGGATACGTGGTATTCTACAGATCCCCCCTCCCAAGAATGCCCAAGAACTTAGGAAATTCCTTGGTTTAGTGGGATACTGTAGAATCTGGATTGAAAATTATTCTAGCCTGGTCAGATTTCTCTATGATAAATTCACGCTTCTAGGGGGCGAAGCTGTTGTCTGGACAGAGGAAGAGATTAAAGATTTTAACTTGGTGAAACAGAGCCTTATAAGTGCCCCAGTGTTGGCATTACCTGACTTAAATAAGCCATTTGACCTATATACCAATGCGAAAGGAGGTGTAGCCACCGGAGTACTAACACAAGAGAGGGCAGACTATAGACAGCCAGTTGCTTTTCTGTTTTAGATCCCGTTTGTCGTGGTTGGCCAGAATGTGTGCAAGCCATCGCAGCCACTGCTATTTTAGTTGAGGAAGGACGAAAGATTACGTTTGGTGCCCCGATGATGGTTCACACCCCTCACACAGTCCGTAATATTCTCTTACAACGTGCTGGAAGGTGGCTCACAGACTCTAGAATTTTAAAGTATGAAGCGATCCTAATGGATAGGGATGATTTGACCCTGATTACGAATAAAGAACACAATCCAGCAGCCTTCTTGGTTTCTCCAAATTCTGACAATACCATAAATGAATTAGAACATGTGTGTTTAGAGGTAATAGATTTACAGACCAAAATTAGAGAGGATTTAAGTGATGAGCCTTTACAGGAGGGTGAAAGGTGGTTTATTGATGGTCTTCTCTTTGCATTGATGGCACTCGCTACAGCGGGTATAGTGTAGTGGATGGGAAAGAAGGAGTGGTGATTGAAGCCGGTTGCCTCCCTGGTCATTGGTCAGCACAATCTTGTGAATTGTATGCCCTCTGTGGAGCTCTCCAGGGTCTGGAGAGCAAGGTGGGCACTATTTACACGGACTCTAAGTACGCTTTTGGTGTAGTGCACACCTTTGGGAAGATCTGGAAAGAATGGGGAATGATAACTGGAAAAGGACAGAAGCTGATCCATGAAAACTTAATTGTCCAATCCCTGGATGCTCTTACATTACCTGAGGAAATAGCTGTAGTACATGTACGAAGCCATCAAAGAGGTGACAGTCTCGAAGCCCATGGGAACAGACAGGCAGATGCAGCTGCCAAACAAGCTGCACTAGCAGAGAAAATAGACATGCACCTGTTACTGCCCACCCCACTAGAGGTTAAAAAGACTACCATCTTTTCACGGGAAGAGGAGGTTTCTATGAAAGACCAGGTTATGCGCCAAACTGCCGATGGGTTGTGGTGGACGGCAGAAGGACGTCAATTACTGAACAAAGCCTTGGCTCGGCAAATTGTAGATCAGATACACCAACAAACACACTGGGGAACACAGGCACTTGTGGATACATTTGTACGATCCTTTTATTGCTCAGGCATATATACAATAGCCAAACAAAGTACTCGGGGTTGTCCAATCTGTCATAGAGTAAATAAGAAATCTATGCACTAGGTAATGCCTGGCAGTCGTGATATAGCCGTACGCCCATTTCAACGGATACAAATTGACTTTACAGAACTTCCTAAGATAGGAATTTACAAATACCTCCTGGTGATGGTAGATCATTTCACACGATGGGTTGAGGCTTTCCCAACCCCTAATAATCGTGCCAGCTCCGTTATCAGGATACTAATGGAATCTGTGATTCCACGATATGGTATGATTCAAACCACTGACTCAGATCGAGGTACACATTTTACCTCTCAGGTACTCCAGGGTGTGTGCAAAAGACTGGGAATAGACAAGCAGCTACATACCCCGTTGCACCTCCAGAGCTCAGGCCGTGTTGAACGAATGAATCAAACCTTGAAAAATCAGCTCACTCGACTTCATGAGGAAACTGACCTCTCCTGGATTAAATGCTTACCCTTAGCTTTAATTAGGACTCGCACAGCTCCTCGTAAGGACCTTGCTGTCTCACCATATGAAATGATGTTTGGTCTTCCTTACATGGGATTCCACACTGATACCCCTATCCCTGAGGCTAATGACCAATATATCTCTAAATTTTTACAGGGACTTTCTACTTCTCTCCATGACTTAAGACAGAAGGGTTTATTAGCTCAAACTCCGCCCCTGGAGCATCCTATTCATTCTATTAAACCGGGTGATTGGGTTTATGTCAAAGCATGGCAAGATAACCAACTGAAACCTGTCTGGGATGGCCCCCATTGTGTACTTTTGATTACAGACACTGCCGTGCGAACGAAAGAAAAAGGCTGGAGCCACATCCAATGAATTAAACCAGCTACCGAACCACAGAATAACGACATTGATAATCTACCCTCCACCTGGCGTGCAGTCCTTCATCCTTCTGATCTGAAAGTTACACTACTGTTAGGAATTAAAGTACCTTTAAAGAAATTGCTCGAGACAAAAATTGAGAACAAAGAACATTTATTACTACAACAATGCAAAGTTGGGTGCTTCCCCTTACCCTGGGAATACACACACATACTGGGGCTCACCCAACTTTTATACAGTCAATTTCAGTATCAGAATGCCCTCCCCCTTACATTCTTCTGCCCCCTGGATGGGTTTGGCATAGGTAATTCTTCCTGCCTACGTGCAGTTTCAGTACACTTGGAGGACCAGGGGGTATCCTGTGGGTGCCCCATCATGTCATTGTCCTTATTCACACCTTCCTGATTCTCTGGGCTACAGTCTCTTAATATGCAGAGTTGACTCATTCTATCTAGGGTTGGCTAATTTCATATGTATAAATCTGTGTATGGTTAGCTAATTAGAAATGTATGACTTGGTACTTCTGTCCAGGGCTAGGAGACCCTTATCTGATCCAGACTACCTCAACTTCCTACATTCTATTGTACCTTACCATTCCTTATCTTAGTCCTATGGTCTTGTCACAAAGGATAGGAGATTCTTATGTTAATCGTGCTGACTCTGCTTTCCTGCATCCAAAGCCCCAAACTTATCCTGTTTGAACTGGTTTCAGCCATTTTACTGATGAACTTTAGTTTCTTCCATGTTCATAATTTTAGGTCAATTTTCCCATCTCTCACAATCCTCACTTTTCTTTTAGATCAGTAATACTGATCTTTCACCATGATCAGTGTTACTGATCTTTGGTTACTAGTGTCAGTGTGACTGATCCCCCCCCCCCCCTCTCCTCACTTTTCTTTTAGATCAGTAACACTGATCTTTCAAGTGTAAGGTGTAGTTTTACCCAGCTGGTCAATAACCGAATTGTAATGTCTGTGTAAAGTCTTTAGGTAGGGGAGCACCATGAAGGTCAGGGGAGTGAGTCCAGCTGCTTATTAGGGTTTGGAGTATCAGGCTCCAGTTCTCAGTAAAGAGTCTAGTCCATCCCATACGTTGAAATATTGAAGCAGTGTCTTTGAAGCACACGACCTTTGTAAGTGTTGTCCCGACGAAGTCTGTGAGAGGCGCTGCCTTCAGCAGCGAACGAGTAGCAGTCTATGAGAAGCGCTGCCTTCAGCAGCGAACGAGTAGCAGTCTATGAGAAGCGCTGCCTTCAGCAGCGAACGAGTAGCAGTCTATGAGAAGCGCTGCCTTCAGCAGCGAACGAGTAGCAGTAGTCAGGCGGTTCCGTTTGATTGTGGCTCGTATCTGATGTCCTCTTCAGCCCCGAACCCTAGGGCCACCGATCTCCGAAGGCTGTTTGGAGCCTGATATTAAAGTGTCAAGCAGCTCACGTTGTTGGAAACTGGTGCTCCCTTTCATGGGGTGATGAAAAGTGACCAAGCAGGGGGGGGATTGTTTCTTGTGATTTAACTGTGTGTTGCAGCTTGTCTGCTAACATTAGCATATATATCATTGAACTTGTGAGTTGCAGCCTGTCTGTGTACATTAGCATATGTATTAACTCTCTCTCTCTCTGTTACATGTACAATGCTGACTACCATTCTGTCTGTCTTTGTCCCACCATGTCCTTTGTGCTATCGCTTCAAAACTCCTGTCTTTAATACCTGTGTAGGCTATGATACAAATTAGATGTACTCCACTAAAGCTGTTTAATTCCCCTGGTCCGTATTGGGATCCCTTATATCCCATTATGATTATACATTAAATCTATGCCCTGTCTACATTCTAAAGGAGCTGAATTGTAACCTCTGCTGCCCCTATTCCAGGGGGGCTTAAAACATTAACGAACAATATTCCAAAGAAATTAGTAAACAACAATGAACAATACATGTAAAGCTCATTAAAAACAGCATTAAAATACAATAAGAACTGAATAAAGCACAATAAATGTAAAGCTCATTGAAAACTGCAATAAAATACAATAAGAACTGAATAAAACACAATAAATGTAAAGCTCATTGAAAACTGCAATAAAATACAATAAGAACTGAATAAAACACAATAAATGTAAAGCTCATTGAAAACTGCTATAAAATACAACAATAACTGAATAATCAAAAGACAAGTAAAATACAACAATAACTGAATAAACCATTAAAGAAACGAAAAAAAATGTTAAATTACGGCACTTTGTAACAATCTGACTTTCCTTTGTGTTAGTGTAAAAATTGTAAAATGAAACACAAACCATATTTGCATGGGTTTTGAATATGTTAGACCTTATTAAAATGCAGTTGGAGCTGCTTGTCTGTATGGGGCACAACCCTCCAATTTGTTAGAGTGAGTACATAACAGACATTGCAGCACAAGAGCCCCTGCAAGAGAACTTGAAACATATTCAACCTTTAGTTCTGCCTTAAGTAAAATGCCTTGTGCCACAGCTCACAGGAGCTGGCCTTATTTAAAACAGTCTGTAAAACAGGCACCAAAAAAAAGTTAAAAGATGTTCTTATGAAGATTGCACACACAATAATTTAAGTACAGGCTAGTTTCTATTATATTCCACTTAAAAGTTCTGCTGCATGAATCCTGGAGCTTGTGGAGTCATTATTGAATCAAGAAATATTGGTACCATGCCAATCTCATTCTAACATGCCAATTTCTCCAGTCCTTAAGTCAAGATGTACTGAATAGCATCTGGTACAAGATCTGTGAGTTCTTAATGATATTATTATTCTTATGCACCCAATTGTTCTGAACTATGCCACCAATTTAAATCATATTCCACCTATTGCAGTACTCACACACCACCATAGACCAGTTCGCAGGTTTATTTCTCCATTAAGCTGAATCCAGTTGCGCAGGATTTACCTCCGTGATTATTTACAATGTAACTTCCGCACTACCGGATTTAAATATAAACCTGATGAATGGGGGAAAGTTATCATGAATTAAATAACAGCGGCAATACAGAGAAATTGTGCTGAGGCATTAATTTCACTCCGGAGGTAAATGCACCAGAGAAATGAATGATTAAACTTATAGGAATCCCCATAGGAATCCCCAGAGGTATCTTTATTCTCCAGAGGTGGGTGATCTTTAAACTCACGGACCTTGACTGCTGAATGTGTAGAAGAAATGTATTAAATGTGTTGATAGGGCTCCATACCTCTAACTGCAAGACAAGAGCCTGAAGCCTCAATTTCAAGTGCCACAGTGCACTTAAAGGGACATGCACACTCCCCCTTCAACTGGCTGATCCAGCCACTTTACACATCAGATCCTTTCTTTATCTCACATACACTTAAAGTTAAGATGTATAGAACTCACCCTATTTGCGCAAACATTTCTCCCTGCAAATGTTATAACATCACTATTCTCAGGTAGTCCCTGTGCAAAATCACATTTGAATACAATTTATTTCATAAATTGGAATTAACTGGTAGTTAAATTCGCTAATTCTTCAGTATTGAAAAATGATCCTTTATGACATTTAAATTTTAGCATGAATTTTAATCAATATTGGTCAGTGACTGAAGTGGGAAGTCGTGATTTATGAAATTATCTCTGGTCTCTACTCTCCCACTCCCTGCACTTCTCCCAACATTCAGGAGCTGGCACACAGTCCCTGCCTTTTCCATGTTACTCATCTACTATTACTTTAACTGCTTGCATCAAAATGTTAGCCTTTGCTTTCTGCTTATCCTCAGATGTCTGGACAAATGCTTTTTGTGTGATCTGTAGAAGCTGGGTTATTCCCTGCTCATGCCAATTTTCTGTCTTTTGTAATTTTCTCTTAATGTCTGGGGCTGAGTTGGTAACAAAACCTGTTAGTACCAATTGTTCCCCTGCTGGGGATTCTATGTCGAGACCCCCATATTGTATATATATTTGGTCCCAAAAATTGGTCTAACTGTTCAGCACATCCCTGGGGATCTTCTATCAGGGAGGTCAGTTCTTTCTTAAAGTTACACACTTCAGTACTGGTCAGGGGCACATTTACGAAACCGAGACCCTCTCCCATGGGAACTTCCCACAGTGGTCTCATCCAATTGGTTTCTAGCTTATTAGGTCTGGGTTCCTGCTCCCTGGGAAATGAATCAAAGGGTTCTGCCCTTTCTTCCTGAAGAGTCTCACGCTGTTCTGAATTAAAGTTACCTCTCTCTCCTGTCAACAGAGGTGGTAATCGAGTGCTTTGTGAGCAAGTTATCATACCACTCCTGCTCTCTTCTCTCTTCTCTAGTGGTGGGGGAGGTGGGGAAGGTGCAGAAGGGTAGGTCATAGGAGGGGAAGGAAAGATAGGAGCCGGCATAGGAGGAACATAAGGTGGAGGGAGGGAATGTAACACATCCCAACCCTGTGGTTCAGGGACAAGAGGTTCCTCCTCTCTCTTATTCCAGAATTCTTTCTCATTCAAAACCAGCTGTTCAATGGATCCCTTGAGCCAGCAGGCTGCACATTCCCTGCTCTCAACATTGTCTTTCTGGTTTTGATAGAGCCATAGGTTCAAAGCTTTACACATCCATTCATCCTCGGATCCGAATTTTGGCCAGTACACGGAGCTCCCTTTAACCGGGTATCTCACCCATTCATTACAACAATACCTGACCGTCGTCAGTTTGTCTTTACCGCGGGTCTTTCCTGTGCCCCACTCAGATAACATCATCCCAAGCGGGCTGTACGTAGCTATCTGGTGGTCACGTCCTGTGTCAGGACTCTCATCTCTACTGCCCGCTATTCCCATACTTAGGAACAAGTAAAATACTCTTACCGAGTTCTGGCAGTACTGCTCTAGCGCGCGTCCTTCCGCCGTTTGTTCTCAATGCCTCTTCTCGGATATCACTCGCTTCTTCCACTGACCAGCCACCCGTCGCCCGTGAGTCCAGCTGAATCAGCCGGGGTGCACCTACTCTCGTCGTCGGGGCACTCTGTCAGTGGAGGGAGTGTGATCCCGGACGAGCCCCCATTTGTTAGGAATTAAAGTACCTTTAAAGAAATTGCTCGAGACAAAAATTGAGAACAAAGAACATTTATTACTACAACAATGCAAAGTTGGGTGCTTCCCCTTACCCTGGGAATACACACACATACTGGGGCTCACCCAACTTTTATACAGTCAATTTCAGTATCAGAATGCCCTCCCCCTTACATTCTTCTGCCCCCTGGATGGGTTTGGCATAGGTAATTCTTCCTGCCTACGTGCAGTTTCAGTACACTTGGAGGACCAGGGGGTATCCTGTGGGTGCCCCATCATGTCATTGTCCTTATTCACACCTTCCTGATTCTCTGGGCTACAGTCTCTTAATATGCAGAGTTGACTCATTCTATCTAGGGTTGGCTAATTTCATATGTATAAATCTGTGTATGGTTAGCTAATTAGAAATGTATGACTTGGTACTTCTGTCCAGGGCTAGGAGACCCTTATCTGATCCAGACTACCTCAACTTCCTACATTCTATTGTACCTTACCATTCCTTATCTTAGTCCTATGGTCTTGTCACAAAGGATAGGAGATTCTTATGTTAATCGTGCTGACTCTGCTTTCCTGCATCCTAAGCCCCAAACTTATCCTGTTTGAACTGGTTTCAGCCATTTTACTGATGAACTTTAGTTTCTTCCATGTTCATAATTTTAGGTCAATTTTCCCATCTCTCACATTACGCTGGGAAAAAGTGCTGTAATGTTGTTTTTACCATCTACTGTATTGTTTACTTGTTGGTTCCCAATTTTTGGGACATCACTAAATTACTCACAATGTATTAAGTCCTCCTGGAATAGGGGCAGCAGAGGTGACAATTATTTACCTTTAGAATGTAGACAGGGCATAGATATAAAGTATAATCATAGTGGGGAATGGGTTAATATATGATCCCAACATGGACCAGGGGAACAGAACGGCTCTAGAGGAGTAGATTTAATTTGTATTTTAGCCTCCACAGGTATTAAAAAGAGGAGTTTTAAAGGGATAGCACAAAACAGATGGTGGGACAAAGACAGGCAGAATGTTAGTCAGGATTGGGCATGTAGCAGAGATAGAGTTAATACATATGCTAATGTACACAGACAGGCTTGGACTCACAAGTTCAATGATACTTATGCTAATGTTCGCAGACAAGCAACGCACAGGTTAAATGATAAGAAACAACCCTTCCCAACTTGGTCTCTTGTCAAACATCCTTTGGGTCCCTCAGACATTTGGAATGTTAAGCACCACCTCGTTAAGGGGAGTTCCAGTTGTAAACGACCTAAGCTGCTACAGAATGCTAAAGCTGCTTGGCATTTAAATCGTTTAATCAGACTCCAGGCAGCCTTGGACATCATCATCGAACAGATAGCAATGGCCCTGAATTTAGGGGCTGAAGAAAAACGACAGATACGAGCCACAGTTCAACAAAACCGCCTGGCTCTCGTTTATTCGTTGGCTGCTGAAGGCAGCGTTTGTGAAAGACTGGTTAAGGACAATGCTCACAACGGTCAGGCGGTTAAAGACACTTCTTCAGGAATTCGAAAATCTTCCCATGCCCAGGTTCAGACTTGGCAACCTTGGTCCGGTGTGGGATGGACCAGACTTTTTATTGGTAACTGGAGTCTGATACCCACAGCCCTTATAGCAGCTGGACTCGCTATTCTGGCCATTATGGTGCTCCCCTGCCTAAACATTTGTGTGCAGTATTTAATTCATCGAACCCCTCGTCAGAAAACTATAACCCAAAGGATGTATGTTTCCCAACTTCTGTCTGATGATACTGAGACTGCAGTTCGTTTACTGACCAGCTGGGAAAAAGACCAAGTTTGCAAGTAATACATTTCAGTTGAGAGATCAGTATCACTGATCTAAAAGAAAAGTGAGGATTGTAAGAGATGAGTAAAACTGATATAAAAATATGAAGATGAGGAAACTAAAATAGATATATGGGTAAATGAATAAAGCCAGTATGAACAGGATAAAACATGGATATTAGAATGTAGGAAGCAGAATCAGTCTGAGTAAGATAAGAATCTTCTAACCTTTCACAGAATCAGCAAGTTCACCATATGAATGAGATAAGGATAGACAATAGATACTAGAATGTAAGGGGGAGGGTATTCCTATACTGAAATGAACTGTATAAAAGTTGGGTGAGCCCCAGTGTATGTGTGTATTCCCAGGGTAAGGGGAAGCACCCAATTTTGCATTGTTGTATAATAAATGTTCTTTGTTCTCAATTTTTGTCTCGAGCAATTTCTGTGAAGGTACTTCTGTTTCTCACACCCCCTTCTTTACAATTGTCCCAGGGGGAGGGGGGAGGTTGTAGTAAAGAGCCCCATGTGCACATCATGCAGCTGCTCTTCGCCCTCATCGCGGCCAAACACAAAATGCTTGGCTGGACTCCAGAGGCCTGCAGCGTGTGAGAAACAGAAGTCCCTTCACAGATTTTGCTTGAGACAAAAATTGAGAACAAAGAACATTTATTGTACAACAGTGCAGTTGGGTGCTTCCCCTTACCCTGGGAATACACACATACATTGGGGCTCACCCAACTTTTATACAGTTCATTTCAGTATAGAGGTATAGAGGTACCCTCCCCCCCCCTCCTAACATTCTTCTGCCTGCTGGATTGGTTTGGCATTTGGTAATTCTGTCTGCCTAAGTGCAGTTTCTGTAAATTTGAAAGACCATGGGGTATCCTGTCTGGGTCCCATCATGTCATTGTCCTTATTCATGAATCTGCCTTTGTCCTTATTCACACATCTCAACCCCCAGGACTTACAAGTTCTATGCAGAACTTGCTAATTCAAGTCATTAGGCAGGGAAGTATCACTATAAGACGCTTATTCTATACTTGCGTAACCCTTCGTCTCGTCTAGTCTAGTATTCCTTATTTCATTCATACTAGCTTTACTTCCTATATTCTATTATCTCTCACAATCCCCACTTTTTCTTTAGCTACGCTTCGTAAATTCTCAACTGGAAGCTTGGTCTTTTTCCCAGCGAGTCAGCAAACGAACTGCAATCTCAGCATCATCAGACGGAGTTTGGGAAACATACATCCTTTTGGTTGTAGTGATCTGACGAAGGGTCTGTTGAATTAAACACTGTACACAAGTCATTAGGCAGGGAAGTATCATGATGGCTAAAATAACGAGTCCCACTGCTATAAGAGCTGTGTGTATCCACTTCCAGTCACCAGTAAAAAGTTCAACCGCCTGACCATTGTGACCGTTGTCATCAATCAATCTTCCACAAACGCTGCCCTCAGCTGCCAACAAGTAATCGAGAGCCAGGCAGTTTTGATAAGCTGTAGCTCGTATCTGTCATTGTTCTTCAGCCAATAAATCCAAGGCCATCGCTGTCTGTTTGGTGATAATCTTCAAAACTGCCTGGAGTCTGATTAAACGGTTTAAATGCCAAACAGCTGTGGTACTCTGGAGCAGCTTGAGCCATTTACAATTGGAATCCCCCTTATAGTGAAGGCCTTTAGCCTTCCGAATGTATTCGTGACCCAAAGGATGATTTCCAAGATGCCAAGTTGGGGGGGGGAGCGTTTATTGTTACCTAACGTGTGAGTAGCAGCTTGTCTGCGAGCATTAGCATATATACCCCCTTTATCCCTACTCCAGGTATAGCCCTGACTAATGTTCTGCCTATCATTTTCCCACCATCTTCTTTGTTCCATATTTTTAGCACTCATCTCTTTAATATCTGTCGAGGCCAGGACGCAAACCCAATCCACTCCCCTAGGGCAGTTCTGTTTCCCTGGTCCATGTTGGGATCCTAAATTAAACCATACTAAATAAGGTACCCCACTATGAATACACTCTATACCTGTGCCCTGTCTGCATTCTAAAGGTAAACTTGTCCATTTCTCAAAGTAATTATCACCTCTGCTACCCCTATTCCAGGAGGACTTAATACATTGTGTACAATTGGGTGGTTTCCCAAAAATTGGGAACCAGCAGAAAAACAATACAGCAAATAATAAAAATAACATTACAGCACTTTTTCCGGCGTAGCGTAACTTTCAGACCAGAAGGATGTGAGACTGCATGCCAGGTGGAGGGTATATTATCAACGTCTTTAGTCCATGGATTAGCTTGTTTAATGCATTGTATGTGAGTCCACCCCTTTTCTTTTGTTCGCACTGCAGTGTATGTAATCAGAAGTACACAATAAGGGCCGTCCCATATCGGTTTTAGTTTATGGTCTTGCCACGCTTTTACATATACCTAATCACCAGGTTTAATAGAATGACTAGGATAGTCCAGGGGTGGGTTTTGAGCTAATAAACCCTTCTGTCTTAAATCATACAGAGAAGTAGAAAATCCCTGTAAATATTTAGATATGTACTGGTCATTAGCCTCAGGGGTAGAGGTATCAGTGTGGAATCCCATGTAAGGAAGACCAAAGATCATTTCATATGGTGAGACAGCAAGGTCCTTACGAGGAGCTATGCAAGTCCTGATTAAAGCTAAGGGTAAGCGTTTAATCCAGGAGAGGCCAGTTTCCTCATGAAGTCGAGTGAGTTGATTTTTCAGGGTCTGATTCATCCGTTCAACACGGCCTGAACTCTGGGGGTGCCAAGGGGTATGTAACTGCCAATCTATTCCCAGAATTTTACACACACCCTGGAGTACCTGAGAGGTAACATGTGTACCTCGATCTGAGTCAATGGTTTGAATAATGCCATAACGCGGAATAACAGACTCTAGTAATATCCGGATAATGGTGCTAGCACGATTATTAGGGGTCGGGAAAGCCTCATCCCATCGAGTAAAATGATCCACCATCACCAGGAGGCATTTATAAACCCCTATCTTAGGTAATTCCGTGAAGTCAATCTGTATTCGTTGAAATGGGCGTACGGCTATATCGCGACCGCCAGGCATTACCTGGCGCATGACTTTCTTATTCACTCACTGACAGATTGGGCACCCCCAAGTACTTTGCTTGGCTATGGTGTATATTCCCGAGCAATTAAAGGACCGTACAAAAGCATCAACAAGTGCCTGTGTTCCCCAATGTGTCTGCTGGTGGAGCTGATCAATAATCTGATGAACCAAGCCTTTGTTCAGTACTTGGCGTCCCTCTGCCGTCCACCACAACCCATCGGCAGTTTGACGCTTTCCCTGGTCTTTCATATAAACCTCCTCTTCCAGTGAAAAGATGGGAGTCTTTTTAACCTCGTGTGGGGTGGGGAGTAACAGCTGCATGTCTATTTTTTCTGTGAGTGCAGCCTGTTTGGCAGCTTCATCTGCCCGTCTGTTCCCCTGTGCTTCAGGACTGTCAATAATTTGATGGCCCCATACATGAACTACAGCTATCTCCTCAGGTAACATAGAGCATCTAAGGATTGAACAATTAAGTTTTCATGAATCAACTTTTGTCCTTCCCCAATTATCATTCCCCGCTCTTTCCAAATCTTTCTTACTTTGAGTCGGTATAAATTGTCGGTATAGATTGTATAGATTGTGCCCACCTTTCCATCTACACCCTGGAGAGCTCTACAGGGGGCATATAATTCACAGGATTGTGCCGACCAATGACTGGGAAGACGACCGGCTTCAATCACAACTCCTTCATTTCCATCCACTACACTATCCCCGCTATACCGAATGCCATCAATGCAGCGGGAAGATCCATCAATAAACCATCTTTCACCCTCCCGTAAAGGTTCATCACTTAAATTATCTCTAATTTTTGTCTGTAAATTGATCACTTCTAAACATACATGCTCTAAATCATTGGGGACAGAATCAGAATCTGGAGAAACCAAGAAGGCGGCTGGATTCTGGTTTATAATCAGTGTCAAATCATCCCTATCCATGAGAATCGCTTCATACTTTAAAATTCTAGAATCAGTAAGCCACCTTCCGGCACGTTGTAAGAGAATGGTGCGGACTGTGTGAGGAGTATGAACTAACATCGGGGCACCAAACGTAATCTTTCGTCCTTCTTCGACTAAAATAGCAGTGGCTGAAATTGTTTGCACACATTCTGGCCAACCACGAAAAACAGGATCTAAAATTTTTGACAGAAAGGCAACTGGTTGTCTAAAGCCTGCCCTCTCTTGCGTTAATACTCCCATGGCCACATCGTCTTTCGCATTGGTATATAGATCAAATGGCTTATTTAGGTCGGGTAAAGCCAAAACTGGGGCACTAATAAGATGCTGTTTCACCAAGGTGAAATCTCCTCCTCCGTCCAGACAACAGTTTCGGCCCCTAGAGTCGCAAGTTTATCATAAAGAAATTTGACCAGGCTAGAATAGTTCTCAATCCAAATCCTACAGTATCCCACTAAACCAAGGAATTTTCTAAGTTCTTGAGCACTCTTTGGAGGCGGGATCTGCAGAATACCGTGTGTTCTCTCTGGACTTATCTTCCTAATCCCTTGACTAACCAGATGACCTAAGTATTTAACTTCAGATTGAACAAATTGTAACTTTGATTCGCTCACTCTAAGACCCTTATTCCCTAGAAAATTCAGAAATTCAACGGTGTATTGTTTAACCACATCATACGTTTTTCCTGTGATTAATAAATCATCAACATATTGTATTAATTGACAATTCTCTCTCCGAGGGGCCTCATCTAGTACCTGTTCTAAAACTTGGCCAAACAAATTTGGGGATTCTGTAAAACCCTGGGGAAGGACCGTCCACTGGTATTGATTTTTCTGTCCTGTAAAAGGATTCTCCCACTCAAATGCAAACATGTCCCTACTGTCTATTGCCAACGGGCAGGTCCAGAAGGCATCTTTGAGGTCAATTACACTAAACCACTTACTATGGGGATCAATTTTACCCATTATCCTATAGGAGTTAGGAACAACCGGATAACAGGTGAGAATAATTTTGTTTTATTCTCTCAAATCCTGCACTAATCAATAGGTACCGTCTGGTTTTTGGACAGGTAAAATTGGGGTATTAAAAGGTGACATACAAGGTTCGAGTATACCATCTTTCACCAATTGGTCAATTACTGGCTGCAGCCCCTTTTGGCCAGCTATAGGAATTGGATACTGTTTTCGTCTTATTACTTGGTCAGGGTCTTTTAAAGTAACTTGCAGGGGAGGAACATCTAACCCTCCTCTATTGCCTCTTTTTGCCCATACTCTAGGATTTATTAGTTCCCGATCCTCCTCTGTTAGTATGTAAAATTGAACCCCGATACCTGATCCCTGTGGTCTGGTACCGATAGCCAATTGGTCTTGTAAATCTCGTCCCAACAGGCAAACTCCAGCTTGGGGAACTAGTAAAATATCCTCTGTTATTATCTTTTCTCCCATTTGTATCCTTATATTCTTTAGTATAGGGACCGTAAAATCTCTTCCTCCCACTCCCGAAACCAGCACTGTCCCTTCTGTCTTAACACCCTCGGGCCGTTTTAAAATACTAGACCGGGCTGCCCCTGAATCTACAAGAGAAGTCATCTCGTCACCGTGGGGCCCTATGCTTAAATTTACCAATGGTTCTCTGTGCAGCCCCACGGTGTGTATTGGCTGAGAACCCTGACCCCTCCTATTCATAATCTGCATAAGATCGCGTCTCCCTGGCTCGCATTGGGCATTCCCTCTTAAAGTGTCCCTCCTTTTTACAATAATAGCAAACTAATGCTCCTGTTTCCCAATTTCTACCAGGGTCTCCACGGGGTCCCGAGAATGGTCGTCATCTCCGGAATTCTCCTCTACCCCTGCTTCTGCTCTGGTCTCTACTTCCCCACCCCTGGCGCTCCTCCCAACGTCCAGGAGCTGGCACACAGCTCCTAACATTTCCCTGCTGTCTCTCCACAACTTCCTTGACTGCCTGCATCCAAATCTTAGCCTTTCCTTTCTGTTGATCTTCAGACCTCTGGACGTATGCCCTTTGTGCGATCTATAAAAGCTGTGTTATTCCCTGTTCATGCCAATTCTCTGTCTTTTGTAATTTCTTCCTGATATCTGGGGCTGAATTAGTAACAAAGTCCATCAATACAACTGTTCACCTGCTGGGGATCCTATATCTAACCCCCCATATTGCTGTATGGCCGCACGCAATCTATTCAGAAATGCAGAGGGAGTCTCCTCGGGACCTTGGGGAACCTCAAATGCCTTCTTAAAGTTCTGTCCTTTTGGAACAGACTCCTTCATTCCTTTTATTAGATTAACTCTGTACTCATCCATTCGCGTGCGACCATCATTAGTAGTCTTATCTCAATTTGGGTTTACCAGGGGCAATTTAGCTTCTCCAGGTATCGCCTCTGGTCCCCCTTGGTGTTCCCTATCCCAGACTCTAATCTCTGCCTGGCGAATCATTCCACACTCATCCAAAGTAAACAGAGTCTTAAAGATAGACATTAATTCATCCCAGGTATAGATATTAGGTCCCAAAAATTGATCTAATTGTTCTGCACATCCCTGAGGATCCTCTATCAGGGAGGTCATTTCCTTCTTAAAATTGCACACCTCCGTACTGGTCAGAGGCACATTTACGAACCCGACACCTCCCACATCCCCTCCCAAGGGAACCTCTCGTAAAGGTCTCTTCCAGTTAATTTCTGGCTTATCCTCTCCTCTATGATGTTTAGGTTCCTGCCCTCTGGGAGACAAATCAAAGGGTTCTGCCCTTCCCTCCCGAAGGGTCTCACACTGTTCTGAATGACCCTCATAATCAAAGTCTCCTCCCTCTCATGTCAATTGAGGCGGTAATCTTGTACTCTCTGAGTGGGTCATCATACCACCCCTACTTTCTTTTTCTTTCTCTAACTGTGGAGGAAGAGGGGAAGGTGAAAAAGGGTAAAGTGTTAGTGAGAGGGGGGAGATAGGAGCCGGCACAGGGGGAGCATAAGGTGGAGGAAGGGAATGTAACACATCCCATCCTTGTATTTCAGGGGCAGAAGGTTCCTCATCCTTCTTGTCCTTACATTCCTTTTCGCTCAAAACCATTTGATCAAATGATCCACTGAGCCAACAGGCTGCATATTCTCTGCTCTTGGTATTATCTCCTTGATTTTGGTAGAGCCAGATGTTCAATGCCTGACACATCCAGTCCTCGTCGGATCCGAACTTTGGCCAATATACCGAACTCCCTTTTATCGGATTCTTAACCCATTCCTGACAGCAATACCTGACCATGGTCTGTTTATCTTTCCCACGGGTTTTCCCCGCACCCCAATCAGATAACATTAATCCTAACGGACTATGTTTAGGTATTTGATCTTCCCGTCCTTCTCCAGGACTGTTTCCGTTGCTATTTACTCCTCCCATACTAGCAGGTAAATAAATCGGGATCCAGTAGCTATTCCTAGCGCGCTTCCTTAACGTCCTCCCATCTTTTGTTCTCAATGCCTCTTCTCGGATATCACTCGCTTCGTCCACTGACCAGTCACCCTTCGTCCGGGAGTCCAGTTGAATCAGCCGGGGTGCACCTACCCTCGTCGTCGGGCACTCTGTCAGTGGAGGGAGTGGGATCCCGGACGAGCCCCCATTTGTGAGAAACAGAAGTACCTTCACAGATTTCGCTCGAGACAAAAATTGAGAACAAAGAACATTTATTATACAACAATGCAAAGTTGGGTGCTTCCCCTTACCCTGGGAATACACACCACCCTAACATTCTTCTGCCTCCTGGATTGGTTTGGCATTTGGTAATTCTGTCTGCCTAAGTGCAGCTTCTGTAAACTTGAAAGACCATGGGGTATCCTGTCTGGGTCCCGTCATGTCATTGTCCTTATTCATGAATCTGCCTTTAGCCTTATTCACACATCTCAACCCCCAGGACTTACTAATTCTATATGCAGAACTTGCTAGTTCTTTCTATCACTAAGACCTTTCTTCTATTGTACTTGCGTAACCCTTCCTCACACTCTTATCGGAATTCATCCCTATTCAGCACTTACTTAACTTCCTCTAGTCTAGTCTATTATTCTTTATTTTATTCATACTAGCTTTACTTCCTATAATCTATTATCTCTCACAGGGCTGTGGTGAGGGTTGGTTAGTAGGATCAGTGTGCAGACTGATACACAGCTGTGGGGAGAGAGCGGGGCAGTGTGTTCAGTATGGGGACTGATACAGGCATGTGGGGAGAGCGTAGTGCAGTGGGATCAGTGTGGGGACTATGACAGGGTTGTGGGGATTGAGACAGGGTTGTGGGGAAAGAGTGGGGCAGAGGGATCAGTGTGAGAACTGAAATAGGCCTGTGGGGAGAGAGTGGCGCAGTGGGATCAGTGTTGTTAGAAACAGAAGTACCTTCACAGAAATTGCTCGAGACAAAAATTGAGAACAAAGAATATTTATTATACAACAATGCAAAGTTGAGTGCTTCCCCTTGTTAGAAATAGATGTACCTTCACAGAAATTGCTCGACACAAAAATTGAGAACAAAGAACATTTATTAAACAACAATGCAAAGTTGGATGCTTCCCCTTACCCTGGGAATACACACATACACTGGGGCTCACCCAACTTTTATACAGTTCATTTCAGTATAGGGATACCCTCCCCCTTACATTCTTCTGCCTCCTGGAGAGGTTTGGCATTAGGTAATCCTGCCTGCCTACGTGCTGTTTCTGTTCTGTGCACTTGGAGGACCAGGGGGTATCCTGTCGGTGTCTTCTCATGTCATTATCCCCATTGTCCTTATTCACAACCTTGCCCTTGTCCTCATTCACACCTTTCCGACTCTCAGAGCTACAGTCCCTTCATATGCAGAGTTCGCTAATCCTGTCTAGGGTTTACTAATTAAATATGCATAACTTGATAAATCTGTGTAAGGCTTACTAATTATATATGTAGGACTTGTTACTTCTGTCTAGGGCTAGGAGACCCTTATCTCATCCAGACTACGTCAACTTCCTACATTCTATTATTCCTTACCTCTCCTTATCTTATTCATACGGTGGGCTCACTGATCCTGTCGAAAAGGCTAGAAGATTCTTATCTTACATAGGCTGACTCTGCTTCCTGCATTCTAATTTCCATGCTTATCCTGTTTGTACTGGCTTCATTCATTTACTCATATATCAATTTTTGTATCTTCATGTTCATATTTGTATATCAGTTTTTATCATCTCTCACACCCTTACCCTGGGAATACACACATACACTGGGGCTCACCCAACTTTTATACAGTTCATTTCAGTATAGGAATACCCTCCCCCTTACATTCTTCTCCCTCCTGGATGAGTTTGGCATTAGGCAATCCTGCCTGCCTACGTGCTGTTTCTGTGAACTTGGAGGACCAGGGGGTATCCTGTCGGTGTCTCATCATGTCATTGTCCTCATTGTCCTTATTCACAAACCTGCCTTTGTTCTAATTTACACCTTCCCAACTCTCAGGGCTACATATGTGTAGAACTTGCTAAACCTGTTAATTCTGTCTAGGGCTAGAAGACCCTTATCTTATTCAGACTAACTCTACTTCCTACATTCTATTATCTATTGTCTATCCTTATCTCATTCATAGGGTGAACTTATCTTACTCAGACTGACTCTGCTTCCTAATGATACAGGCCTGTGGGGAGAAAGTGGGGCAGTGGGATCAGTGTGGTGACTGATACAGAGCTGTGAGGAGAGAATGAGGCAGTGGGATCAGTGTGGTGACTGATACAGGCCTGTGGGGAGAGAGTGGGGCAGTGGGATCATTGTGACGACTGATACAAGGCTCTGGGGAGAGAGTGGGGCAGTGGGATCAGTGTGACGACTGATACAAGGCTCTGGGGAGAGAGTGGGGCAGTGGGATCAGTGTGGTGGCTGATACAGGGCTGTGGGGGTTGATTGTGGCAGTTTGATCAGTGTGGGTGATAATACAGCTCTGTGGGGAGAAGTCGGGGCTGTGGGATCAATGTGGGACTGATACAGCCATGTGGGGAGAGAGTGAGGGAGTGGGATCAGTGTGGGGATTGGTACAGGGCTGTGGGGAAGGAGTGGTGCTGTGGGGAGGAAGTGGTGCAGTGGGATCAGTGTGGGACAGATACAGGGGTTTGGGGAGGGAGTGGGGCAGTGGGATCAGTGTGGGGGGCTGATACAGGGTTGTGGAGAGAGAGCAGGGAGTGGGATCAGTATGGGTACTGGTACTGAGCTGTAGGGGGAAAGAGGGAGAGTGCGATCAGTGTGCAGCTGATACAGGGCTGTGGGGAGAAAGTGGGATCAGTGTGGGGACTCATACAGGTCTGTGGTGATAGAGCTGGGCCATAGGATCAGTATGGGGACTGATACAGACGTGTGGGGAGAGCTCAGGGCAGTGGGATCAGTGTGGGGACTGATACAATGTTGTTGCGAGAGAGGGGGAAGTGGGATCAATGTGGGGCCGATATAGGGTTGTGGGGAGAGAGCGGGGCAGTGAGATCAATGTGATGACTGATACAGTGTTGTGTGGAGAGAATGGGGTAGTGGGATCAGTGTGGGGACAGACAGAGGGCTGTGATGAGAATTGGTCAGTAGGATCAGTGTGCAGACTGATACATGGCTGTGGGGAGAGCGTGGGGCAGTTGGATCAGTTAATGACTGATATAGGCTCTGGGGAGAGAGTGGAGCAGTGGGATTACTGTGGGGACTGATACAGAGCAGTGGGGAGAGTGGGGCATTTATCTGTGTGGGAACATTTATCTGTGTGGGGAGAGAATGGGGTAGTGGGATCAGTGTGGGGATAGATACAGGGCTCTGGTGAGAGTTGGTCAGTAGGACACTGTGTGGACTAATACAGGGCCATGGATACAGTGGAATCAGTGTGTGGATTGATACAGGGCTGTGGGGAGGGAGTGGGAGCAGTGTGGGCCAGATACAGGCATGTGGGCAGAGTGCAGGCATTGGGATCAGTGTGGGTTCAGATCCAGGGTTGTGAGGAGGGAGTGAGACAGGATCAATTTGGGGCCGATATAGGGCTGTGGGGAGAGAGCAGGAAAGTGGGATCAGTGTGGGGGCTGATACACGGCTGTAGGGAGGGCACAGGGCACTGGAATCTGTGATGACTGATAAAGGGCTCTGGGGAGAGAGTGGGGTGGTGGGATTACTGTGTGGACTGATACAGGGCTGTGGGGAGTGTGGGGCTTTGGTATCTGTGTGGGAACTCATACAGCGCTGTGGGGAGATAGTGGGGCAGTGCGATTAGTGTGTGGACTGATACAGGGTTGTGGGGAGAGAGTGGAGCAGTGGGATCAATGTGGGGCTGATATAGGGTTGTGGATAGAGAGCGGGGCAGTGGGATCAGTGTCGGGCCAATATAGGGCTGTGGGCAGAGGGAGGGACAGTGAGATCAGTTTGGGGTCTGATAAAGGTCTGTGGGGAGAGAGTGGAAAAGTTGAATCAGTGTGGAGCCGATAAAGGGCTGTAGGGAGAGAACGGGGCAGTGGGATCAGTGTGGGGACTGAGACAGGTTTGTAGGGACTGAGACAGGGTTGTGGGAGAGAGTGGGGCAGTGGGTTCAGTGTTGGGGCTGATTTAGGTCAGAGTAGGTCAGTGGGAACAATGTAGGGCTAATACAGGTCTGTGGGGAGAGAGTGGGGCAGTTCGATCAGTGTGGGGCCTGATACAGCTTTGTGGGTAGATGTCGGGGCAGTGTGATCAGTGTAGGGACTGATACAGGGCTGTGGGGAGAGAGTGGGGCTGTGGCATCAGTGTGGGACTGATACTGGTCTTTGGGGAGAAAGTGGGGCAGTGAGATCAGTGTGGGGACTGGTACCGGTGGGATCAGTGTGGGGACTGATACAGGGCTGTGGGGTGAATGTGTGGTGGTGGGATCAGTGTGGGACTGATACAGAATTTGGGGTGAGAACAGGGCAGTGGGATCACTGTGTGGACTGATCGTGGTCTTTGGGGAGAAAGTGGGTCAGTGAGATTACTGAGGAGACCAGTACAGGGTTGTGGGGAGAGTGTGGGGCAGTGGGATCAGTATGGCGACTGATACAGGTGTGTGGGGAGAGCTCAGGGCAGTGGGATCAGTGTGAGGACTGATACAGTGCTGTGGGGAGAGAGTGGGGCAGTGGGATCAGTGTGGGGATTGATACAGGGCTGTGGGATCAGTGTGGGGACCGGTACAGGATTGTGGGGAGTGAGCGAGGCAGTGGGAATGTGTGTGCAGAGACCAGAGGTAGGTGCTCGGTCAGTGTCAGTCCAACCACAGTTTGTTTTGTGATGGGAGCTGAACACCTGATGTCTGTGGGTTTGATGTGGCTACTGACCTGAGCTCTCCTGTTTCCCCAACAGTTGCTATTGCCCACAAAGAGACGATACAGCTGGCGAGTCCAGGGGCAGACACTCTTTCCGTGATCGGCACTGGGGCTGAGGAGCAGTTAATGACTATCCTGCAGTACACCCAGACAGCAGATGGGCAACAGATCCTGCTCCCCAGTCACCAGGTGGTGGTGCAGAGTGAGTACCGTCTGCCTGACAGTCACTGAGAATGCGCAAACTTTCCACTCTGTGTTCGCATATCCCCATGTCTATGCATGTGACTCGATCTGCGCCCATGTTCCTCTCTGCCCTCGAGTCTCCTTCTGCACCCATGTTCTCTCTCCATCCATCTCTCTCTCTCTGCGCCTGCGTATCCCGCTGTTCATGTTTCACTCTCTCCGCCCGTGACACTTCTGTCCCGTCCCTCTCTGCCCCCGCGTCTCTCTCTGTCCCGTGTCCCTCTCTGTCCCCATGTTCGCCCCGTCTCTCTCTGTCCCTGTGTTTCTATGCCCCCGTGTCTCTCAGTCCCCATTTCTTTCTGCCCTCATGTCTCTCTCTGTCCCCGTCTCTCTCACTGCCCCAGTGCCTCTCACTGTCCCCGTCTCTCTCTCTGTCCGCGTGTCTGTCTTAGTCCCCGACTATCACTGACCTTGTTACCCTCTCTGCCCCTATGTCCCTCTCTGCCCATGTGTCCCTCTCTGTCCCCGTCTCCCTCTCTGTCCCCGTCTCCATCACTACCCCCCTGTCTCTCTGTCCTCGTGTTTCTCTCTCTGTCCCATCTCTCTCTCTCTGTCCCTGTGTCCTCCCTCTGCCCCCGTGTCTCTCTTTGTCTCCGTTTTCCTCTCTCTGTCCCTGTGTCGCTCTCTCTCTGCCCCCATGTCTCCCTCTGTCCCTGTGATACTCTCTGTCCCCGTGTCTCTCTGTTCCCGTCTCTCCCTCTCTCTCTCTCCCTGTGTTCCTCTCTCTGTCCCTGTGTATGTGTCTCTCTCTCTGTCCCCATCACCCTCACTGTCCCTGTGTTCTTTTTCTGTTCCGGTGTCTCTCTGTTCCCATGTCCCTCTCTGTCTCCGTGTCTCTCCCTCTGTCTCTCTCTCTGTCCCCAGGTCTCTCTGTCCCATGTTCCTCTCTCTGCCCCCATGTTCCTCTCTCTGACCCCATGTTCCTCTCTCTGTCCCGTGTATCTCTCTCTCTGTCCCCGTCCCTCTCTGCCTCCCTGTCTCTCTCTGTCCCCGTTCCTCTATCTGTCCCATGTCTCTCTGTCCCCGTCTCTCTGTCTCTTCCTGTGCTCCTCTCTGTTCCAGTGTCTCTCTGTCCCCATGGTCTCTCTGCCTCTGTCTCTCTCTGTCCCTATTTCTCTCGGTCCCATGTTCCTCTCTGTCCCTGTGTCTCTCTGCCCCCATGTCTCTCTCTGTCCCTGTGTGTCTCTCTCTCTCTCTCTGTTTCCGTGTCTCTCTCTGACCCATGTCCCTCTCTGACCCCATGTCTCTCTCTGTCCCTGTGTCCTTATGTCTCTCTCTGTCCCTGTGTTTCTCTCTCTGCCCCTGTTTCTCTCTCTGCCCCCATGTCTGTCTCAGTCCCCGTGTCTCTCTCTGTCCCCATCTCTCAATCTGTCCCCGTGTTCGTCTCTGTCCCCGTCTCTCACTGTCCCCGTTACCCTCTCTGCTCCGTCTCCATCTCTGTCCCCATCTCCCTCTCTGTGCCCATCTCACTCTCTGTCCCTGGTTCCCTCTTTCTCTTTATCCCCGTGTCCCTCACTGTCTCCTTGTCTCTCTCTGTCCCCATGTGTCTCTCTGACCCATGTCCCTTTCTGTCCCTGTGTCTCTCTCTCCCTGTCCCTGTGTGTGTCTCTCTCTGTCCCCGTCTCTCTCTCTCTGTCCCCATGATCCTCTCTCTGTCCCTCTCTGCCCCCATCTCACTCTCTGTCCCTGTGTCCCTCTCTATCCCCATGTCTCTCTCTGCCACCATGTTCTCTCCGTACCTGTGTCTCTCTATCTCTGTTCCCATGTCTTTCTCTGCCCCCGTCATTCTCTGCCCGCCTGTCACTCTCTGTCCCATGTCTCTCTCTGTCCCCGTATACTTCTCTGTCCCCATGTTCCTTTCTGCCCCCATGTCCCTCTCTGCCCCTGTGTCCCTCTCTGTCCCTGAGTCCTTCTCTGCCCCTGTGTCTCTCGCTCAGTCCTTGTCTCTCTCTCTCTCTTTATCCCCGTGTCCCTCACTGTCTCCGTGTGTCTCTCTGACCCATGTCCCTTTCTGTCCCTGTGTCTCTCTCTCTCCCTGTCCCTGTGTCTCTCTCTCTCTGTCCCCATGTTCCTTTCTGTCCCCGTGTCTCACTCTGCCCCTGTGTCCCTCTCTGTCCCTGAGTCCTTCTCCGTCCCTGTGTCTCTCGCTCAGTCCCTGTCTCTCTCTCTCTCTTTATCCCTGTGTCCCTCACTGTCTCCGTGTCTCTCTCTGTCCCCATGTCCCTCTCTGTCCCCATGTGTCTCTCTGACCCATGTCCCTTTCTGTCCCTGTGTCTCTCTCTCCCTGTCCCTGTGTGTCTCTCTCTCTGTCCCCATCTCTCTCTCTCTGTCCCCATGATCCCCTCTCTGTCCCCGTGTCTCTCTGTTCCCATGTCCCTCTCTGTCTCCGTGACTCTCTCTGTCCCTCTCTGTCCCCGTGTGTCTCTCTGACCCATGTCCCTTTCTGTCCCTGCGTCTCTCTCTCTCTGTCCCTGTGTGTGTCTCTCTCTGTGTCCGTCTCTCTCTCTGTGTCCCCGTCCCTCTCTCCACCCCTGTGTCTCTCTCTGCCCCTGTGTCTCTCTCTGCTCCCGTCTCTCTCTCTGGCTCCGTGTTCCTCTCTGTCCCCGTGTCTCTCTGCCCCCATGTCTCTCTCTGTCCCCATGTCTCTCCAGCCCCTGTGTCTCTCTCTGTACCTGTGTGTGTCTCTCTCTCTGCCCCTGTTCCTCTCTCTGTCCCGTGTCTCTCTCTGACCCGTGTCTCTCTCTGACCCATGTCCCTCTCTGTCACTATGACCCTCTCTGTCCCTGTGTCTCTCTGTCCCTGTGTCTCTCTGCCCCATATCTCTCTCTGTCCCCATGTCTCTCTCTCTCTGCCCCCATGTTCATCTATCTGTCTCCATGTCTCTCTCTCAGCCCCTGTGTCTCTCTCTCGGCCCCCATGTTACTCTCTCTGTCCCATGTCTCACTCTGTCCCCGTCTCCCTCACTGTCCCCGTGTTCCTCTTGCTGTCCCCGTCT
Source organism: Narcine bancroftii (assembly GCF_036971445.1). Taxonomy (NCBI): domain Eukaryota; kingdom Metazoa; phylum Chordata; class Chondrichthyes; order Torpediniformes; family Narcinidae; genus Narcine; species Narcine bancroftii. Next base: position 59,229,104 of record NC_091480.1, read on the forward strand.
TCCTCTCTCTCTGTCCCGTGTCTCTCTCTTTGTCCCTGTGTCCCTCTCTGCCCCTGTGTCTCGCTCTCTTTCCCCGTCTCCCTCATTGTCCCTGTGTCCTCCTCTGTGCCCGTCACTCTCTCTGTCCCCGTGTCTCCCTGTGTCGTCTCTCTGTCCCCATCTCTGTCTCTCTGTCCCCGTCCCTCTCTCAGTTCCCGTCCCTCTCTCTGCCCCTGTGTCTTTATCTGCCCCCATGTCTCCCTCTGTCCCTGTGATACACTTTGTCCCCGTGTCTCTCTGTCCCCGTCTCTCTTCTCTCTCTCTCCCTGTGTTCCTCTCTCTGTCCCCGTGTCTCTCTCTGTCCCCATCACCCTCACTGTCCCTGTGTTCTTTTTCTGTCCCCGTCTCACACTCTGTCCCCGTCTCTCTCTCTGTCCCCATGATCCTCTCTCTGTCCCCATGATCCTCTCTCTGTCCCCGTGTCTCTCTGTTCCCATGTTCCTCTCTGTCTCCATGTCTCTCTCTCTGTCCCTGTGTCTCTCTGCCCCGTGTTCCTCTCTCTGCCCCCGTGTGCCTCTCTCTGTCCCCGTGTCACTCTCTGTCCCTGTGTTTCTAAGCCCCTGTGTTCCTCTCTTTGACCCATGTGTCTCTCTCTCTGTCCCCGTGTCTCTCTCTCTGTCCCTGCCCCTCTCTGCCTCCCTGTCTCTCTCTGTTCCCGTTCCTCTATCTATCCCATGTCCATCTCTGTCCCCATGTTGCATCTGTCCCCGTATTCCTCTCTCTGTCCCCGTGTCTCTCTGTCCTCTTTCTCTCTGTTCCCGTGTCCCACTCTATCTCTGTGTCTCTCTCTGACTCTGTCCATGTGTCTCTCTGTCCCCGTTTCTCTCTGTCCCCGTCCCTCTCTCTGTCCCCGTGTTCCTCTCTTTGTCCCATGTCCTTCTCTGCTCCCCTGTCTCTCTGTGTCCCCGTGTCTCTCTCTGTGTCGTGTCTCTCTCTCTCTGTCCTCGAGTCCCTCTCTGGCCCTGTGTCTCTCTCTGACCCCCATGTCTCTCTCACTCTCCCCATGTCTCTCTGTTTCCATGTCCCTCTCTGTCTCCGTGTGTCTCTCTGTCCCATGTTCTTCTCTCTGTCCCTGTGTCTCTCTGCCCCTGTGTTCCTCTCTCCGTCCCCGTGTCTCGCTACCCCGTGTGTGCCTCTCTCTCCTCGAGTCCGTCTCTGCCCCCGTGTCTCTCTCTAACCACATCTCTCTCTCTCTCCCCATTTTCCTCTCTCTGTCCCCGTGTCTCTCTGTTCCCATGTCCTTCTCTGCCCCCATGTCTCTCTCTGCCCCCATGTCTCTCTCTCTGCCCCTGTCTCGCTCTCTGTCCCCATGTCTCTCTGCCCCCGTGTTCCTCTCTCTGTTCATGTGTCTCTCTGTCCCCATGTCTTTCTGTCCACGAGTCGCTCTCTTTGCCTGTGTATCTCTCTCTGACCCCGTATCTCTCTTTGTTCCTGCCTCTCTCTGTCTCTGTGCCTCTCTAATCCCATGTCTCTCTCTCCGCCCCCATGTCTCACTCTCTGTCCCCATGCCTTTCTATGCCCCTGTGTCTCTCAGTCCCCGTTTCTTTCTGCCCTCATGTCTCTCTCTGTCCAAGTCTCTCTCACTGCCCAAGTGTCTCTCACTGTCCTGCGTTCCTCTCTCCGACCCCATGTTCCTCTCTCTGTCCCCTTGTCTCTCTGCCCCCATGTTCCTCCTTCTGTCCCCATGTCTCTCTCTATCCCCGTGTCTCTCTGTCCCATGTTCCTCTCTCTGTCCCCGTGTCTCTATGCCCCCATGTTCCTCTCTCTGTCCCCGTGTCTCTCTGCCCCCCGTGTTCCTCTCTCTGTACCATGTCCCTCTATCTGCCGTCGTGCCCCTCTCTGCCACCCTCTCTCTGCCCCCATATCCCTCTCTGTCCCCATTTCCCCGTGTCTCTCTCTGTCCCCATTTCCCCGTGTCTCTCTCTGTCCCCATGCCTCTCTCCCTGCCCCTGTCACTCTCTCTGCCCCCTTGCCTCACTCTGTCTCTGTGTGTCTCTCTGACTCCGTCTCTCTCTGTCTATGTGTCTCTCTGTCCCCGTTTCTCTCTGTCCCCATCTCTCTCTCTGCCCCTGTGCCCCACTCTGCCACTGTCTCTCTGCCCCTGTGTCCCTCACTGTCCCCATGTTCCCGTATCTCTCTCTGCCCCTGTCTCTCTCTGCCCACATCTCTCTCTGTCCCCATGTCTCTATGCCCCTGTGTCTCTCTGCACCCGTGTCTCTGTGTCCCCTTGTATCTCTGTTTCCGTGTCCCTGTCTGTCTCTGTGTCTCTCTCTGACTCCGTCTCTCTCTCACTGCCCCTGTGCCCCTCACAGCCCCCGTCTCTCTCTGTCCCTGTGTTTCTATGCCCCCGTGTCTCTCAGTCCTTATTTCTTTCTGTCCCCATGGCTCTCTCTGCCCCAGTGTCCCTCTCTCTGTTCCCATGTCCCTCTCTGTTTCCATCTCTCTCTGTCCCCGTGTCCCTTTCTGTCTCCATGTCTCTCTCTGTCCCCGTGTCTCTCCATTCCCATATCTTTCTGTTCCCGTGTTTCTCTCTCTGTTTCCCTGTCTCTCTGTTGCCATGTCCCTCTCTGTCTCTATGACATTATCTTTCCCTGTGTGTCTCTCTCTCTGTCCCCGTGTCTCTCTCAGTCCCACTATCTCTGTCTGACCCGTATCCCTCTCTGTCCCTGTGTCTCTCTATCTGCCCCCATGTCTCTCTCTGTCCCTGTTTCTCTCTGTCCACATGACTCTGTCCTCATGTCTCTCTGTCCCCGTGTCCCTCTTTGTCCCCATCTCTCTCTCTATCCACATGACCATCCCTGTGCCCGTGTCTCTCTCTGTCCCCCTGTTTCTCTCTATTCCCGTGTCTATCGCCGTCCCACTCTCTTTCTCTTTCCCTGTGTCCCTCTCTGTCTCTGTCTCTCTCTGCCCCCATGTGTCACTCTGCCCCCATATTTCTCCTTCTGTCCCCGTGTCTATCTCTGTCCCATGTTCCTCTCTCTGTCCCCGTGTCTCTCTGCCCCCGTGTTCCTCTCTATGTCCCCGTGTCTTTCTACCTCAGTGTTCATCTATCTGTCCCGTGTCATCTCTCTGCCCCCAAGTTCCTCCTTCTGCACCCGGGTCTCTCTCTCACCCATTGTCTCTCTGTCCCCGTGTCTCTCTGCCCCCGTATTCCTCTCTGTGTCCTCATGTCTCTCTGCCCCCATGTTCCTCCTTCTGTCCCCGTGTCTCTCTCTGTCCCACTGTCTCTCGGTCCCATGTTCCTCTCTCTGCCCCCGTGCCCCTCTCTGCCACTGTCTCTCTGCCCCTGTGTCCCCCTCTGTCCCCATGTTCCCGTATCTCTCTCTGCCACTGTCTCTCTCTGCCCACATCTCTCTCTGTCCCCATGTCTCTATTCCTCTATGCCCCCGTGTGTCTCTGCACCCGTGTCTCTCTGTCGCCTTGTATCTCTGTTTCTGTGTCCCTCTCTGTCTCTGTGTCTCTCTCTGACTCCGTCTCTCTCTGTTCATATGTCTCTCTATCCCCGTTTCTCTCTGTTCCCGTCTCTCTGTCTGCCCCTGTGCCCCTCTCTGTCTCGTGTCCCTCTCTGTCCCCATGTTCCCATATCTCTCTCTGCCCCCGTCTCTCTCTATCCCTGTGTTTCTATGCCCCCGTGTCTCTCAATCCCTATTTCTTTCTGTCCCCATGGCTCTCTCTGCCCCAGTGTCCCTCTCTCTGTCCCCGTGTCTCTCTGTTCCCGTGTCTCTCTGTTCCCGTGTCTTTCTGTTCCCGTGTTTCTCTCTCTGTTTCCCTGTCTCTCTGTTGCCATGTCCCTCTCTGTCTCTATGACATTATCTTTCCCTGTGTGTCTCTCTCTCTGTCACCTTGTGTCTCTCTCTTTCCTGTCTCTCTCTGTCCCCGTGTCTCTCTCAGTCCCACGGTCTCTGTCTGACCCGTATCCCTCTCTGTCCCTGTGTCTCTCTATCTGCCCCCATGTCTCTCTCTGTCCCTGTTTCTCTCTGTCCTCATGTCTCTCTGTCCCCGTGTCCGTCTTTGTCCCCATCTCTCTCTCTATCCACATGACCATCCCTGTGCCTGTGTCTCTCTCTGTCCCCCTGTTTCTCTCTATTCCCGTGTCTCTCGCCGTCCCTCTCTCTTTCTCTTTCCCTGTGTCCCTCTCTGTCTCTGTCTCTCTCTGCCCCCATGTGTCACTCTACCCCATATTTTTCCTTTTGTCCACGTGTCTCTCTCTGACCCACTGTCTCTTGGTCCCATGTTCCTCTCTCTGCCCCCGTGCCCCTCTCTGCCACTGTCTCTCTGCCCCTGTGTCCCTCTCCGTCCCCATGTTGCCGTATCTCTCTCTGCCACTGTCTCTCTCTGCCCACATCTCTCTCTGTCCCCATGTCTCTATGCCTCTATGCCCCCGTGTCTCTCTGCACCCGTGTCTCTCTGTCCCCTTGTATCTCTGTTTCTGTGTCCCTCTCTGTCTCTGTGCCTCTCTCTGACTCCGTCTCTCTCTGTTCATATGTCTCTCTATCCCCGTTTCTCTCTGTTCCCGTCTCTCTCTCTGCCCCTGTGCCCCTCTCTGCCACCGTCTCACTGCCCCTGTGTCCCTCTCTGTCCCGTGTCCCTCTCTGTCCCCATGTTCCCATATCTCTCTCTGCCCCCGTCTCTCTCTGTCCCTGTGTTTCTATGCCCCCGTGTCTCTCAGTCCCTATCTCTTTCTGTCCCCATGATTCTCTCTGCGCCAGGGTCCCTCTCTCTGTCCCCGTGTCTCTCAGTTCCCGTGTCTTTCTGTTCCCGTGTTTTTCTCTCTGTTTCCCTGTCTCTCTGTTGCCATGTCCCTCTCTGTCTCTATGACATTATCTTTCCCTGTGTGTGTCTCTCTCTGTCACCTTGTGTCTCTCTCTTTCCTGTCTCTCTCTCTGTCCCCGTGTCTCTCTCAGTCCCACTATCTCTGTCTGACCCGTATCCCTCTCTGTCCCTGTGTCTCTCTATCTGCCCCCATGTCTCTCTCTGTCCCTGTTTCTCTCAGTCCTCATGTCTCTCTGTCCCCGTGTCCCTCTTTGTCCCCATCTCTCTCTCTATCCACATGACCATCCCTGTGCCCGTGTCTCTCTCTGTCCCCCTGTTTCTCTCTATTCCCGTGTCTCTCGCCGTCCCTCTCTCTTTCTCTTTCCCTGTGTCCCTCTCTGTCTCTCTCTGCCCCCATGTGTCACTCTGACCCCATTTTTTTCCTTCTGTCCCCATGTCTCTCTCTGTCCCATGTTCCTCTCTCTGTCCCCGTGTCTCTCTGCCCCCATGTTCCTCTCTCTGTCCCGTGTCGTCTCTCTGCCCCCATGTTCCTCCTTCTGTCCCCGTGTCTCTCTCTGATGCATTGTCTCACTGTCTCCGTGTCTCTCTGCCCCCGTGTTCCTCTCTGTGTCCCCGTGTCTCTCTGCCCCATGTTTCTCCTTCTGTCCTCGTGTCTCTCTCTGTCCCACTGTCTCTCTGTCTCATGTTCCTCTCTCTGCCCCCGTGCCCCTCTCTGCCACTGTCTCTCTGCCCCTGTGTCCCTCTGTCTCCCCATGTTCCCGTATCTCTCTCTGCCCCTGTCTCTCTCTGCCCACATCTCTCTGTCCCCGTGTCCCTCTTTGTCCCCATCTCTCTCTCTATCCACATGACCATCCCTGTGCCCATGTCTCTCTCTGTCCCACTGTTTATCTCTATTGCCGTATCTCTCGCCGTCCCTCTCTCTTTCTCTTGCCCTGTGTCCCTCTCTGTCTCTGTCTCTCTCTCCCCATGTGTCACTCTGCCCCCATTATTCTCCTTCTGTCCCCGTGTCACTCTCTGTCCCATGTTCCTCTCTCTGTCCCTGTGTCGCTCTGCCCCCGTGTTCCTCTCTATGTCCCCGTGTCCCTCTGCCCCCGTGTTCCTCTCTCTGTCCCGTGTCGTCTCTCTGCCCCCATGTTCCTCCTTCTATCCCCGTGTCTCTCTCTGACCCATTGTCTCTCTGCCCCCGTGTTCCTCTCTGTGTCCCCGTGCCCCTCTCACCCCGTGCCCCTCTCTGCCACTGTCTCTCTGCCCCTGTGTCCCTCTCTGTCCCCATATTCCCGTATCTCTCTCTGCCCCTGTCTCTCTCTGCCCACATCTCTCTCTGTCCCCATGTCTCTATGCCTCTATGCCCCCATGTCTCTCTGCACCCGTGTCTCTCTGTCCCCATGTATCTCTGTTTCCGTGTCCCTCTCTGTCTCTGTGACTCTCTCTGACTTTGTCTCTCTCTGTTCATGTGTCTCTCATCCCCGTTTCTCTCTGTAACCGTCTCTCTACCCCTGTGTCCTTCTCTTTCCCGTGTCCCTCTCTGTCCCAATGTTCCCATATCTCTCTCTGCCCCCGTCTCTCTCTGTCCCTGTGTTTCTATGCCCCCGTGTCTCTCAGTTCCTATTTCTTTCTGTCCCCATGTCTCTCTCTGCCCCAGTGTCCCACTCTCTGTCCCCGTCTCTCTCTTTGTCCCCGCTTTCCTCTCTCTGTCCCCGTGTCTCTCTGTTCCCGTGTCTCTCTCTGTTTCCATCTCTCTCTGTCCCCCTGACCCCTTCTGTCTCCATGTCTCTCTCTGTCCCTGTCTCTCCATTCCCATATCTTTCTGTTCCCGTGTTTCTCTCTCTGTTTCCGTGTCTCTCTGTTGCCATGTCCCTCTCTGTCTCCCTGTTTCTCTCTATTGCCGTATCTCTCGCCGTCCCTCTCCCTTTCTCTTGCCCTGTGTCCCTCTCTGTCTCTGTCTCTCTCTCCCCATGTGTCACTCTGCCCCCATTTTTCTCCTCCTGTTCCCGTGTCACTCTCTGTTATCTTTCCCTGTGTGTCTCTCTCACTGTCACCTTGTTTCCCTCTCTGCCCGTCTCTCTCTCTCTGTCCCATGTTCCTCTCTCTGTCCCTGTGTCGCTCTGCCCCCGTGTTCCTCTCTATGTCCCCGTGTCCCTCTGCCCCCGTGTTCCTCTCTCTGTCCCGTGTCGTCTCTCTGCCCCCATGTTCCTCCTTCTATCCCCGTGTCTCTCTCTGACCCATTGTCTCTCTGCCCCCGTGTCTCTCTGCCCCCGTGTTCCTCTCTGTGTCCCCGTGTCTCTCTGCCCCCATGTTCCTCCTTCTGTCCCCGTGTCTCTCTCTGTCCCACTGTCTCTCTGTCTCATGTTCCTCTCTCTGCCCCGTCCCCCTCTCTGCCACTGTCTCTCTGCCCCTGTGTCCCTCTCTGTCCCCATGTTCCCGTATCTCTCTCTGCCCCCATGTTCCCGTATCTCTCTCTGCCCCTGTCTCTCTCTGCCCACATCTCTCTCTGTCCCCATGTCTCTATGCCTCTATGCCCCCATGCCTCTATGCCCCCGTGTCTCTCTGCACCCGTGTCTCTCTGTCCCCTTGTATCTGTTTCCGTCCCTCTCTGTCTCTGTGTCTCTCTCTGACTTTGTCTCTCTCTGTTCATGTGTCTCTCTATCCCCGTTTCTCTCTGCCACCGTCTCTCTCTGTCCCTGTGTTTCTCTGCCCCCGTGTTCCTCTTTCTGTCCCCATGTCTCTCTCTGTTCCCGTGTCTCTCTGTCCCATGTTCCTCTCCCTGTCCCCGTGTCTCTCTGCCCCCATGTTCCTCCTTCTGTCCCCATGTCTCTCTCTGACCCATGTCCCGCTCTGTCACCGTGTCCCTGTGTGTCTCTCTCTTTCCTATCTCTCTCTCTGTCCCCGTGTCTCTCTCAGTCCCAGTGTCTCTGTCTGACCCGTATCCGTCTCTGTCCTTGTGTCTCTCTATCTGCCCCCATGTCTCTCTCTGTTCCTGTTTCTCTCTGTCCTCATGACTCTGTCCTCATGTCTCTCTGACCCCGTGTCCCTCTTTGTCCCCATCTCTCTCTCTATCCACACGACCATCCCTGTGCCCATGTCTCTCTCTGTCCCTCTGTTTCTCTCTATTCCCGTGTCTCTCGCCATCCCTCTCTCTTTCTCTTGCCCTGTGTCCCTCTCTGTCTCTGTCTCTCTCTCCCCATGTGTCACTTTGCCCCCATTTTTCTCCTTCTGTCCCCGTGTCTCTCTCTGTCCCATGATCCTCTCTCTGTCCCCGTGTCGCTCTGCCCCCGTGTTCCTCTCTATGTCCCCGTGTCTCTCTGCCCCCGTGTTCCTCTCTCTGTCCCGTGTCGCCTCTCTGCCCCAATGTTCCTCCTTCTGTCCCCATGTCTCTCTCTGACCCATTGTCTCTCTGTCCCCGTGTCTCCCTGCCATCGTGTTCCTCTCTGTGTCCCCGTGCCTCTCTGCCCCCATGTTCCTCCTTCTGTCCCCGTGTCTCTCTCTGTCCCACTGTCTCTCTGTCTCATGTTCCTCTCTCTGCCCCCGTGACCCTCTCTGCCACTGTCTCTCTGCCCCTGTGTCCCTCTCTGTCCCCATGTTCCCGTATCTCTCTCTGCCCCTGTCTCTCTCTGCCCACATCTCTCTCTGTCCCCATGTCTCTATACCTCTATGCCTTCATGTCTCTCTGCACCCGTGTCTCTCTGCACCCGTGTCTCTCTGTCCCCTTGTATCTGTTCCCGTGTCCCTCTCTGTCCCCATGTTCCCATATCTCTCTCTGCCCCCGTCTCTCTCTGTCCCTGTGTTTCTATGCCCCCGTGTCTCTCAGTCCCTATTTCTTTCTGTCCCCATGGCTCTCTCTGCCCCCGTGTTCCTCTCTATGTCCCCGTGTCTCTCTGCCCCCATGTTCCTCTCTCTGTCCCGTGTCCTCTCTCTGCCCCCATGATCCTCCTTCTGTCCCCGTGTCTCTCTCTGACCCATTGTTTCTCTGTCCCCGTGTCTCTCTGCCCCGTGTTCCTCTCTATGTCCCCGTGTCTCTCGGTCCCATGTTCCTCTCTCTGCCCCCGTGCCCCTCTCTGCCACTGTCTCCCTACCCCTGTGTCCCTCTCTGTCCCCATATTCCCGTATCTCTCTCTGCCCCTGTCTCTCTCTTCCCACATCTCTCTCTGTCCCCATGTCTCTATGCCTCTATGCCCCCGTGTCTCTCTGCAACCCGTGTCTCTCTGTCCCCATGTTTCTCTCTGTTCCCGTGTCTCTCACTGTCACTTTATCTTTCTCTTTCCCTGTGTCCCTCTCGGTCTCTGTCCCCACGTGTCTCTCTCTGTCCTGTGTTCCTCTCTCCGTCCCCGTGTTCCTCTCTCTGTCCCCGTGTCTCTCTGCCCCCGTGTTCCTCCTTCTGTCCCCATGTCTCTCTCTGTTCCCGTGTCTATCTGCCCCATGTTCCTCTCCCTGTCCCCGTGTCTCTCTGCCCCCATGTTCCTCCTCTCTCTGTCCCGTGACCGCTCTCTGCCGCAATGCCTCTCTCTGTCCCATGTCTCTCTATCTGCTGTCGTGCCCTCTCTGCCACCCTTTCTCTCTGACTCCGTATCCCTCCCTGACCCGTGTCCCTCTCTGTCCACATTTCCCCGTGTTTATCTCTGTCCCCGTTCCTCTCTCCCTGCCCCTGTCTCTCTCTCTGCCCCCATGTCTCTCTCTGTCCACATGTCTCTCTCTGTCCCCATGTCTCTCTCTGCCCGTTTGTCTCTCTGTCTCTGTGTCACTCTCTGACTCCGTCTCTCTCTGTCCTGTCTCTCTCTCTATCCCCGTGTCTCTCTGTCCCAGTCTCTCTGTCTGATCCGTGTCCCTCTCTGTCCCCGTAGTTCTCTCTGCTCCCATGTCTCTCTCTGTCCCCTTGTTTCTCTCCTTTCCCGTGTCTCTTGCTGTACCTGTCTCTTTCTCTTTCCCTGTGTCCCTCTCTGTCCCATGTCCCTCTCTGTCCCCATGTTCCAGTATCTCTCTCTGCCCCCGTCTCTCTCTGTCCCTGTGTTTCTATGTTCCCGTGTCTCTCAGTCCTCATTTCTTTCTGCCCTCATGTCTCTCTCTGTCCCCGTCTCTCTCAATGCCTCAGTGCCTCTCACTGTTCCCGTCTCTCTCTCTGTTCGCGTGTCTGTCTCAGTCCCCGACTCTCACTGACCTTGTTACCCTCTCTGCCCCTATGTCCATCTCTGCCCGTGTGTCCCTCTCTGTCCCCGTCTCCCTCTCTGTCCCCGTCTCTCTCTCTGTCCCCGTGTTTCTCTCTCTGTCCCGTCTCTCTCTCTGTCCCCATGTCCCTGTGTCCTCCCTCTGGCCCCGTGTCTCTCTTTGTCCCCGTTTTCCTCTCTCTGTCCCCGTGTCTCTCTGTTCCCGTGTCCCTCTCCGTCTCCATCTCTCTCTGTCCCCGTATCCCTTTCTGTCTCCATGTCTCTCTCTGTCCCCGTTTCTCTCCATTCCCATGTCTTTCTGTTCCCGTGTTTCTCTCTCTGTTTCCTTGTCTCTCTGTTGCCATGTCCCTCTCTGTCTCGATGACGTTATCTTTCCCTGTGTGTCTCTCTCTCTGTCACCTTGTTTCTCTCTCTGCCTGTCACTCTCTCTCTCACTGACCGATGTCACTCTCTGTCACCGTGTCTCTCTCTGACTCCGTCTCTCTCTGTCCTGTCTCTCTCTCTATCCCCGTGTCTCTCTGTCCCAGTCTCTCTGTCTGATCCGTGTCCCTCTCTGTCCCCGTAGTTCTCTCTGCTCCCATGTCTCTCTCTGTCCCCTTGTTTCTCTCCTTTCCCGTGTCTCTTGCTGTACCTGTCTCTTTCTCTTTCCCTGTGTCCCTCTCTGTCTCTGTCCCCATGTGTCCCTCTCTGTCCCATGTCCCTCTCTGTCCCCATGTTCCAGTATCTCTCTCTGCCCCCGTCTCTCTCTGTCCCTGTGTTTCTATGTACCCGTGTCTCTCAGTCCTCATTTCTTTCTGCCCTCATGTCTCTCTCTGTCCCCGTCTCTCTCAATGCCTCAGTGCCTCTCACTGTTCCCGTCTCTCTCTCTGTTCGCGTGTCTGTCTCAGTCCCCGACTCTCACTGACCTTGTTACCCTCTCTGCCCCTATGTCCATCTCTGCCCGTGTGTCCCTCTCTGTCCCCGTCTCCCTCTCTGTCCCCGTCTCTCTCTCTGTCCCCGTGTTTCTCTCTCTGTCCCGTCTCTCTCTCTGTCCCCATGTCCCTGTGTCCTCCCTCTGGCCCCGTGTCTCTCTTTGTCCCCGTTTTCCTCTCTCTGTCCCCGTGTCTCTCTGTTCCCGTGTCCCTCTCCGTCTCCATCTCTCTCTGTCCCCGTATCCCTTTCTGTCTCCATGTCTCTCTCTGTCCCCGTTTCTCTCCATTCCCATGTCTTTCTGTTCCCGTGTTTCTCTCTCTGTTTCCTTGTCTCTCTGTTGCCATGTCCCTCTCTGTCTCGATGACGTTATCTTTCCCTGTGTGTCTCTCTCTCTGTCACCTTGTTTCTCTCTCTGCCTGTCACTCTCTCTCTCACTGACCGATGTCACTCTCTGTCACCGTGTCTCTCTCTGACCCATGTCTCGCTGTGTGTGTCTCTCTGTCACCGTGTCCCTGTGTGTCTCTCTCTTTCCTATCTCTCTCTCTGTCCCCGTGTCTCTCTCAGTCCCAGTGTCTCTGTCTGACCCGTATCACTCTCTGTCCCTGTGTCTCTCTATCTGCCTCCATGTCTCTCTCTGTCCCTGTTTCTCTCTGTCCTCATGACTCTGTCCTCATGTGTCTCTGTCGCCATGTCCCTCTTTGTCCCCATCTCTCTCTCTATCCACATGACCATCCCTGTGCCCGTGTCTCTCTCTGTCCCCCTGTATCTCTCTATTCCCGTGTCTCTCGCCGTCCCTCTCTCTTTCTCTTGCCCTGTGTCCCTCTCTGTCTCTGTCTCTCTCTGCCCCCATATTTCTCCTTCTGTACCCGTGTCTATCTCTGTCCCATGTTCCTTTCTCTGTCCCCGTGTCTCTCTGCCCCCGTGTTCCTCTCTATGTCCCCGTGTCTCTCTGCCTCCGTGTTCATCTCTCTGTCCCGTGTCGTCTCTCTGCCCCCATGTTCCTCCTTCTGTACCCGGCTCTCTCTCACCCATTGTCTCTCTGTCCCCGTGTCTCTCTGCCCCCGTGTTCCTCTCTGTGTCCCCGTGCCTCTCTGCCCCCATGTTCCTCCTTCTGTCCCCGTGTCTCTCTCTGTCCCACTGTCTCTCGGTCCCAAGTTCCTCTCTCTGCCCCCGTGCCCCTCTCTGCCACTGTCTCTCTGCCCCTGTGTCCCTCTCTGTCCCCATGTTCCCATATCTCTCTCTGCCACTGTCTCTCTCTGCCCACATCTCTCTCTCTGTCCCCATGTCTCTATGCCTCTATGCCCCCGTGTCTCTCTGCACCTGTGTCTCTCTGTCCCCTTGTATCTCTGTTTCTGTGTCCCTCTCTGTCTCTGTGTCTCTCTCTGACTCCATCGCTCTCTGTTTATATGTCTCTCTATCCCCGTTTCTCTCTGCCACCGTCTCTCTACCCCTATGTCCCTCTCTGTCCCGTGTCCCTCTCTCTGTCCCCGTGTCTCTCTGCCCCCATGTTCCTCTCTCTGTCACGTGTCGTCTCTCTGCCCCCATGTTCCTCCTTTTGTACCCGACTCTCTCTCACCCATTGTCTCTCTGTCACCGTGTCTCTCTGCCCCCGTGTTCCTCTCAGTGTCCCCGTGTCTCTCTGCCCCCATGTTCCTCCTTCTGTCCCCGTGTCTCTCTCTGTCCCACTGTCTCTCGGTCCCAAGTTCCTCTCTCTGCCCCCGTGCCCCTCTCTGCCACTGTCTCTCTGCCCCTGTGTCCCTCTCTGTCCCCATGTTCCCATATCTCTCTTTGCCACTGTCTCTCTCTGCCCACATCTCTCTCTGTCCCCATGTCTCTATGCCTCTATGCCCCCGTGTCTCTCTGCACCCGTGTCTCTCTGTCCCCTTGTATCTCTGTTTCTGTGTCCCTCTCTGTCTCTGTGTCTCTCTCTGACTCCATCTCTCTCTGTTCATATGTCTCTCTATCCCCGTTTCACACAGTTCCCGTCTCTCTCTCTGCCCCTGTGCCCCTCTCTGCCACCGTCTCTCTGCCCCTGTGTCCCTCTCTCTCCCGTGTCCCTCTCTGTCCCCATGTTCCCATATCTCTCTCTGCCCCCATCTCTCTCTGTCCCTGTGTTTCTATGCCCCCGTGTCTCTCAGTCCCAATTTCTTTCTGTCCCCATGGCTCTCTCTGCCCCAGTGTCCCGCTCTCTGTCCCCGTGTCTCTCTGTTCCCGTGTCTTTCTGTTCCCGTGTTTCTCTCTCTGTTTCCCTGTCTCTCTGTTGCCATGTCCCTCTCTGTCTCTATGACATTATCTTTCCCTGTGTGTCTCTCTCTCTGTCACCTTGTGTCTCTCTCTTTCCTGTCTCTCTCTCTGTCCCCGTGTCTCTCTCTGTCCCTGTTTCTCTCTGTCCTCATGACTCTGTCCTCATGTCTCTCTGTCCCCGTGTCCTTCTTTGTCCCCATCTCTCTCTCTATCCACATGACCATCCCTGTGCCCGTGTCTCTCTCTGTCCCCCTGTTTCTCTCTATTCCCGTGTCTCACGCCGTCCCTCTCTCTTTCTCTTGCCCTGTGTCCCTCTTTGTCTCTGTCTCTCTCTGAATCCATGTGTCACTCTGCCCTCATATTTCCTTCTGTCCCCATGTCTCTCTCTCTCCCTTGTTCCTCTCTCTGTCCCATGTCTCTCACTCTCTCCCTGTATCCCTCTCTGCCCCCGTGACTCTCTCTGACCGTCTCCCTCACTGTCCCTGTGTCCTCTCTCTGCCCCATGTTTCCCTCTTCCCCGTGTCCCTCTCTCTCTCTCTCTCTCTCTCTCTCTCTGCCCCTGTGTTCCTCTATCTGTCCCGTGTCTCTCTCTCTGTCCATGTGTCCCTCTCTGCCCCCATGTCTCTCTCTGTCCCCGTTTCCCTCGCTGTCCCTGTGTCTCTCTCTGCCTCCGTCTCTCTCTATCTCCATCTATCTCTGTCCATGTGTCTCTTTGACTATGTTCCCGTCTCTCTCTGTTCCTGCTTCTCTTTGTCTCTGTGTGTCTCTCTCTCTCTCCTCCCGTGCCCCTCTCTGCCACCGTCTCTCTGCTCCCATATCCCTCTCTGTCTCTCTCTGTCCCCGTGTCCCCGTCTGCCCCCCTGTCACTCTCTGCCCCCCTGTCTCTCTCTGCCCCCCTGTCTCTCTCTGTCCCATGTCTCTCACTCTCTCCCTGTATCCCTCTCTGCCCCCGTGACTCTCTCTGACCGTCTCTCTCACTGTCCCTGTGTCCTCTCTCTGCCCCATGTTTCCCTCTTCCCCGTGTCTCTCTCTCTCTCTCTCTCTCTCTCTCTCTGCCCCTGTGTTCCTCTATCTGTCCCGTGTCTCTCTCTCTGTCCATGTGTCCCTCTCTGCCCCCATGTCTCTCTCTGTCCCCGTTTCCCTCGCTGTCCCTGTGTCTCTCTCTGCCTCCGTCTCTCTCTATCTCCATCTGTCTCTGTCCATGTGTCTCTTTGACTATGTTCCCGTGTCTCTCTCTGTTCCTGCTTCTCTTTGTCTCTGTGTGTGTCTCTCTCTCTCTCCTCCCGTGCCCCTCTCTGCCACCGTCTCTCTGCTCCCATATCCCTCTCTGTCTCTCTCTGTCCCATGTCTCTCTGTCCCCGTCCCTGTGTTCCTCTATCTGTTCCAGTGTCTCTCTGTTCCCATGTCCCTCTCTGCCTCCGTGTCACTCCCTCTGTCCCCGTGTCTCTCTGTCCCCATGCCTCTCTCCCTGCCCCTGTCACTCTCTCTGCCCCCTTGCCTCACTCTGTCTCTGTGTGTCTCTCTGACTCGGTCTCTCCCTGTCCATGTGTCTCTCTGTCCCCGTGTCTCTCTGTCCCCGTGTCTCTCTGTCCCCGTGTCTCTCTGTCCCCGTGTCTCTCTGTCCCCGTGTCTCTCTGTTCCCCTGTCTTTCTGTTCCCGTGTTTCTCACTCTGTTTCCCTGTCTCTCTGTTGCCATGTCCCTCTCTGTCTCTATGACATTATCTTTCCCTGTGTGTCTCTCTCTCTTTCACCTTGTGTCTCTCTCTTTCCTGTGTCCCTCACTGTCCCCATGTTCCCGTATCTCTCTCTGCCCCTGTCTCTCTCTGCCCACATCTCTCTCTGTACCCATGTCTCTATGCCCCCGTGTCTCTCTACACCTGTGTTTCTTTGTCCCCTTGTATCTCTGTTTCCATGTCCCTGTCTGTCTCTGTGTCTCTCTCTGTTCCCGTCTCTCTCTCTGCCCCCGTGTCCCTCTCTGTCCCGTCCCTCTATGTCCCCATGTTCTCATATCTCTCTCTGTCTCTGTGTCTCTCTCTGACTATATCTCTCTCTGTTCATGTGTCTCTCATCCCCATTTCTCTCTGTTCCAGTCTCTCTCTCTGCCTCTGCCACCGTCTCTCTACCCCTGTGTCCGTCTCTGTCCCGTGTCCCTCTCTGTCCCCATGTTTCCATATTTCTCTCTGCCCCCGTCTCTCTCTGTCCCTGTGTTTCTATGCCCCGTGTCTCTCAGTCCCTATTTCTTTCTGTCCCCATGGCTCTCTCTGCCCCAGTGTCCCTCTCTCTATCCCCGTGTCTCTCTGTTGCCATGTCCCTCTCTGTCTCTATGACATTATCTTTCCCTGTGTGTCTCTCTCTCTTTGTCACCTGTGTCTCTCTCTGCCCCATCTCTCTCTCTCTCTCTCTCTCTGCCCCCATATCTCTGTCTGTCCCCGTGTCTCTCTCTGACCCGTATCCCACTCTGTCACGATGTCCCTGTGTGTCTCTCTCTGTCTTGTCTCTCTCTCTGTCCCCGTGTCTCTCTGTCCCAGTGTCTCTGTCTGATCTGTGTCACTCTCTGTCCCCGTATCTCTCTCTGCCCCCATGTCTCTCTCTCTCCCCCCCTGTTTCTCTCTGTTCCCGTGTCTCTCGCTGTCCCTTTATCTTTATCTTTCCCTGTGTCCCTCTCGGTCTCTGTCCCCACGTGTCTCTCTCTGTTCTGTGTTCCTCTCTCCGTCCCCGTGTTCCTCTCTCTGTCCCTGTGTCTCTCTGCCCCCGTGTTCCTCCTTCTGTCCCCATGTCTCTCTCTGTTCCCGTGTCTCTCTGTCCCAAGTTCCTCTCCCTGTCCCCGTGTCTCTCTGCCCCCATGTTCCTCTCTCTGTCCCGTGACCTCTCTCTGCCGCAATGCCTCTCTCTGTCCCATGTCTCTCTACCTGCCGTTGTGCCCTCTCTGCCACCCTTTCTCTCTGACCCCGTATCCCTCTCTGACCCGTGTCCCTCTCTGTCCACATTTCCCCGTGTCTATCTCTGTCCCCGTTCCTCTCTCCCTGCCCCTGTCTCTCTCTCAGCCCCCATGTCTCTCTCTGTCCCCATGTCTCTCTCTGCTCGTTTCTCTCTCTCTGTCTCTGTGTCTCTCTCTGACTCCGTCTCTCTCTGTCCTGTCTCGCTCTCTGTCCCCGTGTCTCTCTGTCCCAGTGTCTCTGTCTGATCCGTGTCCCTCTCTGTTCCCGTATCTCTCTCTGCCCCCATGTCTCTCTCTGTCCCCCTGTTTCTCTCCTTTCCTGTGTCTCTCGCTGTACCTGTCTCTTTCTCTTTCCCTGTGTCCCTCTCTGTCTCTGACCCCATGTGTCCCTCTCTGTCCCATGTCCCTCTCTGTCCCATGTCCCTCTCTGTTCCCATGTTCCAGTATCTCTCTCTGCCCCGTCTCTCTCTGTCCCTGTGTTTCTATGCCCCCGTGTCTCTCAGTCCCCATTTCTTTCTGCCCTCATGTCTCTCTCTGTCCCCGTCTCTCTCACTGCCTCAGTGCCTCTCACTGTCCCCGTCTTTCTCTCTGTTCGCGTGTCTGTCTCAGTCCCCACTCTCACTGACCTTGTTACCCTCTCTGCCCCTATGTCCATCTCTGCCCGTGTGTCCCTCTCTGTCCCCGTCTCCCTCTCTGTCCCCGTCTCTCTCTCTGTCCCCATGTCCCTCACTGCCCCCCTGTCTCTCTGTCCCCGTGTTTCTTTTTCTGTCCCAACTCTCCCTCTGTCCCCATGTCCCTCTCTGTCCCTGTGTCCTCCCTCTGCCCCCGTGTCTCTCTTTGTCCCCGTTTTCATCCCTCTGTCCCCGTTTCTCTCTGTTCCCGTGTCCCTCTCCGTCTCCATCTCTCTCTGTCCCCATGTCCCTTTCTGTCTCCATGTCTCTCCCTGTCCCCGTTTCTCTCCATTCCCATGTCTTTCTCTTCCCGTGTTTCTCTCTCTGTTTCCGTGACTCTCTGTTGCCATGTCCCTCTCTGTCTCGATGACGTTATCTTTCCCTGTGTGTCTCTCTCTTTGTCACCTTGTTTCTCTCTCTGCCTGTCACTCTCTCTCTCACTGACCGATGTCACTCTCTGTCACCGTGTCTCTCTCTGTCCCAGTGTCTCTGTCTGACCCGTATCACTCTCTGTCCCTGTGTATCTCTATCTTCCCCCATGTCTCTCTCTGTCCCTGTTTCTCTCTGTCCTCATGACTGTGTCCCCATGTCTCTCTGTCCCCGTGTCCCTCCTTGTCCCCATCACTCTCTCTATCCCCATTGATCAAGATACATACATTTTTCTTTTCAAATATATACAGTGTCATTTTCTACCCCCCTCCCTCTTCCTATCCCACCCTCCCTACCTCCCCTCCCATTAATTTAAAGTTCAGAATCTAAGATACATTAAACCCGTCAAACAATGTTGTCATTCAATAAAAATAAACAAGAAATTCCACTGAGTCAATTCTTTTCATTTCCTTCTCCTTTCGTTAATTTCGGTAGTGAATGTCCCCGGTAGGTTTTCGCTATTGTGTTTCATGTAAGGCTCCCATATTTGTTCAAATATTTCAATATTATTTCTTAAACTATATGTTATTTTTTCTAATGGAATACATTTATTCATTTCTATATACCATTGTTGTATTTTCAAATTATCTTCCGATTTCCAGGTTGACATAATACATTTTTTTGCTACGGCTAGTGCTATCTTAACAAATCTTTTTTGTGCATCCTCCAAATCAATTCCAAATTCTTTGTTTTTTTATGTTACTTAGGAGGAAGATCTCTGGATTCTTTGGTATATTGTTTTTTGCAATTTTATTTCATATTTGGTTTAGATCTTCCCAAAATTTTTCTACTTTCTCACATGTCCAGATTGCATGAATTGTTGTTCCCATTTCTTTTTTACATCGAAAACATCTGTCAGATACTGTTGGGTCCCATTTATTTAACTTTTGAGGTGTAATGTATAGCCTGTGTATCCAGTTATATTGTATCATTCGTAACCTCGTATTTATTGTATTTCTCATCGTTCCAGAACATAACTTCTCCCATGTTTCCTTTTTTATCTTTATATTTAAATCTTGTTCCCATTTTTGTTTACTTTTACCATTTGTTTCCTCATTCTCCTTTTCTTGCAGTTTAATATACATATTTGTTATAAATCTTTTGATTATCATTGTATCTGTAATCACATATTCAAAGTTACTTCCCTCTGGTAACCTCAGACTACTTCCTAATTTGTCCTTCAAGTAGGATCTCAATTGGTAATATGCCAGCACTGTATCTTGAGTTATATTGTATTTATCTTTCATTTGTTCAAAGGATAATAATCTATTTCCTGAAAAACAATTTTCTATTCTTTTGATCCCTTTTTTCTCCCATTCTCTAAAGGAAAGGTTATCTATTGTAAAAGGGAGTAACTTGTTTTGTGTCAATATTAGTTTTGGTAATTGATAATTTGTTTTATTTCTTTCTACATGAATCTTCTTCCAAATATTGAGTAGATGATGTAATACTGGAGAACTTCTATATTGTACCAATTTTTCATCCCATTTATATAATATGTGTTCAGGTATCTTTTCCCCTATTTTATCTAATTCTAATTCTAATCTAGTCCAATCTGGCTTTTCCCTTGTTTGATAAAAATCTGATAGGTATCTTAATTGTGCGGCTCTATAATAATTTTCAAAGTTTGGCAGTTGTAAGCCTCCTTGTTTATACCATTCTGTTAATTTATCTAGTGCTATCCTCGGTTTCCCCCCTTTCCATAAAAATTTCCTTATTATTTTCTTTAACTCCTTGAAGAATTTCTCTGTCAGGTGTATTGGCAATGCCTGAAATAGGTATAATATCCTTGGAAATATGTTCATTTTAATACAGTTTATCTTCCTATTAGTGTTAGTGGTAAATCTTTCCAATGTTCTAAATCGTCCTGTAATTTTTTCATTAGTGGATAATAATTGAGTTTATATAGTTGGCCGAGGTTTTTATTTATTTGTATACCTAGGTATCTTATTGCTTGCATTTGCCATCTGAATGGTGATTCCTTCTTAAATTTTGAGAAATTTTGAGAAATCTGCATTATGTAGTAGAGAGATGGAAGTCTTTTAAAGATCAGATTTTGAGAGTGCAAAAGCTTTATGTTCCTGTTAGGTTAAAAGGAGGGGCAAAAGGTTTGAGAGAGCCGTGGTTTTCAAGGAATATTGGAAACTTGGTTCGAAGAAAAAGGGAGGCGTACATTAGATATAAGAAGCATGGAGTTAAGGAGATGTTTGAAAGATACATTGAATGTAAGAGGAATGTTAAGAGAGGAATTAGGAAAGCTAAAAGAAGGTACGAGAAAACTATGGCAAGCAGGGTGAAAACTAATCCAAAAGAGTTCTACAAATATGTTAATGGTAAGAGGAAAGCTAGAGACAAAATTGGTCCCTTAGAAAATCAGAGCGGAAAACTGTGTGTGGAGCCTAGAGAAATGGGGGAGATATTGAACAGTTTCTTTTCTTCGGTATTCACTAAGGAGAAGGATATTGGGAGATGTGAGATAAAAAAAGCAAATTGGGTAAATATGGGGAATATAGAGATTACAAAAGGTGTAGTTTTAAGGCTTTTGAAGAATATAAAGGTGGATAAGTCTCCGGGACCAGACGGGATCTTCCCCAGGACATTGAGAGGAGTGAGGGAGGAAATAGCAGAGGCTCTGGCGGTAATTTTCCAAATGTCATTAGATATGGGGATAGTGCCGGAGGATTGGCGCATTGCGCATGTGGTTCCGTTATTTAAAAAGGGTTCAAGGAGGAAGCCTGGCAACTATCGGCCTGTAAGTTTGACGTCTGTGGTAGGTAAATTAATGGAGAAAATTCTTAGAGATAGTACTTATAAACATCTGGATAGACAGGGTCTGACCAGGAGCACTCAACATGGATTTGTGGGAGGAAGGTCACATTTGACCAATCTGATTGAATTTTTTGAAGAGGTGACTAGGAATGTGGATGAGGGTAGCGCAGTGGATGTTGTCTATATGGACTTCAGTAAGGCCTTCGATAAGGTACCACATGGAAGGTTAGTTAGGAAGGTGCAGTCTTTAGGTATAAATTTTAAGATAGTCAAATGGATTGAACATTGGCTGAAAGGGAGAGGCCAGAGAGTGGTAGTGGATAATTGTCTGTCAGTTTGGAGGCCGGTGACCAGTGGTGTGCCTCAAGGATCTGTATTGGGCCCAATGTTGTTCGTTATATACATTAATGATCTAGATGATGGGGTGGTGAATTGGATTAGTAAATATGCAGACGATACTAAGATAGGTGGAATAGTGGATAATGAAGAAGGTTTTCAAGGATTGCAGAGGGATTTGGGCTGCTTAGAAAAGTGGGCTGAAAAATGGCAGATGGAATTTAATGCTGATAAGTGTGAGGTGCTTCATTTTGGTAAGAAGAATCAGAATAGGACATATGTGGTAAATGGGAGAGCATTGAGGAATACAGAAGAGCAGAAAGATTTAGGAGTAACGGTACATCGTTCCCTGAAGGTAGAAACTCACATGAATAGGGTGGTGAAGAAGGCTTTTAGTATGCTGGCCTTTATCAATCATTGCATGGAATATAGGAGTTGGGAGGTGATGTTGAGATTGTATAAGACGTTGGTGCGGCCTAATTTGGAGTTCTGTGTGCAGTTCTGGTCGCCTAATTATAGGAAGGATATAAACAGAGTGGAGAGAGTGCAGAGAAGGTTTACCAGAATGTTACCTGGGTTTAAGCATCTAGAGTATAGGGAGAGATTGGACAGATTAGGTCTTTATTCTTTGGAGCGTAGAAGGTTGAGAGGGGATTTGATAGAAGTATTTAAGATTATGAAAGGGATAGACAGAGTGGATGTGGATAGACTATTTCCGTTAAGAGGAGGAAAGATTAAAACAAGAGGTCATGAGTTAAGAATTAAGGGGCAGAGGTTTAGAGGTAACATGAGGGGGAACTTCTTTACTCAGAGAGTGATAGCCGTGTGGAATGATCTTCCGGGAGAAATAGTGGCAGCGGAGTCAATTGTATTATTTAAGAAAAGGTTGGACAGGTATATGGATGAGAAGAAGATGGAGGGTTATGGGCATTGTGCAGGGAGGTGGGACTAGAAAGGGGTGTTTGGTTCGGTGTGGACTAGAAGGGCCTAATGGCCTGTTTCCGTGCTGTAATTGTGATGTTATTATTCATAGGCATTGCTTCACTTTTATTTACGTTAATCTTGTAACCCGACACTTCTCCATATTCCTTCAATTTCTTATGTAATTCTTTTATTGATAGTTCTGGTTCTGTTAAGTATACTATAACATCATCCGCAAATAAACTGATTTTATATTCCTTGTCTTTTATTTTTATCCCTTTTATATTATTTTCTGTTCTTATCAATGCTGCTAGTGGTTCTATAGCTAACGCGAACAATAAAGATGATAGTGGGCATCACTGCCGTGTTGACCTGCTTAAGTTAAATTGCTTTGATACATATCCATTTACTGTCACTTTCGCCAATGGTCCCTTATATAATGCTTTAATCCAATTAATATACTTCTCTGGTAAACTGAATTTTTGCAATACTTTGAATAAATAATTCCATTCTACTCTGTCAAAGGCCTTCTCTGCGTCTAAAGCAACTGCTACTGTTGGCGCTTTACTCCCTTCTACTGCATGAATTAAGTTAATGAATTTACAAATATTGTCTGTTGTGCGTCTTTTTTTAATAAATCCAGTTTGGTCTAGATTTACCATTTTCGGTACATATTCTGCTAATCTGTTTGCTAATAGTTTAGCTATTATCTTATAATCTGTATTAAGTAAAGATATTGGTCTATATGACGCTGGTGCGAGTGGATCGTTCCCTGTCTTTGGTATTACTGTAATTTATTGCTGTTTTGCATGAATCTGGTAAGCTTTGTGTTTTATCAATCTCGTTGATTACTTCCAGGAGGGGAGGAATTAATAAATCTTTAAATGTTTTATAGAATTCTATTGGGAATCCATCCTCTCCAGGTGTCTTATTATTTGGTAATTTTTTTTATTATCTTTTGTATTTCTACTATTCTCTGTCCCCATGTCTCTATGCCTCTATGCGCCCGTATCTCTCTGCGCCCGTGTCTCTCTGTCCCCTTGTACCTCTGTTTCCGTGTCCCTCTCTGTCTCTGTGTCTCTCTCTGACTCCGTCTCTCTCTGTTCATGTGTCTCTCTATCCCCGCTTCTCTCTGTTCCCGTCTCTCTCTCTGCCCCTGTGCCCCTCTCTGCCACCGTCACTCTGCCCATGTGTCCCTCTCTGTCCCGTGTCCCTCTCTGTCCCCTTGTTCCCATATCTCTCTCTGCCCCCGTCTCTCTCTGTCTCTGTGTTTCTATGCCCCCGTTTCTCTCAGTCCCTGTTTCGTTCTGTCCCAATGGCTCTCTCTGCCCCAGTGTACGTCTCTCTGTCCCTGTGTCTCTCTGTTCCCGTGTCTTTCTATTCCCGTGTATCTCTCTCTGTTTCCCTATCTCTCTGTTGCCATGTCCCTGTCTGTCTCTATGACATTATCTTTCCCTGTGTGTCTCTCTCTCTGTCACCTTGTGTCTCTCTCTTTCCTGTCTCTCTCTCAGTCCCAGTGTCTCTGTCTGACCCGTATCCCTCTCTGTCGCTGTGTCTCTCTATCTGCCCCCATGTCTCTCTCTGTCCCTGTTTCTCTCTGTCCTCATGACTCTGTCCCCATGTCTCTCTGTCCCCGTGTCCCTCCTTGTCCCCATCTCTCTCTCTATCCCCATGACCATGCCTGTGCCCGTGTCTCTCTCTGTCCTCTCTCTCTGTCCCGCTGTTTCTCTCTATTCCCGTGTCTCTCACCGTCCTTCTCTCTTTCTCTTGCCCTGTGTCCCTCTCTGTCTCTGTCTCTCTCTGCCCCCATGTGTCACTCTGCCCACATTTTTCTCCTTCTGTCCCCGTGTCTCTCTCTGTCCCATGTTCCTCTCTCTGTCCCCGTGTCTCTCTGCCCCCGTCTTCCTCTCTCTGTTCCGTGTCCTCTCTCTGCTCCCATGTTCCTCCTTCTGTCCCCGTGTCACTCTCTGACCCATTGTCTCTCTGTCACCGTGTCTCTCTTTCCCCGTGTCTCTCTCTGTCCCACTGTCTCTCGGTCCCATGTTCCTCTCTCTGCCCCCGTGCCACTCTCTGCCACTGTCTCTCTGCCCCTGTGACCCTCTGTCTCCCCATGTTCCCATATATCTCTCTGCCCCTGTCTAACTCTGCCCACATCTCTCTGTCCCCATGTCTCTATGCCTCAATGCCCCCGTGTCTCTCTTCACCCGTGTTTTTCTGTCCACTTGTAGCTCTGTTTCCGCGTCCCTCTCTGTCTCTGTGTCTCTCTCCGTCTCTGTCTCTCTCTGTTCATGTGTCTCTCTATCCCCGTTTCTCTCTGTTCCCGTCTCTCTCTCTGCCCCTGTGCCCCTCTCTGACACCGTCTCTCTGCCCATGTGTCCCTCTCTGTCCCGTGTCCCTCTCTGTCCCCATGTTCCCATATCTCTCTCTGCCCCATTCTCTCTCTGTCTCTCTTTTTCTATGCCCCCGTTCTCTCAGTCCCTATTTCTTTCTGTCCCCATGGCTCTCTCTGCCCCAGTGTCCGTCTCTCTGTCCCCGTGTCTCTCTGTTCCCGTGTCTTTCTGTTCCCGTGTTTCTTTCTCTGTTTCCCTGTCTCTCTGTTGCCATGTCCCTCTCTGTCTCTATGACATTATCTTTCGCTGTGTGTCTCTCTCTCTCTGTCACCTTGTGTCTCTCTCTGCCCATCTCTCTCTCTCTGCCCCCATGTCTCTGTCTGCCCCCGTGTCTCTCTCTGACCCGTATCCCTTTCTGTCACCATGTCCCTGTGTGTCTCTCTCTGTCCTGTATCTCTCTCTGTCCCTGTGCCTCTCTGTCCCAGTGTCTCTGTCTGACCCGTGTTCCTCTCTGTCCCCGTATCTCTCTCTGCCCCCATGTCTCTCTCTGTCCCCCTGTTTCTCTCTGTTCACGTGTCTCTCGCTGTTCCTGTCTCTTTCTCTTTCCCTGTATCCCTCTCTGTCTCTGTCCCCATGTGTCTCTCTCTGTCCTGTGTTCCTCTCTCCGTCCCCGTGTTCCTCTCTCTGTTCCCGTGTCTCTCTGTCCCATGTTCATCTCCCTGTCCCCGTGTCTCTCTGCCCCCATGTTCCTCTCTCTGTCCTGTGACCTCTCTCTGCCGCAATGCCTCTCTCTGTCCCATGTCTCTCTATCTGCCGTCATGCCCTCTCTGCCACCCTCTCTCTCTGACCCCGTATCCCTCTCTGGCCCCTGTCCCTCTCTGTCCCATTTCCCCGTGTCTCTTTCTGTCCCCGTTCCTCTCTCCCTGCCCCTGACTCTCTCTCTGCCCCCATGCCTCTCTCTGTCCACATGTCTCTATCTGTCCCCATGTCTCTCTCTGTCCCCATGTCTCTCTCAGCCCCCATGTCTCTCTCTGCCCCTTTGTCTCTCTCTGTCTCTGTGTCTCTCTCTGACTCCGTCTCTCTCTGTCCATATGTCTCTCTGTCCCAGTTTCTCTCTGTCCTCATCTCTCTCTTTGCCCCCGTGCCCCACTCTGCCACCGTCTCTCTGCCCCCGTGACCCTCTCTGTCCCGTGTTCCTCTCTGTCCCCATGTTCCCATATCTCTCTCTGCTCCTGTCTCTTTCTGTTCCTGTGTTTCTATGACCCCGTGTCTCTCAGTCCCCATTTCTTTCTGCCCTCATGTCTCTCTCTGTCCCCATCTCTCTCACTGCCTCAGTGCCTCTCACTGTCCCCATCTCTCTCTCTGTCCGTGTGTCTGTCTCAGTCCCCGACTCTCACAGACCTTGTTACCCTCTCTGCCCCTATGTCCACCTCTGCCCGCGTGTCCCTCTGTGTCCCCGTCTCCCTCTCTGTCCCCGTCTCCCTGTCTGTCCCCGTCTCCCTCTCTGTCCTGTGTCCCTCACTGCCCCCCTGTTTCTCTGTCCCCGTGTTTCTCTCTCTGTCCCGTCTCTCTCTCTGTCCCCATGTCCCACTCTGTCCCTGTGTCCTCCCTCTGCCCCCGTGTCTCTCTTTTTCCCCGTTTTCCTCTCTCTGTCCCTGTGTCTCTCTTTTCCCGTATCCCTCTCTGTCTCTATCTCTCTCTATCCCCGTGTCCCTTTCTGTACCCATGTCTCCCTCTGTCCCCGTGTCTCTCCATTCCCATGTCCTTCTGTTCCCGTGTTTCTCTCTCTGTTTCCGTGTCTCTCTGCCCCAATGTTCCTCCTTCTGTCCCCGTGTCTCTCTCTGTCCCACTGTCTCTCGGTCCCATGTTCCTCTCTCTGTCCCCGTGCCCCTCTCTGCCACTGTCTCTCTGCCCCTGTGTCCCTCTGTCTCCCCATGTTCCCGTATCTCTCTCTGCCCCTGTCTCTCTCTGCCCACATCTCTCTGTCCCCATGTCTCTATGCCCCTGTGTCTCTCTCTCTGTTCCCGTGTCTTTCTGTTCCCGTGTTTCTCTCTCTGTTTCCCTGTCTCTCTGTTGCCATGTCCCTCTCTGTCTCTATGACATTATCTTTCCCTGTGTGTCTCTCTCTCTGTCACCTTGTGTCTCTGTCTGCCCATCTCTCTCTCTCTGCCCCCATGTCTCTGTCTGCCCCCGTGTCTCTCTCTGACCCGTATCCCTTTCTGTCACCATGTCCCTGTGTGTCTCTCTCTGTCCTGTATCTCTCTCTGTCCCTGTGCCTCTCTGTCCCAGTGTCTCTGTCTGACCCGTGTCCCTCTCTTTCCCCGTATCTCTCTCTGCCCCTGTGTCTCTCTCTGTCCCCCTGTTTCTCTCTGTTCCCGTGTCTCTCGCTGTTCCTGTCTCTTTCTCTTTCCCTGTGTCCCTCTCTGTCTCTGTCCCCATGTTTCTCTCTCTGTCCTGTGTTCCTCTCTCCGTCCCCGTGTTCGTCTCTCTGTTCCCGTGTCACTCTGTCCCATGTTCATCTCCCTGTCCGCGTGTCTCTCTGCCCCCATGTTCCTCTCTCTGTCCCATAACCTCTCTCTGCCGCAATGCCTCTCTCTGTCCCATGTCTCTCTATCTGCCGTCGTGCCCTCTCTGCCACCCTCTCTCTCTGACCCCGTATCCCTCTCTGACTCGTGTCCCTCTCTGTCCCCATTTCCCCGTGTCTCTTTCTGTCCCCGTTCCTCTCTCCCTGCCCCTGTCTCTCTCTCTGCCCCCATGTCTCTCTCTGTCCACATGTCTCTCTCTGTCCCCATGTCTCTCTCAGCCCCCATGTCTCTCTCTGCCCCTTTGTCTCTCTCTGTCTCTGTGTCTCTCTCTGACTCCGTCTCTCTCTGTCCTTATGTCTCTCTGTCCCTGTTTCTCTCTATCCCCATCTCTCTCTTTGCCCCCGTGCCCCACTCTGCCACCGTCTCTCTGCCCCAGTGACCCTCTCTGTCCCGTGTTCCTCTCTGTCCCCATGTTCCCGTATCTCTCTCTGCTCCTGTCTCTTTCTGTCCCTGTGTTTCTATGCCCCCGTGTCTCTCATTCCCCATTTCTTTCTGCCCTCATGTCTCTCTCTGTCCCCGTCTCTCTCAATGCCTCAGTGCCTCTCACTGTCCCCGTCTCTTTCTCTGTCCGTGTGTCTGACTCAGTCACCGACTCTCACAGACCTTGTTACCCTCTCTGCCCCTATGTCCACCTCTGCCCGCCTGTCCATCTCCGTCCCCATCTCCCTCTCTGACCCGGTCTCCCTCTCTGTCCTGTGTCCCTCACTGCCCCACTGTTTCTCTGTCCCCGTGTTTCTCTCTCTGTCCCATCTCTCTCTCTGTCCGCATGTCCCTCTCTGTCGCTGTGTCCTCCCTCTGCCCCCGTGTCTCTCTTTGTCCCCGTTTTCCTCTCACTGTCCCTGTGTCTCTCTGTTCCCGTATCCCTCTCTGTCTCCATCTCTCTCTGTCCCCGTGTCCCTTTCTGTACCCATGTCTCCCTCTGTCCCCGTGTCTCTCCATTCCCATGTCTTTCTGTTCCCGTGTTTCTCTCTCTGTTTCCGTGTCTCTCTGCCCCAATGTTCCTCCTTCTGTCCCCGTGTCTCTCTCTGTCCCACTGTCTCTCGGTCCCATGTTCCTCTCTCTGCCCCCGTGCCCCTCTCTGCCACTGTCTCTCTGCCCCCATGTCTCTATGCCTCTATGCCCCTGTGTCTCTCTGCACCCGTGTTTTTCTTTCCACTTGTAGCTGTTTCCACGTCTCTCTTTGTCTCTGTGTCTCTCTCTGTCTCTGTCTCTCTCTGTTCATGTGTCTCTCTATCCCCGTTTCTCTCTATTCCCATCTCTCTCTCTGCCCCTGTGCCCCTCTCTGCCACCGTCTCTCTGCCCATGTGTCCCTCTCTGTCCCGTGTCACTCTCTGTCCCCATGTTCCCATATCTCTCTCTGCCCCCTTCTCTCTCTGTCTCTGTTTTTCTATGCCCCCGTTTCTCTCAGTCCCTATTTCTTTCTGTCCCCATGGCTCTCTCTGCCCCAGTGTCCCTCTCTCTGTTCCCGTGTCTTTCTGTTCCCGTGTTTCTCTCTCTGTTTCCCTGTCTCTCTGTTGCCATGTCCCTCTCTGTCTCTATGACATTATCTTTCCCTGTGTGTCTCTCTCTCTGTCACCTTGTGTCTCTGTCTGCCCATCTCTCTCTCTCTGCCCCCATGTCTCTGTCTGCCCCCGCGTCTCTCTCTGACCCGTATCCCTTTCTGTCACCGTGTCCCTGTGTGTCTCTCTCTGTCCTGTATCTCTCTCTGTCCCTGTGCCTCTCTGTCCCAGTGTCTCTGTCTGACCCGTGTCCCTCTCTGTCCCCGTATCTCTCTCTGCCCCTGTGTCACTCTCTGTCCCCCTGTTTCTCTCTGTTCCCGTGTCTCTCGCTGTCCCGTCTCTTTATCTTTCCCTGTGTCCCTCTCTGTCTCTGTCCCCATGTTTCTCTCTCTGTCCTGTGTTCCTCTCTCCGTCCCCGTGTTCGTCTCTCTGTTCCCGTGTCTCTCTGTCCCATGTTCATCTCCCTGTCCCCATGTCTCTCTGCCCCCATGTTCCTCTCTCTGTCCCGTAACCTCTCTCTGCCGCAATGCCTCTCTCTGTCCCATGTCTCTCTATCTGCCGTCGTGCCCTCTCTGCCACCCTCTCTCTCTGACCCCGTATCCCTCTCTGACTCGTGTCCCTCTCTGTCTCCATTTCCCCGTGTCTCTTTCTGTCCCCGTTCCTCTCTCCCTGCCCCTGTCTCTCTCTCTGCCCCCATGTCTCTCTCTGTCCACATGTCTCTCTATCTGCCCCCATGTCTCTCTCTGTCCACATGACTCTCTCTGTCCCCATGTCTCTCTCAGCCCCCATGTCTCTCTCTGCCCCTTTGTCTCTCTCTGTCTCTGTGTCTCTCTCTGACTCCGTCTCTCTCTGTCAATATGTCTCTCTGTCCCTGTTTCTCTCTATCCCCATCTCTCTCTTTGCCCCCGTGCCCCACTCTGCCACCGTCTCTCTGCCCCTGTGACCTTCTCTGTCTCGTGTTCCTTTCTGTCCCCATGTTCCCGTATCTCTCTCTGCTCCTGTCTCTTTCTGTCCCTGTATTTCTATGCCCCCGTGTCTCTCAGTCCCCATTTCTTTCTGCCCTCATGTCTCTCTCTGTCCCCGTCTCTCTCAATGCCTCAGTGCCTCTCACTGTCCCCGTCTCTCACTCTGTCCGTGTGTCTGTCTCAGTCCCCGACTCTCACAGACCTTGTTACCCTCTCTGTCCCTATGTCCACCTCTGTTCGCCTGTCCATCTCTGTCCCCGTCTCCCTCTCTGTCCCGGTCTCCTTCTTTGTCCTGTGGCCCTCACTGCCCCCCTGTTTCTCTGTCCCCGTGTTTCTCTCTCTGTCCCGTCTCTCTCTCTGTCCACATGTCACTCTCTGTCGCTGTGCCCTCCCTCTGCCCCCGTGTCTCTCTTTGTCCCCGTTTTCCTCTCACTGTCCCTGTGTCTCTCTGTTCCCGTATCCCTCTCTGTCTCCATCTCTCTCTGTCCCCGTGTCCCTTTCTGTACCCATGTCTCCCTCTGTCCCCGTGTCTCTCCATTCCCATGTCTTTCTGTTCCCGTGTTTCTCTCTCTGTTTCCGTGTCTCTCTGCCCCAATGTTCCTCCTTCTGTCCCCGTGTCTCTCTCTGTCCCACTGTCTCTCGGTCCCATGTTCCTCTCTCTGCCCCCGTGCCCCTCTGTGCCACTGTCTCTCTGCCCCTGTGTCCCTCTGTCTCCCCATGTTCCCGTATCTCTCTCATCCCCTGTCTCTCTCTGCCCACATCTCTCTGTCCCCATGTGTCTATTCCTCTATGCCCCTGTGTCTCTCTGCACCCGTGTTTTTCTGTCCACTTGTAGCTCTGTTTCCGCGTCCCTCTCTGTCTCTGTGTCTCTCTCTGTCTCTGTCTCTCTCTGTTCATGTGTCTCTCTATCCCCGTTTCTCTCTGTTCCCGTCTCTCTCTCTGCCCCTGTGCCCCTCTCTGCCACCGTCTCTCTGCCCATGTGTCCATCTCTGTTCCGTGTCACTCTATCTGCTGTCGTGTCCTCTCTGCCACCCTCTCTCTCTGACCCCGTATCCCTCTCTGACCCGTGTCCCTCTCTGTCCCCATTTCCCCGTGTCTCTTTCTGTCCCCGTTCCTCTCTCCCTGCCCCTGTCTGTCTCTCTGTCCCCATGTCTCTCTCAGCCCCTATGTCTCTCTCTGCCTCTGTCTCTCTCTGACTCCGTCTCTCTCTGTCCATGTGTCTCTCTGTCCCCGTTTCTCTCTGTCCCCATCTCTCTCTTTGCCCCCGTGCCCCACTCTGCCACCGTCTCTCTGCCCTTGTGACCCTCTCTGTCCCGTGTTCCTCTCTGTCCCCATGTTCCCGTATCTCTCTCTGCTCCTGTCTCTTTCTGTCCCTGTGTTTCTATGCCCCCATGTCTCTCAGTCCCCATTTCTTTCTGCCCTCATGTCTCTCTCTGTCCCCATCTCTCTCACTGCCTCAGTGCCTCTCACTGTCCCCGTCTCTCTCTCTCTCCGTGTGTCTGTCTCAGTCCCCGACTCTCACAGACCTTGTTACCCTCTCTGCCCCTATGTCCACCTCTGCCCGCCTGTCCCTCTCTGTCCCCGTCTCCCTCTCTGTCCCCGTCTCCCTCTCTGTCCCCGTCTCCCTCTCTGTCCCGGTCTCCCTCTCTGTCCTGTGTCCCTCACTGTCCCCCGTTTCTCTGTCCCCGTGTTTCTCTCTCTGTCCCGTCTCTCTCTCTGTCCCCATGTCCCTCTCTGTCGCTGTGTCCTCCCTCTGCCCCCGTGTCTCTATTTGTCCCCGTTTTCCTCTCACTGTCCCTGTGTCTCTCTGTTCCCGTATCCCTCTCTGTCTCCATCTCTCTCTGTCCCCGTGTCCCTTTCTGTAGCCATGTCTCCCTCTGTCCCCGTGTCTCTCCATTCCCATGTCTTTCTGTACCCGTGTTTCTCTCTCTGTTTCCGTGTCTCTCTGCCCCAATGTTCCTCCTTCTGTCCCCGTGTCTCTCTCTGTCCCACTGTCTCTCGGTCTCATGTTCCACTCTCTGCCCCCGTGCCCCTCTCTGCCACTGTCTCTCTGCCCCTGTGTCCCTCTGTCTCCCCATGTTCCCGTATCTCTCTCATCCCCTGTCTCTCTCTGCCCACATCTCTCTGTCCCCATGTGTCTATGCCTCTATGCCCCTGTGTCTCTCTGCACCCGTGTTTTTCTGTCCACCTGCAGCTCTGTTTCCGCGTCCCTCTCTGTCTCTGTGTCTCTCTCTGTCTCTGTCTCTCTCTGTTCATGTGTCTCTCTATCCCGTTTCTCTCTGTTCCCGTCTCTCTCTCTGCCCCTGTGCCCCTCTCTGCCACCGTCTCTCTGCCCATGTGTCCCTCTCTGTCCCGTGTCACTCTATCAGCCGTCGTGCCCTCTCTGCCACCCTCTCTCTCTGACCCCGTATCCCTCTCTGACCCGTGTCCCTCTCTGTCGCCATTTCCCCGTGTCTCTTTCTGTCCCCGTTCCTCTCTCCCTGCCCCTGTCTCTCTCTCAGCCCCCATGTCTCTCTCTGCCCCTTTGTCTATCTCCCTCTCTGTGTCTCTCTCTGACTCCGTCTCTCTCTGTCCATGTGTCTCTCTGCCCCCGTTTCTCTCTGTCCCCGTCTCTCGCTTTGCCCCCGTGCCCCACTCTGCCACCGTCTCTCTGCCCCTGTGACCCTCTCTGTCCCGTGTTCCTCTCTGTCCCCATGTTCCCGTATCTCTCTCTGCTCCTGTCTCTTTCTGTACCTGTGTTTCTATGCCCCCATGTCTCTCAGTCCCCATTTCTTTCTGCCCTCATGTCTCTCTCTGTCCCCGTCCCTCTCACTGCCTCAGTGCCTCTCACTATCCCCGTCTCTCTCTCTGTCCGTGTGTCTGTCTCAGTCCCCGACTCTCACAGACCTTGTTACCCTCTCTGCCCCTATGTCCACCTCTGCCCGCCTGTCCCTCTCTGTCCCCGTCTCCCTCTCTGTCCCCGTCTCCCTCTCTGTCCCCGTCTCCCTCTCTGTCCCCGTCTCCCTCTCTGTCCCCGTCTCCCTCTCTGTCCTGTGTCCCTCACTGCCCCCTTGTTTCTCTGTCCCCGTGTTTCTCTCTCTGTCCCGTCTCTCTCTCTCTGTCTCCATGTCCCTCTCTGTCCCTGTGTCCTCCCTCTGCCCCCGTGTCTCTCTTTTTCCCAGTTTTCCTCTCTCTGTCCCTGTGTCTCTCTGTTCCCGTATTCCTCTCTGTCTCTATCTCTCTCTATCCCCGTTTCCCTTTCTGTACCCATGTCTCCCTCTGTCCCCGTGTCTCTCCATTCCCATGTCCTTCTGTTCCCGTGTTTCTCTCTCTGTTTCCGTGTCTCTCTGCCTCAATGTTCCTCCTTCTGTCCCCATGTCTCTCTCTGTCCCACTGTTTTCGGTCCCATGTTCCTCTCTCTGCCCCCGTGCCCCTCTCTGCAACTGTCTCTCTGCCCCTGTGTCCATCTGTCTCCCCATGTTCCCGTATCTCTCTCTGCCCCTGTCTCTCTCTGCCCACATCTCTCTGTCCCCATGTCTCTATGCCCCAGTGTCTCTCTCTCTGTTCCCGTATCTTTCTGTTCCTGTGTTTCTCTCTCTGTTTCCCTGTCTCTCTGTTGCCATGTCCCTCTCTGTCTCTATGACATTATCTTTCCTTGTGTGTCTCTCTCTCTGTCACCTTGTGTCTCTGTCTGCCCATCTCTCACTCTCTGACCCCATGTCTCTGTCTGCCCCTGCGTCTCTCTCTGACCCGTATCCCTTTCTGTCACCGTGTCCCTGTGTGTCTCTCCCTGTCCTGTATCTCTCTCTGTCCCTGTGCCTCTCTGTCCCAGTGTCTCTGTCTGACCCGTGTCTCTCTCTGTCCCCCTGTTTCTCTCTGTTCCCGTGTCTCTCGCTGTTCCTGTCTTTTTCTCTTTCCCTGTGTCCCTCTCTGTCTCTGTCCCCATGTTTCTCTCTCTGTCCTGTGTTCCTCTCTCCGTCCCCGTGTTCATCTCTCTGTTCCCGTGTCTCTCTGTCCCATGTTCATCTCCCTGTCCCCGTGTCTCTCTGCCCCCATTTTCCTCTCTCTGTCCCGTAACCTCTCTCTGCCGCAATGCCTCTCTCTGTCCCATGTCTCTCTATCTGCCGTCGTGCCCTCTCTGCCACCCTCTAACTCTGACCCCGTATCCCTCTCTGACTCATGTCCCTCTCTGTCCCCATTTCCCCGTGTCTCTTTTTGTCACCGTTCCTCTCTCCCTGCCCCTGTCACTCTCTCTGCCCCCATGTCTCTCTCTGTCCACATGTCTCTCTCTGTCCCCATGTCTCTCTCAGCCCCCATGTCTCTCTCTGCCCCTTTGTCTCTCTCTGTCTCTGTGCCTCTCTCTGACTCCGTCTCTCTCTGTCCATATGTCTCTCTGTACCTGTTTCTCTCTATCCCCATCTCTCTCTTTGCCCCCGTGCCCCACTCTGCCACCGTCTCTCTGCCCCTGTGACCCTCTCTGTCCCGTGTTCCTCTCTGTCCCCATGTTCCCGTATCTCTCTCTGCTCCTGTCTCTTTCTGTCCCTGTGTTTCTAAGACCCCGTGTCTCTCAGTCCCCATTTCTGTCTGCCCTCATGTCTCTCTCTGTCCCCGTCTCTCTCAATGCCTCAGTGCCTCTCACTGTCCCCGTCTCTCTCTCTGTCCGTGTGTCTGTCTCAGTCCCCGACTCTCACAGACCTTGTTACCCTCTCTGCCCCTATGTCCACCTCTGCCCGCCTGTCCATCTCTGTCCCCGTCTCCCTCTCTGTCCCGGTCTCCCTCTCTGTCCTGTGTCCCTCACTGCCCCCCTGTTTCTCTGTCCCCGTGTTTCTCTCTATGGCCCGTCTCTCTCTCTGTCCCCATGTCCCTCTCTGTCGCTGTGTCCTCCCTCTGCCCCCGTGTCTCTTTGTCCCCGTTTTCCTCTCACTGTCCCTGTGTCTCTCTGTTCCCGTATCCCTCTCTGTCTCCATCTCTCTCTGTCCCCGTTTCCCTTTCTGTACCCATGTCTCCCTCTGTCCCCGTGTCTCTCCATTCCCATGTCTTTCTGTTCCCGTGTTTCTCTCTCTGTTTCCGTGTCTCTTGCCCCAATGTTCCTCCTTCTGTCCCCGTGTCTCTCTCTGTCCCACTGTCTCTCGGTCCCATGTTCCTCTCTCTGCCCCCGTGCCCCTCTGTGCCACTGTCTCTCTGCCCCTGTGTCCCTCTGTCTCCCCATGTTCCCGTATCTCTCTCATCCCCTGTCTCTCTCTGCCCACATCTCTCTGTCCCCATGTGTCTATGCCTCTCTGCACCCGTGTTTTTCTGTCCACTTGTAGCTCTGTTTCCGCGTCCCTCTCTGTCTCTGTGTCTCTCTCTGTCTCTGTCTCTCTCTGTTCATGTGTCTCTCTATCCCCGTTTCTCTCTGTTCCCGTCTCTCTCTCTGCCCCTGTGCCCCTCTCTGCCACCGTCTCTCTGCCCATGTGTCCCTCTCTGTCCCGTGTCACTCTATCTGCCGTCGTGCCCTCTCTGCCACCCTCTCTCTCTGACCCCATAATCCTCTCTGACCCGTGTCCCTCTCTGTCCCCATTTCCCCGTGTCTCTTTCTGTCCCCGTTCCTCTCTCCCTACCCCTGTCTCTCTCTCAGCCCCCATGTCTCTCTCTGCCTCTTTGTCTCTCTCTGTCTCTGTGTCTCTCTCTGACTCCGTCTCTCTCTGTCCATGTGTCTCTCTGTCCCCGTTTCTCTCTGTCCCCATCTCTCTCTTTGCCCCCGTGCCCCACTCTGCCACCGTCTCTCTGCCCCTGTGACCTTCTCTGTCCCGTGTTCCTCTCTGTCCCCATGTTCCCGTATCTCTCTCTGCTCCTGTCTCTTTCTGTCCCTGTGTTTCTATGCCCCCATGTCTCTCAGTCACCATTTCTTACTGCCCTCATGTCTCTCTCTGTCCCCGTCTCTCTCACTGCCTCAGTGCCTCTCACTGTCCCCGTCTCTCTCTCTCTCCGTGTGTCTGTCTCAGTCACCGACTCTCACAGACCTTGTTACCCTCTCTGCTCCTATGTCCACCTCTGCCCGCATGTCCCTCTCTGTCCCCGTCTCCCTCTCTGTCCCCGTCTCCCTCTCTGTCCCCGTCTCCCTCTCTGTCCCCGTCTCCCTCTCTGTCCTGTGTCCCTCACTGCCCCCCTGTTTCTCTGTCCCCGTGTTTCTCTCTCTGTCCCGTCTCTCTCTCTGTCCCCATGTCCCTCTCTGTCCCTGTGTCCTCCCTCTGCCCCCGTGTCTCTCTTTTTCCCCGTTTTCCTCTCTCTGTCCTTGTGTCTCTCTGTTCCCGTATCCCTCTCTGTCTCTATCTCTGTCTATCCCCGTATCCCTTTCTGTACCCATGTCTCCCTCTGTCCCCGTGTCTCTCCATTCCCATGTCCTTCTGTTCCCGTGTTTCTCTCTCTGTTTCCGTGTCTCTCTGCCCCAATGTTCCTCCTTCTGTCCCCGTGTCTCTCTCTGTCCCACTGTCTCTCGGTCCCATGTTCCTCTCTCTGCCCCCGTGCCCCTCTCTGCCACTGTCTCTCTGCCCCTGTGTCCCTCTGTCTCCCCATGTTCCCGTATCTCTCTCTGCCCCTGTCTCTCTCTGCCCACATCTCTCTGTCCCCATGTCTCTATGCCCCTGTGTCTCTCTCTCTGTTCCCGTGTCTTTCTGTTCCCGTGTTTCTCTCTCTGTTTCCCTGTCTCTCTGTTGCCATGTCCCTCTCTGTCTCTATGACATTATCTTTCCCTGTGTGTCTCTCTCTCTGTCACCTTGTGTCTCTGTCTGCCCCCGTGTCTCTCTCTGACCCGTATCCCTTTCTGTCACCGTGTCCCTATGTGTCTCTCTCTGTCCTGTATCTCTCTCTGTCCCTGTGCCTCTCTGTCCCAGTGTCTCTGTCTGACCCGTGTCTCTCTCTGTCCCCCTGTTTCTCTCTGTTCCCGTGTCTCTCGCTGTTCCTGTCTCTTTCTCTTACCTGTGTCCCTCTCTGTCTCTGTCCCCATGTTTCTCTCTCTGTCCTGTGTTCCTCTCTCCGTCCCCGTGTTCGTCTCTCTGTTCCCGTGTCTCTCTGTCCCATGTTCATCTCCCTGTCCCCGTGTCTCTCTGCCCCCATGTTCCTCTCTCTGTCCCGTAACCTTTCTCTGCCGCAATGCCTCTCTCTGTCCCATGTCTCTCTATCTGCCGTCGTGCCCTCTCTGCCACCCTCTAAATCTGACCCCGTATCCCTCTCTGACTCGTGTCCCTCTCTGTCCCCATTTCCCCGTGTCTCTTTCTGTCCCTGTTCCTCTCTCCCTGCCCCTGTCTCTCTCTCTGCCCCCATGTCTCTCTCTGTCCACATGTCTCTCTCTGTCCCCATGTCTCTCTCAGCCCCATGTCTCTCTCTGCCCCTTTGTCTCTCTCTGTCTCTGTTTCTCTCTCTGACTCCATCTCTCTCTGTCCATATGTCTCTCTGTCCCTGTTTCTCTCTATCCCCATCTCTCTCTTTGCCCCCGTGCCCCACTCTGCCACCGTCTCTCTGCCCCTGTGACCCTCTCTGTCCCGTGTTCCTCTCTGTCCCCATGTTCCCGTATCTCTCTCTGCTCCTGTCTCTTTCTGTCCTTGTGTTTCTATGCCCCCGTGTCTCTCTGTCCCCATTTCTTTCTGCCCTCATGTCTCTCTCTGTCCCCGTCTCTCTCAATGCCTCAGTGCCTCTCACTGTCCCCGTCTCTCTCTCTGTCCGTGTGTCTGACTCAGTCCCCGACTCTCACAGACCTTGTTACCCTCTCTGCCCCTATGTGCACCTCTGCCCGCCTGTCCATCTCTGTCCCCGTCTCCCTCTCTGTCCCGGTCTCCCTCTCTGTCCTGTGTCCCTCACTGCCCCCCGTTTCTCTGACCCCGTGTTTCTCTCTCTGTCCCGTCTCTCTCTCTGTCCCCATGTCCCTCTCTGTCGCTGTGTCCTCCCTCTGCCCCTGTGTCTCTATTTGTCCCCGTTTTCCTCTCACTGTCCCTGTGTCTCTCTGTTCCCGTATCCCTCTCTGTCCCCATCTCTCTCTGTCCCCGTGTCCCTTTCTGTAGCCATGTCTCCCTCTGTCCCCGTCTCTCTCCATTCCCATGTATTTCTGTACCCGTGTTTCTCTCTCTGTTTCCGTGTCTCTCTGCCCCAATGTTCCTCCTTCTGTGTCCGTGTCTCTCTCTGTCCCACTGTCTCTCGGTCCGATGTTCCACTCTCTGCCCCCGTGCCCCTCTCTGCCACTGTCTCTCTGCCCCTGTGTCCCTCTGTCTCCCCATGTTCCCGTATCTCTCTCATCCCCTGTCTCTCTCTGCCCACATCTCTCTGTCCCCATGTGTCTATGCCTCTATGCCCCTGTGTCTCTCTGCACCCGTGTTTTTCTGTCCACCTGCAGCTCTGTTTCCGCGTCCCTCTCTGTCTCTGTGTCTCTCTCTGTCTCTGTCTCTCTCTGTTCATGTGTCTCTCTATCCCCGTTTCTCTCTGTTCCCGTCTCTCTCTCTGCCCCTGTGCCCCTCTCTGCCACCGTCTCTCTGCCCATGTGTCCCTCTCTGTCCCGTATCACTCTATCTGCCGTCGTGCCCTCTCTGCCACCCTCTCTCTCTGACCCCGTATCCCTCTCTGACCCGTGTCCCTCTCTGTCCCCATTTCCCCATGTCTCTTTCTGTCCCCGTTCCTCTCTCCCTGCCCCTGTCTCTCTCTCAGCCCCCATGTCTCTCTCTGCCCCTTTGTCTCTCTCCCTCTCTGTGTCTCTCTCTGACTCCGTCTCTCTCTGTCCATGTGTCTCTCTGTCTTCGTTTCTCTCTGTCCCCATCTCTCGCTTTGCCCCCGTGCCCCACTCTGCCACCGTCTCTCTGCCCCTGTGACCCTCTCTGTCCCGTGTTCCTCTCTGTCCCCATGTTCCCGTATCTCTCTCTGCTCCTGTCTCTTTCTGTCCCTGTGTTTCTATGCCCCCATGTCTCTCAGTCCCCATTTCTTTCTGCCCTCATGTCTCTCTCTGTCCCCGTCTCTCTCACTGCCTCAGTGCCTCTCACTATCCCCGTCTCTCTCTCTGTCCGTGTGTCTGTCTCAGTCTCCGACTCTCACAGACCTTGTTACCCTCTCTGCCCCTATGTCCACCTCTGCCCGCCTGTCCCTCTCTGTCCCCGTCTCCCTCTCTGTCCCCGTCTCCCTCTCTGTCCCCGTCTCCCTCTCTGTCCCCGTCTCCCTCTCTGTCCTGTGTCCCTCACTGCCCCCTTGTTTCTCTGTCCCCGTGTTTCTCTCTCTGTCCCGTCTCTCTCTCTGTCCCCATGTCCCTCTCTGTCCCTGTGTCCTCCCTCTTCCCCCGTGTCTCTCTTTTTCCCAGTTTTCCTCTCTCTGTCCTTGTGTCTCTCTGTTCCCGTATCCCTCTCTGTCTCTATCTCTCTCTATCCCCGTGTCCCTTTCTGTACCCATGTCTCCCTCTGTCCCCGTGTCTCTCCATTCTCATGTCCTTCTGTTCCCGTGTTTCTCTCTCTGTTTCCGTGTCTCTCTGCCCCAATGTTCCTCCTTCTGTCCCCATGTCTCTCTCTGTCCCACTGTTTCTCGGTCCCATGTTCCTCTCTCTGCCCCCGTGCCCCTCTCTGCAACTGTCTCTCTGCCCCTGTGTCCCTCTGTCTCCCCATGTTCCCGTATCTCTCTCTGCCCCTGTCTCTCTCTGCCCACATCTCTCTGTCCCCATGTCTCTATGCCCCTGTGTCTCTCTCTCTGTTCCCGTGTCTTTCTGTTCCTGTGTTTCTCTCTCTGTTTCCCTGTCTCTCTGTTGCCATGTCCCTCTCTGTCTCTATGACATTATCTTTCCCTGTGTGTCTCTCTCTCTGTCACCTTGTGTCTCTGTCTGCCCATCTCTCACTCTCTGACCCCATGTCTCTGTCTGCCCCCGCGTCTCTCTCTGACCCATATCCCTTTCTGTCACCGTGTCCCTGTGTGTCTCTCCCTGTCCTGTATCTCTCTCTGTCCCTGTGCCTCTCTGTCCCAGTGTCTCTGTCTGACCCGTGTCTCTCTCTGTCCCCCTGTTTCTCTCTGTTCCCGTGTCTCTCGCTGTTCCTGTCTCTTTCTCTTTCCCTGTGTCCCTCTCTGTCTCTGTCCCCATGTTTCTCTCTCTGTCCTGTGTTCCTCTCTCCGTCCCCGTGTTCATCTCTCTGTTCCCGTGTCTCTCTGTCCCATGTTCATCTCCCTGTCCCCGTGTCTCTCTGCCCCCATGTTCCTCTCTCTGTCCCGTAACCTCTCTCTGCCGCAATGCCTCTCTCTGTCCCATGTCTCTCTATCTGCCGTCGTGCCCTCTCTGCCACCCTCTAACTCTGACCCCGTATCCCTCTCTGACTCATGTCCCTCTCTGTCCCCATTTCCCCGTGTCTCTTTCTGTCACCGTTCCTCTCTCCCTGCCCCTGTCTCTCTCTCTGCCCCCATGTCTCTCTCTGTCCACATGTCTCTCTCTGTCCCCATGTCTCTCTCAGCCCCCATGTCTCTCTCTGCCCCTTTGTCTCTCTCTGTCTCTGTGCCTCTCTCTGACTCCGTCTCTCTCTGTCCATATGTCTCTCTGTACCTGTTTCTCTCTATCCCCATCTCTCTCTTTGCCCCCGTGCCCCACTCTGCCACCGTCTCTCTGCCCCTGTGACCCTCTCTGTCCCGTGTTCCTCTCTGTCCCCATGTTCCCGTATCTCTCTCTGCTCCTGTCTCTTTCTGTCCCTGTGTTTCTAAGACCCCGTGTCTCTCTGTCCCCATTTCTTTCTGCCCTCATGTCTCTCTCTGTCCCCGTCTCTCTCTGAATGCCTCAGTGCCTCTCACTGTCCCCGTCTCTCTCTCTGTCCGTGTGTCTGTCTCAGTCCCCGACTCTCACAGACCTTGTTACCCTCTCTGCCCCTATGTCCACCTCTGCCCGCCTGTCCATCTCTGTCCCCGTCTCCCTCTCTGTCCCGGTCTCCCTCTCTGTCCTGTGTCCCTCACTGCCCCCCTGTTTCTCTGTCCCCGTGTTTTTCTCTATGGCCCGTCTCTCTCTCTGTCCCCATGTCCCTCTCTGTCCCTGTGTCCTCCCTCTGCCCCCGTGTCTCTCTTTGTCCCCGTTTTCCTCTCACTGTCCCTGTGTCTCTGTGTTCCCGTATCCCTCTCTGTCTCCATCTCTCTCTGTCCCCGTGTCCCTTTCTGTACCCATGTCTCCCTCTGTCCCCGTGTCTCTCCATTCCCATGTCTTACTGTTCCCGTGTTTCTCTCTCTGTTTCCGTGTCTCTCTGCCCCAATGTTCCTCCTTCTGTCCCCGTGTCTCTCTCTGTCCCACTGTCTCTCGGTCCCATGTTCCTCTCTCTGCCCCCGTGCCCCTCTGTGCCACTGTCTCTCTGCCCCTGTGTCCCTCTGTCTCCCGATGTTCCCGTATCTCTCTCATCCCCTGTCTCTCTCTGCCCACATCTCTCTGTCCCCATGTGTCTATGCCTCTATGCCCCTGTGTCTCTCTGCACCCGTGTTTTTCTGTCCACTTGTAGCTCTGTTTCCGCGTCCCTCTCTGTCTCTGTGTCTCTCTCTGTCTCTGTCTCTCTCTGTTCATGTGTCTCTCTATCCCCGTTTCTCTCTGTTCCCGTCTCTCTCTCTGCCCCTGTGCCCCTCTCTGCCACCGTCTCTCTGCCCATGTGTCCCTCTCTGTCCCGTGTCACTCTATCTGCCGTCGTGCCCTCTCTGCCACCCTCTCTCTCTGACCCCATAATCCTCTCTGACCCGTGTCCCTCTCTGTCCCCATTTCCCCGTGTCTCTTTCTGTCCCCGTTCCTCTCTCCCTACCCCTGTCTCTCTCTCAGCCCCCATGTCTCTCTCTGCCTCTTTGTCTCTCTCTGTCTCTGTGTCTCTCTCTGACTCCGTCTCTCTCTGTCCATGTGTCTCTCTGTCCCCGTTTCTCTCTGTCCCCATCTCTCTCTTTGCCCCCGTGCCCCACTCTGCCACCGTCTCTCTGCCCCTGTGACCTTCTCTGTCCCGTGTTCCTCTCTGTCCCCATGTTCCCGTATCTCTCTCTGCTCCTGTCTCTTTCTGTCCCTGTGTTTCTATGCCCCCATGTCTCTCAGTCACCATTTCTTACTGCCCTCATGTCTCTCTCTGTCCCCGTCTCTCTCACTGCCTCAGTGCCTCTCACTGTCCCCGTCTCTCTCTCTCTCCGTGTGTCTGTCTCAGTCACCGACTCTCACAGACCTTGTTACCCTCTCTGCTCCTATGTCCACCTCTGCCCGCATGTCCCTCTCTGTCCCCGTCTCCCTCTCTGTCCCCGTCTCCCTCTCTGTCCCCGTCTCCCTCTCTGTCCCCGTCTCCCTCTCTGTCCTGTGTCCCTCACTGCCCCC
Source organism: Narcine bancroftii (assembly GCF_036971445.1). Lineage (NCBI taxonomy): Eukaryota > Metazoa > Chordata > Chondrichthyes > Torpediniformes > Narcinidae > Narcine > Narcine bancroftii. Next base: position 59,269,954 of record NC_091480.1, read on the forward strand.
CTGTTTCTCTGTCCCCGTGTTTCTCTCTCTGTCCCGTCTCTCTCTCTGTCCCCATGTCCCTCTCTGTCCCTGTGTCCTCCCTCTGCCCCCGTGTCTCTCTTTTTCCCCGTTTTCCTCTCTCTGTCCTTGTGTCTCTCTGTTCCCGTATCCCTCTCTGTCTCTATCTCTGTCTATCCCCGTGTCCCTTTCTGTACCCATGTCTCCCTCTGTCCCCGTGTCTCTCCATTCCCATGTCTTTCTGTTCCCGTGTTTCTCTCTCTGTTTCCGTGTCTCTCTGCCCCAATGTTCCTCCTTCTGTCCCCGTGTCTCTCTCTGTCCCACTGTCTCTCGGTCCCATGTTCCTCTCTCTGCCCCCGTGCCCCTCTCTGCCACTGTCTCTCTGCCCCTGTGTCCCTCTGTCTCCCCATGTTCCCGTATCTCTCTCTGCCCCTGTCTCTCTCTGCCCACATCTCTCTGTCCCCATGTCTCTATGCCCCTGTGTCTCTCTCTCTGTTCCCGTGTCTTTCTGTTCCCGTGTTTCTCTCTCTGTTTCCCTGTCTCTCTGTTGCCATGTCCCTCTCTGTCTCTATGACATTATCTTTCCCTGTGTGTCTCTCTCTCTGTCACCTTGTGTCTCTGTCTGCCCCCGTGTCTCTCTCTGACCTGTATCCCTTTCTGTCACCGTGTCCCTATGTGTCTCTCTCTGTCCTGTATCTCTCTCTGTCCCTGTGCCTCTCTGTCCCAGTGTCTCTGTCTGACCCGTGTCTCTCTCTGTCCCCCTGTTTCTCTCTGTTCCCGTGTCTCTCGCTGTTCCTCTCTCTTTCTCTTACCTGTGTCCCTCTCTGTCTCTGTCCCCATGTTTCTCTCTCTGTCCTGTGTTCCTCTCTCCGTCCCCGTGTTCGTCTCTCTGTTCCCGTGTCTCTCTGTCCCATGTTCATCTCCCTGTCCCCGTGTCTCTCTGCCCCCATGTTCCTCTCTCTGTCCCGTAACCTTTCTCTGCCGCAATGCCTCTCTCTGTCCCATGTCTCTCTATCTGCCGTCGTGCCCTCTCTGCCACCCTCTAAATCTGACCCCGTATCCCTCTCTGACTCGTGTCCCTCTCTGTCCCCATTTCCCCGTGTCTCTTTCTGTCCCCGTTCCTCTCTCCCTGCCCCTGTCTCTCTCTCTGCCCCCATGTCTCTCTCTGTCCACATGTCTCTCTCTGTCCCCATGTCTCTCTCAGCCCCATGTCTCTCTCTGCCCCTTTGTCTCTCTCTGTCTCTGTTTCTCTCTCTGACTCCATCTCTCTCTGTCCATATGTCTCTCTGTCCCTGTTTCTCTCTATCCCCATCTCTCTCTTTGCCCCCGTGCCCCACTCTGCCACCGTCTCTCTGCCCCTGTGACCCTCTCTGTCCCGTGTTCCTCTCTGTCCCCATGTTCCCGTATCTCTCTCTGCTCCTGTCTCTTTCTGTCCTTGTGTTTCTATGCCCCCGTGTCTCTCTGTCCCCATTTCTTTCTGCCCTCATGTCTCTCTCTGTCCCCGTCTCTCTCAATGCCTCAGTGCCTCTCACTGTCCCCGTCTCTCTCTCTGTCCGTGTGTCTGACTCAGTCCCCGACTCTCACAGACCTTGTTACCCTCTCTGCCCCTATGTGCACCTCTGCCCGCCTGTCCATCTCTGTCCCCGTCTCCCTCTCTGTCCCGGTCTCCCTCTCTGTCCTGTGTCCCTCACTGCCCCCCGTTTCTCTGACCCCGTGTTTCTCTCTCTGTCCCGTCTCTCTCTCTGTCCCCATGTCCCTCTCTGTCGCTGTGTCCTCCCTCTGCCCCTGTGTCTCTATTTGTCCCCGTTTTCCTCTCACTGTCCCTGTGTCTCTCTGTTCCCGTATCCCTCTCTGTCCCCATCTCTCTCTGTCCCCGTGTCCCTTTCTGTAGCCATGTCTCCCTCTGTCCCCGTCTCTCTCCATTCCCATGTATATCTGTACCCGTGTTTCTCTCTCTGTTTCCGTGTCTCTCTGCCCCAATGTTCCTCCTTCTGTGTCCGTGTCTCTCTCTGTCCCACTGTCTCTCGGTCCGATGTTCCACTCTCTGCCCCCGTGCCCCTCTCTGCCACTGTCTCTCTGCCCCTGTGTCCCTCTGTCTCCCCATGTTCCCGTATCTCTCTCATCCCCTGTCTCTCTCTGCCCACATCTCTCTGTCCCCATGTGTCTATGCCTCTATGCCCCTGTGTCTCTCTGCACCCGTGTTTTTCTGTCCACCTGCAGCTCTGTTTCCGCGTCCCTCTCTGTCTCTGTGTCTCTCTCTGTCTCTGTCTCTCTCTGTTCATGTGTCTCTCTATCCCCGTTTCACTCTGTTCCCGTCTCTCTCTCTGCCCCTGTGCCCCTCTCTGCCACCGTCTCTCTGCCCATGTGTCCCTCTCTGTCCCGTGTCACTCTATCTGCCGTCGTGCCCTCTCTGCCACCCTCTCTCTCTGACCCCGTATCCCTCTCTGACCCGTGTCCCTCTCTGTCCCCATTTCCCCATGTCTCTTTCTGTCCCCGTTCCTCTCTCCCTGCCCCTGTCTCTCTCTCAGCCCCCATGTCTCTCTCTGCCCCTTTGTCTCTCTCCCTCTCTGTGTCTCTCTCTGACTCCGTCTCTCTCTGTCCATGTGTCTCTCTGTCTTCGTTTCTCTCTGTCCCCATCTCTCGCTTTGCCCCCGTGCCCCACTCTGCCACCGTCTCTCTGCCCCTGTGACCCTCTCTGTCCCGTGTTCCTCTCTGTCCCCATGTTCCCGTATCTCTCTCTGCTCCTGTCTCTTTCTGTCCCTGTGTTTCTATGCCCCCATGTCTCTCAGTCCCCATTTCTTTCTGCCCTCATGTCTCTCTCTGTCCCCGTCTCTCTCACTGCCTCAGTGCCTCTCACTATCCCCGTCTCTCTCTCTGTCCGTGTGTCTGTCTCAGTCTCCGACTCTCACAGACCTTGTTACCCTCTCTGCCCCTATGTCCACCTCTGCCCGCCTGTCCCTCTCTGTCCCCGTCTCCCTCTCTGTCCCCGTCTCCCTCTCTGTCCCCGTCTCCCTCTCTGTCCCCGTCTCCCTCTCTGTCCTGTGTCCCTCACTGCCCCCTTGTTTCTCTGTCCCTGTGTTTCTCTCTCTGTCCCGTCTCTCTCTCTGTCCCCATGTCCCTCTCTGTCCCTGTGTCCTCCCTCTTCCCCCGTGTCTCTCTTTTTCCCAGTTTTCCTCTCTCTGTCCTTGTGTCTCTCTGTTCCCGTATCCCTCTCTGTCTCTATCTCTCTCTATCCCCGTGTCCCTTTCTGTACCCATGTCTCCCTCTGTCCCCGTGTCTCTCCATTCTCATGTCCTTCTGTTCCCGTGTTTCTCTCTCTGTTTCCGTGTCTCTCTGCCCCAATGTTCCTCCTTCTGTCCCCATGTCTCTCTCTGTCCCACTGTTTCTCGGTCCCATGTTCCTCTCTCTGCTCCCGTGCCCCTCTCTGCAACTGTCTCTCTGCCCCTGTGTCCCTCTGTCTCCCCATGTTCCCGTATCTCTCTCTGCCCCTGTCTCTCTCTGCCCACATCTCTCTGTCCCCATGTCTCTATGCCCCTGTGTCTCTCTCTCTGTTCCCGTGTCTTTCTGTTCCTGTGTTTCTCTCTCTGTTTCCCTGTCTCTCTGTTGCCATGTCCCTCTCTGTCTCTATGACATTATCTTTCCCTGTGTGTCTCTCTCTCTGTCACCTTGTGTCTCTGTCTGCCCATCTCTCACTCTCTGACCCCATGTCTCTGTCTGCCCCCGCGTCTCTCTCTGACCCATATCCCTTTCTGTCACCGTGTCCCTGTGTGTCTCTCCCTGTCCTGTATCTCTCTCTGTCCCTGTGCCTCTCTGTCCCAGTGTCTCTGTCTGACCCGTGTCTCTCTCTGTCCCCCTGTTTCTCTCTGTTCCCGTGTCTCTCGCTGTTCCTGTCTCTTTCTCTTTCCCTGTGTCCCTCTCTGTCTCTGTCCCCATGTTTCTCTCTCTGTCCTGTGTTCCTCTCTCCGTCCCCGTGTTCATCTCTCTGTTCCCGTGTCTCTCTGTCCCATGTTCATCTCCCTGTCCCCGTGTCTCTCTGCCCCCATGTTCCTCTCTCTGTCCCGTAACCTCTCTCTGCCGCAATGCCTCTCTCTGTCCCATGTCTCTCTATCTGCCGTCGTGCCCTCTCTGCCACCCTCTAACTCTGACCCCGTATCCCTCTCTGACTCATGTCCCACTCTGTCCCCATTTCCCCGTGTCTCTTTCTGTCACCGTTCCTCTCTCCCTGCCCCTGTCTCTCTCTCTGCCCCCATGTCTCTCTCTGTCCACATGTCTCTCTCTGTCCCCATGTCTCTCTCAGCCCCCATGTCTCTCTCTGCCCCTTTGTCTCTCTCTGTCTCTGTGCCTCTCTCTGACTCCGTCTCTCTCTGTCCATATGTCTCTCTGTACCTGTTTCTCTCTATCCCCATCTCTCTCTTTGCCCCCGTGCCCCACTCTGCCACCGTCTCTCTGCCCCTGTGACCCTCTCTGTCCCGTGTTCCTCTCTGTCCCCATGTTCCCGTATCTCTCTCTGCTCCTGTCTCTTTCTGTCCCTGTGTTTCTAAGACCCCGTGTCTCTCTGTCCCCATTTCTTTCTGCCCTCATGTCTCTCTCTGTCCCCGTCTCTCTCTGAATGCCTCAGTGCCTCTCACTGTCCCCGTCTCTCTCTCTGTCCGTGTGTCTGTCTCAGTCCCCGACTCTCACAGACCTTGTTACCCTCTCTGCCCCTATGTCCACCTCTGCCCGCCTGTCCATCTCTGTCCCCGTCTCCCTCTCTGTCCCGGTCTCCCTCTCTGTCCTGTGTCCCTCACTGCCCCCCTGTTTCTCTGTCCCCGTGTTTTTCTCTATGGCCCGTCTCTCTCTCTGTCCCCATGTCCCTCTCTGTCCCTGTGTCCTCCCTCTGCCCCCGTGTCTCTCTTTGTCCCCGTTTTCCTCTCACTGTCCCTGTGTCTCTCTGTTCCCGTATCCCTCTCTGTCTCCATCTCTCTCTGTCCCCGTGTCCCTTTCTGTACCCATGTCTCCCTCTGTCCCCGTGTCTCTCCATTCCCATGTCTTACTGTTCCCGTGTTTCTCTCTCTGTTTCCGTGTCTCTCTGCCCCAATGTTCCTCCTTCTGTCCCCGTGTCTCTCTCTGTCCCACTGTCTCTCGGTCCCATGTTCCTCTCTCTGCCCCCGTGCCCCTCTGTGCCACTGTCTCTCTGCCCCTGTGTCCCTCTGTCTCCCGATGTTCCCGTATCTCTCTCATCCCCTGTCTCTCTCTGCCCACATCTCTCTGTCCCCATGTGTCTATGCCTCTATGCCCCTGTGTCTCTCTGCACCCGTGTTTTTCTGTCCACTTGTAGCTCTGTTTCCGCGTCCCTCTCTGTCTCTGTGTCTCTCTCTGTCTCTGTCTCTCTCTGTTCATGTGTCTCTCTATCCCCGTTTCTCTCTGTTCCCGTCTCTCTCTCTGCCCCTGTGCCCCTCTCTGCCACCGTCTCTCTGCCCATGTGTCCCTCTCTGTCCCGTGTCACTCTATCTGCCGTCGTGCCCTCTCTGACACCCTCTCTCTCTGACCCCATAATCCTCTCTGACCCGTGTCCCTCTCTGTCCCCATTTCCCCGTGTCTCTTTCTGTCCCCGTTCCTCTCTCCCTACCCCTGTCTCTCTCTCAGCCCCCATGTCTCTCTCTGCCTCTTTGTCTCTCTCTGTCTCTGTGTCTCTCTCTGACTCCGTCTCTCTCTGTCCATGTGTCTCTCTGTCCCCGTTTCTCTCTGTCCCCATCTCTCTCTTTGCCCCCGTGCCCCACTCTGCCACCGTCTCTCTGCCCCTGTGACCTTCTCTGTCCCGTGTTCCTCTCTGTCCCCATGTTCCAGTATCTCTCTCTGCTCCTGTCTCTTTCTGTCCCTGTGTTTCTATGCCCCCGTGTCTCTCAGTCCCCATTTCTTTCTGCCCTCATGTCTCTCTCTGTCCCCGTCTCTCTCACTGCCTCAGTGCCTCTCACTGTCCCCGTCTCTCTCTCTCTCCGTGTGTCTGTCTCAGTCCCCGACTCTCACAGACCTTGTTACCCTCTCTGCCCCTATGTCCACCTCTGCCCGCCTGTCCCTCTCTGTCCCCGTCTCCCTCTCTGTCCCCGTCTCCCTCTCTGTCCCCGTCTCCCTCTCTGTCCCCGTCTCCCTCTCTGTCCCCGTCTCCCTCTCTGTCCTGTGTCCCTCACTGCCCCCCTGTTTCTCTGTCCCCGTGTTTCTCTCTCTGTCCCGTCTCTCTCTCTGTCCCCATGTCCCTCTCTGTCCATGTGTCCTCCCTCTGCCCCCGTGTCTCTCTTTTTCCCCGTTTTCCTCTCTCTGTCCCTGTGTCTCTCTGTTCCCGCGTCCCTCTCTGTCTCTATCTCTCTCTATCCCCGTGTCCCTTTCTGTACCCATGTCTCCCTCTGTCCCCGTGTCTCTCCATTCCCATGTCCTTCTGTTCCCGTGTTTCTCTCTCTGTTTCCGTGTCTCTCTGCCCCAATGTTCCTCCTTCTGTCCCCATGTCTCTCTCTATCCCACTGTCTCTCGGTCCCATGTTCCTCTCTCTGCCCCCGTGCCCCTCTCTGCCACTGTCTCTCTGCCCCTGTGTCCCTCTGTCTCCCCATGTTCCCGTATCTCTCTCTGCCCCTGTCTCTCTCTGCCCACATCTCTCTGTCCCCATGTCTCTATGCCCCTGTCTCTCTCTCTCTGTTCCCGTGTCTTTCTGTTCCCGTGTTTCTCTCTCTGTTTCCCTGTCTCTCTGTTGCCATGTCCCTCTCTGTCTCTATGACATTATCTTTCCCTGTGTGTCTCTCTCTCTGTCACCTTGTGTCTCTGTCTGCCCATCTCTCACTCTCTGCCCCCATGTCTCTGTCTGCCCCCGCGTCTCTCTCTGACCCGTATCCCTTTCTGTCACCGTGTCCCTGTGTGTCTCTCTCTGTCCTGTATCTCTCTCTGTCCCTGTGCCTCTCTGTCCCAGTGTCTCTGTCTGACCCGTGTCTCTCTGTCCCCCTGTTTCTCTCTGTTCCCGTGTCTCTCGCTGTTCCTGTCTCTTTCTCTTTCCCTGTGTCCCTCTCTGTCTCTGTCCCCATGTTTCTCTCTCTGTCCTGTGTTCCTCTCTCCGTCCCCGTGTTCGTCTCTCTGTTCCCGTGTCTCACTGTCCCATGTTCATCTCCCTGTCCCCGTGTCTCTCTGCCCCCATGTTCCTCTCTCTGTCCCGTAACCTCTCTCTGCCGCAATGCCTCTCTCTGTCCCATGTCTCTCCATCTGCCGTCGTGCCCTCTCTGCCACCCTCTAACTCTGACCCCGTATCCCTCTCTGACTCGTGTCCCTCTCTGTCCCCATTTCCCCGTGTCTCTTTCTGTCCCCGTTCCTCTCTCCCAGCCCCTGTCTCTCCCTCTGCCCCCATGTCTCTCTCTGTCCACATGTCTCTCTCTGTCCCCATGTCTCTCTCAGCCCCCATGTCTCTCTCTGCCCCTTTGTCTCTCTCTGTCTCTGTGTCTCTCTCTGACTCTGTCTCTCTCTGTCCATGTGTCTCTCTGTCCCCGTTTCTCTCTGTCCCCATCTCTCTCTTTGCCCCCGTGCCCCACTCAGCCACCGTCTCTCTGCCCCTGTGACACTCTCTGTCCCGTGTTCCTCTCTGTCTCCATGTTCCCGTATCTCTCTCTGCTCCTGTCTCTTTCTGTCCCTGTGTTTCTATGCCCCCATGTCTCTCAGTCCCCATTTCTTTCTGCCCTCATGTCTCTCTCTGTCCCCGTCTCTCTCACTGCCTCAGTGCCTCTCACTGTCCCCGTCTCTCTCTCTCTCCGTGTGTCTGTCTCAGTCCCCGACTCTCACAGACCTTGTTACCCTCTCTGCCCCTATGTCCACCTCTGCCCGCCTGTCCCTCTCTGTCCCCGTCTCCCTCTCTGTCCCCGTCTCCCTCTCTGTCCTGTGTCCCTCACTGCCCCCCTGTTTCTCTGTCCCCGAGTTTCTTCTCTGTCCCGTCTCTCTCTCTGTCCCCATGTCCCTCACTGTCCCTGTGTCCTCCCTCTGCCCCCGTGTCTCTCTTTTTCCCCGTTTTCCTCTCTCTGTCCCTGTGTCTCTCTGTTCCCGCGTCCCTCTCTGTCTCTATCTCTCTCTATCCCCGTGTCCTATTCTGTACCCATGTCTCCCTCTGTCCCCGTGTCTCTCCATTCCCATGTCCTTCTGTTCCCGTGTTTCTCTCTCTGTATCCGTGTCTCTCTGCCCCAATGTTCCTCCTTATGTCCCCATGTCTCTCTCTGTCCCACTGTCTCTCGGTCCAATGTTCCTCTCTCTGCTCCCGTGCCCCTCTCTGCCACTGTCTCTCTGCCCCTGTGTCCCTCTGTCTCCCCATGTTCCCGTATCTCTCTCTGCCCCTGTCTCTCTCTGCCCTCATCTCTCTGTCCCCATGTCTCTATGCCCCTGTGTCTCTCTCTCTGTTCCCGTGTCTTTCTGTTCCCGTGTTTCTCTCTCTGTTTCCCTGTCTCCCTGTTGCCATGTCCCTCTCTGTCTCTTTGACATTATCTTTCCCTGTGTGTCTCTCTCTCTGTCACCTTGTGTCTCTGTCTGCCCATCTCTCACTCTCTGCCCCCATGTCTCTGTCTGCCCCCGCGTCTCTCTCTGACCCGTATCCCTTTCTGTCACCGTGTCCCTGTGTGTCTCTCTCTGTCCTGTATCTCTCTCTGTCCCTGTGCCTCTCTGTCCCAGTGTCTCTGTCTGACCCGTGTCTCTCTCTGTCCCCCTGTTTCTCTCTGTTCCCGTGTCTCTCGCTGTTCCTGTCTCTTTCTCTTTCCCTGTGTCCCTCTCTGTCTCTGTCCCCATGTTTCTCTCTCTGAACTGTGTTCCTCTCTCCGTCCCCGTGTTCGTCTCTCTGTTCCCGTGTCTCTCTGTCCCATGTTCATCTCCCTGTCCCCGTGTCTCTCTGCCCCCATGTTCCTCTCTCTGTCCCGTAACCTCTCTCTGCCGCAATGCCTCTCTCTGTCCCATGTCTCTCTATCTGCCGACGTGCCCTCTCTGCCACCCTCTAACTCTGACCCCGTATCCCTCTCTGACTCGTGTCCCTCTCTGTCCACATTTCCCCGTGTCTCTTTCTGTCCCCGTTCCTCTCTCCCTGCCCCTGTCTCTCTCTCTGCCCCCATGTCTCTCTCTGTCCACATGTTTCTCTCTGTCCCCATGTCTCTCTCTGCCCCCATGTCTCTCTCTGCCCCTTTGTCTCTCTCTGTCTCTGTGTCTCTCTCTGACTCCGTCTCTCTCTGTCCATATGTCTCTCTGTCCCTGTTTCTCTCTATCCCCATCTCTCGCTTTGCCCCCGTGTCCCACTCTGCCACCGTCTCTCTGCCCCTGTGACCCTCTCTGTCCCGTGTTCCTCTCTGTCCCCATGTTCCCGTATCTCTCTCTGCTCCTGTCTCTTTCTGTCCCTGTGTTTCTATGCCCTAGTGTCTCTCAGTCCCCATTTCTTTCTGCCCTCATGTCTCTCTCTGTCCCCGTCTCTCTCAATGCCTCAGTGCCTCTCACTGTCCCCGTCTCTCTGTCCGTGTGTCTGTCTCAGTCCCCAACTCTCACAGACCTTGTTACCCTCTCTGCCCCTATGTCCAACTCTGCCCGCCTGTCCCTCTCTGTCCCCGTCTCCCTCTCTGTCCCGGTCTCCCTCTCCGTCCTGTGTCCCTCACTGCCCCCCTGTTTCTCTGTCCCCGTGTTTCTCTCTCTGTCCCGTCTCTCTCTCTGTCCCCATGTCCCTCTCTGTCGCTGTGTCCTCCCTCTGCCCCCGTGTCTCTCTTTGTCCCCGTTTTCCTCTCTCTGTCCCTGTGTCTCTCTGTTCCCGTATCCCTCTCTGTCTCCATCTCTCTCTGTCCCCGTGTCCCTTTCTGTACCCATGTCTCCCTCTGTCCCCGTGTCTCTCCATTCCCATGTCTTTCTGTTCCCGTGTTTCTCTCTCTGTTTCTGTGTCTCTCTGCCCCAATGTTCCTCCTTCTGTCCCCGTGTCTCTCTGTCCCACTGTCTCTCGGTCCCATGTTCCTCTCTCTGCCCCCGTGCCCCTCTGTGCCACTGTCTCTCTGCCCCTGTGTCCCTCTGTCTCCCCATGTTCCCGTATCTCTCTCTGTCCCTGTCTCTCTCTGCCCACATCTCTCTGTCCCCATGTGTCTATGCCTCTATGCCCCTGTGTCTCTCTGCACCCGTGTTTTTCTGTCCACTTGTAGCTCTGTTTCCGCGTCCCTCTCTGTCTCTGTGTCTCTCTCTGTCTCTGTCTCTCTCTGTTCATGTGTCTCTCTATCCCCGTTTCTCTCTGTTCCCGTCTCTCTCTCTGCCCCTGTGCCCCTCTCTCCCACCGTCTCTCTGCCCATGTGTCCCTCTCTGTCCCGTGTCCTCTATCTGCCGTCGTGCCCTCTCTGCCACCCTCTCTCTCTGACCCCGTTTCCCTCTCTGACTCGTTGTCTTGGGTAAACTTATACCTCTCATTTTGTTCATTTTAGATTGGTCACAGTGTTTGAGCTACCGAAAGAAAATAGACACACACACCGAGAGCAGTTCAGTTTATACAAATGTTTATTACTAATTCAAAAGCTGATTTCACACTACAATATGCAAGCCCTTCCCAACTATACTTATCAACGCTTGGACTGGTCCCAACTGCCGAAGCGAGGCAACGACTGCACACTTGTAGTAGGTTGTCAGGGCGCTGGTAGCAGCTTCTCCACCTCCCCCGACCGGGACGTTGCTTGGACTCTGGCTGTTCTTCCTTCTTGACAAGGGGTGTTCCCACCCCTCGGAGAATCTAAACTTCAGCAGCAGGACCACAGGCTTATATACCCCAAAAACAATTAATCATGCGCCTACTCCTTCTAATATTTGTCAGTCAAAATCAAAACTGAACATTACATTCTACAATTTAGAAGATTAATTATTATGGAACCAGGATGTTATAATTTCCTGGTTTATCTCGTAGATGCAAAGACTTATTAAAACTTCTCGAGCAAGACAGGTTGTGACCAATTCGTCAATTTCAGAGTGTTGCATTTGACAACTGCTTTCCCTGGGCCTCACAGTGGAATTCCATTTCAAAGTGTATCTTCAGATAAGTCCCCATGGCTGAGTTTAATTACATCTGCTAGTTCTGAAAGTAAGGTGACCTGCGTGTGGACCCAGTGTCGTCAGTTCCACATAAGCAAAAAGCATCTGGGTACATGGTTTTAATCCTCCATTACATCCCACCCCTTGGTCACAATCTGTCATTTGCGAGGCCTAACCAGTATTTGAGTACAGAGGGAGCGAAAAAAGAGAAATCAAAACAACAATTACAAAGATAAGCAATGACGCGAGCAACCAACGGAGGATAGTGTGGCCCACCCCCCCAAATGTAGCAGTTAGCCATGAGAAAGGATTCCAACCAAGGCTCAAATTATCCTTGTTGGCCACAATACCCAGGTACTGGAGCTCACGAACAGATTTTGAAACATGCTGAACAATAACATATTTATATAAGCTGCACTTGAGGCTGGTGACCGAGGACTTCCTTGGTGTAATGCATCGGACCGTGTTTCCCACGGGTAACTCCCTTGGAACGTCCTCGACATTACAAATCCAATTGCTGGCATCAAAGCAGCTGTTAAGCCAGATCACCAGGAGTGTAAAATGGAGAACCTGGAACAAAGAAGCCTGACACATGTCACTCATGATACCATAAGCGTTCAGTGTTTAAACAGACTAAATCATCCTGTCCCTCAATAGCTACCCACCGAGTGTTACCCTGGGCAGGTGTCACTATTTCCCCTTTTACAGGAGGGCCACTACCTGGTGGTGCCACCCATACCTTTTGTCCAACATTCTCTAGTTCGGGGATGGGGGGCATTGACTGTTTTTCCTCTGGAATAGGCTGTAATTCAGGAGCGTGAAGAAGTCGGTGGAATCATCCTTTTAAAGGGCGATGATTCAAATTGTCGACTGCCTGCTGCAGCACATGGCACCATCCCTTCTGGGTCCCCAGTGATGTTTCCAAACGAATTTGTTCCTTCAGTAAGCCGTTCATTTGTTCAACTAACCCGGCAGCCTGCGGGTAATAAGGAATATGGTGGATCCATAAAATACCGTTGTCATTTGCCCAATCACAGATTGCTTTCCTGGAGAAGTGCGAGCCATTATCAGAGTGAATCTCCTCTGGAACATCATAACGATAAATCAAATGGTTTAGTCCTTGGATAGTGCTAGCTTGGTCAGCCGTCTTGGTGGGAAAAGTAAAAACCAGGCCCGAAAAGGTGTCAACCATTACTAGGATATAATATTTACCCATACAGTCTAGCATGGGGCCTATGTAATCAATTTGCCAGACCGCAGCTGAGTGAGCACCCCATTTTATTCGGCCATGTGGACCAGGTGGAATGGTATGGAACTTCACAAGCTGACATTCTGGGCATGTACGTACGACCATGCGGACATCATCCTGATGGACGGATAAAGCATGTGTACGGGACCACATAGCTGATCCCTTCTCCCCCAAATGACCACTCTGTTCATGTGCCCATCGAGCCAGGGGGACGGTATCAGCACAGCTGATAGTGGCAAGCTGATCTGCTACTGCATTATGTTGAGCCATGTTAGTCGCCATATTGGTATGGGCATCAACGTGATAAACGGTTATCTCACGATGGTGGGAAGCATCCCACAACAGCTGCCACAACTCTTTGCCCCATACTGGGCGGTCATGTATCATCCAGTTGTTCTTTTGCAAATCAGGCATCCATACCACAAGTCCATTAGCCAAAGCCCAGGAATCAGTAAACAGGCGAAGAGGGTGATCATGGGGATCTAGTGGTAAAGTGACTGCCTTCAACTCAGCATACTGACTGGAGCCACCATCCCCCTCCTCCGATAAGTGAGTTCCTGACCTGGGATGGTAAGCCACCTGTTCGTGTACGTGGCCCACCCCTTCAGGCCCTCTGGTCGCATGACTCTGAATATACCACTTCCATTTAACAATAGAAGACTGCTGAGCCCGCCCGATCTTTAGATTAGCATCATTAGCCAGGACCCAATTCATTATAGGAAGTGCAGGTCGCAATTGAACATCTGCATCACCTGTCATTCTTTCAGTCTCTAGCAGGGCCCAGTAACAGGCTAGTAACTGTTGTTCAAAAACAGAATAACGAGTGGCAGCCTCGGGCATGGTACGTGACCAGAATCCCAGTGGGACTCGGCGACCCTCTTGTTTCTGCCAGAGGCTCCAGGAGGCCACATCATCAATATAATGGTGAATTGAGAGGGAAGGCGATACTGGAAGGTGGATGAAGGTATACTGGCGCCCCTTCCAGGTAAAGGCGAACTGATCCTGTGAATCCTCAGCTATAAGAATACTGAAGAAGGCGTTAGAGAGATCAATGACAGCATACCATGTTCCTGAGTTCCCAGTAGCAATGTTTTCAATAAGGGTGACAATGTCCGGAACTGCTGAAGCAAGTGGTGGGGCATGTTTGTTCAAAAAACGATAATCAACTGTCATTCTCCAGGAGCCATCTGGCTTCTGGACCGGCCAAACAGGGCTATTAAAGGGCGACGTTGCGGGCCTCACTACCCCTTCTTCTTGCAGAGCATCGATGGTGGCAGTAATCTCTTCCTGCCCCCCAGGGAGACGATATTGTGGAATGCACACTGGTTTCATGGGGGCTGGCACCATCACAGGATCCCACTTAACCTGACCCACTACTAGTTTTTTTGTAATAGTTCGAATTCCAAATTCAAATCCCCCATGGCTAGTATTAAGGGCCATACCGGCCAACATATTAATACCCAGGATACACTCGTCAGTAGCAGCCACCAGGGCATGTAACCAGACAGGGGAAGGGCTATCACCCACCATGGCACAGACTTTTATTTCCTTTGCCAGGGTGACCGCTCCTCCCAACCCCTCTATTTGAAAGGCCGGTCTAGTCCAGAGGTCGGGATTACCAGGAATCACCGAGTGCTCTGCACCGGTGTCGACCAAAGCCAAGTATTGGCGATCATTACCCCCACCCCAGTGGATTGTTAACGGTATGTAGGGCCGCGGATCCCCGTGTGTGCGCCGTGTCTCGATGGAGTAGACACGGGAATCCTGCCCACACCTTGAGGCTTCAGAAGGGTTCGGGGGCTTCCAGGACCACATGCTATTGTTATCTTTAAGAGCCTGTTTAACCCATTGTTTTACCTCATCATGAGTAACTGGAGCAGGAGAAGCCAGCTCGATAGAAGCAGCAGTGGGAGCAGAAAGCACAGCTGGGCCAGGAGGACTCAGCAGCTGGGGATGATGTTCCCCTGCTTTTTGCCTAAATCGATCTCCAATGGCAGCCAGCTCTTTTACAGAGAAATCACGGATCATTGACTCCTTCTGACCCCTGTTCCCACTTTGACTCACAGGGTCCTCCACCCAGTCTAGGGGAGGAGGTGGAGGCCATCCAACAGAGGGAGTAGGCCATAGAGCATAAGCAGGGGTTTGGGTATTTTCCCCTGGGTCCACATGGGAAACCGGGGTATCTATCCCTTCCATCTCTACCCTTACATCATCCCCCCTTCTGTCTGTTTGGGAAATCTTCTGCCTTATAGGGCGGGCGTGAACAGCAGATGGAGAGGGTAGTATGTTAGACACATGCTGAGGAGTATCTGCATTATTACCATTGTCATTCCAGATATTCCCATCCCAATCCTCAATTACATCAGGATCGTTACCATTCCTTATCATGGCATGAATACGATATGGATCGGGTTCTACTCCATGCCTTTCCTTATCTGCACAGAGCTGCTGCCGGAGTTTAATATTACGGCAAATCATTTGGACATGCTTATCTTCCCATTCTTTGGCTCTGTCCTGACTGGTGCGAACAATCTCGCTCATCATGGAACAGCATTGTCGCAGGACTTCTAGCTCCTCCTCTAATTGCTTTCTTTTGCACTGAGATTCTACTTCTCTTTGAATTAATTCTGCTTCACGCTGAACGGAGTGGCGTAATGCTGTGGCCAGCAACCAAAAACCATTCGTCAGCATTCCCTTTTTATCAGGAAATTTACTTTCTCGAAGGAGAGTGGCAACCCGCTCTCCCAGAGGTGCACTTGATGAGTCTAACTTCTCATCCCAACTAATGGGTGGTCCCAACAAAGACAGGGTATTGGCCAACATGCCAAACCCATCGTCTTTGGAAGTCCATCCAGGAATCAAGAACTGCTCAGGGCTCACCTCTTTCTTTCGGCGAAACATCTTGAGACCAACCCTGCTCGCTGCGCCAATTGTCTTGGGTAAACTTATACCTCTCATTTTGTTCATTTTAGATTGGTCACAGTGTTTGAGCTACCGAAAGAAAATAGACACACACACCGAGAGCAGTTCAGTTTATACAAATGTTTATTACTAATTCAAAAGCTGATTTCACACTACAATATGCAAGCCCTTCCCAACTATACTTATCAACGCTTGGACTGGTCCCAACTGCCGAAGCGAGGCAACGACTGCACACTTGTAGTAGGTTGTCAGGGCGCTGGTAGCAGCTTCTCCACCTCCCCCGACCGGGACGTTGCTTGGACTCTGGCTGTTCTTCCTTCTTGACAAGGGGTGTTCCCACCCCTCGGAGAATCTAAACTTCAGCAGCAGGACCACAGGCTTATATACCCCAAAAACAATTAATCATGCGCCTACTCCTTCTAATATTTGTCAGTCAAAATCAAAACTGAACATTACATTCTACAATTTAGAAGATTAATTATTATGGAACCAGGATGTTATAATTTCCTGGTTTATCTCGTAGATGCAAAGACTTATTAAAACTTCTCGAGCAAGACAGGTTGTGACCAATTCGTCAATTTCAGAGTGTTGCATTTGACAACTGCTTTCCCTGGGCCTCACAGTGGAATTCCATTTCAAAGTGTATCTTCAGATAAGTCCCCATGGCTGAGTTTAATTACATCTGCTAGTTCTGAAAGTAAGGTGACCTGCGTGTGGACCCAGTGTCGTCAGTTCCACATAAGCAAAAAGCATCTGGGTACATGGTTTTAATCCTCCATTACACTCGTGTCCCTCTCTGTCCCCATTTCCCCGTGTCTCTTTCTTCCCCGTTCCTCTCTCCCTGCCCCTGTCTCTCTCTCAGCCCCCATGTCTCTCTCTGCCCCTTTGTCTCTCTCTGTCTCTGTGTCTCTCTCTGACTCCGTCTCTCTCTGTCCATATGTCTCTCTGTCCCCGTTTCTCTCTGTCCCCATCTCTCTCTTTGCCCCCGTACCCCACTCTGCCACCGTCTCTCTGCCCCTGTGACCCTCTCTGTCCCGTGTTCCTCTCTGTCCCCATGTTCCCGTATCTCTCTCTGCTCCTGTCTCTTTCTGTCCCTGTGTTTCTATGCCCCCTTGTCTCTCAGTCCCCATTTCTTTCTTCCCTCATGTCTCTCTGTCCCCGTCTCTCTCACTGCCTCAGTGCCTCTCACTCTCCCCGTCTCTCTCTCTGTCCGTGTGGCTGTCTCAGTCCCCGACTTTCACAGACCTTGTTACTCTCTCTGCCCCTATGTCCACCTCTGCCCGCCTGTCCCTCTCTGTCCCCGTCTCCCTCTCTGTCCCCGTCTCCCTCTCTGTCCCCGTCTCCCTCTCTGTCCCCGTCTCCCTCTCTGTCCCCGTCTCCCTCTCTGTCCCCGTCTCCCTCTCTGTCCTGTGTCCCTCACTGCCCCCCTGTTTCTCTGTTCCCGTGTTTCTCTCTCTGTCCCGTCTCTCTCTCTCTGTCCCCATGTCCCTCTCTGTCCCCGTATCTCTCTCTGCCCCCGTGTCTCTCTCTGTCCCCCTGTTTCTCTCTGTTCCCGTGTCTCTCGCTGTTCCTGTCTCTTTCTCTTTCCCTGTGTCCCTCTCTGTCTCTGTCCCCATGTTTCTCTCTCTGTCCTGTGTTCCTCTCTCCGTCCCCGTGTTCGTCTCTCTGTTCCCGTGTCTCTCTGTCCCATGTTCATCTCCCTGTCCCCGTGTCTCTCTGCCCCCATGTTCCCGTATCTCTCTCTGCTCCTGTCTCTTTCTGTCCCTGTGTTTCTATGCCCCCATGTCTCTCAGTCCCCATTTCTTTCTGCCCTCATGTCTCTCTCTGTCCCCGTCTCTCTCACTGCCTCAGTGCCTCTCACTGTCCCCGTCTCTCTCTCTCTCCGTGTGTCTGTCTCTGTCCCCGACTCTCACAGACCTTGTTACCCTCTCTGCCCCTATGTCCACCTCTGCCCGCCTGTCCCTCTCTGTCCCCGTCTCCCTCTCTGTCCCCGTCTCCCTCTCTGTCCCCGTCTCCCTCTCTGTCACCGTCTCCCTCTCTGTCCTGTGTCCCTCACTGCCCCGCTGTTTCTCTGTCCCCGTGTTTCTCTCTCTGTCCCGTCTCTCTCTCTGTCCCCATGTCCCTCTCTGTCCATGTGTCCTCCCTCTGCCCCCGTGTCTCTCTTTTTCCCCGTTTTCCTCTCTCTGTCCCTGTGTCTCTCTGTTCCCGTATCCCTCTCTGTCTCTATCTCTCTCTATCCCCGTGTCCCTTTCTGTACCCATGTCTCCCTCTGTCCCCGTGTCTCTCCATTCCCATGTCCTTCTGTTCCCGTGTTTCTCTCTCTGTTTCCGTGTCTCTCTGCCCCAATGTTCCTCCTTCTGTCCCCATGTCTCTCTCTGTCCCACTGTCTCTCGGTCCCATGTTCCTCTCTCTGCCCCCGTGCCCCTCTCTGCCACTGTCTCTCTGCCCCTGTGTCCCTCTGTCTCCCCATGTTCCCGTATCTCTCTCTGCCCCTGTC
The DNA here is from genome assembly GCF_036971445.1 of Narcine bancroftii. Lineage (NCBI taxonomy): Eukaryota > Metazoa > Chordata > Chondrichthyes > Torpediniformes > Narcinidae > Narcine > Narcine bancroftii. The sequence goes on from NC_091480.1 coordinate 59,287,644, forward strand.
TCTCTCTGCCCACATCTCTCTGTCCCCATGTCTCTATGCCCCTGTGTCTCTCTCTCTGTTCCCGTGTCTTTCTGTTCCCGTGTTTCTCTCTCTGTTTCCCTGACTCTCTGTTGCCATGTCCCTCTCTGTCTCTATGACATTATCTTTCCCTGTGTGTCTCTCTCTCTGTCACCTTGTGTCTCTGTCTGCCCATCTCTCACTCTCTGCCCCCATGTCTCTGTCTGCCCCCGCGTCTCTCTCTGACCCGTATCCCTTTCTGTCACCGTGTCCCTGTGTGTCTCTCTCTGTCCTGTATCTCTCTCTGTCCCTGTGCCTCTCTGTCCCAGTGTCTCTGTCTGACCCGTGTCTCTCTGTCCCCCTGTTTCTCTCTGTTCCCGTGTCTCTCGCTGTTCCTGTCTCTTTCTCTTTCCCTGTGTCCCTCTCTGTCTCTGTCCCCATGTTTCTCTCTCTGTCCTGTGTTCCTCTCTCCGTCCCCGTGTTCATCTCTCTGTTCCCGTGTCTCTCTGTCCCATGTTCATCTCCCTGTCCCCGTGTCTCTCTGCCCCCATGTTCCTCTCTCTGTCCCGTAACCTCTCTCTGCCGCAATGCCTCTCTCTGTCCCATGTCTCTCTATCTGCCGTCGTGCCCTCTCTGCCACCCTCTAACTCTGACCCCGTATCCCTCTCTGACTCGTGTCCCTCTCTGTCCCCATTTCCCCGTGTCTCTTTCTGTCCCCGTTCCTCTCTCCCAGCCCCTGTCTCTCCCTCTTCCCCCATGTCTCTCTCTGTCCACATGTCTCTCTCTGTCCCCATGTCTCTCTCTGTCCCCATGTCTCTCTCAGCCCCCATGTCTCTCTCTGCCCCTTTGTCTCTCTCTGTCTCTGTGTCTCTCTCTGACTCTGTCTCTCTCTGTCCATGTGTCTCTCTGTCCCCGTTTCTCTCTGTCCCCATCTCTCTCTTTGCCCCCGTGCCCCACTCTGCCACCGTCTCTCTGCCCCTGTGACCCTCTCTGTCCCGTGTTCCTCTCTGTCCCCATGTTCCCGTATCTCTCTCTGCTCCTGTCTCTTTCTGTCCCTGTGTTTCTATGCCCCCATGTCTCTCAGTCCCCATTTCTTTCTGCCCTCATGTCTCTCTCTGTCCCCGTTTCTCTCACTGCCTCAGTGCCTCTCACTGTCCCTGTCTCTCTCTCTGTCCGTGTGTCTGTCTCAGTCCCCGACTCTCACAGACCTTGTTACCCTCGCTGCCCCTATGTCCACCTCTGCCCGCCTGTCCCTCTCTGTCCCCGTCTCCCACTCTGTCCCCGTCTCCCTCTCTGTCCTGTGTCCCTCACTGCCCCCCTGTTTCTCTGTCCCCGTGTTTCTCTCTCTGTCCCCATGTCCCTCTCTGTCCCTGTGTCCTCCCTCTGCCCCCGTGTCTCTCTTTGTCCCCGTTTTCCTCTCACTGTCCCTGTGTCTCTGTGTTCCCGTATCCCTCTCTGTCTCCATCTCTCTCTGTCCCCGTGTCCCTTTCTGTACCCATGTCTCCCTCTGTCCCCGTGTCTCTCCATTCCCATGTCTTACTGTTCCCGTGTTTCTCTCTCTGTTTCCGTGTCTCTCTGCCCCAATGTTCCTCCTTCTGTCCCCGTGTCTCTCTCTGTCCCACTGTCTCTCGGTCCCATGTTCCTCTCTCTGCCCCCGTGCCCCTCTGTGCCACTGTCTCTCTGCCCCTGTGTCCCTCTGTCTCCCGATGTTCCCGTATCTCTCTCATCCCCTGTCTCTCTCTGCCCACATCTCTCTGTCCCCATGTGTCTATGCCTCTATGCCCCTGTGTCTCTCTGCACCCGTGTTTTTCTGTCCACTTGTAGCTCTGTTTCCGCGTCCCTCTCTGTCTCTGTGTCTCTCTCTGTCTCTGTCTCTCTCTGTTCATGTGTCTCTCTATCCCCGTTTCTCTCTGTTCCCGTCTCTCTCTCTGCCCCTGTGCCCCTCTCTGCCACCGTCTCTCTGCCCATGTGTCCCTCTCTGTCCCGTGTCACTCTATCTGCCGTCGTGCCCTCTCTGACACCCTCTCTCTCTGACCCCATAATCCTCTCTGACCCGTGTCCCTCTCTGTCCCCATTTCCCCGTGTCTCTTTCTGTCCCCGTTCCTCTCTCCCTACCCCTGTCTCTCTCTCAGCCCCCATGTCTCTCTCTGCCTCTTTGTCTCTCTCTGTCTCTGTGTCTCTCTCTGACTCCGTCTCTCTCTGTCCATGTGTCTCTCTGTCCCCGTTTCTCTCTGTCCCCATCTCTCTCTTTGCCCCCGTGCCCCACTCTGCCACCGTCTCTCTGCCCCTGTGACCTTCTCTGTCCCGTGTTCCTCTCTGTCCCCATGTTCCAGTATCTCTCTCTGCTCCTGTCTCTTTCTGTCCCTGTGTTTCTATGCCCCCGTGTCTCTCAGTCCCCATTTCTTTCTGCCCTCATGTCTCTCTCTGTCCCCGTCTCTCTCACTGCCTCAGTGCCTCTCACTGTCCCCGTCTCTCTCTCTCTCCGTGTGTCTGTCTCAGTCCCCGACTCTCACAGACCTTGTTACCCTCTCTGCCCCTATGTCCACCTCTGCCCGCCTGTCCCTCTCTGTCCCCGTCTCCCTCTCTGTCCCCGTCTCCCTCTCTGTCCCCGTCTCCCTCTCTGTCCCCGTCTCCCTCTCTGTCCTGTGTCCCTCACTGCCCCCCTGTTTCTCTGTCCCCGTGTTTCTCTCTCTGTCCCGTCTCTCTCTCTGTCCCCATGTCCCTCTCTGTCCATGTGTCCTCCCTCTGCCCCCGTGTCTCTCTTTTTCCCCGTTTTCCTCTCTCTGTCCCTGTGTCTCTCTGTTCCCGCGTCCCTCTCTGTCTCTATCTCTCTCTATCCCCGTGTCCCTTTCTGTACCCATGTCTCCCTCTGTCCCCGTGTCTCTCCATTCCCATGTCCTTCTGTTCCCGTGTTTCTCTCTCTGTTTCCGTGTCTCTCTGCCCCAATGTTCCTCCTTCTGTCCCCATGTCTCTCTCTATCCCACTGTCTCTCGGTCCCATGTTCCTCTCTCTGCCCCCGTGCCCCTCTCTGCCACTGTCTCTCTGCCCCTGTGTCCCTCTGTCTCCCCATGTTCCCGTATCTCTCTCTGCCCCTGTCTCTCTCTGCCCACATCTCTCTGTCCCCATGTCTCTATGCCCCTGTGTCTCTCTCTCTGTTCCCGTGTCTTTCTGTTCCCATGTTTCTCTCTCTGTTTCCCTGTCTCTCTGTTGCCATGTCCCTCTCTGTCTCTATGACATTATCTTTCCCTGTGTGTCTCTCTCTCTGTCACCTTGTGTCTCTGTCTGCCCATCTCTCACTCTCTGCCCCCATGTCTCTGTCTGCCCCCGCGTCTCTCTCTGACCCGTATCCCTTTCTGTCACCGTGTCCCTGTGTGTCTCTCTCTGTCCTGTATCTCTCTCTGTCCCTGTGCCTCTCTGTCCCAGTGTCTCTGTCTGACCCGTGTCTCTCTGTCCCCCTGTTTCTCTCTGTTCCCGTGTCTCTCGCTGTTCCTGTCTCTTTCTCTTTCCCTGTGTCCCTCTCTGTCTCTGTCCCCATGTTTCTCTCTCTGTCCTGTGTTCCTCTCTCCGTCCCCGTGTTCATCTCTCTGTTCCCGTGTCTCTCTGTCCCATGTTCATCTCCCTGTCCCCGTGTCTCTCTGCCCCCATGTTCCTCTCTCTGTCCCGTAACCTCTCTCTGCCGCAATGCCTCTCTCTGTCCCATGTCTCTCCATCTGCCGTCGTGCCCTCTCTGCCACCCTCTAACTCTGACCCCGTATCCCTCTCTGACTCGTGTCCCTCTCTGTTTCCATTTCCCCGTGTCTCTTTCTGTCCCCGTTCCTCTCTCCCAGCCCCTGTCTCTCCCTCTGCCCCCATGTCTCTCTCTGTCCACATGTCTCTCTCTGTCCCCATGTCTCTCTCAGCCCCCATGTCTCTCTCTGCCCCTTTGTCTCTCTCTGTCTCTGTGTCTCTCTCTGACTCTGTCTCTCTCTGTCCATGTGTCTCTCTGTCCCCGTTTCTCTCTGTCCCCATCTCTCTCTTTGCCCCCGTGCCCCACTCAGCCACCGTCTCTCTGCCCCTGTGACACTCTCTGTCCCGTGTTCCTCTCTGTCTCCATGTTCCCGTATCTCTCTCTGCTCCTGTCTCTTTCTGTCCCTGTGTTTCTATGCCCCCATGTCTCTCAGTCCCCATTTCTTTCTGCCCTCATGTCTCTCTCTGTCCCCGTCTATCTCACTGCCTCAGTGCCTCTCACTGTCCCCGTCTCTCTCTCTGTCCGTGTGTCTGTCTCAGTCCCCGACTCTCACAGACCTTGTTACCCTCTCTGCCCCTATGTCCACCTCTGCCCGCCTGTCCCTCTCTGTCCCCGTCTCCCTCTCTGTCCCCGTCTCCCTCTCTGTCCTGTGTCCCTCACTGCCCCCCTGTTTCTCTGTCCCCGAGTTTCTTCTCTGTCCCGTCTCTCTCTCTGTCCCCATGTCCCTCACTGTCCCTGTGTCCTCCCTCTGCCCCCGTGTCTCTCTTTTTCCCCGTTTTCCTCTCTCTGTCCCTGTGTCTCTCTGTTCCCGCGTCCCTCTCTGTCTCTATCTCTCTCTATCCCCGTGTCCTATTCTGTACCCATGTCTCCCTCTGTCCCCGTGTCTCTCCATTCCCATGTCCTTCTGTTCCCGTGTTTCTCTCTCTGTATCCGTGTCTCTCTGCCCCAATGTTCCTCCTTATGTCCCCATGTCTCTCTCTGTCCCACTGTCTCTCGGTCCAATGTTCCTCTCTCTGCTCCCGTGCCCCTCTCTGCCACTGTCTCTCTGCCCCTGTGTCCCTCTGTCTCCCCATGTTCCCGTATCTCTCTCTGCCCCTGTCTCTCTCTGCCCTCATCTCTCTGTCCCCATGTCTCTATGCCCCTGTGTCTCTCTCTCTGTTCCCGTGTCTTTCTGTTCCCGTGTTTCTCTCTCTGTTTCCCTGTCTCCCTGTTGCCATGTCCCTCTCTGTCTCTTTGACATTATCTTTCCCTGTGTGTCTCTCTCTCTGTCACCTTGTGTCTCTGTCTGCCCATCTCTCACTCTCTGCCCCCATGTCTCTGTCTGCCCCCGCGTCTCTCTCTGACCCGTATCCCTTTCTGTCACCGTGTCCCTGTGTGTCTCTCTCTGTCCTGTATCTCTCTCTGTCCCTGTGCCTCTCTGTCCCAGTGTCTCTGTCTGACCCGTGTCTCTCTCTGTCCCCCTGTTTCTCTCTGTTCCCGTGTCTCTCGCTGTTCCTGTCTCTTTCTCTTTCCCTGTGTCCCTCTCTGTCTCTGTCCCCATGTTTCTCTCTCTGAACTGTGTTCCTCTCTCCGTCCCCGTGTTCGTCTCTCTGTTCCCGTGTCTCTCTGTCCCATGTTCATCTCCCTGTCCCCGTGTCTCTCTGCCCCCATGTTCCTCTCTCTGTCCCGTAACCTCTCTCTGCCGCAATGCCTCTCTCTGTCCCATGTCTCTCTATCTGCCGACGTGCCCTCTCTGCCACCCTCTAACTCTGACCCCGTATCCCTCTCTGACTCGTGTCCCTCTCTGTCCCCATTTCCCCGTGTCTCTTTCTGTCCCCGTTCCTCTCTCCCTGCCCCTGTCTCTCTCTCTGCCCCCATGTCTCTCTCTGTCCACATGTTTCTCTCTGTCCCCATGTCTCTCTCTGCCCCCATGTCTCTCTCTGCCCCTTTGTCTCTCTCTGTCTCTGTGTCTCTCTCTGACTCCGTCTCTCTCTGTCCATATGTCTCTCTGTCCCTGTTTCTCTCTATCCCCATCTCTCGCTTTGCCCCCGTGTCCCACTCTGCCACCGTCTCTCTGCCCCTGTGACCCTCTCTGTCCCGTGTTCCTCTCTGTCCCCATGTTCCCGTATCTCTCTCTGCTCCTGTCTCTTTCTGTCCCTGTGTTTCTATGCCCCCGTGTCTCTCAGTCCCCATTTCTTTCTGCCCTCATGTCTCTCTCTGTCCCCGTCTCTCTCAATGCCTCAGTGCCTCTCACTGTCCCCGTCTCTCTGTCCGTGTGTCTGTCTCAGTCCCCAACTCTCACAGACCTTGTTACCCTCTCTGCCCCTATGTCCAACTCTGCCCGCCTGTCCCTCTCTGTCCCCGTCTCCCTCTCTGTCCCGGTCTCCCTCTCCGTCCTGTGTCCCTCACTGCCCCCCTGTTTCTCTGTCCCCGTGTTTCTCTCTCTGTCCCGTCTCTCTCTCTGTCCCCATGTCCCTCTCTGTCGCTGTGTCCTCCCTCTGCCCCCGTGTCTCTCTTTGTCCCCGTTTTCCTCTCTCTGTCCCTGTGTCTCTCTGTTCCCGTATCCCTCTCTGTCTCCATCTCTCTCTGTCCCCGTGTCCCTTTCTGTACCCATGTCTCCCTCTGTCCCCGTGTCTCTCCATTCCCATGTCTTTCTGTTCCCGTTTTTCTCTCTCTGTTTCTGTGTCTCTCTGCCCCAATGTTCCTCCTTCTGTCCCCGTGTCTCTCTGTCCCACTGTCTCTCGGTCCCATGTTCCTCTCTCTGCCCCCGTGCCCCTCTGTGCCACTGTCTCTCTGCCCCTGTGTCCCTCTGTCTCCCCATGTTCCCGTATCTCTCTCTGTCCCTGTCTCTCTCTGCCCACATCTCTCTGTCCCCATGTGTCTATGCCTCTATGCCCCTGTGTCTCTCTGCACCCGTGTTTTTCTGTCCACTTGTAGCTCTGTTTCCGCGTCCCTCTCTGTCTCTGTGTCTCTCTCTGTCTCTGTCTCTCTCTGTTCATGTGTCTCTCTATCCCCGTTTCTCTCTGTTCCCGTCTCTCTCTCTGCCCCTGTGCCCCTCTCTCCCACCGTCTCTCTGCCCATGTGTCCCTCTCTGTCCCGTGTCCTCTATCTGCCGTCGTGCCCTCTCTGCCACCCTCTCTCTCTGACCCCGTTTCCCTCTCTGACTCGTGTCCCTCTCTGTCCCCATTTCCCCGTGTCTCTTTCTTCCCCGTTCCTCTCTCCCTGCCCCTGTCTCTCTCTCAGCCCCCATGTCTCTCTCTGCCCCTTTGTCTCTCTCTGTCTCTGTGTCTCTCTCTGACTCCATCTCTCTCTGTCCATATGTCTCTCTGTCCCCGTTTCTCTCTGTCCCCATCTCTCTCTTTGCCCCCGTACCCCACTCTGCCACCGTCTCTCTGCCCCTGTGACCCTCTCTGTCCCATGTTCCTCTCTGTCCCCATGTTCCCGTATCTCTCTCTGCTCCTGTCTCTTTCTGTCCCTGTGTTTCTATGCCCCCTTGTCTCTCAGTCCCCATTTCTTTCTTCCCTCATGTCTCTCTGTCCCCGTCTCTCTCACTGCCTCAGTGCCTCTCACTCTCCCCGTCTCTCTCTCTGTCCGTGTGGCTGTCTCAGTCCCCGACTTTCACAGACCTTGTTACTCTCTCTGCCCCTATGTCCACCTCTGCCCGCCTGTCCCTCTCTGTCCCCGTCTCCCTCTCTGTCCCCGTCTCCCTCTCTGTCCCCATGTCCCTCTCTGTCCCCGTATCTCTCTCTGCCCCCGTGTCTCTCTCTGTCCCCCTGTTTCTCTCTGTTCCCGTGTCTCTCGCTGTTCCTGTCTCTTTCTCTTTCCCTGTGTCCCTCTCTGTCTCTGTCCCCATGTTTCTCTCTCTGTCCTGTGTTCCTCTCTCCGTCCCCGTGTTCGTCTCTCTGTTCCCGTGTCTCTCTGTCCCATGTTCATCTCCCTGTCCCCGTGTCTCTCTGCCCCCATGTTCCCGTATCTCTCTCTGCTCCTGTCTCTTTCTGTCCCTGTGTTTCTATGCCCCCATGTCTCTCAGTCCCCATTTCTTTCTGCCCTCATGTCTCTCTCTGTCCCCGTCTCTCTCACTGCCTCAGTGCCTCTCACTGTCCCCGTCTCTCTCTCTCTCCGTGTGTCTGTCTCTGTCCCCGACTCTCACAGACCTTGTTACCCTCTCTGCCCCTATGTCCACCTCTGCCCGCCTGTCCCTCTCTGTCCCCGTCTCCCTCTCTGTCCCCGTCTCCCTCTCTGTCCCCGTCTCCCTCTCTGTCACCGTCTCCCTCTCTGTCCTGTGTCCCTCACTGCCCCGCTGTTTCTCTGTCCCCGTGTTTCTCTCTCTGTCCCGTCTCTCTCTCTGTCCCCATGTCCCTCTCTGTCCATGTGTCCTCCCTCTGCCCCCGTGTCTCTCTTTTTCCCCGTTTTCCTCTCTCTGTCCCTGTGTCTCTCTGTTCCCGTATCCCTCTCTGTCTCTATCTCTCTCTATCCCCGTGTCCCTTTCTGTACCCATGTCTCCCTCTGTCCCCGTGTCTCTCCATTCCCATGTCCTTCTGTTCCCGTGTTTCTCTCTCTGTTTCCGTGTCTCTCTGCCCCAATGTTCCTCCTTCTGTCCCCATGTCTCTCTCTGTCCCACTGTCTCTCGGTCCCATGTTCCTCTCTCTGCCCCCGTGCCCCTCTCTGCCACTGTCTCTCTGCCCCTGTGTCCCTCTGTCTCCCCATGTTCCCGTATCTCTCTCTGCCCCTGTCTCTCTCTGCCCACATCTCTCTGTCCCCATGTCTCTATGCCCCTGTGTCTCTCTCTCTGTTCCCGTGTCTTTCTGTTCCCGTGTTTCTCTCTCTGTTTCCCTGACTCTCTGTTGCCATGTCCCTCTCTGTCTCTATGACATTATCTTTCCCTGTGTGTCTCTCTCTCTGTCACCTTGTGGCTCTGTCTGCCCATCTCTCACTCTCTGCCCCCATGTCTCTGTCTGCCCCCGCGTCTCTCTCTGACCCGTATCCCTTTCTGTCACCGTGTCCCTGTGTGTCTCTCTCTGTCCTGTATCTCTCTCTGTCCCTGTGCCTCTCTGTCCCAGTGTCTCTGTCTGACCCGTGTCTCTCTGTCCCCCTGTTTCTCTCTGTTCCCGTGTCTCTCGCTGTTCCTGTCTCTTTCTCTTTCCCTGTGTCCCTCTCTGTCTCTGTCCCCATGTTTCTCTCTCTGTCCTGTGTTCCTCTCTCCGTCCCCGTGTTCATCTCTCTGTTCCCGTGTCTCTCTGTCCCATGTTCATCTCCCTGTCCCCGTGTCTCTCTGCCCCCATGTTCCTCTCTCTGTCCCGTAACCTCTCTCTGCCGCAATGCCTCTCTCTGTCCCATGTCTCTCTATCTGCCGTCGTGCCCTCTCTGCCACCCTCTAACTCTGACCCCGTATCCCTCTCTGACTCGTGTCCCTCTCTGTCCCCATTTCCCCGTGTCTCTTTCTGTCCCCGTTCCTCTCTCCCAGCCCCTGTCTCTCCCTCTGCCCCCATGTCTCTCTCTGTCCACATGTCTCTCTCTGTCCCCATGTCTCTCTCTGTCCCCATGTCTCTCTCAGCCCCCATGTCTCTCTCTGCCCCTTTGTCTCTCTCTGTCTCTGTGTCTCTCTCTGACTCTGTCTCTCTCTGTCCATGTGTCTCTCTGTCCCCGTTTCTCTCTGTCCCCATCTCTCTCTTTGCCCCCGTGCCCCACTCTGCCACCGTCTCTCTGCCCCTGTGACCCTCTCTGTCCCGTGTTCCTCTCTGTCCCCATGTTCCCGTATCTCTCTCTGCTCCTGTCTCTTTCTGTCCCTGTGTTTCTATGCCCCCATGTCTCTCAGTCCCCATTTCTTTCTGCCCTCATGTCTCTCTCTGTCCCCGTTTCTCTCACTGCCTCAGTGCCTCTCACTGTCCCCGTCTCTCTCTCTGTCCGTGTGTCTGTCTCAGTCCCCGACTCTCACAGACCTTGTTACCCTCGCTGCCCCTATGTCCACCTCTGCCCGCCTGTCCCTCTCTGTCCCCGTCTCCCACTCTGTCCCCGTCTCCCTCTCTGTCCTGTGTCCCTCACTGCCCCCCTGTTTCTCTGTCCCCGTGTTTCTCTCTCTGTCCCGTCTCTCTCTCTGTCCCCATGTCCCTCACTGTCCCTGTGTCCTCCCTCTGCCCCCGTGTCTCTCTTTTTCCCCGTTTTCCTCTCTCTGTCCCTGTGTCTCTCTGTTCCCGTATCCCTCTCTGTCTCCATCTCTCTCTGTCCCCGTGTCCCTTTCTGTACCCATGTCTCCCTCTGTCCCCGTGTCTCTCCATTCCCATGTCTTTCTGTTCCCATGTTTCTCTCTCTGTCCTGTGTTCCTCTCTCCGTCCCCGTGTTCATCTCTCTGTTCCCGTGTCTCTCTGTCCCATGTTCATCTCCCTGTCCCCGTGTCTCTCTGCCCCATGTCTCTGTTCCTCTCTCTGTCCCATAACCTCTCTCTGCAGCAATGCCTCTCTCTGTCCCATGTCTCTCTATCTGCCGTCGTGCCCTCTCTGCCACCCTCTAACTCTGACCCCGTATCCCTCTCTGACTCGTGTCCCTCTCTGTCCCCATTTCCCCGTGTCTCTTTCTGTCCCCGTTCCTCTCTCCCAGCCCCTGTCTCTCCCTCTGCCGCCATGTCTCTCTCTGTCCACATGTCTCTCTCTGTCCCCATGTCTCTCTCTGTCCCCATGTCTCTCTCAGCCCCCATGTCTCTCTCTGCCCCTTTGTCTCTCTCTGTCTCTGTGTCTCTCTCTGACTCTGTCTCTCTCTTTCCATGTGTCTCTCTGTCCCTGTCTCTCTCTGCCCACATCTCTCTGTCCCCATGTGTCTATGCCTCTATGCCCCTGTGTCTCTCTGCACCCGTGTTTTTCTGTCCACTTGTAGCTCTGTTTCCGCGTCCCTCTCTGTCTCTGTGTCTCTCTCTGTCTCTGTCTCTCTCTGTTCATGTGTCTCTCTATCCCCGTTTCTCTCTGTTCCCGTCTCTCTCTCTGCCCCTGTGCCCCTCTCTCCCACCGTCTCTCTGCCCATGTGTCCCTCTCTGTCCCGTGTCCTCTATCTGCCGTCGTGCCCTCTCTGCCACCCTCTCTCTCTGACCCCGTTTCCCTCTCTGACTCGTGTCCCTCTCTGTCCCCATTTCCCCGTGTCTCTTTCTGTCCCCGTTACTCTCGCCCTGCCTCTGTCTCTCTCTCAGCCCCCATGTCTCTCTCTGCCCCTTTGTCTCTCTCTGTCTCTGTGTCTCTCTCTGACTCCGTCTCTCTCTGTCCATATGTCTCTCTGTCCCCGTTTCACTCTGTCCCCATCTCTCTCTTTGCCCCCGTACCCCACTCTGCCACCGTCTCTCTGCCCCTGTGACCCTCTCTGTCCCGTGTTCCTCTCTGTCCCCATGTTCCCGTATCTCTCTCTGCTCCTGTCTCTTTCTGTCCCTGTGTTTCTATGCCCCCGTGTCTCTCAGTCCCCATTTCTTTCTGCCCTCATGTCTCTCTGTCCCCGTCTCTCTCACTGCCTCAGTGCCTCTCACTCTCCCCGTCTCTCTCTCTGTCCGTGTGGCTGTCTCAGTCCCCGACTTTCACAGACCTTGTTACCCTCTCTGCCCCTATGTCCACCTCTGCCCGCCTGTCCCTCTCTGTCCCCGTCTCCCTCTCTGTCCCCGTCTCCCTCTCTGTCCCCGTCTCCCTCTCTGTCCCCGTCTCCCTCTCTGTCCCCGTCTCCCTCTCTGTCCCCGTCTCCCTCTCTGTCCTGTGTCCCTCACTGGCCCCCTGTTTCTCTGTCCCCGTATCTCTCTCTGCCCCCGTGTCTCTCTCTGTCCCCCTGTTTCTCTCTGTTCCCGTGTCTCTCGCTGTTCCTGTCTCTTTCTCTTTCCCTGTGTCCCTCTCTGTCTCTGTCCCCATGTTTCTCTCTCTGTCCTGTGTTCCTCCCTCCGTCCCCGTGTTCGTCTCTCTGTTCCCGTGTCTCTCTGTCCCATGTTCATCTCCCTGTCCCCGTGTCTCTCTGCCCCCATGTTCCCGTATCTCTCGATGCTCCTGTCTCTTTCTGTCCCTGTGTTTCTATGCCCCCATGTCTCTCAGTCCCCATTTCTTTCTGCCCTCATGTCTCTCTCTGTCCCCGTCTCTCTCACTGCCTCAGTGCCTCTCACTGTCCCCGTCTCTCTCTCTCTCCGTGTGTCTGTCTCAGTCCCCGACTCTCACAGACCTTGTTACCCTCTCTGCCCCCGTCTCCCTCTCTGTCCCCGTCTCCCTCTCTGTCCCCGTCTCCCTCTCTGTCACCGTCTCCCTCTCTGTCCTGTGTCCCTCACTGCCCCCTTGTTTCTCTGTCCCCGTGTTTCTCTCTCTGTCCCGTCTCTCTCTCTGTCCCCATGTCCCTCTCTGTCCATGTGTCCTCCCTCTGCCCCCGTGTCTCCCTTTTTCCCCGTTTTCCTCTCTCTGTCCCTGTGTCTCTCTGTTCCCGTATCCCTCTCTGTCTCTATCTCTCTCTATCCCCGTGTCCCTTTCTGTACCCATGTCTCCCTCTGTCCCCGTGTCTCTCCATTCCCATGTCCTTCTGTTCCCGTGTTTCTCTCTCTGTTTCCGTGTCTCTCTGCCCCAATGTTCCTCCTTCTGTCCCCATGTCTCTCTCTGTCCCACTGTCTCTCGGTCCCATGTTCCTCTCTCTGCCCCCGTGCCCCTCTCTGCCACTGTCTCTCTGCCCCTGTGTCCCTCTGTCTCCCCATGTTCTCGTATCTCTCTCTGCCCCTGTCTCACTCTGCCCACATCTCTCTGTCCCCATGTCTCTATGCCCCTGTCTCTCTCTCTCTGTTCCCGTGTCTTTCTGTTCCCGTGTTTCTCTCTCTGTTTCCCTGTCTCTCTGTTGCCATGTCCCTCTCTGTCTCTATGACATTATCTTTCCCTGTGTGTCTCTCTCTCTGTCACCTTGTGTCTCTGTCTGCCCATCTCTCACTCTCTGCCCCCATGTCTCTGTCTGCCCCCGCGTCTCTCTCTGACCCGTATCCCTTTCTGTCACCGTGTCCCTGTGTGTCTCTCTCTGTCCTGTATCTCTCTCTGTCCCTGTGCCTCTCTGTCCCAGTGTCTCTGTCTGACCCGTGTCTCTCTGTCCCCCTGTTTCTCTCTGTTCCCGTGTCTCTCGCTGTTCCTGTCTCTTTCTCTTTCCCTGTGTCCCTCTCTGTCTCTGTCCCCATGTTTCTCTATCTGTCCTGTGTTCCTCTCTCCGTCCCCGTGTTCATCTCTCTGTTCCCGTGTCTCTCTGTCCCATGTTCATCTCCCTGTCCCCGTGTCTCTCTGCCCCCATGTTCCTCTCTCTGTCCCGTAACCTCTCTCTGCCGCAATGCCTCTCTCTGTCCCATGTCTCTCTATCTGCCGTCGTGCCCTCTCTGCCACCCTCTAACTCTGACCCCGTATCCCTCTCTGACTCGTGTCCCTCTCTGTCCCCATTTCCCCGTGTCTCTTTCTGTCCCCGTTCCTCTCTCCCAGCCCCTGTCTCTCCCTCTTCCCCCATGTCTCTCTCTGTCCACATGTCTCTCTCTGTCCCCATGTCTCTCTCTGTCCCCATGTCTCTCTCAGCCCCCATGTCTCTCTCTGCCCCTTTGTCTCTCTCTGTCTCTGTGTCTCTCTCTGACTCTGTCTCTCTCTTTCCATGTGTCTCTCTGTCCCCGTTTCTCTCTGTCCCCATCTCTCTCTTTGCCCCCGTGCCCCACTCTGCCACCGTCTCTCTGCCCCTGTGACCCTCTCTGTCCCGTGTTCCTCTCTGTCCCCATGTTCCCGTATCTCTCTCTGCTCCTGTCTCTTTCTGTCCCTGTGTTTCTATGCCCCCATGTCTCTCAGTCCCCATTTCTTTCTGCCCTCATGTCTCTCTCTGTCCCCGTCTCTCTCACTGCCTCAGTGCCTCTCACTGTCCCCGTCTCTCTCTCTGTCCGTGTGTCTGTCTCAGTCCCCGACTCTCACAGACCTTGTTACCCTCGCTGCCCCTATGTCCACCTCTGCCCGCCTGTCCCTCTCTGTCCCCGTCTCCCACTCTGTCCCCGTCTCCCTCTCTGTCCTGTGTCCCTCACTGCCCCCCTGTTTCTCTGTCCCCGTGTTTCTCACTCTGTCCCGTCTCTCTCTCTGTCTCCATGTCCCTCACTGTCCCTGTGTCCTCCCTCTGCCCCCGTGTCTCTCTTTTTCCCCGTTTTCCTCTCTCTGTCCCTGTGTCTCTCTGTTCCCGCGTCCCTCTCTGTCTCTATCTCTCTCTATCCCCGTGTCCCTTTCTGTACCCATGTCTCCCTCTGTCCCCGTGTCTCTCCATTCCCATGTCCTTCTGTTCCCGTGTTTCTCTCTCTGTTTCCGTGTCTCTCTGCCCCAATGTTCCTCCTTCTGTCCCCATGTCTCTCTCTGTCCCACTGTCTCTCGGTCCCATGTTCCTCTCTCTGCCCCCGTGCCCCTCTCTGCCACTGTCTCTCTGCCCCTGTGTCCCTCTGTCTCCCCATGTTCCCGTATCTCTCTCTGCCCCTGTCTCTCTCTGCCCACATCTCTCTGTCCCCATGTCTCTATGCCCCTGTGTCTCTCTCTCTGTTCCCGTCTTTCTGTTCCCGTGTTTCTCTCTCTGTTTCCCTGTCTCTCTGTTGCCATGTCCCTCTCTGTCTCTATGGCATTATCTTTCCCTGTGTGTCTCTCTCTCTGTCACCTTGTGTCTCTGTCTGCCCATCTCTCACTCTCTGCCCCCATGTCTCTGTCTGCCCCCGCGTCTCTCTCTGACCCGTATCCCTTTCTGTCACCGTGTCCCTGTGTGTCTCTCTCTGTCCTGTATCTCTCTCTGTCCCTGTGCCTCTCTGTCCCAGTGTCTCTGTCTGACCCGTGTCTCTCTGTCCCCCTGTTTCTCTCTGTTCCCGTGTCTCTCGCTGTTCCTGTCTCTTTCTCTTTCCCTGTGTCCCTCTCTGTGTCTGTCCCCATGTTTCTCTCTCTGTCCTGTGTTCCTCTCTCCGTCCCCGTGTTCATCTCTCTGTTCCCGTGTCTCTCTGTCCCATGTTCATCTCCCTGTCCCCGTGTCTCTCTGCCCCCATGTTCCTCTCTCTGTCCCGTAACCTCTCTCTGCCGCAATGCCTCTCTCTGTCCCATGTCTCTCTATCTGCCGTCGTGCCCTCTCTGCCACCCTCTAACTCTGACCCCGTATCCCTCTCTGACTCGTGTCCCTCTCTGTCCCCATTTCCCCGTGTCTCTTTCTGTCCCCGTTCCTCTCTCCCAGCCCCTGTCTCTCACTCTGCCCCCATGTCTCTCTCTGTCCACATGTCTCTCTCTGTCCCCATGTCTCTCTCTGTCCCCATGTCTCTCTCAGCCCCCATGTCTCTCTCTGCCCCTTTGTCTCTCTCTGTCTCTGTGTCTCTCTCTGACTCTGTCTCTCTCTGTCCATGTGTCTCTCTGTCCCCGTTTCTCTCTGTCCCCATCTCTCTCTTTGCCCCCGTGCCCCACTCTGCCACCGTCTCTCTGCCCCTGTGACCCTCTCTGTCCCGTGTTCCTCTCTGTCCCCATGTTCCCGTATCTCTCTCTGCTCCTGTCTCTTTCTGTCCCTGTGTTTCTATGCCCCCATGTCTCTCAGTCCCCATTTCTTTCTGCCCTCATGTCTCTCTCTGTCCCCGTCTCTCTCACTGCCTCAGTGCCTCTCACTGTCCCCGTCTCTCTCTCTGTCCGTGTGTCTGTCTCAGTCCCCGACTCTCACAGACCTTGTTACCCTCGCTGCCCCTATGTCCACCTCTGCCCGCCTGTCCCTCTCTGTCCCTGTCTCCCTCTCTGTCCCCGTCTCCCTCTCTGTCCTGTGTCCCTCACTGCCCCCCTGTTTCTCTGTCCCCGTGTTTCTCTCTCTGTCCCGTCTCTCTCTCTGTCCCCATGTCCCTCACTGTCCCTGTGTCCTCCCTCTGCCCCCGTGTCTCTCTTTTTCCCCGTTTTCCTCTCTCTGTCCCTGTGTCTCTCTGTTCCCGTATCCCTCTCTGTCTCCATCTCTCTCTGTCCCCGTGTCCCTTTCTGTACCCATGTCTCCCTCTGTCCCCGTGTCTCTCCATTCCCATGTCTTTCTGTTCCCGTGTTTCTCTCTCTGTTTCTGTGTCTCTCTACCCCATTGTTCCTCCTTCTGTCCCCATGTCTCTCTCTGTCCCACTGTCTCTCGGTCCCATGTTCCTCTCTCTGCCCCCGTGCCCCTCTGTGCCACTGTCTCTCTGCCCCTGTGTCCCTCTGTCTCCCCATGTTCCCGTATCTCTCTCTATCCCTGTCTCTCTCTGCCCACATCTCTCTGTCCCCATGTGTCTATGCCTCTATGCCCCTGTGTCTCTCTGCACCCGTGTTTTTCTGTCCACTTGTAGCTCTGTTTCCGCGTCCCTCTCTGTCTCTGTGTCTCTCTCTGTCTCTGTCTCTCTCTGTTCATGTGTCTCTCTATCCCCGTTTCTCTCTGTTCCCGTCTCTCTCTCTGCCCCTGTGCCCCTCTCTCCCACCGTCTCTCTGCCCATGTGTCCCTCTCTGTCCAGTGTCCTCTATCTGCCGTCGTGCCCTCTCTGCCACCCTCTCTCTCTGACCCCGTTTCCCTCTCTGACTCGTGTCCCTCTCTGTCCCCATTTCCCCGTGTCTCTTTCTGTCCCCGTTCCTCTCTCCCTGCCTCTGTCTCTCTCTCAGCCCCCATGTCTCTCTCAGCCCCCATGTCTCTCTCTGCCCCTTTGTCTCTCTCTGTCTCTGTGTCTCTCTCTGACTCCGTCTCTCTCTGTCCATATGTCTCTCTGTCCCCGTTTCTCTCTGTCCCCATCTCTCTCTTTGCCCCCGTACCACACTCTGCCACCGTCTCTCTGCCCCTGTGACCCTCTCTGTCCCGTGTTCCTCTCTGTCCCCATGTTCCCGTATCTCTCTCTGCTCCTGTCTCTTTCTGTCCCTGTGTTTCTATGCCCCCGTGTCTCTCAGTCCCCATTTCTTTCTGCCCTCATGTCTCTCTGTCCCCGTCTCTCTCACTGCCTCAGTGCCTCTCACTCTCCCCGTCTCTCTCTCTGTCCGTGTGGCTGTCTCAGTCCCCGACTTTCACAGACCTTGTTACCCTCTCTGCCCCTATGTCCACCTCTGACCGCCTGTCCCTCTCTGTCCCCGTCTCCCTCTCTGTCCCCGTCTCCCTCTCTGTCCCCGTCTCCCTCTCTGTCCCCGTCTCCCTCTCTGTCCTGTGTCCCTCACTGCCCCCCTGTTTCTCTGTTCCCGTGTTTCTCTCTCTGTCCCATCTCTCTCTCTCTGTCCCCATGTCCCTCTCTGTCCCCGTATCTCTCTCTGCCCCCGTGTCTCTCTCTGTCCCCCCGTTTCTCTCTGTTCCCGTGTCTCTCGCTGTTCCTGTCTCTTTCTCTTTCCCTGTGTCCCTCTCTGTCTCTGTCCCCATGTTTCTCTCTCTGTTCTGTGTTCCTCTCTCCGTCCCCGTGTTCGTCTCTCTGTTCCCGTGTTTCTCTGTCCCATGTTCATCTCCCTGTCCCCGTGTCTCTCTGCCCCCATGTTCCCGTATCTCTCTCTGCTCCTGTCTCTTTCTGTCCCTGTGTTTCTATGCCCCCATGTCTCTCAGTCCCCATTTGTTTCTGCCCTCATGTCTCTCTCCATCCCCGTCTCTCTCACTGCCTCAGTGCCTCTCACTGTCCCCGTCTCTCTCTCTCTCCGTGTGTCTGTTTCAGTCCCCGACTCTCACAGACCTTGTTACCCTCTCTGCCCCTATGTCCACCTCTGCCCGCCTGTCCCTCTCTGTCCCCGTCTCCCTCTCTGTCCCCGTCTCCCTCTCTGTCCCCGTCTCCCTCTCTGTCACCGTCTCCCTCTCTGTCCTGTGTCCCTCACTGCCCCGCTGTTTCTCTGTCCCCGTGTTTCTCTCTCTGTCCCGTCTCTCTCTCTGTCCCCATGTCCCTCTCTGTCCATGTGTCCTCCCTCTGCCCCCGTGTCTCTCTTTTTCCCCGTTTTCCTCTCTCTGTCCCTGTGTCTCTCTGTTCCCGTATCCCTCTCTGTCTCTATCTCTCTCTATCCCCGTGTCCCTTTCTGTACCCATGTCTCCCTCTGTCCCCGTGTCTCTCCATTCCCATGTCCTTCTGTTCCCGTGTTTCTCTCTCTGTTTCCGTGTCTCTCTGCCCCAATGTTCCTCCTTCTGTCCCCATGTCTCTCTCTGTCCCACTGTCTCTCGGTCCCATGTTCCTCTCTCTGCCCCCGTGCCCCTCTCTGCCACTGTCTCTCTGCACCTGTGTCCCTCTGTCTCCCCATGTTCCCGTATCTCTCTCTGCCCCTGTCTCTCTCTGCCCACATCTCTGTCCCCATGTCTCTATGCCCCTGTGTCTCTCTCTCTCTGTTCCCGTGTCTTTCTGTTCCCGTGTTTCTCTCTCTGTTTCCCTGTCTCTCTGTTGCCATGTCCCTCTCTGTCTCTATGACATTATCTTTCCCTGTGTGTCTCTCTCTCTGTCACCTTGTGTCTCTGTCTGCCCATCTCTCACTCTCTGCCCCCATGTCTCTGTCTGCCCCCGCGTCTCTCTCTGACCCGTATCCCTTTCTGTCACCGTGTCCCTGTGTGTCTCTCTCTGTCCTGTATCTCTCTCTGTCCCTGTGCCTCTCTGTCCCAGTGTCTCTGTCTGACCCGTGTCTCTCTGTCCCCCTGTTTCTCTCTGTTCCCGTGTCTCTCGCTGTTCCTGTCTCTTTCTCTTTCCCTGTGTCCCTCTCTGTCTCTGTCCCCATGTTTCTCTCTCTGTCCTGTGTTCCTCTCTCCGTCCCCGTGTTCATCTCTCTGTTCCCGTGTCTCTCTGTCCCATGTTCATCTCCCTGTCCCCGTGTCTCTCTGCCCCCATGTTCCTCTCTCTGTCCCGTAACCTCTCTCTGCCGCAATGCCTCTCTCTGTCCCATGTCTCTCTATCTGCCGTCGTGCCCTCTCTGCCACCCTCTAACTCTGACCCCGTATCCCTCTCTGACTCGTGTCCCTCTCTGTCCCCATTTCCCCGTGTCTCTTTCTGTCCCCGTTCCTCTCTCCCAGCCCCTGTCTCTCCCTCTGCCCCCATGTCTCTCTCTGTCCACATGTCTCTCTCTGTCCCCATGTCTCTCTCTGTCCCATTGTCTCTCGGTCCAATGTTCCTCTCTCTGCCCCCGTGCCCCTCTCTGCCACTGTCTCTCTGCCCCTGTGTCCCTCTGTCTCCCCATGTTCCCGTATCTCTCTCTGCCCGTCTCTCTCTGCCCACATCTCTCTGTCCCCATGTCTCTATGCCCCTGTGTCTCCCTCTCTGTTCCCGTGTCTTTCTGTTCCCGTGTTTCTCTCTCTGTTTCCCTGTCTCTCTGTTGCCATGTCCCTCTCTGTCTCTTTGACATTATCTTTCACTGTGTGTCTCTCTCTCTGTCACCTTGTGTCTCTGTCTGCCCATCTCTCACTCTCTGCCCCCATGTCTCTGTCTGCCCCCGCGTCTCTCTCTGACCCGTATCCCTTTCTGTCACCGTGTCCCTGTGTGTCTCTCTCTGTCCTGTATCTCTCTCTGTCCCTGTGCCTCTCTGTCCCAGTGTCTCTGTCTGACCCGTGTCTCTCTCTGTCCCCCTGTTTCTCTCTGTTCCCGTGTCTCTCGCTGTTCCTGTCTCTTTCTCTTTCACTGTGTCCCTCTCTGTCTCTGTCCCCATGTTTCTCTCTCTGTCCTGTGTTCCTCTCTCCGTCCCCGTGTTCGTCTCTCTGTTCCCGTGTCTCTCTGTCCCATGTTCATCTCCCTGTCCCCGTGTCTCTCTGCCCCCATGTTCCTCTCTCTGTCCCGTAACCTCTCTCTGCCGCAATGCCTCTCTCTGTCCCATGTCTCTCTATCTGCCGTCGTGCCCTCTCTGCCACCCTCTCTCTCTGACCCCGTATCCCTCACTGACTCGTGTCCCTCTCTGTCCCCATTTCCCCGTGTCTCTTTCTGTCCCCGTTCCTCTCTCCCTGCCCGTCTCTCTCTCTGCCCCCATGTCTCTCTCTGTCCACATGTCTCTCTCTGTCCCCATGTCTCTCTCAGCCCCCATGTCTCTCTCTGCCCCTTTGTCTCTCTCTGTCTCTGTGTCTCTCTCTGACTCCGTCTCTCTCTGTCCATATGTCTCTCTGTCCCTGTTTCTCTCTATCCCCATCTCTCTCTTTGCCCCCGTGCCCCACTCTGCCACCGTCTCTCTGCCCCTGTGACCCTCTCTGTCCCGTGTTCCTCTCTGTCCCCATGTTCCCGTATCTCTCTCTGCTCCTGTCTCTTTCTGTCCCTGTGTTTCTATGCCCCCTTGTCTCTCAGTCCCCATTTCTTTCTGCCCTCATGTCTCTCTCTGTCCCCGTCTCTCTCAATGCCTCAGTGCCTCTCACTGTCCCCGTCTCTCTCTCTGTCCGTGTGTCTGTCTCAGTCCCCGACTCTCACAGACCTTGTTACCCTCTCTGCCCCTATGTCCACCTCTGCCCGCCTGTCCATCTCTGTCCCCATCTCCCTCTCTGTCCCGGTCTCCCTCTCTGTCCTGTGTCCCTCACTGCCCCCCTGTTTCTCTGTCCCCGTGTTTCTCTCTCTGTCCCGTCTCTCTCTCTGTCCCCATGTCCCTCTCTGTCGCTGTGTCCTCCCTCTGCCCCCGTGTCTCTCTTTGTCCCCGTTTTCCTCGCACTGTCCCTGTGTCTCTGTGTTCCCGAATCCCTCTCTGTCTCCATCTCTCTCTGTCCCCGTGTCCCTTTCTGTACCCATGTCTCCCTCTGTCCCCGTGTCTCTCCATTCCCATGTCTTTCTGTTCCCGTGTTTCTCTCTCTGTTTCCATGTTTTGCGTCAATATTAGTTTTGGTAATTGATAATTTGTTTTATTTCTTTCTACATGAATCTTCTTCCAAATATTTAGGAGATGATGTAATACTGGAGAACTTCTATGTTGTACCAATTTTTCATCCCATTTATATAATATGTGTACAGGTATCTTTTCCCCTATTTTATCTAATTCTAATCTGGTCCAATCTGGCTTTTCCCTTGTTTGATAAAAATCTGTTAGGTATCTTAATTGTGCGGCTCTATAATAATTTTTAAAGTTTGGTAATTGTAATCCTCCTTGTTTATACCATTCTGTTAATTTATCTTGTGCTATCCTCGGTTTCCCCCCTTTCCATAAAAATTTCCTTATTATTTTCTTTAACTCCTTGAAGAATTTCTCTGTCAGGTGTATTGGCAATGCCTGAAATAGGTATAATATCCTTTGAAAAATGTTCATTTTAATACAGTTTATCCTTCCTATTAGTGTTAGTGGTAAATCTTTCCAATGCTCTAAATCGTCCTGTAATTTTTTTCATTAGTGGACAATAATTGAGTTTATATAGATGGCTGAGATTTTTATTTATTTGTATACCTCGGTATCTTATTGCTTGCATTTGCCATCTGAATGGTGATTCCTTCTTAAATTTTGAGAAATCCGCATTATTCATAGGCATTGCTTCACTTTTATTTACGTTAATCTTGTAACCCGACACTTATGCATATTCCTTCAATTTCTTATATAATTCTTTGATTGATAGTTCTGGTTCTGTCAAGAAAACTATAACATCATCCGCAAATAAACTGATTTTATATTCCTTGTCTTTTATTTTTATCCCTTTTATATTATTTTCTGTTCTTATCAATTCTGCTAGTGGTTCTATAGCTAACGCGAACAATAAAGGTGATAGTGGGCATCCCTGCCGTGTTGACCTGCTTAAGTTAAATTGCTTTGATATATATCCATTTACTGTCACTTTCACCAATTGTCCCTTATATAATGCTTTAATCCAATTAATATACTTATCTGGTAAACTGAATTTTTGCAATACTTTGAATAAATAATTCCATTCTAC
This sequence comes from Narcine bancroftii, assembly GCF_036971445.1. NCBI lineage: Eukaryota > Metazoa > Chordata > Chondrichthyes > Torpediniformes > Narcinidae > Narcine > Narcine bancroftii. Next base: position 59,309,113 of record NC_091480.1, read on the forward strand.
TCTGTCAAAGGCCTTCTCTACGTCTAAAGCAACTGCTACTGTTGGCGCTTTACTCACTTCTACTGCATGAATTAAGTTAATAAATTTACAAATATTGTCTGTTGTGCGTCTTTTTTTAATAAATCCAGTTTGGTCTAGATTTACCATTTTCGGTACATACTCTGCTAATCTGTTTGCTGATAGTTTAGCTATTATCTTATAATCTGTGTTAAGTAAAGATATTGGTCTATATGACGCTGGTGCAAGTGGATCTTTCCCTTGCTTTAGTATTACTGTAATTATTGCTGTTTTACATGAATCTGGTAAGCTTTGTGTTTTATCAATCTGGTTGATTACTTCCAGGAGGGGAGGAATTAATAAATCTTTAAATGTTTTATAGAATTCTATTTGGGAATCCATCCTCTCCTGGTGTTTTATTATTTGGTCATTTTTTTATTATCTCTTGTATTTCTACTATTCCAAATGGTTCTGTTAATTTATTTTGTTCCTCTATTTGTTGTTTTGGTAGTTCAATTTTAGTTAGAAATTCATCTATTTTTCCTTCTTTCCCTTCGTTTTCAGTTTTGTATAATTGTTCATAGAATTCTCTAAAGTTTTCCTTAATCTCCTTTGGATTATATGTGATTTGTTTGTCTTTTTTCCTTGATACCAATACCATTTTCTTAGCTTGTTCTGTCTTAAGCTGCCATGCTAGAATTTTGTGCGTTTTTTCCCCTAGTTCATAATATTTCTGTTTTGTCTTCATTATATTCTTCTCCACCTTATATGTTTGTAGTGTTTCATATTTTTTTTAAATCTGCCAATTCTCTTCTTTTAGTTGTATCTTCCTTCATTGCTAATTCTTTTTCTATATTTACTATTTCCCTTTCCAACTGCTCTGTTTCCTGATTATAGTCCTTCTTCATCTTGGTTACATAACTTACTATTTGCCCTCTAATGAACACTTTCATTGCATCCCATAGTATAAACTTATCTTTCACTGATTCCGTATTTATTTCAAAATACATTTTAATTTGTCTTTCAATGAATTCTCTAAAATCCTGCCTTTTGAGTAGCATGGAGTTTAATCTCCATCTATACATTCTTGGAGGGATGTCCTCTAACTTTATTGTCAATATTAAGGGTGAATGGTCCGATAATATTCTAGCTTTATATTCTGTTTTTCTTACTCTATCTTGCATACGAGCTGATAACAAAAATAGGTCTATTCTTGAGTATGTTTTATGTCTAGCCGAGTAATATGAATATTCCTTTTCCTTTGGGTGTTGTTTCCTCCATATATCCAAAAGTTGCATTTCTTCCATCGATTTAATTATAAATTTGGTTACTTTGTTCTTTCTGTTAATTTTTTTCCCAGTTTTGTCCATATTTGAATCCAAATTCAGGTTGAAATCCCCTCCTATTAATATGTTTCCTTGCGTATCTGATATCTTCAAAAAAATATCTTGCATAAACTTTTGATCTTCTTCGTTAGGTGAATATACATTGAGTAGATTCCAAAACTCCGAATATATCTGACATTTTATCATTACATATCTCCCTGCTGGATCTATTATTTCCTCTTCTATTTTAATTGGCACATTTTTACTAATTAATATAGCTACTCCTCTTGCTTTTGAATTATAAGACGCTGCTGTTACGTGTCCTACCCAATATCTCTTTAATTTCTTGTGCTCCAATTCAGTTAAATGTGTTTTTGCACAAATGCTATATCAATTTTTTCTTTTTTCAGTAAATTTAGCAGTTTCTTCCTTTTAATCTGGTTATGTATTCCGTTAATATTTAAAGTCATATAGTTCAGCGTAGCCATTTTATACTTTGTTTATCTTCCCTTTCCGTTTCTCCATCATTACCTTTCCTTCTTATCCATTTCTGCTTTCTTGTTTTGAACACTTTATAAGACAACATTTCTAAAACATCAAACATTTTCCCTATTCTCCTATTTAAAACTTCTTTAACCCCATTCTCCCCTCCCCCTCCTGAGTTGTCCTTTATCCCTTGTCGGACAACCACATCTCCCCTCTCCATTTGGATTTGCGAATTCACTCGCAAACATCAGCTGATTTTGCAGTGACTGTAACTCCTCCCCACCCAGCCCCCCTCAGAAAAGATTTCAATTTTCATATGTAACAAAGGTCACTCTTTTAATTCCCTCCTTATTCCCTCTATTCCATTTCCCTCCCTTATTAATTCTTGTCTATACTCTATATATTTTCCTCTAAATACGGATACATTCATGTATTTTAATTGGCACATTTTTACTAATTAATATAGCTACCCCTCTTGCTTTTGAATTATAAGACGCTGCTGTTATGTGTCCTACCCAATCTCTCTTTAATTTCTTGTGCTCCAATTCAGTTAAATGTGTTTTTAGCATTCATGTATGCACACTATATAAATACCCCTTTACATTTACCCCCTCCATAAATCTTCGTCCGCGAAGCCAAGCCAAAGAAGACATGTCTTCATCTCTCTGCTTGTTTTGTACATGTTCTGCAAATTTCCTTGCTTCCTCTGGATCCGAGAATAGTCTGTTTTGTTGCCCTGGAATAATTATTTTAAGTACCGCTGGGTACCTTAACATAAATTTATATCCTTTTTTCCATAAGATCGTTTTCACTGTATTGAACTCCTTCCTCTTCTTCAGGAGTTCAAAACTTATGTCTGGATAGAAAAATTTTTTTTGACCTTTATATTCCAGTGGCTTTTTGTCCTCTCTTACTTTCTTCATTGCTTTCTCCAATATATTTTCTCTTGTTGTATATCTTAAGAATTTTACTAAAATGGATCTTGGTTTTTGCTGCGGTTGTGGTTTCGGGGCTAAAGTTCTATGTGCCCTCTCTATTTAACATAACATAATAACATAACAATTTACAGCACGGAAACAGGCCATTAGGCCCTTCTAGTCTGCACCGAACCAAACACCCCTCTCTAGTCCCACCTCCCTGCACAATGCCCATAACCCTCCATCTTCATTTTCCAACATTTTCTTAAATAATACAATTGACTCCGCCGCCACTATTTCTCCCGGAAGCTCATACCACACGTCTACCACTCTCTGAGTAAAGAAGTTCCCCCTCATGTTACCTCTAAACCTCTGCCCCTTAATTCTTAACTCATGTCCTCTTGTTTTAATCTTTCCTCCTCTTAACGGAAATAGTCTATCCACATCCACTCTGTCTATCACTTTCATAATCTTAAATACTTCTATCAAATCCCCTCTCAACCTTCTACGCTCCAAAGAATAAAGACCTAATCTGTCCAATCTCTCCCTATACTCTCGATGCTTAAACCCAGGTAACATTCTGGTAAACCTTCTCTGCACTCTCTCCACTCTGTTTATATCCTTCCTATAATTAGGCGACCAGAACTGCTCACAGAACTCCAAATTAGGCCGCACCAACGTCTTATACAGTCTCAACATCACCTCCCAACTCCTATATTCCATGCAATGATTGATAAAGTCCAGCATACTAAAAGCCTTCTTCACCACCCTATTCACGTGAGTTTCTACCTTCAGGGAACAATGTACCGTTACTCCTAAATCTTTCTGCTCTTCTGTATTCCTCAATGCTCTCCCATTTACCACGTATGTCCTGTTCTGATTCTTCTTACCAAAATGAAGCACCTCACACTTATCAGCATTAAATTCCATCTGCCATTTTTCAGCCCACTTTTCTAAGCAGCCCAAATCCCTCTGCAATCCTTGAAAACCTTCTTCATTATCCACTATTCCACCTATCTTAGTATCATCTGCATATTTACTAATCCAATTCACCACCCCATCATCTAGATCATTAATGTATATAACGAACAACAATGGGCCCAATACAGATCCTTGAGGCACACCACTGGTCACCGGCCTCCAACCTGACATCCACTACCACCCTCTGGCCTCTCCCTTTCAGCCAATGTTCAATCCATTTGACTATCTCAAAATTTATACCTAAAGACTGCACCTTCTTAACTAACCTTCCATGTGGTACCTTATCGAAGGCCTTACTGGTCCATATAGACAACATCCACTGCGCTACCCTCATCCACATTCCTAGTCATCTCTTCAAAAAATTCAATCAGATTGGTCAAACATGACCTTCCTCCCACAAATCCATGTTGAGTGCTCCTGATCAGACCCTGTCTATCCAGATGTTTATAAGTACTATCTCTAAGAATTTTCTCCATTAATTTACCTACCACAGATGTCAAACTTACAGGCCGATAGTTGCCAGGCTTCCTCCTTGAACCCTTTTTAAATAACGGAACCACATGCGCAATGCGCCAATCCTCTGGCACTATCCCCATATCTAATGACATTTGGAAAATTACCGCCAGAGCCTCTGCTATTTCCTCCCTCACTTCTCTCAATGTCCTGGGGAAGATCCCGTCTGGTCCCGGAGACTTATCCACCTTTATATTCTTCAAAAGCCCTAAAACTACATATTTTGTAATCTCTATATTCCCCATATTTACCCAATTTGCTTTTTTTATCTCACATCTCCCAATATCCTTCTCCTTAGTGAATACCGAAGAAAAGAAACTGTTCAATATCTCCCCCATTTCTCTAGGCTCCACACACAGTTTTCCGCTCTGATTCTCTAAGGGACCAATTTTGTCTCTAGCTTTCCTTTTACTATTAACATATTTGTAGAACTCTTTTGGATTAGTTTTCACCCTGCTTGCCATAGTTTCCTCGTACCTTCTTTTAGCTTTCCTAATTCCTCTCTTAAGATTCCTCTTACATTCAATGTATCTTTCAAACATCCCCTTAACTCCATGCATCTTATATCTAATGTGTGCCTCCCTTTTTCTTCGAACCAAGTTTCCAATATTCCTTGAAAACCACGGCTCTCTCAAACCATTTCTTCCTGTAATTCTGGTCTTCCCAGGACCCTGGGGATCCAATCTTTTATAAATTCTCTCATATTCTTGCCTTCTTCATCTTCCTTAAGGCCCACTATCTTTATATTATTTCTTCTATTATAGTTTTCTATTATATCTATCTTCTGAGCTAACAGCTCCTGTGCTTCTTTAGCTTTTTTATTAGATTCTTCTAATTTCTCTTTTAAGTCTTTTACTTCCATATCTACAAATGTTTCTCGTTTTTCCATATTTTCCACTCTTTTTGCCAATTCTGATATGGCCACTTCCATTTTATTCATTCTTTCTTCTGCATTCTTAATTCTTCTTTTTATCTCATCAAATTCTTGTAATTGCCATTCTTTCACTGATTCCATATATTCTTTAAAAAAAGATACATCCATTGTCTTGCTTTTCTCTTCTTCTTCCACGTCTTTCTGTTCTTCTTCTTCTTCCTCTGGATTGACCATCTGTTGTTTCCTTGTTTTCTTTTTACCCTCTTCTTTCTTGTTGTCGTTATTGTCTGTGTTCTGCACCTGCTGCTGTGCTGCAGGTGTCTCTCTCAGCTGTGGAGCTCGACTCCGCAGCTGTTCCACCCTCCTGTCAGTGTGTTTTTTTTCATGCGCATCATGCATGCGCGGTTGCGCACTTTTACTCGGCTCTGCGAGCCATTTTTGTAGTCCCAAGCCCGGGACCTCCACTGACCTGTGGGAGCGGGCCTCTCTCTCCGCGGCGGGCCTCTTCGGACAGGTAAGGCCTTCACCTTCTTCTTCCAACGTCTTTCCTTCTTCTTTTCTTCCCGTTGTTTTTGGTTTTTCTTTCTTCGTTGCCATTTTCTTCACACTTTTACTTTCACTTTGTTTTGGTTTTTAAGTTTGTGCCTTTGCTTTTTCTCTATCTTTTTTTAACTTTTCTGGAGAGGGCTGGAGTTCCCCTACCGGCCACTACTCCATCACGTGACTCCTCTCTGTGTCTCTCTGTTCCCATGTCCTTCTCTGCCCCCATGTCTCTCTCTTTGCCCCTGTCTCTCCCTCCGTCCCCATGTCTCTCTGCCCCCGTGTTCCTCTCTCTGTTCATGTGTGTCTCTCTGTCCCCATGTCTTTCTGTCCACGAGTCGCTCTCTTTGCCTGTGTGTCTCTCTCTGACCCCGTATCTCTCTCTGTTCCTGCCTCTCTCTGTCCCCATGTCTCTCTCTCTGCCCCCCTGTCGCTCTTCGTCCCCATTTCTTTCTCTGAGCCGTGTCCCTCTCTGTCCCCATGTTCCGTATCTCTCTCTGACCCCGTCTCTCTCTGTCCCTGTGTTTCTTTTTTTTAAACTTTATTTATTCGTTCAAAATACAGATAGTAAATAACATATACAACAATAAACCAAAAACATGAACGTTATATTTTATAGAAAAAAAATAAAAGAAAAGAAAAGAAAACCCTCCCCCCACTTCAGCCAACCATCCTAAGGAGAGCCATAAAGAAAAAAAAATTAAGAAAAAATTAAACATACATATTGAGATCTAATCAACGTAAATCAAAATGTAAATATTCTGAAAATAACAACCAATTACTAATAAAAAAATTATAGTTATCACACAAAACATATGTAATTTTTTCCATTATTAAACAATATTTCATCTCATTATGCCATCTATTAATATCAATCATATCTGTATTTTCCACGTACTAGCAATACATTTTTTGGGCAGCTTCATAATAATTTTGAAAATGTGGTAAACGTAGTCCCCCTAACTCATATTTCCAAGTTAATTTATTCAAGGCTACTGTTGAAAATTTACCTCTCCATAAAAACTCCCTAACCATTTTATTCAAATCTCGAAAAAAAATATTATCAAGTAAATTGTCCCTGTGTTTCTTTGCCCCTGTGTCTCTCAGTCCCCGTTTCTTTCTGCCCTCATGTCTCTCTCTGTCCCCATCTATCTCACTGCCCCAGTGTCTCTCACTGTCCTGTGTTCCTTTCTCCGACCCCGTGTTCCCCTCTCTGTCCCCATATCTCTCTGCCCCCATGTCTCTCTCTGCCCCCATGTCTCTCTCTGCCACCATGTTCCTTCCGTACCTGTGTCTCTCTATCTCTGTTCCCATGTCTCTCTCTGACCCGTGTACTTCTCTGCCCCTGAGTCCCTCTCTGCCTCTGTGTCTCTCGCTCAGTCCCCCTCTCTCTCTCTCTCTCTCTCTCTCTCTCTCTCTATCCCCGTGTCCCTCACTGTCTCCGTGTCTCTCTTTGTCCCCATGTCCCTCTCTATCCCCATGTGTCTCTCTGACCCATGTCCCTTTCTGTCCCTGTGTCTTTCTCTCCTTGTCCCTGTGTGTCTCTCTCTCTGTCCCCGTCTCTCTCTCTCTGTCCCCATGATCCTCTCTCTGTCCCCGTGTCTCTCTGTTCCCATGTCCCTCTCTGACTCCGTGTCTCTCTCTGTCCCTCTCTGCCCCCCATATCTCTCTCTGTCCCCGTGTGTTTCTCTGACCCATGTCCCTTTCTGTCCCTGTGTCTCTCTCTCTGTCCCTGTGTCTCTCTCTCTGCCCCTGTGTCTCTCTCTGACCCTGTGTCTCTCTCTGCTCCCGTCTCTCTCTCTCTCCGTGTCCCTCTCTGTTCCTGTGTCTCTCTCTCTCTGCCCCCATGTCTCCCTCTGTCCCTGTGATACTCTCTGACCCATGTCCCCTTCTGTCCCTGTGTCTCTCACTCCCTGTCCCTGTGTCTCTCCCTCTGTCCCCGTCCCTCTCTCAGTTCCCATCCCTCTCTCTCCCCCTGTGTCTCTCTCTGCCCCCATGTCTCCCTCTGTCCCTGTGATACTCTCTGTCCCCGTGTATCTCTGTCCCCGTCTCTCTCTCTCTCCCTCCCTGTGTTCCTCTCTCTGTCCCCGTGTCTCTCTCTTTCTCTGTCCCCGTCACCCTCACTGTCCCTGTGCTCTTTTTCTGTCCCCGTCTCTCTCTCTGTCCCCATGATCCTCTCTCTGTCCCTGTGTCTCTCTGTTCCCATGTCCCTCTCTGTCTCCGTGTCTCTCTCTGCCCCGTTCCTCTCTCTGCCCCCATGTTCTTCTCTCTCTGTCCCCGTGTCCCTCTCTGTCCTTGTGTTTCTAAGCCCCCGTGTTCCTCTCTCTGTCCCATGTGTGTCTCTCTCTGTCCCCATGTCTCTCTCTCTGTCCCTGCCCCTCTCTGCCTCCCTGTCTCTCTCTGTCCCCGTTCCTCTCTATCCAATGTCCATCTCTCTGCCCCCATGTCTCTCTGTCCCCATCTCTGTCTCTTCCCGTGTTCCTCTCTCTGTTCCCGTGTCTCTCTGTTCCCGTATCTCTCTGTCCCCGTGTTCTTCTCTCTGTCCCCGTGTCCTTCTCTGTTCCCATGTCTCTCTCTGTCGTGTCTCTCTTTCTGTCGTGCCTCGCTCTCTCTCCTCGAGTCCGTCTATGCCCCCGTATCTCTGCCCCTGTGTCCCTCTCTGCCCCTGTGTCCCTCTCTGCCCCTGTGTCCCTCTCTGCCACTGTGTTCCTCTCTGCCCGTGTGTCCCTCTCTGACCCGTGTCTCTCTCTGCCCCCATGTCTCTCTCTGTCCCTGTGTCTTTCTCTGACCCGTGTCCCTCTCTGTCACCGTGTCCATGTGTGTCTCTCTCTGTCCTGTCTCTCACTCTCTCTGTCCCCGTGCCTCTCTGTCTTCTGTCGTGCCCCTCTCTGCCACCCTCTCTCTGCCCCCGTATCCCTCTCTGACCCATGTCCCTCTCGGTCCCCATTTCCCCGTGTCTCTCTCTGTCCCCGTGCCTCTCTCCCTGCCCGTCTCTCTCTCTGCCCCCTTGTCTCTCTCTGTCTCTGTGTCTCTCTCTGACTCCATCTCTCTCTGTCCATGTGTCTCTCTCTACCCCCGTGCCCCTCTCTGCCACTGTCTCTCTGCCCTGTGTCCCTCTCTGTCCCCATCTTCCCGTATCTCTCTCTGCCCCCGTCTCTCTCAGCCCCCGTCTCTCTCTGTCCCCGTGTCTCTAAGCCCCCGTGTCTCTCTGCACCTGTGTCTCTCTGTCCCTTTGTCTCTCTGTTTCTGTGTCCCTCTCTGTCTCTGTGTCTCTCTCTGACTCCTTCTCTCCTTGTCCATGTGCCACTCTGCCCCCGTTTCTCTCTGTTCCCATCTCTCTCTCTCTGCCCCCATGCCCCTCTCTGCCACCATCTCTCTGGCCCTATCTCCCTCTCTGTCCCCATGTTCCTGTATCTCTCTCTGCCCCCGACTCTCTCTGTCCGTTTGTTTCTATGCCCCCGTGTCTCTCAGTCCTCGTTTCTTTCTGCCCTCATGTCTCTTTCGGTCCCCGTCTCTCTCACTGCCCCAGTGCCTCTCACTGTCCCCATCTCTCGTCTCTCTCTCTGTCCACGTGTCTGTCTCAGTACCTAACACTCACTGACCTTGTTAACCTCTCTGACCCTGTGTCCCTCTCTGCTCACGTTTCCCTCTCTGCCCCCGTGTCTCTCTCTGTCCCCATATTCCTCTCTCTGCCCCCATGTCTCTCTCTGTCCCCGTGTCTTTCTCTGACCCGTGTCCCTCTCTGTCACCGTGTCCATGTGTGTCTCTCTCTGTCCTGTCTCTCTCTCTCTCTGTCCCCGTGCCTCTCTCAGTCCCTGTGTCTCTGACTGACCCGTGTCCCTCTCTGTCCCTGTTTCTCTTTGTCCTCGTGTCTCTCGGTCCTCATGACACTCTGTCCCCATGTCTCTCTGTCCCCATGTCCGTCTTTGTCCCCATCTCCCTCTCTATCCCCATGACCATCCCTGTGCCCGTGTCTCTCTCTGTCCCCGTGTCTCTCTTTGCCCCCATGTCTCTCTCTGTCCCCCTGTTTCTCTCTGTTCCCGTGTCTCTCGCTGTCCCTGTCTCTTTCTCTTTTCCTGTGTCCCTCACTGTCTCTGTCCCCATGTGTCTCTCTCTGTCCTGTGTTCCTCTCTCTGTCCCCGTGTCTCTCTGCCCCCATGTTCCTCCTTCTGTCCCCATGTTTCTCACTGTCCCCGTGTCTCTCTGTCCCATGTTCCTCTCTCTGTCCCCGTGTCTCTATGCCCCCGTGTTCCTCTCTCTGTCCCCGTGTCTCTCTGCCCCCCATGTTCCTCTCTCTGACCCGTGTCCCTCTCGGTCCCCATTTCCCCGTGTCTCTCTCTGTCCCCGTGCCTCTCTCCCTGCCCCTGTCTCTCTCTCTGCCCACCGTCTCTCTCTGCCCCCTTGTCTCTCTCTGTCTCTGTGTCTCTCTCTGACTCCATTTCTCTCTGTCCATGTGTCTCCCTCTACCCCCGTGCCCCTCTCTGCCACTGTCTCTCTGCCCCTGTGTCCCTCTCTGTCCCCATGTTCCCGTATCTCTCTCTGCCCCTGTCTCTCTCAGCCCCCGTCTCTCTCTGTCCCCGTGTCTCTATGCCCCCGTGTCTCTCTGCACCTGTGTCTCTCTGTCCCTTTGTCTCTCTGCCCCTGTGTCCCTCTCTGCCCCTGTGTCCCTCTGTGCCCGCGTCCCTCTCTGTGCCTGCGTCCCTCTCTGTCCCCGTGTTTTTCTCTCTATTCTGTCTCTCTCTCTGTTCCCGTGTCTCTCTCAGTCCCAGTGTCTCTCTTATCTGCCTCGCTGTCTCTCTCTGTCCGTTTCTCTCTGTCCTCGTGTCTCTCTGTCCTCATGACTCTATGTCCCCATGTCTCTCTGTCCCCGTGTTCCTCTTTGTCCCCATCTCTCTCTCTATCCCCATGACCATCGCTGTGCCCGTGTCTCTCTCTGTCCGTGTCTCTCTCTGCCCCCATCTCTCTCTGTCCCCCTGTTTCTCTCTGTTGCTGTGTCTCTCGTTGTCTCTGTCTCTTTCTCTTTCCCTGTGTCCCTCTCTGTCTCTGTCTCTCTCTGCACCCATGTGTCTCTCTGTCCCCATGTTTCTCTCTGTCCTGTGTTCCTCTCTCTGTCCCCGTGTCTCTCTGCCCCCATGTTCCTCTCTCTGTCCCCGTGTCTCTCTGCCCCCGTATTCCTCTCTCTATTCCTGTGTCTCTCTGCCCCTGTGTTCCTATTTCTGTCCCATGTCCTCTCTCTGCCGCCGTGCCACTCTCTCTATCCCGTGTCTCTCTATCTGCCATCGTGCCCCTCTCTGCCACCCTCTCTCTGCCTCCGTATCCCTCTCTGACCCGTGTCCCTCTCTGTCCCCATTTCCCCGTGTCTCTCTCTGTCCTTGTGCCTCTCTCCCTGCCCCTGTCTCTCTCTCTGCCCCCATATCTCTCTCAGCCCCCATGTCTCTCTCTGCCCCCTTGTCTCTCTCTGTCTCTGTGTCTCTCTCTGACTCCGTCTCTCTCTGTCCATGTGTCTCTCCGTCCCCATTTCTCTCTGTCCCCGTCTCTCTCTGTCCCCGTTTCTCTCTGTCCCCGTTTCTCTCTGTCGCCATCTCTCTCTCTGCTCCCTTGCCCTGCTCTGCCACCCTCTCTGCCCCTGTGTCCCTCTCTGTCCCGTGTCCCTCTCTGTCCCCATGTTCCCATATCTCTCTCTGCCCCCGTCTCTCTCTGCCCCCGTCTCTCTCTGTCCCCGTGTCTCTCTGTCCCCGTGTCTCTCTGTCCCCGTGTCTCTCTGTCCCCGTGTCTCTCTGCCACCGTCTCTCTGCCCCTGTGTCCCTCTCTGTCCCCATGTTCCTATATCTCTCTCTGCCCCCATCTCTCTCTGCCCACGTCTCTCTCACTGCCCCAGTGTCTCTCACTGTCCCCATCTCTCTCTCTGTCCTCGTGTCCATCTCTGTCCCCGTCTCTCACTGTTCTTGTTACCCACTCTGCCCCTGTGTCCCTCTCTGCCCGCATGTCCCTCCCTGTCCCCATGTCCCTCTCTGTCACCATATCTCTCTGCCCCCATGTTTGTCACTCTGTCCATGTGTCTCTCAGTCCCCGTATCTCTCTGTCCATGTGTCCCTCTCTTTCCCTGTGTTTCTCTCTCTGCCCCCATGTCGCCTCTGCCCCTGTCGCCTGTGCCCCTGTGTCCCCCTCTGCCCCTGTGTGTCTCTCTCTCCCTGTGTTCCTCTCTCTGTCCCCGTGTCTCTCTATTCCCGTGTTCTTCTCTGATTCCGTGTCTCTCTCTCTGTCCCCATGTCTCTCTGCCCCCGTGTTCCGCTCTCTGCCCCTGTGTCTCTCTGTCCCCGTGTTCCTCTCTCTGTCCCCGTGTCTTTCTGTTCCCGTGTCCCTCTGTCTCCGTGTCTCTGTCTGCCTCCGTGTCTCTCTCTGTCTCCGTCTCTCTCTGTCCTTCTTTCTCTCTGCCCCTGTGTCTTTCTGTCCCCATGTCTCTCTGCCCCCATGTCTCTCTCTCTGTCCCCATGTCTTTCTATGACCCGGTGTCTCTCTGTCCCCGTATCTCTCTGCCCCCATGTCTCCCTCTGTCCCCGTCTCTCTCTCTGTTTCCATGTCCCTCTCTGTCCCCGTGTTCCTCTCTGTCCCCCTGTCTCTCTCTGTCCCCGTCTCTCTCTGTCCCCGTGTCCCTCTCTGCCCCCCTGTCTCTCTCTGTCCCCGTGTCTCTCTCTCTGTCCCCGTGTCCCTCTCTTCCCCCCGTCTCTCTCTGTCCCCGTGTTTCTCTCTGTCCCTGTGTCCTCCCTCTGCCCCCGTGTCTCTCTTTGTCCCCATTTTCCTCTCTTTGTCCCCATGTCTTTCTCTGTCCCGTGTTCCTCTCTCTGTCCCCGTTCTCTCCGATCCCATGTCTTTCTGTTCCCGTGTTTCTCTCTCTGTTTCCGTGTCTCTCTGTTGCCATGTCCCTCTCTGTCCCTGTGTCGCTCTCTTTCCCTGTGTGTCTCTCTGTGACCTTGTGTCTCTCTCTGCCCGTCTCTCTCTCTGCCCGTCTCTCTCTCTGCCCCCATGTCTCTCTTTGTCCCCGTGTCTCTCTCTGACCCGTGTCCCTCTCTGTCACCTTATCCCTGTGTCTCTCTCTGTCCTGTCTCTCTCTCTGTCCCCGTGTCTCTCTATGTCCTAGAGTCTCTGACTGACCCGTGTCCCCCTCTGCCCCTGTGTCTCTCTCTCTCCCTGTGTTCTCTCTCTGTCCCCGTGTCTCTCTGTTCCCGTGTTCCTCTCTGTTTCCGTGGTCCCTCTCTCTCCGTGTCTCTCTCTGCCTCTGTGTGTCTGTCTGTCCCCATTTCTCTCTGTTCCCGTGTTCCTCTCTGTTTCCGTGGTCCCTCTCTCTCCGTGTCTCTCTCTGCCTCTGTGTGTCTGTCTGTCCCCATTTCTCTCTGTCCCCGTGTCTCTCTCTGTTCCTGTCTCTCTCTGTTCTGTGTTTCTCTCTGTCCCCATGTCCCCATGTCTCTCTCTGCCCCCGTCTCTCTCCGTCCCCATGTCTCTCTGCCCCCATGTCTCTCTCTCTGCCCCTTTCTCTCTCTCTGTGCTCATGACTCTCTGTCCCCATGTCTCTCTGTCCGTGTCCCTCTTTGTCCCCATCTCTCTCTCTATCCACATGACCCTCCCTGTGCCCGTGTCTCTCTCTGTCCCCGTTTCTCTCTCTGCCCCCATGTCTCTCTCTGTCCCTGTCTCTTTCTCTTTCCCTGTGTCCCTCTCTGTCTCTGTCTCTCTCTGCCCCCATGTGTCTCTCTGTCCCCATGTCTCTCTCTGTCCTGTGTTCCTCTCTCTGTCCCCATGTCTCTCTGCCTCCATGTTCCTCCTTCTGTCCCCGTGTCTCTCTCTGTCCATGTGTCTCTCTGTCCCCATCTCTCACTGTCCCCGTGTCTCGCTCTCTGCCCCCATATTCTCTGTCCCCATGTCTCTCTATCTCTACCCCCGTGTCTCTCTCTACCTCTGTTACCCTCTCTGCCCCCATGACCCTCTCTGTCCCCAGATCTCTCTCTCCCCCTGTGTCTCTCTATCTGTCCCTGTGTCTTGTTAATTTTCTGTGTTTGTTACCAATAGAGTGACAAGTGGTGGGGATGTTGCAGAGTGATGGGGTTAAATGGGGGACTGACAGTCTTCCCTCACCTCAGCACCCCGACACCACACACCACCTGAGTTACAGGAGTCAGGGTTTAGCGGGGTGGGTGGAGATCGGGTCAGGGTGACCGTGCTGTGGTTGGGATAGTGTGAAGTTTGTTTATGGTGTCACCACGCAGAGTGCCATGGTGTATAGAGAGTGGGGCTGGGAATAGCAGCGTGGGGGGGAGGGTGAGTTGGGGGTTTTCAGGTGGGGGAAGGTTTAAATGATGACAGTATGCAGGGTCTGATGGACCTCTGAACCCACAGCACCCGAAGGTGACATGCAGACCTACCAGTTCCACACGACACCTGCCACCAATTTGCTGCCGCAGACAATGGTGATGACCTCAGCAGTCACCCTCCAGCAACAGGGAGCCAAGCCCCAGGAAGCCACACGCAAGCGGGAAATCAAGCGCACAAAAAGCAGGTGATCTTGACCCACCTCAGTGACGAAGACCCAGCCCCAACTGCTACAATCCTTGAAAATGCTCACCGTTACCTCCTGTAAATTATGACACACTCTCCTGTAAACACTGACACACTCCCCGGGACCCCCATAAATACCGACACACTCCCCGGGACCCCCGTAAACACCGACACTCCCCGGGACCCCCGTAAACACCGACACACTCCCCGGGACCCCCGTAAACACCGACACACTCCCCGGGACCCCCGTAAACATCGACACACTTGCCGGGACCCCCGTAAACATCGACACACTCGCCGGGAACCCCGTAAACATCGACACACTCCCCGGGACCACCGTAAACATCGACACACTCCCCGGGACCACCGTAAACATCGACACACTCCCCGGGACCCCCGTAAACATCGAACCACTCCCCGGGACCCCCGTAAACACCGACACACTCCCCGGGACCCCCTGTAAACATCGACACACTCCCCGGGACCCCCGTAAACACCGACACACTCCCCGGGACCCCCTGTAAACATCGACACACTCCCCGGGACCCCCTGTAAACATCGACACACTCCCCGGGACCCCCTGTAAACATCGACACACTCCCCGGGACCCCCTGTAAACATCGACACACTCCCCGGGACCCCCTGTAACCATCGACACACTCCCCGGGACCCCCTGTTAACATCGACACACTCCCCGGGACCCCCGTAAACATCGACACACTCCCCGAGACCCCCTGTAATCATCGACACACTCCCCGGGACCCCCTGTAAACACTGACACACTCCCCGGGACCCCCTGTAAACATCGACACACTCCCTGGGACCCCCGTAAACATCGACACACTCCCCGGGACCCCCTGTAAACATCGACACACTACCCGGGACCCCCTGTAAACATCGACACACTCCCCGGGACCCCCGTAAACATCGACACACTCCCCGGGACCCCCTGTAAACATCGACACACTCCCCGGGACCCCCTGTAAACATCGACACACTCCCCGGGACCCCCGTAAACATCGACACACTCCCCGGGACCCCCTGTAAACATCGACACACTACCCGGGACCCCCATAAACATCGACACACTCCCCGGGACCCCCTGTAAACATCGACACACTCCCCGGGACCCCCGTAAACATCGACACACTCCCCGGGACCCCCTGTAAACATCGACACACTCCCCGGGACCCCCTGTAAACATCGACACACTCCCCGGGACCCCCGTAAACATCGACACACTCCCCGGGACCCCCTGTAAACATCGACACACTCCCCAGGACCCCCGTAAACATCGACACACTCCCCGGGCCCCCCTGTAAACATCGACACACTCCCCGGGACCCCCTGTAAACATCAACACACTCCCCGGGACCCCTGTAAACACCGACACACTCACCAGGACCCCATGTAAACATCGACACACTCCCCGGGACCCCCTGTAAACATCGACACACTCCCCGGGACCCCCTGTAAACATCAACACACTCCCCGGGACTCCCTGTAAACATTGACACACTCCCCGGGACCCCCTGTAAACATTGACACACTCCCCGGGATCCCCTGTAAACATCGACACACTCCCCGGGACCCCCTGTAAACATCGACACACTCCCCGGGACCCCCGAAAACATCAACACACTCGGTAGGACCCCTGTAAACACCGACACACTCCCCGGGACCCCCTGAAAACCGACACACTCGCAGGGACCCCCTATAAACACTGACACACTCCCCAGACCTCCTGTAAACATCGACACACTCCCGGGACCCCCGTAAATATCGACAAGCTCGCTAGGACCCCTGTAAACACCGACACACTACCCGGGACCCCTGTAAACATTGACACACTCACCGGGACCCCCTGTAAACACTGACACACTCCCCGGGACCCCCTGTAAACATCAACACACTTGCTAGGACCCTTGTAAACACCAACACACTCCCCGGGACCCTGTGTAAACATCAACACACTTGCTGGGACCCATGTAAACACCGACACACTCCCCGGGATCCCCTGTAAACACCGACACTCTCCCCTGTAAACATCAACACTCTCGCTGGGACCCCTGTAAACACCGACACACTACCCGGGACCCCTGTAAACATTGACACACTCGCTAGGATACCTGTTAACACCGTCACACTCCCCGGGACCCCCTGTAAACATCGACACACTCCCCGGGACCCCCGTAAACATCGACACACTTGCTAGGACCCCTGTTAACACCGACACACTCCCCGGGACCCCCTGTAAACATCGACACACTCGCCGGGACCCCCTATAAACACTGACACACTCCCCAGACCTCCTGTAAACATCAACACACTCCCCGGGACCCCTGTAAACACTGACACACACCCCGGGCCCCGCTGTAAACACCGACACACTCCCCGGGACCCCCGTAAACATTAACACACTCACCGGGAACCCCTGTAAACATCGACACACTCACCAGGACCCCCTGTAAACATCGACATACTCCCCGGAACCCCCTGTAAACACCGACACTCTCCACTGTAAACACCGACACACTCACCTGTAAACACCCACACACTCCCTGGGACCCCCTGTAATCACCAACACAATCCCCGGGACCCCCTTTAAACACCGATGCACACCCCTGGACCCCCTCTAAACACCGATGCACTCACTGGGGCCCTCTGAAAAGACTGGGGCACTCCCCGGGACCCCCTATAAACACTGATACACTTGCTGGGACCCCCTGTAAACGTCGATACACTCCCTGGGCCCCCCTGTGTACATCGACACACTTACCGGGACCCCCTTAAACATCGACACACTCGCTGGGATCCCTGTAAACACCGACACACTCCCCAGGATCCCTGTAAACACCGACACACTTGCCGGGAACCCCTGTAAACACCGACACAATCCCCGGGAGCCCCTGTAAACATCGACACATTCCCTGGGTTCCCCTGTAAACACTGACACTCCCCGGGGCCCCCTATAAACACCAACACACTCCCTGGGACCCCCTATAAACACCGACACACTCCCCAGGACCCCCTGTAAACACCAACACACTCCCTGGGACCCCCTATAAACACCAACACTCTCCCCGGGACCCCCTATAAACACCAACACACTCCCTGGGACCCCTGTAAACACCGACTCACTCCCTGCATCCTGCAGTGTGAAATATTTTCACTGTGCCAGGCCTGGCTGGGTGAGACCCAGTTATTACCCCATGCCGTGATCTCCACACATTGAAATGTTGCCTCCACTTTCAGGGAGACAGCGAGGGAGTGTCGCCGCAAGAAGGAGGAGTATGTCAAGTGCCTGGAGAATCTTGTGGTTGTGCTGGAGAACCAAAACAAGGCTTTGCTCGAAGAACTCAAGGCCCTGAAGGATATGTACTGCCACCAGATGGTGTAGTGCTGTCAGGAGCCTGTCCAGACACTGGTCCATTTGACTGTTACACTCCAGAAAGGAAGGGCCAATTTTTTAAATTGTAAATACCAATCAGGAGAGTCGGGGTGTGGATTGAATTAACTCTGTGGCCTGTCCTCACGATGAGGGGGAGTGCCTGAAGGTAGTGGCCAGGGCTGCAGCCAATCTCCCCGTGTCCCTCTCTGCCCCCGTCTCTGTTTCTCTCTCTGTCCCCGTGTCCCTGCACAACCTTGTGATTTGCAGTGTCCTTGCCACATGCTCTCTCTCCTCCGTTCACATAACACTGCTGTGAGCAGGGAGAGGCTGAGTGACAGGCATACAGAGTAGTCTGCCTGCCCGCCCCCCACCACACCCTTTTCACACAGGACTCACTCCCGAAGGGGTGAGATGTGGTAATCACAGGCAGATTTCTTGCCGGACCGGAATCAACTGGTTACACACCAATTGTATTAAACTTGGACTCTGCTCCATTGTTGCAGGGCTCTTTGTTCACTTGGTCTGCTGCAGTGATCACTGGTCGGCAGCAGTCCAGGGCAGGCTCCTGGCAAGTGCCATGACCCGTGAAGAGTGGGGACATGGTGAGGGAGGGTGGTGAAGATGTTTGACATGCTTGTTGGTTGGGGCGGTTGGAGTAAAGAGTGTCCTAATGTATAGGTGACCCATCCCCTGAGAGGGGTGAGACAGGGTAGAGGAGAAGGTGTTTGACATACTTGTCTCCATGGGTCAGGGCACTGAGTCCAGGAGCAGGGAGGGTCTGTTATAACTGTCCAGGATGTTGGGGAGACCACACTTGGAGTATTGTGCACAGTTTTGGGCATCCAGCTGTGGGAAGGATGTCACTGAGCTGGAAAAGGGGCAGGAAAGATTCACCAGGATGTTCCCGGGACTGGAGGGCTGGACTTTTCTCCCTGGAGTGGAGGCTGAGGGGGGACCTTCCAGGTTTATAAAACCATGAGGGGCATGGATAAAGTGGGTGTTCACAGTCTTTTCCCCAGGGTCGGGGAGTCTAAAACTAGAGGACACAGGTTTAAGGGGAGAGATTTAAAGGGGACCTGACACACTCTTCACACAGAGGGTGGTGGGTATGTGTAACGAGCTGCCACAGGAGGTGGTGGAGGGTGGGGAACGATTACACCAGATTTTTTTTTCTTTTTCAATATTTTTATTGTTTTAATATAATTCAAATATACAGAAAATAGAATGATGCAGAACACTGAAACAGCTGCAACACAGTAAGCAAACTTGCTAACAATTTTTTTTACCTTATACATTTTTGATTCAAGGATATATTGAAAGAAAGAAAAAAAAGAGGTTTAAAAAATCTGATTATATAATCCAAGCCGTAAACCGTTCCAAAATTGCATGGGAATATAAAGAACAAGTAAACGACTTGTAAAAATAAGAAGAAATTCAATCCACGAGAATTACATTACATAATTATTCCCATTAAAGATTATAAAAGTAATTCAAAAAGGAGCTCTAGAGATTAGAAAAAATTTAAAACACTCATTGAACATCTCATTTTCTCCAAAGTTAGATACAACCTAACAGACATTTGGACAGGTCCATGGATGGGAAAGCTTTAGAGGAAGATGGGCTGGATGCAGGGAAAAGGGATCAGCTCAGGTAGGGGACTGGGTCGGCAGGGAGTGGATGGGCCAAAGAGCCTGTTTCTGACACTTAAAGAGACAAAACAAAATGCAAAAGAGTAGAGCAAGGCATTTATTAATTTCTTGATTCTCCAGAAAGGTTTAACAGATTACAACCCCCAATTCCCTGATCACAGACTGGGTCAGTGCCGTTACATGCCACATCGTCGAATCCCACCGGCAGCCTGAATGGCACTCCCAGTGAAATCAATCTCCAAGACGCGGTAAAGCCTTCCCCGTGGGTCCACTCACTGCCCAGCTCCATGCAGTGGGTAGTGCTCAGGTCTCAGTCGGAATCACTACTGGAGGAGGAGGAGGAGGAGGAGGAGGAGGAGGAGGAGGAGGAGTGCTGGAGAGAAGAAAGAGCATCACAAACTCTGGGGAAGCCAAGATCGCTCCCAACCTGCCCCCCCCACAACCACGTCCCTGTCAGACAACGTGATGTCACAGGTCAGGGTGCAGAGGATATGAGGAACAACATTGGCCAGCACAGAGCATTTGGCTCAAGGGAGAGGAGAAGCTGGGTCTGTCGGGCAGCGACTGAGGAGCACAGATTGGACAAACAGCGAGGTTTTTCTCCCTGGCTTGGATGGATCTATGGGGGAGGATTCCCCTCTCCGACCCAGAGGAGCACCCTTCCTCAGGGGGTAGGGAGACTGAGAGACTCCCAACATCTGAGAAGAATCTGGACCAGAATAGCCAAGGCAGGAGTGATCAGGTCTGAGGCTGGGGAATGGGATTTGTGGAGGTGGTCAGCACAGATGGGATGGACTGAAAGGCCCGTGTCCATTCTTGACTTGATGAATATTTCACCAGTAGCCCTATTCAACCAGGAGCAGGCTGACACACCCAAATTAAAATGGTGCCTTTCTAGCCGACACAGCAGTGATCCCAAAAGAAAATGGTGCATGTTGCAAAAGGTGACAGTTAGAGAAGAAAGATGGGAGAGTTGAGGGGAAGTTAAGGTTTAAGCAACTTGGGCATGACTGAGGGGTTGGAGCAGAGGCACAGGGAGTTGTATTCCTGTTGTGCAGGCTCAGGGTGAGGCCACCCCAGGTACAGTTCTGCTCCCTTCACCCTGAAACAGGTTCCAATCACACGAGAGGAGATTCCCGGGATGAGGGGGAATGGACAGCTTGGGGTCTGTGTACTGTGGAGTTTCGAAGGACCAGGGGGTGACCTTATTCAAAATTCTCCGATCCTGATGGGGATCAACAGGAAAGATGAAGATATGCTTGAATACAGTCGCCACTTGCTCCAAACTCCCCAAGATGGGGCTCATCCCGCTCCCGCTGTGTCACGCACCTTGCCATGTTTCTTCACCTTGCCGTGTTTCTTCTCCTTGCTGTGTTTCTTCTCTTTGCCGTGTTTCTTCTCTTTGCCGTGTTTCTTCTCCTTGCCGTGTTTCCCAAGCTTGTGGCCTTTCTTGCCGTGCTTCAAGTGTGGATCACAGGGGACGTGCCCCGGGAAACCGGGGTCAAAAGGAGGGTAGGGCTGGCCACTGGGTCTGACAGGATAAGGGGGAAATGCAGGGTTCCCTCCTGGATAGGGTGGCTGGCTGGGCAGAGGGTAGGCCGGCTGGCCAGGAGGGGGGAAACCACTGGCAGGGGGAGGGTAGTCTGGGTTCGACATTTGAGATGGGTGAGCGGGCATGGTCTGAGGAGGGTAGGGGCCTCCAGGAGGATATGTGCCTGGAGCATCTGGGGAGAGAGCAAGAAAAAAGTGTTTAACTGGGTCACCTTTGTGAGTTAGTCCATGCACTCCACATCCGCCACATTATGCTTCCCCTATCTACAGGTTGGGGGTATGAGGGAACACTCCCCATGTGCCTGGGTGGAGTTAGTCCATGACCTCCGCCCTGGTCTCACTCTCTCCACACCTTTGCTGATATTGTCATTGCATTTTAGATGGGAAAGGTTCAGAGGGAGATGGGCAGAATGCAGGGAATGGGACGAGCTCAGGTGGGGGACTGGGTTCGGTAAGGACGGGTTAGCCTGAAGAGCCTGTGATTTGATTTGAGGCACAAGGATACCAAAGGCATAAATCTCAACCACCTCCCTCTGCTCAACTCATGCCAACATTCCCCCAAAATATGGCCTCGGTGCTGATTCCAACATTAATATCTTCTCCCCTCAACCTGTCATGATTCACAACTCAGCTAAATTTCACTTCATTGCGCAGCTGGAATCTCTCCTCAAGGAGGCCAAACATCACAGAGAAATCCAAGCTCTGCTTCATCAGAGATGGCGGCGCAGTACAGAGTGCAGAGAAGGTGGACATGGGGACACATCGTGACAGGTGCCCATGATAATGGGGACCGGGGACTGTCTGTGATTGGAGTGTGCTCAGAGAGAGTGGAGATTGGGGTGGGGGAAATGGAGAGGGGCAATGGGGGAGAGAGCAGCAGACAGTTGACAACAGCAAAGAGTCAAAGGTTAGTTGCTCACCTGGCTGGTGGAACATCGTCAGTGAGATGCCTTCTGCAAGAGAACAAGAGATGATGGCCACCCTTCCAACCCCCCCCACCCCCTTCTCAGACCCCTGCCACCACCTCTTTCTCTCCACCATTCTGCATCCCTCTCCCCACTCACCCTCTCCCTTTGCCCCACTCCATCTCACCCCATCCCCTCACCCACTTTCCCTCCCCTACCTCTCCCTCCCCCCACTCATCCAATCTCCCCACTCCCTCCTCTACCTCCCTTCTTTCCCCCTCCACACCCCCTCCCCTCCACTCCCCCTCCCTTCCACTCCCCCTCCCCTCCACTCCCCTCTCCCTTCACTCCCCTCTCCCTTCACTCCCCCTCCCCTCTCCCTTCACTCCCCCTCCCCTCTCCCTTCACTCCCCCTCCCCTCGCTTCACTCCTCCTCCCCTCTCCCTTAACTCCCCTCCCCATCCATTCACTCCCCCTCCACTCCTCTCTCCTCCCCCACCTTCCCTCCATTTGCCTCCTCCCTCCCTGCACTCACCCGTTCCCCCTCCCTGCACACACCACTTCCCCCTCCCTGCACTCCCCCTTCCCCCTACCTCCCTCCACTCCCCCCTCTCTCCCTCCACTCCCCCTGCCCCCTCTCTCCCTCCACTCCCCCTTCCCCCTCTCTCCCTCCACTCCCCCTTCCCCCTCTCTCCCTCCTCTCTCCCTCCCCCTCCACTCACCCTCCTCTCTCCCTCTCCCCTTCCCTCCACTCACCCTCCTCTCTCCCTCTCCCCTTCCCTCCACTCACCCTCCTCTCTCCCTCTCCCCTTCCCTCCACTCACCCCTTTTCCCCCCCATCTCCCCCTCCCTCCCTCCCTCCTCTCCCCCTCCCCTCCCTCCCTCCTCTCCCCCTCCCCTCCCTCCCTCCTCTCCCCCTCCCCTCCCTCCCTCCTCTCCCCCTCCCCTCCCTCCTCTCCCCCTCCCTCCTCTCTCCCTCCCCTCCCTCCCTCCTCTCTCCCTCCCTTCCCTCCACTCACCCCATTCCCCCATCTCCCCCTCCCTCCCTCCCTCCTCCTCTCTCTCCCACCTCTCTCCCACCCCTCCCTCCTCTCTCCCACCCCTCCCTCCTCTCTCCCACCCCTCCCTCCTCTCTCCCACCCCTCCCTCCTCTCTCCCACCCCTCCCTCCTCTCTCCCACCCCTCCCTCCTCTCTCCCACCCCTCCCTCCTCCTCTCTCTCCCTCCTCTCTCCCTCCCCTCCCCTCCCTCCCTCCTCTCCCCTCCCCTCCCTCCTCTCCCCCTCCCCTCCCTCCTCTCTCCCTCCCCTCCCTCCCTCCTCTCTCCCTCCCCTCCCTCCCTCCTCTCTCCCTCCCTTCCTCCCTTCCCTCCACTCACCCCATTCCCCCATCTCCCCCTCCCTCCCTCCCTCCTCCTCTCTCTCCCACCTCTCTCCCACCCCTCCCTCCTCCCTCTCCCACCTCTCTCCCACTCCTCCCTCCTCTCTCCCTCCCCCCTCCCTCTCCCCTTCCCTCCACTCACCCCTTTTCCCCCCATCTCCCTCCCTCCCTCCTCTCTCCCTCCCTCCCTCCTCCCTCCCTCCCTCCTCCCTCCCTCCCTCCTCTCTCCCTCCCTCCTCCCTCCCTCCCTCCTCTCTCCCTCCCTCCTCTCTCCCTCCCTCCTCTCTCCCTCCCTCCTCTCTCCCTCCCTCCTCTCTCCCTCCCTCCTCTCTCCCTCCCTCCTCTCTCCCTCCCTCCTCTCTCCCTCCCTCCTCTCTCCCTCCCTCCTCTCTCCCTCCCTCCTCTCTCCCTCCCTCCTCTCTCCCTCCCTCCTCTCTCCCTCCCTCCTCTCTCCCTCCCTCCTCTCTCCCTCCCTCCTCTCTCCCTCCCTCCTCTCTCCCTCCCTCCTCTCTCCCTCCCTCCTCTCTCCCTCCCTCCTCTCTCCCTCCCTCCTCTCTCCCTCCCTCCTCTCTCCCTCCCTCCTCTCTCCCTTCACTCACCCCTTTTCCCCCATCTCCCTCCCACCCTCCTCTCTCTCCCTCCTCCCTCTCTCCCTCCCTCCTCTCTCCCCCTCCACTCACATCTTTTCCCCTCCCTCCCCTCCCCTCCCTCCCCTCCCCTCCCTCCTCCCCCCTCCCTCCTCCCCCCCTCCCTCCTCCCTCTCCCCTTCCCTCTACTCACCCCTTTTCCCCTCCTTCCCTCCCTCCACTCCCTCTCCTCTACCTCCGTCCTCGTCTCCCTCACTCACCCTCTCGCTTTCCTTTACCCGGGACGGTTCGATGTCACGGGGGGGGGTCGCTGTGCGTCAAGGGGAGGCGGGGCCTGGCGGCGCCTGCGCAGTACACACGGGGCCCGGGGAAAACACTTTTTCTTCGCTCCGTCCCCCCCCTCCAAGGGTGAAACTGATGGGCAGGTGGAAAGGGAGATGGCTTCGATCACGATCCCCCGTCCCCGCGGGGCTCCCGCCTGTCCCCACTATACTCTCTCTTCCCAAAGACTGGAGGCTCGATCAGCGGCTCGTCCAGGGGTGGGTGGAGCAGATTTACCGTCAGATACAGACAGGGCATGACATCCAACCCCGGGAGCCCGTCCCTGCGGCCTCTGTCCACACTGTAAACAGGTAACGAATGTAAACAAACTGACTGCAATACAGAGAGAAAGAGGGAAATCAATCAAATGCACAAGTCCGAGTCCCTGATGGAATTTGTTGTTTATTTAAATTTTTTTAAATTTTTTAAAATTTTTCACACCATAAACCACATTGACCATAATACATACATTTTCCTTTTCAAATATATACAGTGTCAATTTCTCCCCCCCCCCACCTCCCTCTTCCCATCCCACCCTCCCTACCTCCCCTCCCATTCATTTAAAGTACAGAATCTAAGATACATTAAACCAGTCAAACAATGTTGTCATTCAATAAAAATAAACAAGAAATTCCACTGAGTCAATTATCTTCCAATTTCCAGGTTGACATAATACATTTTTTTGCCACGGCTAGAGCTATCTTAACAAATCTTTTTGTGCACCATTCAAATCAATTCCAAATTATTTGTTTTTTATGTTACTTAGGAGGAAGATCTCTGGTTTTTTTGGTATATTGTTTTCTGTAATTTTATTTAATATTTGGTTTAGATCTTCCCAAAATTTTTCTACTTTCTCACATGTCCAGATTGCATGAATTGTTGTTCCCATTTCTTTTTTACATCAAAAACATCTATCAGATACTGTTGGGTCCTATTTATTTAACTTTTGAGGTGTAATGTATAGCCTGTGTATCCAGTTATATTGTATCATACGTAACCTCGTATTTATTGTATTTCTCATCGTTCCAGAACATAATTTCTCCCATGTTTCCTTTTTTTATCTTTATATTTAAATCTTGTTCCCATTTTTGTTTAGTTTTACCATTTGTTTCCTCATTCTCCTTTTCTTGCAGTTTAATATACATATTTGTTATAAATCTTTTGATTATCATTGAATCTGTAATCACATATTCAAAGTTACTTCCCTCTGGTAACCTCAGACTGCTTCCTAATTTGTCCTTCAAGTAGGATCTCAATTGGTAATATGCTAGCACTATATCTTGAGTTATATTGTATTTATCTTTCATTTGTTCAAAGGATAATAATCTATTTCCTAAAAAACAATTTTCTATTCTTTTGATCCCTTTTTTCTTCCATTCTCTAAAGGAAAGGTTATCTATTGTAAAAGGGAGTAACTTATTTTGCGTCAATATTAGTTTTGGTAATTGATAATTTGTTTTATTCCTTTCTACATGAATCTTTTTCCAAATATTGAGTAGATGATGTAATACTGGAGAACTTCTGTGTTGTACCAATTTTTCATCCCATTTATATAATATGTGTTCAGGTATCTTTTCCCCTATTTTATCTAATTCTAATCTAGTCCAATCTGGCTTTTCCTTGTTTGATAAAAATCTGATAGGTATCTTAATTGTGCGGCTCTATAATAATTTTTCAAGTTTGGCAGTTGTAAGCCTCCTTGTTTATACCATTCTGTTAATTTATCTAGTGCTATCCTCAGTTTCCCCCCTTTCCATAAAAATTTCCTTATTATTTTCTTTAACTCCTTGAAGAATTTCTCTGTCAAGTGTATTGGCAATGCCTGAAATAGGTATAATATCCTTGGGAAAATGTTCATTTTAATACAGTTTATCTTCCTATTAGTGTTAATGGTAAATCTTTCCAATGCTCTAAATCGTCCTGTAATTTTTTCATTAGTGGATAATAATTGAGTTTATATAGATGGCCGAGATTTTTATTTATTTGTATACCTAGGTATCTTATTGCTTGCATTTGCCATCTGAATGGTAATTCCTTCTTAAATTTTGAGAAATCCGCATTATTCATTGGCATTGCTTCACTTTTATTTACCATATATTCTTTAAAAAAAGATACATCTTTTTTCTCTTCTTCTTCCACTTCTTTCTGTTCTTCTTCTTCTTCCTCTGGGTTGACCATCTGTTGTTTCCTTGTTTTCTTTTTACCCTCTTCTTTCTTGTTGTCGTTATTTTCTCTGTTCTGCATCTGCTGCTGTGCTGCAGGTGTGTCTCTCAGCTGTGGAGATCGACTCCGCAGCTGTTCCACCCTCCCGTCAGTGTGTTTTTTTTCATGCGCATCGTGCATGCGCGGTTGCGCACTTTTACTCGGCTCTGCGAGCCATTTTTGTAGTCCTGAGCCCAGGACTTCCACTGACCTGAGGGAGCGGGCTTCTCTCTCCGCGGCGGGCCTCTTCGGACAGGTAAGGCCTTCACCTTCTTCTTCCGACATTCTTTCTTCTTCTTTTCTTCCCATTGTTTTCGACTTTTCTCTCTTCGCTGCCATTTTCTTCTCACCTTTATTTTTACTTTATTATAAATTTTAGTCTTGTACCTTTGTGCTTTGTGTGTTTTTTTTAAACTTTTCGGGAGAGGGCTGGAATTCCCTGACCGGCCACTACTCCATCACGTGACTTCCCCCCGATGGAATTTGTTGTTGAGGAGTCTGATGGTGGGTGGGGGAGCAGCTGTTCCTGAACCTGATGATGCGAGTCTCGTGGCACCTACACCTCTTTCCTGATGGCAGCAGCGAGAACAGAGTGTGTGCTGGGTGGTGTGGATCCTTGATGATCACTGCTGCTCTCCGATGGCAGCGTCCCCTGTAGATGTTCTCGATGGTGGGGAGGGCTTTACCTGTGATGTCCTGGGCTGTGTCCACTACCTTTTGTTTTTTTTATTTTATTTATTTTTCACACGATGAACCATACTGACCAAAATACATACAAACATTTTCCTCTTAAATATACACAGTGGCATTTTCTCCCCTTTTTCCCTCCTCCCTTCCCTCCCTCCAACCCTCTTAAACATTCAACATATACAATACAATAAAACCCTTAAACAATGTCATCACACAATGAAAAAAAAAAGAAAATTGTGTCATCTACTTTTACACACTGGGTCAGTTCATTTCATCATCTCATTCTATAATTTTAGGGGGTGGAGGTCTCTGTTGTGATCCCTGTACGGTTAGCAGATTTGTTCGAATACTGTGACTTTATTTTTTAAATTATATATTATTTTTTTCCAATGGAATACATTTATTCATTTCCATGTACCATTACTTCTGATTTCCAAGTTGGCATTATACATTTTTTTGCTACTGCTAAGGCTATCATAATAAATCTTTTTTGCGCTTTATCCAATTTGAGGCCTTATTCTTTACTTCGTATATTACTTAGAAGAAAGATCTCTGGATTTTTTGGTATGTTGCTTTTTGTGGTTTTATTTAATATCTGATTTAGATCTTCCCAAAACTTTTTCACTTTCTCACATGCCCAAATTGCATGTACTGCTGTTCCTGTTTTCTTACAGCAAAAACATCTATCTGATCATGTTGGATCCCATTCTTTTAACTTCTGGGGCGTGATATATAACCTGTGTAACCAATTATACTGTATCATGTGTAACCTTGTGTTTATTATATTCTTCATAGTTCCAGAACATAACTTTAACCATGTTTCATTTTTTTATCTTTATGTTTAAATCTTTTTCCCACTTTTGTTTTGGTTTTTAGCTTATTTCATCATTTTCCTTCTCTTGCAGCTTAATGTACATGTTTGTTATAAATCTTTTTATTATCATTATGTCTGTAATCACATATTCAAAGCTGCTTCCTTCTGGTAACCTCAGCCTGCTTCCCAATTTGTCCTTTAAGTAGGTTTTCAGTTGATGATATGCAAACATTGTACTTCATTTGTTCAAATGTTAATGTGACAATAAAGTTGAATCTAATCTAATCAAAATACTTTGTGAGGAGTTTGAGGAGATTTGGGACGTCACCGAAGACTCTTGTAAACGTCTACAGGTGGACCGTGGAGAGCATTCTGGCTGGTTGCATCACTGTCTGGTACAGAGGAGCCAACTCTCAGGACAGGAATAAACTCCAGAGGTTGTTAACTCAGCCTGCGACATTACGGGCACCAGACTTCACTCCATCGAGGACATCTACATGAGGCGGGGTCTTAAAAAAGCAGCCTCTATCCTCAAAGACCCCCACCACCCAGGCCACACCCTCTTCACTCTGCTACCATCAGGGAAAAGGTACAGGAGCCTGAAGATGAGCACCCAGCGGCACAAGGACAGCTTCTTCCCTGCTGCCATCAGATTCTGAATGATCAGTGAAACACAGACACGGCCTGACCTTGACTTTTTCATGAACTATTTTTATTCTGTAAGGTGGTTTATATAAATGTTTGCCCTGTGACGCTGCCGCAAAACAATCAATTTTGTGACTTGTTCATGCCAATAAATTTCGATTCTGATTCTGAGAAACTGATGGCAAGTCACAGGACCTGTTCTTGCACTTTTCTCTGACACACCCACAGGGTGTGATTTACAATTCAGAGGCCAGGCTGTGGGTTCAACCTTTGAGTTGAAGGAATTTACCTTATCCCCATCCCAAATCTGTGTGCCGAGTCCCTCCACACCCACCACTGCAGAGGCAGGTTCAGCTCCAGTGAAAATAAAATTGCTGATGACAACACCACCATTTTCTGAATGACTGGAAATAATGAGTCATAGCACGGGACAGTGATGGAGAATCTGACATTCATCTCACTCTTAACGTCACCAAGACCAAGGAGATTGTTGTTGGCTTTAGGAAGGGGGGGTCCGAAAAACCACACCCCTGTATGCATTGATGGGACGGAGCTGGAGAGGGTTACTACCTTCCAAGTTCTTGGGCGCCCACATATCGGAGGACCTCTCCTGGAGCCAGCGCATCAAAGCAACTGTGTCTGCGACTTGGCACGTTGTTCAATACTCAATTGACTGTGATGCAGCCAGTCAACACACTTTTCACCACACCTCTGTAGAAATTTGCCAGGGTTTCTGGTGTCGAACCAAACTTATGCAAACTAATGTTTTGATCTTTATTCTATTATGACCTAGACCAGCAGCAATAGAAATTCACCAAAACAATGGTATCTTCAAAACAATAATTTTGATTATTAACTATTAACAACTTAACCCCACTATGCGCAAGTTTGTATGTGGGTGTGTGTACACGTGTGCGTGAGTGTGTGAGCGCACCTGTGCATTTGTGAGGGAGTGTGTGTGTGAGGGGGGTGGGGGGGAAACAAAAACCTTTACAATTTAGGCACAAATGTTAAAAGAATCAATTTTTAAAGTTCAGTCCATTTTGTTTTGAAACTCGGATTCTTGAAACTGTTGCTCAAAAGCAATTATGGAGTCAGAGTGAGGCCTCAGACTTCAGAAAACATGAAATTCTTGGAGAGTTGTTTTTCAGAGAATTGTTTCTTCACAGTCATTGTACTGGTTGGCCTGCCCCTAATACTGTAACTCCTCCCCTCCAGGATTCCTAATAAAGGCGATATCGCCCAATCCCCTCCCTCAGTACTGCCTTGGAATTGGGCCAACAGCATATAAGATATGCCTGTAAGTTTATAGTGATTGAAGCCTGTTAATCTCGACTTCTGGTCTGTTGGTCTAATTGATAGCGCTACAATTTAATATACACAGTGCCATGGACAAGGCTATTCGAGCGGAGAAGCTGGACACTGACCCCAAGGATCCTGAGCCTCTGTAAAATTCGATCAGTGGCTGCACTGTCTGAACGCCTTTATAAGGTGACACAACATTCGGGAAGAGGTCGATAAGAGAGACCTGCTGTTTGTACATGCCGGCCACCACGTTTTCCAGATGATTAGAGACTGTGAGATATACTCAATAGCTATGGGAACATAGGAACATAGGAAGTAGGAACAGGAGTAGGCCAAAAATGGCCCATCGAGCCTGCTCCGCCATTCAATACGATCATGGCTGATCTAATTTATGACCTAACTCCACCTACCTGCCTTCTCCCCATATCCCCTAATTCCTCTATCATGTAAAAATTTATATAACCGAATTTTAAATATGTTTAATGAGGCAGCCTCAACCACTTCCCTGGTTAGAGAATTCCAAACATTCACTACTCTCTGGGAAAAACTATTTTTCCTCATCTCTGTCCTAAGTCTACTCCTCCGAATCCTCTCATTTTAGTTTCCCCGGCCAGCTCAAAAAACCTTCCTACATCTATCCTATCAATACCCTTCATAATCCTATATGTTTCTATAAGCAGTATCTGGCCCCGAAGAACGTAATCTACGCCAGATACCTCCTGGGCAGGTGTCAACAAGCACCTAGTGAGTCCGTTGACAAATACATTTGTGAAATATAAAGTGTTCACAATCACTACTCTGGAGACAAAGTCTTGGAGAACAGGTTCAGCTTTATTTCGAGTCTGCAGAGTAGGGTGTCCCTGGTCTGGAGGCACACCGGAGGTTCAGAATCATCACTCCTTTGTACAGTCCCTTGCTCAACATCACCCCACCTTCATTTACCTTCTTCCAATCAGAATCCCAATACATTACAACATTCTCCATCTCCCTTCCATCAATCCAGATATCACTCAGTTTCTCCCTCTTCATACATCGCATGTTATGTTAATTAGTTCATTCCCTCCTTCGGGGTGTCTAATTTAATATTCATGTCTCTAATAAGCAAGCGCAGTACTAGCTATAGACTACCTTAGGTCACTGTACCAGCCTGGACCAGATCCTTGCATCCTTGGGGCTCGAGATAAGAAGGGGCCCACTAGCTAGTACTGTCTACTCTCAAGCTCTAATCTACATTCCATCACTTTTCACAGAATGGTGCGTTTAATCACTTTCAACCATTTTTCACACATTTGAGCTTTGTGGGAGCTGGGACGAGCTTGTGGCTGCACCAATGTTATGGCAGCTGTCTACCCAATACCGGGTCTTCTCCACTATCGACCTCAAGTCGGCCAATCACCAGCTCCTGATCTGCCCAGAGGAAGCCTGAACACGGCATTTGAGGCAGACGGCCGCCTCTACCGTTTCCTCAGGGTCCCCTTTGGAGTCACGAACAGGGTTTAGGTCTTCCAGAAGGAGATGGGCCAAATGGTGGATAACCACCAACTGAAAGACACGTTCCCCTACCTGGACAACGTGACCATCTGTGGGCATGACCTGCAGGACCACGACGCAAAAATTCCTACAAATAGCAAAAGCTTTAAATCTCACATATAACCAGAAGAAATGCGTGTTCCACACTTTGCGTCTGGCTATACTATGGTGCATGGTGGAAAGCGGAGTTATTGGACCTGGCCCTGAGCGTATGTGGCCCCTGCTGGAGCTTCCACTCCCCCATAACTTCAAGGATCTGAAAAGATGCCTGGAGTTCTTTTCACACTATGCACAGTGGGTCCCAAATTATGCAGATAAAGCCCGCACCCTGGTAAAAACTACTACCTTTCCCCTATCGGCAGAAGCCCAAGCAGCCTTAACTTGCATCAAAGGTGACAGTGCCAAGGCAGTGATGCACGCTGCAGACAAATCCATCCCATTCCAGGTGGAGAGCGATGCATCTGACTTCACCCTGGCTGCCACACTGAACCAGGCAGGCAGGCTGGTGGCATTTTTCTCATGTACCCGTCAGGGCCCCGAACTCCAGCACTCAGCATTGAGAAAGAGGCCCAGGCCATAGTGGAAGCTGTGCGCCACTGGAGGCATTACCTAGCTGGTAAACCATTCACCCTGCTGACTGACCAATGTTCAGTTCTATTTATGTTTAACCATGAACAGTGGGGAAAAATTAAGAATGACAAGATCCTGAGATGGAAATTGAACTGTCCACCTTCAACTTCAATGAGCCCCCCTGATGCCTGCATTTGGCCCATGTTCCTCTAAACCTTTCCAATCTATTCACCTGTCCAAATGCCCTTTAATTTCTTGTCCTGTCACCCAGCTGTAGGAAGGATGTCACTGAGCTGGAAATGGGGCAGGAAATATTCACCAGGATGTTCTCGGGACTGGAGGGCTGGAGTTACAGGGAGAGACTGGGACTTTTCTCCCTGGAGCAGAGGACGCTGAGGGGGGACCTTATAGAGGTTTATAAAATCATGAGGGGCATGGATAAGGTGGATGGTCACAGTCTTTTCCCCAGGGTCAGGGGGTCTAAACCTAGAGGGACAGGTTTAAGGGGAGAGATTTAAAGGAGACCTGAGAGGCATCTTCTTCACACAGAGGGTGGTGGGTGTGTGGAACGAGCTGGAATTGGTGGAGGTGGGGACAATTACACAGGTTAACAGACAGACAGGTCCGTGGATGGGAAAGGTTCAGAGGGAGATGGGCCGAATGCAGGGAAAGGGGAGCAGCTCAGGAAGGGGACTGGGTCAGCAGGGACGAGATGGACTGAAAGGCCTGCCACCATCTCATGCATTGCTGCCACAGTCCAAAGGGCGGGACTTCGTGACAATCAGGTAGGAACCTGAGTCGGCCGGCCAATGGGAGCACGGTGGGTGTTGATAGGTACCTACGAAGACTGGCAGGGATGGCAGCCAATCAGATTGCGTCAGCGTGGATGATTTCTCCAATGACAGGGCAGAGGCTGGATCGGATTGAGAGTTGGGCTTGGAGATTCAGAGCTAATCAGAGCACGAATCCTTAACTGATAGTTACTGATTGGCGGTTCTCACGCATTAACCAATGAACGGGACGCAGCCAATCACAAGGGGAGACCGAGATGATGCAGATGGACGCCGGCGCTTCGTCCAATGGTGGTGGCGGAGAGATCGCAGGGTGGCTGCGCGGCCGGCTAATGGGAGCGCGTGTTAGTGGTGTACGGGGCGGCGGCGCGATGTTGGGCCGTGTGAGTTCGGCGGTGCAGCAGCTGCTGAAGCCGGGGCCCGAGGCCCGGGAATTGGACCGGGACGGGACCTCGGGGAGCGGCGGGGGGCGCCATGGAAGGAAGAGGCCGCGGCCGAGGTAAAAGGCAAAGATCAGGGTAAGGGGCGGGGGTGAATTAGGGTCACAGGTAAATGGGGGGTGGTCAGGGGTGAATGGGGGGTTTGGGGTAAATGGTGGGGACAGGTTTGGAGTGAATGGGGGGGGTCTGGGGCGAATGGTGCACAGGGGTCCAGGGTGAATGGGGATTTGGGGTAAATGGTGGAGACAGGTTTGGGACGAATGGTGCACAGGGGTCCATGGTGAATGGGAGTCGGGTGAACCTCGGTAGAGGGTTTGTGTGGGCAGGGGTCAGGCTCGCACTGTCCATCTGATTTTTTTTCAAACCTTGTTTGCACGTTGAAGGCACCGAGCAGTGGAATCGAACTTTAGGTAGCAACCGATGAGAGTGGGTACAGGCAGAGCAGACTTGGGCTCTTTGTTGCAGATGGAAATTAATGCTCACGAGTAATATGAAGGGGAGGGCAAACAGTGAACTGACAGAGGGAGCTTGGGATGATTGTCCGTAGATCGTGGAGGCGCCAGCACAGGAGAGGGAATCAGAACACTTCCTTCATGACCCTGGACCTGGAGCAGGAAGGTTAAAGTTGCATTTCAGGGAAGAATGGAATTGAATCTCACATGTCTGATCACCAATGTTCCTTGCTGGCTATTGTTCGTTCTGTACACCTTCCTAAAATGCAACATTCCACAGCACAGGAACATCCATTCAACCCATGCGTCTGTACCAATTGAAACGAAGCCTGCAGCTGATCCATTCCCTGCATGTTTGTGTGTCCATCTTGAAGCCTCTCAAACATGACAATTGTATCGGCTTCCACCACTACTCCTGCCAATCTCTTTTTTAAAAAAAAAACACAAATCTCCTTTAAATTTTTTACGCCTTACCTGGAATGCACACCCTCCAGTGTGTGTCGTTTCCACCGTTGGGGAAAATATTTGGACTGTCCCTTATTGTTTTACAAACCTCCAACAGATCTCCCCTCAGCCTCCGACACCCCAGACAAACCAACCCAGGTTTGTCCCACCTCTCCCCGTAACCCATCCCCTCCAATCCAGGCCGCATCCTGGGGAACCTCTCCTGTCCCCTTTCCAAAGCCTCCACGTCCTTGTGATGGGGCGACCAGAACTGCACAGTATTCCACGTGCGGCCTAAGGTTTTGCATGCTTGTTGCAATTAAACTCCATCTGCCAATGCAGCACATCAATTTTGCATCTGATGCGCAACCTGCTGCACCCTGAGACAACCAATTTAATGTCCACAACAACCCCATGTCATCTATAGATTACAGGATGATATCAGGAGGTAAGATGGGGGCATAGCTAGCACATGGAGTTGAATGTGCTTTGGGAGACAAAATAGGCATCGACCTGCCAAAAAATAAACAAACCTTAGAAAGAACTGTGGAACAAAGGGACCTCAAAGTTACAAGGATAGGGGACACACTGTGAACAGTTGGGAGTGTGGAGGGACGGACAGACCTTGGGGTACAATGGTAGGGGACACACTGAACAGTGGGGTGTGTGGAGGGATGGGGGGACCTTGGGGTACAAGGGTAGCGATACTGAATGGTGGGAACTGTGGAGGGACAGAGGACCTCGGGGTAGAAGGGTAGGGGACACACTGAACGGTGTGGAGGGATGGGGTGGACCTCGGAGTTAAAGGGTAGTGACACATTGTGAATAGTGTGGAGGGTCAGGGGACCTCTGGGTACAAGGGTAGGGGGCACACTGACGGTGGGGAGTGTGGAGGGATGGGGGGACCTCTGGGTGCAAGGGTAGGGGACTCAATGTGAATGGTTGGGAGTGTGGAGGGACGAGGGACCTCGGGGTACAATGGTAGGGGACACACTGAAGGGTGGGGAGTGTGGAGGGACCTTGAGGTAGAACGGTAGGGGACACACTGTGAACAGTGGGAAGTGCGGAGGGACATGGCATCTTGGGGTAGAAGGGTTGGGGATACGCTAAACGGTGGGGAGTGAGTGTGGAGGAACGGGAGGGATCTCGGGGTACAATGGTAGGGGACACAATGTGAACAGTGTGGAGGGACGGAGGAACCTCGGGGTACAATGGTAGGGGACACACTGTGAATGATGGGGAGTGTGGAGGGATGTGGTACCTTGGGGTAGAAGGGTAGGGGACACAATGTGAACGGTGGGGAGTGGGGGGACCTCTGGGTACAACGGTAGGGAACAATGTGAATGGAGTTGAGTGTGGAGGGACGGGGGGACCTTGGGGTACAAGGGTAGGGGACACATTGTGAAAGGTGAGGAGTGTTGAGGGACGGGGGGACCTTGGGGTACAAGGGTAGGGGACACATTGTGAAAGGTGAGGAGTGTTGAGGGACAGAGGGACCTCGGGTACAAGCGTAGGGAATACACTGAACTGTATGAAGTGTGGAGGGAAGGGGGGGGGATCTTGGGGTACAAGGGTAGGCATCCCTGAATAGGCAGCTCAGGTGCATGGGTTTGTAGAGACAGGGTCTGACCTACTGGCCTTCAAGTGCTGGCAATGGAGTGCTCGTCCAGGTAGTTGTTGCTACAAAGCTCTGGTCACACCTCCACAAGAGGATTGCGTGCTTTTCTGGTCCCGCACAACAGGAAGGAGGTGACAGCGTTAGAGGGGGTGTTGCGGAGACTGACCAGTATGTGGGTGGGACGGAGAGTGTCGGAGATGGGGAGATGTGGAGAGGCTGGGTCTGCCTGCCCTGCTGCCAATGAGGGTCGGATCAGAAGTGGCACAGGCAGGATAGATCATCCAAATCTTTTATTCCAGAAACTAGGGCAGAGTTTACTGTGATGTTGGAGGGTCAAAGGGGATCTTGCAGAGGGGGTGTTGTAGTCAGAATGGGTTCAGGAGACAGAGACTCTCCCAACATTGGAGAGGTACCTGGACGGAATGGCTGTGAGAGAGATGAAGCGAGTCTGAGCATGGGGAATGGGATAGGTGGTGGTGGTCAGTTTGGATAGGATGGTCTGCCCCAGGATGGGACGGATGTTGGAAGTGGCAGCAGGTATGGACGGTAACACCAACTTCCTCCTCACAGCGGCCCAGGCTGCGAGGAACAGGAGGGACGCGGTTGGAAACGACTGAAAATGGGTAAGATTGGGGCTGGGGGGAGGGGGGTGGGGGGAGGGCTGGTGAAAGGTCATTGGGATTGTGGGCAGCAAGACTGGAGGGGTAGAACAGCCTGCCCAGATCCCCATTGCTGTGTGTGAGTGTGTCTCTGCCCCAGGGGACGGGGAATGTCCCAGGGGCATGTGTCTGTGGAGGGGGGTGATTCCCGTGAGGAGAGGGTGCGCGTCGTCCAAAGGGCTGTGACCAAACAGGTGATTCCTGCGGTGGGGTTGTGAATAAAGTGATGGTTCCCGTGGTGGGTGGTGGTGTTGGGCTGATTAAGGGGGTGATTCCTACCTGGGGGAGGGGTGGGTAAAAGATGACCTGAGGGCAGGGGTGAGTAAGGGGATGGTTCCTGGTGGGGTGTCCCGTGAGTGGGAGATAGATAAGGGGGTTATTCCCTGGTGGTAGGGTGTCCTGTGGACACTGGGGATGTGTGTCAGGGGATGATTCCTGGGGTGTTGACGTTTCTCACACTGTTGCTCCTGCCCAGCTGGTCTGGTCGACACAGTGATGACCACAGCCCAGGGAGTTTGGCGGACCACTGCACTGCTGTTGAACTGGCTGCGGAGCCAGAGCCCCTCACTGGGACACCCGCTGACTCCGGCCCACTCCCCACCCAGCTTCCCCAACAGGTCCAGGCGGAGTCCTCTGTCAGCCCCTGGCCCCACTCAGGTCAGTAACATCACAAAGGTGGGGGGGGGGGTGAGGGAGGAGGCGGTGAGGGGTGGGTGGCCAATGTGGGGGCAGGAGCAGTAATAGGGGAGATGGTGAGCGATGGGGTGGTGAGGGAGGAGGGGCTGGAAAGGACAGAGGTTAGTGAGGGGGCCAGTGAGCAGGGAGGGGTATTGAGGAGGAATGGAGAGGGAGGGGAGGTGAGGGAGAGGGATGGATTGGAGGGAGGAATAGCAAGTAAGGAGGCAGGAAAAGAGGTGGTGTGAAGCAAGGGAAAGGCGGTGAGGAGGGAGAGGGGCGGTGAGGAGGGAGAGGGGCGGTGAGGAGGGAGAGGGGCGGTGAGGAGGGAGAGGGGCGGTGAGGAGGGAGAGGGGCGGTGAGGAGGGAGAGGGGCGGTGAGGAGGGAGAGGGGCGGTGAGGAGGGAGAGGGGCGGTGAGGAGGGAGAGGGGCGGTGAGGAGGGAGAGGGGCGGTGAGGAGGGAGAGGGGCGGTGAGGAGGGAGAGGGGCGGTGAGGAGGGAGAGGGGCGGTGAGGAGGGAGAGGGGCGGTGAGGAGGGAGAGGGGCGGTGAGGAGGGAGAGGGGCGGTGAGGAGGGAGAGGGGCGGTGAGGAGGGAGAGGGGCGGTGAGGAGGGAGAGGGGCGGTGAGGAGGGAGAGGGGCGGTGAGGAGGGAGAGGGGCGGTGAGGAGGGAGAGGGGCGGTGAGGAGGGAGAGGGGCGGTGAGGAGGGAGAGGGGCGGTGAGGAGGGAGAGGGGCGGTGAGGAGGGAGAGGGGCGGTGAGGAGGGAGAGGGGCGGTGAGGAGGGAGAGGGGCGGTGAGGAGGGAGAGGGGCGGTGAGGAGGGAGAGGGGCGGTGAGGAGGGAGAGGGGCGGTGAGGAGGGAGAGGGGCGGTGAGGAGGGAGAGGGGCGGTGAGGAGGGAGAGGGGCGGTGAGGAGGGAGAGGGGCGGTGAGGAGGGAGAGGGGCGGTGAGGAGGGAGAGGGGCGGTGAGGAGGGAGAGGGGCGGTGAGGAGGGAGAGGGGCGGTGAGGAGGGAGAGGGGCGGTGAGGAGGGAGAGGGGCGGTGAGGAGGGAGAGGGGCGGTGAGGAGGGAGAGGGGCGGTGAGGAGGGAGAGGGGCGGTGAGGAGGGAGAGGGGCGGTGAGGAGGGAGAGGGGCGGTGAGGAGGGAGAGGGGCGGTGAGGAGGGAGAGGGGCGGTGAGGAGGGAGAGGGGCGGTGAGGAGGGAGAGGGGCGGTGAGGAGGGAGAGGGGCGGTGAGGAGGGAGAGGGGCGGTGAGGAGGGAGAGGGGCGGTGAGGAGGGAGAGGGGCGGTGAGGAGGGAGAGGGGCGGTGAGGAGGGAGAGGGGCGGTGAGGAGGGAGAGGGGCGGTGAGGAGGGAGAGGGGCGGTGAGGAGGGAGAGGGGCGGTGAGGAGGGAGAGGGGCGGTGAGGAGGGAGAGGGGCGGTGAGGAGGGAGAGGGGCGGTGAGGAGGGAGAGGGGCGGTGAGGAGGGAGAGGGGCGGTGAGGAGGGAGAGGGGCGGTGAGGAGGGAGAGGGGCGGTGAGGAGGAGGCGGGTGCGCTACTCAGACCCTTGTGCAGAGGAGGGGTGGACAGGAGCTGCTACCCTGTAAACCGCCTCTCCCTCCCCCACAGGATGTGGCATGTTTTGGGGATGACTCCTTCCTCTCTTCCTCTGGAGATCAAGACTGGACCCTGCTGGCTACACCAGGTGAGCAGCCCCACCGCCACCAACCCCCTCCCCCTCTAACACCAGCCCATCCCCTCCGCCCTTCCAAACATGAGCCCCTCTCGCCACTGAGAAAGGTCCTCTAATCACTGCTCCTCCCTGTTGCAGAGCATTTAGTGGGACTAGACACAGGCCCACATGGTCCCACGCTGTCCCACGTGGATTTGTGCTGTCCCACGTGGATTTGTGCTGTCCCACGTGGATTTGTGCTGTCCCACGTGGATTTGTGCTGTCCCACGTGGATTTGTGCTGTCCCACGTGGATTTGTGCTGTCCCACGTGGATTTGTGCTGTCCCACGTGGACCCGCGCTGTCCCACGTGGACCCGCGCTGTCCCACGTGGACCCGCGCTGTCCCACGTGGACCCGCGCTGTCCCACGTGGACCCGCGCTGTCCCACGTGGACCCGCGCTGTCCCACGTGGACCCGCGCTGTCCCACGTGGACCCGCGCTGTCCCACGTGGACCCGCGCTGTCCCACGTGGACCCGCGCTGTCCCACGTGGACCCGCGCTGTCCCACGTGGACCCGCGCTGTCCCACGTGGACCCGCGCTGTCCCACGTGGACCCGCGCTGTCCCACGTGGACCCGCGCTGTCCCACGTGGACCCGCGCTGTCCCACGTGGACCCGCGCTGTCCCACGTGGACCCGCGCTGTCCCACGTGGACCCGCGCTGTCCCACGTGGACCCGCGCTGTCCCACGTGGACCCGCGCTGTCCCACGTGGACCCGCGCTGTCCCACGTGGACCCGCGCTGTCCCACGTGGACCCGCGCTGTCCCACGTGGACCCGCGCTGTCCCACGTGGACCCGCGCTGTCCCACGTGGACCCGCGCTGTCCCACGTGGACCCGCGCTGTCCCACGTGGACCCGCGCTGTCCCACGTGGACCCGCGCTGTCCCACGTGGACCCGCGCTGTCCCACGTGGACCCGCGCTGTCCCACGTGGACCCGCGCTGTCCCACGTGGACCCGCGCTGTCCCACGTGGACCCGCGCTGTCCCACGTGGACCCGCGCTGTCCCACGTGGACCCGCGCTGTCCCACGTGGACCCGCGCTGTCCCACGTGGACCCGCGCTGTCCCACGTGGACCCGCGCTGTCCCACGTGGACCCGCGCTGTCCCACGTGGACCCGCGCTGTCCCACGTGGACCCGCGCTGTCCCACGTGGACCCGCGCTGTCCCACGTGGACCCGCGCTGTCCCACGTGGACCCGCGCTGTCCCACGTGGACCCGCGCTGTCCCACGTGGACCCGCGCTGTCCCACGTGGACCCGCGCTGTCCCACGTGGACCCGCGCTGTCCCACGTGGACCCGCGCTGTCCCACGTGGACCCGCGCTGTCCCACGTGGACCCGCGCTGTCCCACGTGGACCCGCGCTGTCCCACGTGGACCCGCGCTGTCCCACGTGGACCCGCGCTGTCCCACGTGGACCCGCGCTGTCCCACATGCCTTTGAGGTTCCCAGTGGGACCAGACACAGTCCCATTGTAGTTGGAGTATCTCACATTCCAGGTGGGACTTGTGATGCATCTGTGTGCTGTACTGTTATGTATGACAGTAGTCCCCCATTGTCAGCTGGAAGGGGAGCAGAGAGGCTTGTTCTGTCTCTGGGTAGGGGAAACTGAGGGGTCTGGTAGAGTGGGATCACCATCTATTCCGAGGATATCACAGACAACAGGATGTCGGTTTAAGTAGGGGATGTGAGGGCTTTTCTATTGGTGAGGTGTGGGGGGGTTGGAATTGGAGATGCTCTGCCTGAGGGGGTAGGGAAGCAGAGACTCTCCCAACTTTTGAGAAGCACTGAACCTGAAAGGCCAAGGGAGAGACGGAGCAAGCCCGAGGGTGGGAAACAGGATCGGTGGTGGTACATGCGGACAAGATGGGCACAGAGTTGTCTACCTCAATGAGTGAATCTCCCTCTCCTGCAGCACGCGCCCGGCCACACAGGCCTGAGCACCTCCTGAGCTCCGGGGATGTGGGCTGGGTGAAAAGAACCCTCAACAGCCCCCGGGCACAGCAGACGGTGAACGGGTACTCGAGGGGTGACCTGGCACCACCCAGGCACCAGGAGCGATCACACCTACATCAATCAACATGCAGAGCACTCAGGTCAGGATGGGGCTGGGGTTAGTGGGGTGTAGGGATGGGAGGGGTGGAGAGGGGGTGGGGGACAAAAGGGGGGAGGAGAGGGGATGGGAGAAGGGAAAAAGAGGATGGAAGACGGGCAGGGGAGGGGAGACGGGGAGGGGGTGGGGATGGGAGAAGAGGGCAGTTTTGTTTAGAGCTGAGGTAGGGAGTGAGGGATTGGTGGAAAGTGGGAGGGGATGGGTGGGGAGGGAAGGAGGGGGTGGGGAGGGGTGGGGGAGGGAAAGGGATAGGGTGGGGAAGGAGGGAGGAAGGCAATGAGGAGTGAGGGGGATGAGGGAGAGGGAAGATTGGCCACCGCTGGGGTTCCCACATCATCATTTCCTTTCTCAATGTGACAGGACTCCGAGCCCCAGCCTGATCGCCCAGTACAACAGGACGGTCCACAGCAGGGTTCCGCAGAACCCCCTGCCCGAGAGCCACTCCGCCGGTCATCTGAAGGGGCATAGGCGGCCAACCAGAAAGTACTATAGTACTGTGGAGGAGGTAATGAGGGGAGGAGCTGGGAAAGGAAGGAAACAGAGAGGCAGAAGGAAAGTGGAGGGAGAAAATCGGGAGGATTGAGGTAGGGAGGGTGAGATGCAGAAAGCAAGATAGGAGGACTGAGGGAGAGGGCAGGGAGATCTGGGGTGTTGCGATGATGGACCTCCTGGTGATTCTTTCTGTCCCCTCCACCCCCCCCCCCTTTCCCCTTGCCACTCTCCCCTCCACTCCCCTTACTTTCCCCTTCCCTCTCTCTCTTCCCCCTTGCTCTCCCTCTCCTGCCCTCTCCCCATCCCTATATTCCCATTCTCCCCTCCACCCCCCTTTTCCCCTTGCCACTCTCCCCTCCACTCCCCCTACTTTCCCCTCCCCTCACACTCCCTCTCCCCCCCGTTCCTACGTTCCCATTTTCCCCTCCATCTCCTCCCTCCCATCATCCCTCACCCCACCCCCCGTTCTCCATTCTCTCTTCCAGACCATTCACCGAGAGGAGAAAGAGATCTACAGACAACTCCTGGAAATGATGACCACTGGTTACAGTAGCAAACCCGTCTCCAGCCCTCTGTCCCATCGCGAGCTGTGAGTTTGGTTGAGGCTACTGTTAACCCCTCCCTCCTCTGCATCCCCAGTCCACACATCAGCCTTTCCCCCCCGCCCCCAAAATGGATCAACAACTAGGCTGACAACCATTGTCTGGTCCTTGGCCGGCCCCTCCTCTGCATTCCCTCTGAGTTTGAATTGAGAATGATGGTTTACTTCTGTGGTAAGCTCTCCCCTCGCCTTCACAGCTCCCACACCCCCTTGAGGGAGAGATCTCCACAGCTTCCCCACCCTCTGTGAGAACACATTCCCCCCTTGACTCCACCTTCAACTGGGACATCCAGCAATGATGCTTGAAGCAACCGTTCAGGAAGAAATAATGAGTCAGACAGATGCAGTGTAGATTCAGGCAAGGCAGGTCCTGTTTGACGAATTTACTGGAGTTCTTTGAGGATATAACGAGCACAGTGGATCGACGAGAACAGGTGGACTTCATTGAAGGGGGAGTATGCTCGATGGGCCGGATGGCTCCCATTTCTTGTGTTATGATGCACCCCATGATTTCCAATTCTCCCACAGGAGGAAATGTCCTCTCCACACCCACCCTGTCGAGACCTGTCAGGATCAGAAATGTTTCCATCCGGTTCCCACTCTCACCCCCAAACTCTAGGGGCTACAAGCCCACTCCGTCCCACCCGTCCTCATTAGACGTCCCACCCATCCCTCCCAACGCACTAATGCCCTTCCTTGAATGAGGAGATGGACACTGTCCCCTGCTCTTGGTCTGGTCTCCCTGACTCTGTGTACTACTGACACACAACCTCCTCACTTCTGTATCCAATCCCCGCGCAGTAACTGGTCACATGGGACTCCAGATATAGACTCACCCCAGTACTAGTTCATGATTTGTTGACAAAGATTTGGGAAAGGGTTGGGTGTACACAGCAGGTTGGGCAGTATCCGCCCAGGGAGACAGTCAGGTTTCCGTCACGTGGCTTGCTGTGCATCCGTCTGCCTCCCAGATCAGGGCTGACCTCCGAGGGATCAGGTGAACTATGTGGGTGCCACTGCCAATGGAGTCACAGGATGGTAACAGGCCCTTCAGCCAAACTCCTCCCTGCCAACCCAGTCCCCAACCTGACCTGGTCCCCTTTACCTGTGCCCGGCCCATCTCCCTCTAAACGTTTCCCAGCCAAGGACCTGTCCAAATGTCTGTTAAACGATGTAATTGTCCCCACCTCTGCCACTTCCAGCTCGTTCCACACACCCACCACTCTCTGTGTGAAGAAGATGCTCCTTAGGTCCCCTTTAAATTTCTCTGCTCTTCCCTTAAACCTGTGCCCTCTAGTTTTTAAAATTTTTAAAATTTATCACATTATGAACCATACTGACGAAAATACACACAAACATTTCCCTCTTGAATATACAGTGTCATTTTCTCCCCTTTTCTCTCCTCCCTTCCCTCCCTCCTTCACCCCCCCCCCTCCCTACCCACTCAATGTTCAACATGTACAATACATTAAACCCATTAAACAATGTCATCACACAATGAAAATAAACAAGAAATTTGTGTCATCTACTTTTACACACTGGGTCAGTTCATTTTGTCTTCTCCTTCTATCATTTTAGGGGGTGGAGGTCCGCGGTAGGACTTCTCTGTTGTGTTCCATGTACGGTTCCCAAATTTGTTCGAATACTGTGATGTTATTTCTTAAATTATATGTTATATTTTTCCAATGGAATACATTTATTCATTTCCATGTACCATTGCTGTATTCTCAGGCTATCTTCTAATTTCCAGGTTGACATTATACATTTTTTTGCTACTGCTAAGGCTATCATAATAAATCTTTTTTGTGCTCCATCTAAATCGAGTCCAAGTTCTTTACTTCTTATATTATTTAGAAGAAAGATCTCTGGATTTTTTGGTATGTTGCTTTTTGTGATTTTATTTAATTCCTGATTTAGATCTTCCACTTTCTCAAATTGCCCAAATTGCATGTACTGTTGTTCCCATTTCCTTCTTACAGCAAAAACATCTGTGATACTGTTGGGTCCCATTTATTTAACTTTTGGGGCGTGGTGTATAGCCTATGTAACCAATTATATTGTATCATGCGTAACCTCGTGTTTATTGTATTTCTCATAGTTCTGGAGCATAGCTTTTCCCATGTTTCATTCTTTATCTTTATGTTTAGATCTTGTTCCCATTTTTGTTTAGGTTTACAGCTTGTTTCCTCGTTCTCTTTCTCTTGCAGTTTGATGTACATGTTATAAATCTTTTAATTATCATTGTGTCTGTAATCACATATTCAAAATTGCTTCCTTCTGGTAACCTTAGCCTGCTTCCCAATTTGTTCTTCAAGTAGGTTTTGAGTTGGTGGTATGCAAACATTGTACCGTGAGTTATACATTATTTGCACTTCATTTGTTCAAAAGATAATAATTTATTTCCCAAACAATTTTCTATTATTTTG
Source organism: Narcine bancroftii (assembly GCF_036971445.1). Classification (NCBI taxonomy): domain Eukaryota; kingdom Metazoa; phylum Chordata; class Chondrichthyes; order Torpediniformes; family Narcinidae; genus Narcine; species Narcine bancroftii. The sequence continues at coordinate 59,353,252 of NC_091480.1, forward strand.
TTCCCTTTTCTCTCCCATTCTCTAAAGGAAAGGTTATCTATTGTGAAGGGGATTAGTTGATTTTGCATCAATATTAATTTTGGTAGTTGATAATTTGTTTTTTTCCTTTCTATGTGAATCTTCTTCCAAATGTTGAGCAGATGGTGCAGTACTGGTGAATTCCCATGTTGTTCCAGCTTTTCATCCCACTTATATAGTATATGTTCAGGTACCTTCTCCCCTATTTTATCTAGCTCTAATCTGGTCCAATCTGGTTTTTCCCTTGTTTGATAAAAATCTGATAGGTATCTTAATTGTGCTGCTCTATAATAATTCTTAAAGTTTGGTAGCTGTAAGCCCCCTTGTTTGTACCATTCTGTTAATTTATCTAGCGCTATCCTCGGTTTCCCCCCTTTCCATAAGAATTTCCTTATTATTTTCTTTAGCTCCTTGAAGAATTTCTCTGTTAGGTGAATTGGTAACGATTGGAATAGGTATTGTATCCTTGGGAAGATATTCATTTTAATGCAATTTACCCTCCCTATCAGTGTTGGTGGTAAATTCCAATGTTCTAAGTCATCTTGTAATTTCTTCATTAATGGCTGATAATTTAATTTGTATTGATGGCCTAGATTATTATCTTGTTGAATACCTAGGTGTTGGATTGCTTGTGTTTGCCATCTGAATGGTGATTCTTTCTTAAATTTTGAGAAATCCGCATTATTCATTGGCATTGCTTCACTTTAATTTGCGTTAATCTTGTATCCCGACACTTCTCCATATTCCTTCAATTTCTTATGTAATTCTTTTATTGATAATTCTGGTTCTGTTAAGTATACTATAACGTCATCTGCAAATAAACTGATTTTATATTCCTTGTCTTTTATTTTTATCCCTCTATTTTCTGTTCTTATCAGTTCTGCCAGTGGTTCTATAGTTAACGTGAACAGTGAAGGAGATAGTGGACATCCCTGCCTAGTTGACCTGCTTAATTTAAATTGGTTTGATATATATCCATTTACAGTCACCTTCGCCAATGGTCCCTTATATAATGCTTTAATCCAATTAATATATTTCTCTGGTAGGTTGAACTGCTGTAGTACTTTGAATAAATAATTCCTTTCTACTCTGTCAAAGGCTTTCTCTGCGTCTTAGGCAACCGCCACTGTTGGTGTCTTGTTTCCTTGTACTGCATGGATTAAGTTAATGAGCTTACAGATATTGTCCGTTGTTCGTCTTTTCTTAATCCAGTTTGATCTAGTTTTACTATTTTTGGTACATAGTCGGCCAATCAGTTTGCTAATAGTTTAGCTATTTTATAATCTGTGTTGAGTATAGATATTGGTCTATACGATGCTGGTGTTAGTGGATCTTTCCCCGTCTTCGGTATTACTGTAATTATTGCTGTTTTGCATGAATCTGGCATGTTTTGTGTTTCTTCAATCTGGTTCATTACTTCCAGGAGAGGAGGAAGTCTTTAAATGTTTTATAGAATTCTATTGGGAGTCCGTCCTCTCCCGGCGTTTTATTGTTCAGTAGTTTTTTAATATATCCTGTATTTCTTCTATTTCAAATGATTTTATTAATTTATTTTGCTCCTCTTCTTGCAATTTCGGTAGTTCAATTTTAGGTAGAAACTCATCTATTTTGTCTTCTTTCCCTTTGTTCTCAGTTCAATATAATTGCTCGTAGTTTTCATTGATCTCCGTTAGGTTATATGTAATTTGTTTGTCCTTTTTCCTTGATGCCAATACCGTTCTTTTAGTTTGTTCTGTCTTAAGCTGCCAAGCTAGTATTTTGAGCGTTTTTTTTCTCCTAGCTCATAATATTTCTGTTTTATCTTCATTATTTTCTTCTCCACCTTGTATGTTATAGTGTTTCATATTTTATTTTTTTGTCCGCCAATTTTCTCCTTTGTTGTATCTTTCCTTGTTGCTAATTCTTTTTCTGTACTTGCTATTTCCCTTTCCAGCTGTTCTATTTCCCGATTGTAGTCCTTCATCTTAGTAAGCTTTCATTGCATCCCATAGTATATCTTTCACTGATTCCGTATTTATTTTAAAGTACATTTTAATTTGTGAACAATGAATTCTCTAAAATCCTGTCTTTTAAGTAGCATGGAGTTTTATCTCCATCTATACGTTCTCGGTGGGATGTCCTCCAGCTGTATTGCTAGTAACGGGCGAGTGATCTGATAACAATCTAGCTTTATATTCCGTTCTTCTAACTCTCCCTTGGATGTGGGCTGACAACAGGAACAGGGCTATCCTTGAGTATGTTTTGTGTCTACCCGAATAATATGAATATTCCTTCTCCTTTGGGTATTGTCTACTCCATTTATCTAAAAGTTGCATTTCCTGCATTGATTTAACCATAAATTTGGTTACTTTGTTTTTTCTGCTAGTCTTTTGTCCATCTTTGAGTCCAAATTAAGGTTAAAGTCCCCTCTGATCAGTATATTCCCCTGCGTATCTGCAATCTTCAAAAAGATATCTTGCATAAATTTTTGATCCTCTTCTTTAGGTGCATATACATTGAGCAAATTCCAAAATTACATATCTCCCTGCTGGATCTATTATTTCCTCCTCTATTTTGATTGGTACATTTTTATTGATAGCTACTCCTCTGGCTTTTGAATTGTATGATGCTGCTGTTACATGCCCTATCCAGTCTCTCCTTAATTTCTTGTGTTCCACTTCAGTTAGATGTGTTTCATGCACGAATGCTATAATCAATTTTTTATTTCTTCAGTAAATTTAACAGCCTCTTCCTTTTGATTTGGATATGTATTCCGTTAATATTTATAGTCATATAGTTCAACATGGCCATTTCATACTTTGTTTACCTCATTTCCGTTTCCTCATCACCACCTTTCCCCCATATCCATTTCTGTTCTCTTTTTTTGAACGCACTGTAAGACAACACTTCTAAAACATAAAATATTTCCACTATTCCCACATCTAAAATTACCTTAACCGCAAATACCCCCCCCCCCCACCCCGAGTTGCTCCCTGTTCCCTGCCGGGCAACCACAACTGCTCTCCATTCGGATTGTGAACCCGCTCGCAAGCATCAACCGATTTCGCAGTGACTGTTATTCTCTCCCACCCAGTCCCCTCCAGAAAAGACTTTTAATTCCCCCCTTACTTCCTTTCTTCTCCTTCTTAGTTCTTACTTGTACATTTTTCTTCTTTATAAGAAGTTTGTCGTCATTCTTGTTCTTGTTACATCTCTCTTTCTGTTTTGCAAGCGTTCTGCAAATTCTCATGCTTTCTCCGGATCCGAGAACAGTCTGCTTTGCTGTCCCGGGATAACTATTCTAAGCATCGCTGGATATCTTAACATAAATTTATAGTCTTTCTTCCATAGGATCGATTTTGCTGCGTTAAACTTCTTCCTCTTTTTCAGGAGCTCAAAACTTGCGTCTGGGTAGAAAATTTTTTTTTGACATTTGTATTCCAGTGGCCTTTTGTCTTCTCTCATTTTTTTCATTACCTTCTCCAATATATCTCTTGTTGTATATCTCAGGAATTTTACTAGAATGGATCTTGGTTTTTGTTGTGGCTGTGGTTTTGGGGCTAATGTTCTTTGTGCCCTTTCGATTTCCATTCCTTCCTGCATTTCTGGCATTCCCAGGACCCTGGGGATCCATTCTTTTATAAATTCTTTCATATCTTTGCCTTCTTCATCTTCCTTAAGGCCCACTATCTTTATATTGTTTCTCCTATTATAGTTTTCCATTATATCCATCTTCTGAGCTAACAACTTCTGTGTTTCTTTAACTCTTTTATCAGTTTCTTCCAATTTTCTTTTAAGTCATTCACTTCCATTTCTACAGCTGATTCTCGTTCTTTCACCTTGTCTACTCTTTTCCCTATTTCTGTCATGACCATCTCTAATCTATTCACTTTTTCTTCTGTACCTTTTCTTTTTATTTCATAAAATTCTCATGTCTGCCATTCTTTTACTGCTTCCATATATTCTTGAAAATTTTTTTTAATCTATGTACAGTCCATTCCCTTTATCTTCTATTTCTCTGTGCAGAGCTTGATGTTCTCCTTCTGTGTCTGCTCTAGGGTTTGTGTCTTCTTCTTCTCTTCCTTGTATCTGTGTCTCTTCTGACTTTCTTGTTGGGCTGTTTGTCTCAGTTTGTTGGGTATTTTTTTTATGGTGTCTTGATGTTGGTCCTCTTCTGGGCTGGTTATCTGTTGTGTCTCTGATTTCCTTTTTTCATTCTCCTCCCTCCCGTTCCCGTTATTTTCTGTATCTTCCCGCTGGGAGCCCTGCTGTCGGGTCTTTCTCAGCTGTTCATGCTGTAGAGTTCCACTCCACAGCTGGTCCCCCCTCCCGTCGGTGTTGTCTTTGTTGTGCGTGGTTGCGCACCTCTGTTTGGCTCCAAGAGCCATCTTTGCAGTCCTGCGTTCAGTGGGTCGAGACCCTGCGGGCTTTCCACTGACCTCAGGGAGTGGGCTCCTCTTTCCATGGCGGGTCCCTGCTTCATCGTACAGGTAAGGCCTTCATCCTGCATCTTTCCTTCTTCTTTTCTTCCCGTTGTTTTTGGCTTTTCTTTCTTTGGTGCCATTTCCTCCACACCTTTATTTTTTATTTGTTGTGGTTTATGTGTCTGGGGCTTTGCTTTTTCTTTACTTTTTTCCTTCTTTTCTGGAGAGGGTTGGTATTCTCCTACCGGCCACTACTCCATCACGTGACTCCTCCCCTGTGCCCTCTAGTTTTAGACTCCCCAACCCTGGGGAAAAGACTGTGACCACCCACCTTATCCATGCCCTTCAAGGTTTTATAAACCTCTATAAGGTCCCCCCTCAGCCTCCTCCACTCCAGGAGAAAAGCCCCAGCCTCTCTCTGTAACTCCATCCCTCCAGTCCTGGGAACATCCTGGTGAATCTTTCCTGCCACCTTTCCAGCTCAGTGACATCCTTCCCACAAATGGGTGTCCAGAACTGTGCACAATACTCCAAGTGTGGTCTCCCCAACATCCTGGAGGTTGTAACGGGACATCCCTGCTCCTGGACTCAGTCCCCTGACATATGAAGGCATATGTGTCAAACACCTCCCCTGTCTATGTATGCAGAGACATCCAGCAAAATGTCTAGCCCGCCCACCCCCCTGTCCTACCACTGAATCCTTCTGCAACCCCATTCAAATCCCTCCCCTTGATCAGTTGCTTTCTTCCTCCACCCCGGAACCTGCAGATCCAGGATCCACAGCCCCAAGGAGTGGACCTCTCCCAAGGTGCTGCAGTCGTTGGAGGAAAATGAGCTGGCCAGTGAGACCATGGAGCCCGAGCTGCCCTCCTGCCGCATGTCGTGGAACGACCTCTCCGACCTGTTGGAGGGGACTGAGAGCACGTGCAGCAACAGCCCAGCCATGCTGGAGGGGACCCCCAACACAGACACTGTGTCCACAGGTACGGAGAAGGTAGCAGGAGCTGGAGGGGGCTTCAGAAATAGGGAGGAGACTAGCGAGAAAGGGAGGGGTGCAGGGATGGAGGGGGTTGAGTCGAGGAGGGGTGTAGGGAATGGAGGGATAACATATTGGGAGGGGTGTAGGAAATGGAGAGGTTACAGACGAGGGACAGGGAGAGGTGTCGGGAGCATAGGGTTACAGAGTAGGGATAGGGTGGTGTGTAGGGATCGGAGGGGTTATAGAATAGGGACAGGGTGGGGTGTAGAGAGCAGAGGGGATACAGAGTAGGGATAGGGTGGAGTAGGCAGCGGAGGGGTTACAGGGTTGAGTGTAGGGAGCGAAGGGGTTACAAAGTCGGGGCAGGGTGGGTTGCAGGGAGCGGAGGAGTTACAGAATAGGGATAGGGTGGAATGTAAGGAGCGGAGGGGTTATAGATTAGGGACAGGGTTGAGTGCAGGGAGCAGAGGGGTTACAAAGTCGGGACAGGGTGGGTGGAGGGAGCGGAGGAGTTACAGAATAGGGATAGGGTGGAATGTAGGGTGGAGGGGTTACAGATTAGGGACAGGGTGGGATGTAGGGAGCAGAGGGGTTGCAGAGTAAGGACAGGGTGGAGTGTATGGAGCAGAGGGGTTACAGAGTAGGGATAGGGTTGAGTGTAGGGAGAAGTTGGATTACAATGTAGGGATAGGATGGGGGTGTAGGGACCAGATGGGTTACAGAGTAGGGATAGGGTGGGGTGCAGGGAGTGGAAGGATTGCAGAGTTGGGACAGGGTGGGGTGCAGGGAGCGGAGGGGTTGCAGAGTAGGGATAGGGTGGGGTGAAGGGAGCGATCGGTGATATGTTTCCCAATGGGGATGGAGGGTGGAATTTTCAGAGTGTGGTGTTTTCCTGATCTGACTGAACTCCTCGAATCATCCCTGGAGTTTAACCAGTGTGTGTTTTGAGGATGGGAGACATGAGGTCACTTTGTGCAAGGGGTGAGGATGAGCCTTTGAGTGGCTTCTCTGTCCTCAATGGTGTGGAATCCTTGAGAGTGGCTGGAGCTGCACTCACTCAGGCAAGTGGAGAGTGTTCCCTTACACCCCTGACCTGTCAATGGGGGGGAAGGATAATGTGCTGGATATGGAGTGCATGGACTAACTCCACCCAGGCAAGAGAGGAATGTTCCCTCACACTCCTGACCTGTAGATGGGGGAAGGATAATATGGCGGATATGAAGTGCATAGACTAACTCCACCCAGGCATGTGGGGAGTGTTCCCTCACACCCCTGTCCTGCAGATTTAGAAGGATAATGTGGCGGATATGGAGTGCATGGACAAACCCCACCCAGACACGCGGGGAGTGTTCCCTCACGCCCCTGACTGGTGATTAGTTAATGTTTGTGTGCTTAATGAGACTAACACGCTTTTGCACAGCATCACCTACAGAGCAGCGCAAGTTGCCCTTCCCCCATTGCCCACCATGTCCCATCCTTCTTGACTCCCACAGGTTCAGACTCGGAGTCGGTGATCGTGGTGAAGGTGAAGGAGGCTCCAAGACGTGCGATTGAAAGGTAGTGACCGCCGAAATTTCCCTTGCTTCTCTTGAGCACTGAATCTCTTGTAGCATCAAGATGGTCGTGTTTGCATAGTAACAGAATACTGTTCTTGCCCCGGAAGTATGTGATGGGACGGTGTGGAGGGAGCATCACTCTGTGTCTGATCCCTGGAGAGTGTGATAGGACAGCGTAGAGGGAGTTTCACTCTGAATCTGACCCCGTGAGTGTTTGTTGGGACATTGTGGAGGGAGCTTCACTCTGTAGCTGACACCGGGAGTATGTGATGGGACAGAGAAGAGGGAACTTCACTCTGTGTTGGACCCCGTGAGAATGTCATGGGACAGTGTGGAGGGAGCTTCACTCTGTGTCTGACCCCGGGAGTGTGTGATGGGACGGTGTGGAGGGAACTTCACCATGTTTCTGACCTGGGAGTGATGTGATGGGACGGTGTGGAGGGAACTTCACCATGTTTCTGACCTGGGAGTGATGTGATGGGACGGTGTGGAGGGAACTTCACCATGTTTCTGACCTGGGAGTGATGTGATGGGACGGTGTGGAGGGAGCTTTACTCTGTCTCTAACCCTGGCATTGTGTGATGGGACGGTGTGGAGGGAGCTTCACTCTGTCTCTAACCCTGGCATTGAGTGATGGGACAGTGTGGAGTGAACTTCACTCTGTCTGAACTGGGAGTGTGTGATGGGACGGTGCAGAAGGAGTTTCACTCTGTATCTGACCCCGGAGTGTGTGATGGGACGGTGTGGAGTGAGATTAACTCTGTCTGATCCCGGGAGTGAGTGATGGGATGTTGTGGAGGGACCTTCACTCTGTGTCTGATCCCAGGAAAGAGTGATGAAATCATGTGGGGGGAGCTTCACTATGTGTCCGACCTCGGGAGAGTGTGATGGGACGGTGTGGAGGGATCTTCACTCTGTGTCTGATCCCAGTAGAGTGTGATTGGACGTTGTTGAGGGAGCTTCACTCTGTCTCTAACCCTGGCATTATGTGATAGGACAGTGTGGAGTGAACTTCACTCTGTCTGAACTGGGAGTGTGTGATGGGACTGTGCAGAAGGAGCTTCGTTCTGTATCTGACCCCGGAGTGTGTGATGGGACAGTGTGGAGTGAAATTCACCATGTTTCTGACCTGGGAGAGTGTGATGGGGCGGTGTGGAGTGAGCTTAACTTTTTGTCTGACCCCAGGAATGAGTGATGGGATGGTGTGGGGGGAGCTTCACTCTGTGTCTGTCCCGTGAGACTGTGATGGGTTGGTGTGGAGGGAACTTCACTCTGTGTCTGATCCCGTGAGAGTGTGTGATGGGACAGTGTGGAGGGAACTTCAGTCTATGTCTGACCCCGTGAGTGTGTGCTGGGACTTTGTGGAGGGACTTCACTCTGTGTCTGACCCCGGGTGTGTGTGATGAGACTGTGTGGAGGGAGCTTCACTCTGTGTCTGACTCCGGGAGTGTGTGATAGGACGGTGTGGAGGGGGCTCCACTCTGTGTCTGACCCTGGGAGTGTGTGATGGGACAGTGGAGGGAGCTCCACTCTGTGTCTGTCCCTGAGAGTGTGTGATGGGATGGTGTGGAGGGACCTTCACTGTGTGTCTAACCACGGGAGAGTGTGATGGGATGGTGTGGAGGGACCTTCACTGTGTGTCTAACCACGGGAGAGTGTGATGGGGTGGTGTGGAGGGAGATTCACTCTGTGTCTGACTCCGGGAGTATGTGATGGGACAGTGTGGAGGGAGCTTCAGTCTATGTCTGATCCCGTGAGTGTGTGCTGGGACTTTGTGGAGGGACTTCACTCTGTGTCTGACCCCGGGTGTGTGTGATGAGACTGTGTGGAGGGAGCTTCACTCTGTGTCTGACTCCGGGAGTGTGTGATAGGACGGTGTGGAGGGGGCTCCACTCTGTGTCTGACCCTGGGAGTGTGTGATGGGACAGTGGAGGGAGCTCCACTCTGTTTCTGTCCCTGAGAGTGTGTGATGGGATGGTGTGGAGGGACCTTCACTGTGTGTCTAACCACGGGAGAGTGTGATGGGATGGTGTGGAGGGACCTTCACTGTGTGTCTAACCACGGGAGAGTGTGATGGGACAGTGTGGAGGGAGCTTCAGTCTGTGTCCCCTCCCTTCCTGTCCTTTCCTCTCTCTCTATCTCCCTTTCGGACCCTTTCCTCCTACCTTTCATGCTTGCTCCCTCGACCTCTCTCCCCCTTCCCTCCACTCCCATTCTCTTCTCTGCACCATCTGTCCCGCAGCTTTCTCTCTGCCTCCTCTCCCTCTCATCTTTCCTACCCTCCCTCCCCTCTCTCTCTCTTTCCATGTCCTCTCAAGATCCCTCTCTCCGTCCTTCCACAGGATGCCGAAGTTTGATGCTGTACTCTGGATCCGTGAACTGTGAGTCTTGCCCTCTGGCTTGCATGCTGGGTGACGGTATGTGTTAGAATGGGCGTCGGACCTCTCCCGTTGCTCTCCCCTCCCGTCGCTTATCCAAGACTCCTTCCCCACCTAACCCCCGGATGGCGGGTGTGGAACTGTGGATACAATTGATTGATGTTGTCCCTTCCCCCTTCCTTTTTTTAACTTTATTTAGTATTTTTTCTAAAACTAAACAGACTTTTACAGAATAAGTAGTCTAATAATAAAACAATAAAACAAACCCACCCCTTCCCCCCCCCCCCACAACAGATCCCTAAAGGGAAGCATTAATAATAAACAAAAACATTCAGTAATTTACAATATTACTAAATTAATATTCTTCATATATGGTGTCCACATCTTAACAAAAAAATCATAATTATTATATAAATTTTGTTATTTTCTCCATATAGATACACGACTTCAACTCATTATGCCATCAAATTACATTTAACTCCGCTTCATCTTTGCAAGACATAGCAATACATTTACAAGCAACTGTCAATGTTAGATGAATAAACGCTGGCTGAAACTTATCCAACCCCAAGTCCACTAACGGAGCAAAAAAACGTTTGGATCTAAAGGAAATTGAATTTTAAACAAATTTTGATGAAAATTCCTAATTTTAAACCAGAAAGGATGAACTTTATCACAAAACCAAACAATGTAGAAATGTTCCAACACATTATCCACACCTAAAACACAAATCTGAATTACTAAATCCATATTTTTTTCAATTTTTTTGGGGTTAAATATAACTGATCGAAAAGTTATAATTAACCATACTATATCTCACATTAATTAATTTAGTCAACTCATCAGAACACCTATTTTCCCAATCCACCTGACTAATCTCACAACTTAAATCATGCTCCCATTTAATCCTAGATGTATCTAAAATTTTTTAATCATTGTGTCTTGCTTGTATTAATGCAGACATTTCTGATATAAAACCCTTATCTGAAAAATATGAAACCTTAAATTCAAATTTATTTAACTTAGAAATTTTCACTTCTCTTCCAAAATTCTTTCACTAATGCCCTAATTTGATAATAAACAAACAAAGAATTCAAGTAAAGAGAATTCTCTAAAATCCCACATTTCTGTTTAAATGATAAAAATTTTCCTTCTTCAAAACAATCCTGCAATTTTTTTATTCCTTTAATCTACCAATCTTCTAAAACTTATTCAATGAAAAAGGAATTATTTATTTTGATATATTGGGGTTTGAACTGATAAGATAGCTTTTGATCCAATTAATAAATTCCTTTTATAGTCCAAATTTCTAATAAATGTTTCAAAATTGGTACATTATATTTCTGTCGTAAGACAGTATTCCATTTAAATACAAACTGATGGGGACAAGGTTCCAATATCGCAGCCAATTCCACCCTCGCCCAACTAGGAGGGTTCGAAATGTCTAACACACGATTAATAAATCTTAATTGAGCTGCTTCATAATAATTTTAAAAATTAGGTAATTGCAAACCTCCCAAAGCAAACTGCCAGGTCAATTTATGCATTGCTACTCTTGCTAATGTTCATTTCCATAAAAATTCCCGAACTAGATTATTTAAATCTTGAAAAAAGGATTTTGGAAGAGAACAAGTAATCGATTGAAACAAATATTGAATTCGCGGAAAAATATTCATCTTTATACAATTTGCTTGACCTATTAAAGTTGAAGGTAAATCTTTCCATTTAATCAAATCCGCTTTAATCTTTCTCATTAATGGGACATAATTTAAATTATACAATGATTGAAAATTTACATCAATCATTATCCCTAAGTACTTAATTTTATCAGTCCATTGAAATTTACTAATTTGTCTAGATTGATTGTAATTTCCTTCAGAAATTGGTAGCATTTCACTTTTATCCAATTCACTTTATATCCAGATAATTTACCGTATAATTCTAAACAATTGCAAATAAATTAAAGATTGATCCGGCTTGTTAAATATATCGAACATCATCAGCAAATAAATTAATCTTATATTCATCCTGTCTAATACTTAAACCTGTAATATTCTCATTCAGCCTGATAGCCAGAGCTAACAGTTCAATGACAAACGCAAATAGGGCTGGCGACAAAGGTTGGGTGAAGGCATTATATAATAATCCTGCAGCAAGGGTGGTGACAAATGGTCAAACATCTTTCTTTTTTAAATTAACACATTCAACTCGTCCCTTCCCCCTTGCTGCCCTCCAAACACCTCCACCACTATCCCTGCCTCTGCCCCTCCTCTTTGTCAACTCCCTTCTCCATCAACCCCACTCCTCTCCCTCTTCCCCTCACCCTTCTATCACCCTCTCCTCCATGATTCTTGCTCCTCTATTCCCCTCCCCGCCGTCCCCTCCCCTCCCCGCCGTCCCCCTCCCCTCCCCGCCGTCCCCCTCCCCTCCCCGCCGTCCCCCTCCCCTCCCCGCCGTCCCCCTCCCCTCCCCGCCGTCCCCCTCCCCGCCGTCCCCCTCCCCGCCGTCCCCCTCCCCTCCCCGCCGTCCCCCTCCCCTCCCCGCCGTCCCCCTCCCCTCCCCGCCGTCCCCCTCCCCTCCCCGCCGTCCCCCTCCCCCTCCCCGCCGTCCCCCTCCCCTCCCCGCCGTCCCCCTCCCCTCCCCGCCGTCCCCCTCCCCTCCCCGCCGTCCCCCTCCCCTCCCCGCCGTCCCCCCTCCCCTCCCCCGCCGTCCCCCCTCCCCTCCCCGCCGTCCCCCCTCCCCTCCCCGCCGTCCCCCCTCCCCTCCCCCGCCGTCCCCCCTCCCCTCCCCGCCGTCCCCCCCTCCCCTCCCCGCCGTCCCCCTCCCCTCCCCGCCGTCCCCCTCCCCTCCCCGCCGTCCCCCCTCCCCTCCCGCCGTCCCCCCTCCCCTCCCCGCCGTCCCCCCTCCCCTCCCCGCCGTCCCCCCTCCCCTCCCCGCCGTCCCCCCTCCCCTCCCCGCCGTCCCCCCTCCCCTCCCCGCCGTCCCCCCTCCCCTCCCCGCCGTCCCCCCTCCCCTCCCCGCCGTCCCCCCTCCCCTCCCCGCCGTCCCCCTCCCCTCCCCGCCGTCCCCCCTCCCCTCCCCGCCGTCCCCCCTCCCCTCCCCGCCGTCCCCCCTCCCCTCCCCGCCGTCCCCCTCCCCTCCCCGCCGTCCCCCCTCCCCTCCCCGCCGTCCCCCCTCCCCTCCCCGCCGTCCCCCTCCCCTCCCCGCCGTCCCCCCTCCCCTCCCCGCCGTCCCCCCTCCCCGCCGTCCCCCCTCCCCTCCCCGCCGTCCCCCCTCCCCTCCCCGCCGTCCCCCCTCCCCTCCCCGCCGTCCCCCCTCCCCTCCCCGCCGTCCCCCCCTCCCCTCCCCGCCGTCCCCCCTCCCCTCCCCGCCGTCCCCCCTCCCTCCGCCCTCCCTCCCCGCCGTCCCCCCTCCCCTCCCCGCCGTCCCCCCTCCCCTCCCCGCCGTCCCCCCTCCCCTCCCCGCCGTCCCCCCTCCCCTCCCCGCCGTCCCCCCTCCCCTCCCCGCCGTCCCCCCTCCCCTCCCCGCGTCCCCCCTCCCCTCCCGCCGTCCCCCCCTCCCCTCCCCGCCGTCCCCCCTCCACTCCCCGCCGTCCCCCCTCCCCTCCCCGCCGTCCCCCCTCCCCTCCCCGCCGTCCCCCCTCCCCTCCCCGCCGTCCCCCCTCCCCTCCCCGCCGTCCCCCCTCCCCTCCCCGCCGTCCCCCCTCCCCTCCCCGCCGTCCCCCCTCCCCTCCCCGCCGTCCCCCCTCCCCTCCCCGCCGTCCCCCCTCCCCTCCCCGCCGTCCCCCCTCCCCTCCCCGCCGTCCCCCCTCCCCTCCCCGCCGTCCCCCCTCCCCTCCCCGCCGTCCCCCCTCCCCTCCCCGCCGTCCCCCCTCCCCTCCCCGCCGTCCCCCCATCCCCTCCCCGCCGTCCCCCCTCCCTCCCCGCCGTCCCCCCTCCCCTCCCCGCCGTCCCCCCTCCCCTCCCCGCCGTCCCCCCTCCCCTCCCCGCCGTCCCCCCTCCCCTCCCCGCCGTCCCCCCTCCCCTCCCCGCCGTCCCCCCTCCCCTCCCCGCCGTCCCCCCTCCCCATCCCGCCGTCCCCCCTCCCCTCCCCGCCGTCCCCCCTCCCCTCCCCGCCGTCCCCCCTCCCCTCCCCGCCGTCCCCCCTCCCCTCCCCGCCGTCCCCCCTCCCCTCCCCGCCGTCCCCCCCTCCCCTCCCCGCCGTCCCCCCTCCCCTCCCCGCCGTCCCCCCTCCCCTCCCCGCCGTCCCCCCTCCCCTCCCCGCCGTCCCCCCTCCCCTCCCCGCCGTCCCCCCTCCCCTCCCCGCCGTCTCCCTTCTCTTACCTTCATCCATCATTCATCCATCAATCATCCACTTCCCTCTTTCACTCCTCACTGTCACTTCCTCTTCTACACTTTATCCCCTCCCATCCCCCCCATGATGTCCTCCCCTCTTATCACCCTCCTCCCCTTCCATCCTGCATCCCTCGCCCATTTTTTTCCCTGTCCCTTTCATCCCCCCCCCACCCACAACGCTGCTTGATCAGTACCAGTATGTACGATTCCCGGGCCCGGGAGAGACGGCGTCTTATCGAAGAGCAAGAGGCCTTGGCGGAACGTCTCCGAAATCAGGTACACACCCCAGCCACCCCGCACCTGGAGAACCAGGTCTGTAATTCCTGGAAAGAGGTGTTCCATTTGACAGGGACTGGACAGGTTGGTGTTGTGATCCTTGAACTTTGAAGGACATGGGGCTCCAATCCTGAGGGCATCAACAGGAGAGACTTGGAGGGAAGTTTGTGAGTGTGCCAAACGAGGGGACAGAGGGACAGGATCAGGGGCCAGTCCAATAAAACAGGTGGAGGGTTGCATCTTCTCTCAGAGGAAGGGTGGGTCCCTGCCTCTAAGGATGGTGGGGGCCTGATCACTGATGTATTGAAGGTTAAAGTGTATTTGTTACAGTGAAAGGTTCGTCTGTGAGCCTGGTTCATACAGCTGTGTAAACCTCAGAGTTACAAGGAAAAGGGAGATCAATGACCACAAAAGAAAGCCAGTGTGCGAGCACTGAGTGGGGATCATTCAGGAGCCTGATGGGTGTGGGGAGTGAGAGCACTGGGTGGGGCTCATTAAGGAGCTTGATTGCTCAGAGAAGAAGCTGTCGGTTCATGATCTCACACCCAGACGGGAGGAGGGAGAAGGGAGTGTCCGGGGTGTGATGGGTCCTTCAGGATGTTGGCTGCCTTTCCTGGGCGTCGAGAAATGTAGGTGGATTCCATGGAGGGGAGGGGGTTAACGTGGTCGACAGCTCCCATCCGGCGCTGCGATATAAGGCAGAGGTCGTGAAATCTGTGTGGAATTGGGATGAAAGAGGCAGGTGATCAGCAATGGTCACACTGAATGGTGGGGCAAGGACTGATACAAGTGGCCTTACGCCTGTGATCTTGTCTCATGAAGACAGGGTCAGACTGGAAGGGTTGTCCTCGCGCTGGGCAGACAGAACAGGGAAGATTGAGGGGGTCTGATTCAGAGGGGAAGCGTTGTCTCGAATGGAAGAATCAGCAGGTTGGGGTTTGGAAGAGGAGGACGCATTGAACCTTGGCTTATGAGGGGGCTTGACGGTGTGGGTGCTGAGAGAGAGAGCATCCCCTGGTGGAAGGGGTCGGAATTGGGGGAGGAAGGAGGAGTGGGGTGTGGAATAAGGTGCAAGTTCAGAATGGTGGGGGAGGATGAGGATTCTGTCCGTGGGAGTTCGGACATGCTGGAATGCTCTTCTCCCAGGCTGATTGACTGCCCATACTGGAGAGTGAAAGGTGGAGATATGTGAATGGAGAGCACTTTCAAAGCTGGACATGAGGCCCTCCCAGGCCTGTTGCACCAGGACAGGAGATTGTTCAACCACTCTCCGGCCTGTTGCAGCAGGGTAAGAGGCTGTTTAGCCCCTCTCCGGTGTGTTGCACTGGGTCAGGAGGCAGTTCAGCCCCACTCAGGCCTATTGCATTGGGACAGAAGGCCGTTCAGCCCATTTCCAGCCTGTTATACAAGAACAAGGCTGTTCAGGCCCTTACTCTGTGAGGTTAAGTAGGGGTAGCAGCAGGTGTCATGACCTCAGTCTGATTCTCAACAGAGGCTGCAGGAGAAGAGATGCTGTCAGAAGGAGCCAGCAGTCAGCTGCACCTTACAGTTCCCCTCGTGGAGGAGATACCCATTGCAGACATCCCACACAGAGAGCTGGATAAGGGGAGCACAGGATTACTGTGCTGGGTGAGGAGGAGGAGGAGGAGGAGGAGGAACAGTTTCCAGAACTCACAGAGGTACAAGATGCAACTCCAAATATCCTCCACACCGTCTCATCGCACACTTCCAGGGTTAGAAACAGAGTGAAGCTCCTTCCACACTGTCCCATCACACTCTCACGAGGTCAGAAACAGAGTGAAGCTGCCCTACATCGTCCCATCACACACTCTTGGGGACAGACAGAGAGTGAATCTCCCTCCGCACCATCCCATCACACACTCCCGGGTCAGACACAGAGTGAAGCTCCCTCCACAGCATCCCATCACACATTCCCAGGGTCATCAGACAGAGTGAAGCTCCTTCCATACCATCCCATCACACGTTCCTTGGGTCAGACAGAGTAAAACTCCTTCCACACTGTCCCATCACACACTCCTGGGGTCAGACACAGAGAGAATCTCCCTGCACACTGTCCCATCACACACTCCTGGGGTCAGACACAGAGTGAAACTCTCTCCATACCTTCCCATCACTCAC
The DNA here is from genome assembly GCF_036971445.1 of Narcine bancroftii. Taxonomy (NCBI): domain Eukaryota; kingdom Metazoa; phylum Chordata; class Chondrichthyes; order Torpediniformes; family Narcinidae; genus Narcine; species Narcine bancroftii. The sequence goes on from NC_091480.1 coordinate 59,369,335, forward strand.
TCCCAGCGTCAGATACAGAGTGAAGCTCCCTCCACACTGTCCCATCATTCACTCCCAGCGTCAGATACAGAGTGAAGCTCCCTCCACACTGTCCCATCACACACTCCTGGGGTCAGACACAGAGAGAATCTCTCTGCACACTGTCCCATCACACACTCCTGGGGTCAGACACAGAGTGAAACTCTCTCCATACCTTCCCATCACACACACCCGGGATCAGACACAGAGTGAAGCTCAATCAACACTGTCCATCACACACTTCCTTGTACTGAAGCTTCCTCCACGCTTAAGTTGGGCTGATCAGTGGTAGGATGGGGTCTCCCTGCTGAACAGCACCCACTGTGAGTGCATCTATGTATGTGCTGCAGGAGATGCAGGATGAGGTGTACCGAGCATTTCGGCCGGGAAATCCTGACGAGGTTCTCAGCGAGGGGTTCCGTCTGACCATCACACGGAAAGACATCCATACACTCAGCCACCTTAACTGGCTCAATGATGAGGTACTAACCTCCCTGGGGGGGTGGGTGGGGTGGGGGGATAGTGTAGGGGTGGCAGTGATTGGTGCCTGGGAAGACTGGGAAAGGAGGTGGGTTGGCAAAGAACAGTGAACAGCAAGGTGGGGGGGGGGGCTCGCAGTGGGGGGGCCAGAATCCCGCGGGGGGGGGGGGGCAGGTGGCCACTCTGTGAAGTGGGGGCGAGAGGTTGACGCTGAGTCACATCTGATTCCTCTGCCAGGTCATCAACTTCTACACTACATGAACCTGTTGGTGGAGCGGAGCAAGTCAGCCTCCCTGCCCACGCTGCACGCCTTCAACACCTTCTTCTATCCGAAGGTGAAGAGCGATGGTTACCAGGCTGTCAAACGCTGGACTAAGAAGGTGGACATCTTTGCCAGGGACCTGCTGCTCGTACCTGTCCACTTGGGTGTCCACTGGTGCCTGGCTGTGAGTGACCCCAACCCAGTGTGACCCCACCCCCCCACAACTCAGCCTGTTCTTCCTGGCCCCAACCCGACCCCAGTCTGACCCATCTAACCCTGACCTCCCCCACTCCAACCCATCTCCCCCACTCCAACCCATCTCCCCCACTCCAACCCACCTCCCCCACTCCAACCCACCTCCCCCACTCCAACCCACCTCCCCCCACTCCAACCCACCTCCCCCCACTCCAACCCCACCTCCCCCACTCCAACCCACCTCCCCCACTCCAACCCACCTCCCCCACTCCAACCCACCTCCCCCACTCCCAACCCACCTCCCCCACTCCAACCCACCTCCCCCACTCCAACCCACCTCCCCCACTCCAACCCCACCTCCCCCACTCCAACCCACCTCCCCCACTCCCAACCCACCTCCCCCCACTCCAACCCACCTCCCCCACTCCAACCCACCTCCCCCACTCCAACCCACCTCCCCCACTCCAACCCACCTCCCCCACTCCAACCCACCTCCCCCACTCCAACCCACCTCCCCCACTCCAACCCACCTCCCCCACTCCAACCCACCTCCCCCACTCCAACCCACCTCCCCCACTCCAACCCACCTCCCCCACTCCAACCCACCTCCCCCACTCCAACCCACCTCCCCCACTCCAACCCACCTCCCCCACTCCAACCCACCTCCCCCACTCCAACCCCACCTCCCCCACTCCAACCCACCTCCCCCACTCCAACCCACCTCCCCACTCCAACCCACCTCCCCCACTCCAACCCACCTCCCCCACTCCAACCCACCTCCCCCACTCCAACCCACCTCCCCCACTCCAACCCACCTCCCCCACTCCAACCCACCTCCCCCACTCCAACCCACCTCCCCCACTCCAACCCACCTCCCCCACTCCAACCCACCTCCCCCACTCCAACCCACCTCCCCCACTCCAACCCACCTCCCCCACTCCAACCCACCTCCCCCACTCCAACCCACCTCCCCCACTCCAACCCACCTCCCCCACTCCAACCCACCTCCCCCACTCCAACCCACCTCCCCCACTCCAACCCACCTCCCCCACTCCAACCCACCTCCCCCACTCCAACCCCACCTCCCCCACTCCAACCCACCTCCCCCACTCCAACCCACCTCCCCCACTCCAACCCACCTCCCCCACTCCAACCCACCTCCCCCACTCCAACCCACCTCCCCCACTCCAACCCACCTCCCCCACTCCAACCCCTCCCCTGACCTCCCCCACTCCAACCCACCTCCCCCTGACCTCCCCCACTCCAACCCACCTCCCCCTGACCTCCCCCACTCCAACCCACCTCCCCCTGACCTCCCCCACTCCAACCCACCTCCCCCTGACCTCCCCCACTCCAACCCACCTCCCCCTGACCTCCCCCACTCCAACCCACCTCCCCCTGACCTCCCCCACTCCAACCCACCTCCCCCTGACCTCCCCCACTCCAACCCACCTCCCCCTGACCTCCCCCCACTCCAACCCACCTCCCCCTGACCTCCCCCACTCCAACCACCTCCCCCTGACCTCCCCCACTCCAACCCACCTCCCCCTGACCTCCCCACTCCAACCCACCTCCCCCTGACCTCCCCCACTCCAACCCACCTCCCCCTGACCTCCCCACTCCAACCCACCTCCCCCTGACCTCCCCCACTCCAACCCACCTCCCCCTGACCTCCCCCACTCCAACCCACCTCCCCCTGACCTCCCCCACTCCAACCCACCTCCCCCTGACCTCCCCCACTCCAACCCACCTCCCCCTGACCTCCCCACTCCAACCCACCTCCCCTGACCTCCCCACTCAACCCACCTCCCCCTGACCTCCCCCACTCCAACCCACCTCCCCCTGACCTCCCCCACTCCAACCCACCTCCCCTGACCCTCCCCCACTCCAACCCACCTCCCCCTGACCTCCCCCACTCCAACCCACCTCCCCTGACCTCCCCCACTCCAACCCACCTCCCCCTGACCTCCCCCACTCCAACCCACCTCCCCCTGACCTCCCCCACTCCAACCCACCTCCCCTGACCTCCCCCACTCCAACCCACCTCCCCCTGACCTCCCCCACTCCAACCCACCTCCCCCTGACCTCCCCCACTCCAACCCACCTCCCCCCTGACCTCCCCCACTCCAACCCACCTCCCCCTGACCTCCCCCACTCCAACCCACCTCCCCCTGACCTCCCCCACTCCAACCCACCTCCCCCTGACCTCCCCCACTCCAACCCACCTCCCCCTGACCTCCCCCACTCCAACCCACCTCCCCCTGACCTCCCCCACTCCAACCCACCTCCCCTGACCTCCCCACTCCAACCCACCTCCCCCTGACCTCCCCCACTCCAACCCACCTCCCCCTGACCTCCCCCACTCCAACCCACCTCCCCCTGACCTCCCCCACTCCAACCCACCTCCCCCTGACCTCCCCCACTCCAACCCACCTCCCCTGACCTCCCCCACTCCAACCCACCTCCCCTGACCTCCCCCACTCCAACCCACCTCCCCCTGACCTCCCCCACTCCAACCCACCTCCCCCTGACCTCCCCCACTCCAACCCACCTCCCCCTGACCTCCCCCACTCCAACCCACCTCCCCCTGACCTCCCCCACTCCAACCCACCTCCCCCTGACCTCCCCCACTCCAACCCACCTCCCCCTGACCTCCCCCACTCCAACCCACCTCCCCCTGACCTCCCCCACTCCAACCCACCTCCCCCTGACCTCCCCCACTCCAACCCACCTCCCCTGACCTCCCCCACTCCAACCCACCTCTCCCTGACCTCCCCCACTCCAACCCACTCCCCCTGACCTCCCCCACTCCAACCCACCTCCCCCTGACCTCCCCCACTCCAACCCCCTCCCCTGACCTCCCCACTCCAACCCACCTCCCCCTGACCTCCCCCACTCCAACCCACCTCCCCCCTGACCTCCCCCACTCCAACCCACCTCCCCCTGACCTCCCCCACTCCAACCCACCTCCCCCACTCCAACCCACCTCCCCCTGACCTCCCCACTCCAACCCACCTCCCCCTGACCTCCCCCACTCCAACCCACCTCCCCTGACCTCCCCCACTCCAACCCACCTCCCCCTGACCTCCCCCACTCCAACCCACCTCCCCCTGACCTCCCCCACTCCAACCCACCTCCCCTGACCTCCCCCACTCCAACCCACCTCCCCTGACCTCCCCCTCTCCAACCCACCTCCCCCTGACCTCACCCACTCCAACCCACCTCCCCCTGACCTCCCCCACTCCAACCCACCTCCCCTGACCTCCCCCACTCCAACCCACCTCCCCCCTGACCTCCCCCACTCCAACCCACCTCCCCCTGACCTCCCCCACTCCAACCCACCTCCCCCTGACCTCCCCCACTCCAGATCTCCCCCACCCCTGACCTCCCCCACTCCAGATCTCCCCCCCCCCCCCACCAAGTGCTCAGTGGAAGCTCCCTGTCCCTGTCCCTGTCCCTGTCCCTGTCCCTGTCCCTGTCCCTGTCCCTGTCCCTGTCCCTGTCCCTGTCCTGTCCCTGTCCCTGTCCCTGTCCCCTGTCCCTGTCCCTGTCCTGTCCTGTCCCTGTTCTCTGACCAACATGTGTGCCCTTGACATGCAGGTTGTTGACTTCAGGAGAAGGACCATCTCCTACTACGATTCGATGGAGGGAGCAATGATGAGGCCTGCAGGATATTGCTGTGAGTGTTGGGGCGGGGGGGGGGTATAGAATGTAGAGTGAGTGGGGCATCTGGGTGCGTTGTGGGGTCTGGGACAGAGGGACAGGGTCTCTCTGTTTGACTTCTTTTCATTTCTCACCCTGTCTAAATTTCATCTCCTCCCCTGCCTGATGCCCCCCTCCCCTGCCTGACGCCCCCCTCCCCTGCCTGACGCCCCCTCCCCTGCCTGACGCCCCCCTCCCCTGCCTGACGCCCCCCCTCCCCTGCCTGACGCCCCCCCTCCCCTGCCTGACGCCCCCCTCCCCTGCCTGACGCCCCCCTCCCTGCCTGACGCCCCCCTCCCCTGCCTGACGCCCCCCCTCCCCTGCCTGACGCCCCCCTCCCCTGCCTGACGCCCCCCTCCCCTGCCTGACGCCCCCCTCCCCTGCCTGACGCCCCCCTCCCCTGCCTGACGCCCCCCTCCCCTGCCTGACGCCCCCCTCCCTGCCTGACGCCCCCCTCCCCTGCCTGACGCCCCCCTCCCCTGCCTGACGCCCCCCTCCCCTGCCTGACGCCCCCCTCCCCTGCCTGACCGCCCCCCTCCCCTGCCTGACGCCCCCCTCCCCTGCCTGACGCCCCCCTCCCCTGCCTGACGCCCCCCCTCCCCTGCCTGACGCCCCCCTCCCCTGCCTGACGCCCCCCTCCCCTGCCTGACGCCCCCCTCCCTGCCTGACGCCCCCCTCCCCTGCCTGACGCCCCCCTCCCTGCCTGACGCCCCCCTCCCCTGCCTGACGCCCCCCTCCCCTGCCTGACGCCCCCCTCCCCTGCCTGACGCCCCCCTCCCTGCCTGACGCCCCCCTCCCCTGCCTGACGCCCCCCTCCCCTGCCTGACGCCCCCTCCCCTGCCTGACGCCCCCCTCCCCTGCCTGACGCCCCCCTCCCCTGCCTGACGCCCCCCTCCCCTGCCTGACGCCCCCCTCCCCTGCCTGACGCCCCCCTCCCCTGCCTGACGCCCCCCTCCCCTGCCTGACGCCCCCCTCCCCCTGCCTGACGCCCCCTCCCCTGCCTGACGCCCCCCTCCCCTGCCTGACGCCCCCCTCCCCTGCCTGACGCCCCCCTCCCCTGCCTGACGCCCCCCTCCCCTGCCTGACGCCCCCCTCCCCTGCCTGACGCCCCCCTCCCCTGCCTGACGCCCCCCTCCCTGCCTGACGCCCCCCTCCCCTGCCTGACGCCCCCCTCCCCTGCCTGACGCCCCCCTCCCCTGCCTGACGCCCCCCTCCCCTGCCTGACGCCCCCCCCTCCCCTGCCTGACGCCCCCCTCCCCTGCCTGACGCCCCCTCCCCTGCCTGACGCCCCCCTCCCCCTGCCTGACGCCCCCCTCCCCTGCCTGACCCCCCTCCCCTGCCCCCCCTCCCTGCCTGACGCCCCCCTCCCCTGCCTGACGCCCCCCTCCCCTGCCTGACGCCCCCCTCCCCTGCCTGACGCCCCCCTCCCCTGCCTGACGCCCCCCTCCCCTGCCTGACGCCCCCCTCCCCTGCCTGACGCCCCCCTCCCCTGCCTGACGCCCCCCTCCCCTGCCTGACGCCCCCCCTCCCCTGCCTGACGCCCCCCTCCCCTGCCTGACGCCCCCTCCCCTGCCTGACGCCCCCCTCCCCTGCCTGACGCCCCCCTCCCCTGCCTGACGCCCCCCTCCCCTGCCTGACGCCCCCTCCCCTGCCTGACGCCCCCCTCCCCTGCCTGACGCCCCCCTCCCCTGCCTGACGCCCCCTCCCCTGCTGACGCCCCCCTCCCCTGCCTGACGCCCCCCTCCCCTGCCTGACGCCCCCTCCCTGCCTGACGCCCCCTCCCCTGCCTGACCCCCCCCTCCCCTGCCTGACCCCCCCTCCCCTGCCTGACCCCCCCTCCCCTGCCTGACCCCCCCCTCCCCTGCCTGACCCCCCCTCCCCTGCCTGACCCCCCCTCCCCTGCCTGACCCCCCCCTCCCCTGCCTGACCCCCCCCTCCCTGCCTGACCCCCCCTCCCCTGCCTGACCCCCCCTCCCCTGCCTGACCCCCCCTCCCCTGCCTGACCCCCCTCCCTGCCTGACCCCCCCTCCCCTGCCTGACCCCCCCTCCCCTGCCTGACCCCCCCTCCCCTGCCTGACCCCCCCTCCCCTGCCTGACCCCCCCTCCCCTGCCTGACCCCCCCTCCCCTGCCTGACCCCCCCCTCCCCTGCCTGACCCCCCCTCCCCTGCCTGACCCCCCTCCCCTGCCTGACCCCCCCTCCCTGCCTGACCCCCCCTCCCCTGCCTGACCCCCCCCTCCCCTGCCTGACCCCCCCTCCCTGCCTGACCCCCCCTCCCCTGCCTGACCCCCCCTCCCCTGCTGACCCCCCCTCCCCTGCCTGACCCCCCCTCCCCTGCCTGACCCCCCCTCCCCTGCCTGACCCCCCCTCCCCTGCCTGACCCCCCCTCCCCTGCCTGACCCCCCCCCCTGCCTGACCCCCCCTCCCCTGCCTGACCCCCCTCCCCTGCCTGACCCCCCCTCCCCTGCCTGACCCCCCCTCCCTGCCTGACCCCCCCTCCCCTGCCTGACCCCCCCTCCCCTGCCTGACCCCCCCTCCCCTGCCTGACCCCCCCTCCCCTGCTGACCCCCCCTCCCCTGCCTGACCCCCCCTCCCCTGCCTGACCCCCCCTCCCCTGCCTGACCCCCCCTCCCCTGCCTGACCCCCCCTCCCCTGCCTGACCCCCCCTCCCCTGCCTGACCCCCCCCTCCCCTGCCTGACCCCCCCTCCCCTGCCTGACCCCCCCTCCCCTGCCTGACCCCCCCTCCCCTGCCTGACCCCCCCCTCCCCTGCCTGACCCCCCCTCCCCTGCCTGACCCCCCCTCCCCTGCCTGACCCCCCCTCCCCTGCCTGACCCCCCCTCCCCTGCCTGACCCCCCTCCCCTGCCTGACCCCCCCTCCCCTGCCTGACCCCCCCTCCCCTGCCTGACCCCCCCTCCCCTGCCTGACCCCCCCTCCCCTGCCTGACCCCCCCTCCCCTGCCTGACCCCCCCCTCCCCTGCCTGACCCCCCTCCCTGCCTGACCCCCCCTCCCCTGCCTGACCCCCCCTCCCCCCTGCCTGACCCCCCCCTCCCCTGCCTGACCCCCCCTCCCCTGCCTGACCCCCCCTCCCCTGCCTGACCCCCCCTCCCCTGCCTGACCCCCCCTCCCCTGCCTGACCCCCCCTCCCCTGCCTGACCCCCCCTCCCCTGCCTGACCCCCCCTCCCCTGCCTGACCCCCCCTCCCCTGCCTGACCCCCCCTCCCCTGCCTGACCCCCCCTCCCCTGCCTGACCCCCCCTCCCCTGCCTGACCCCCCCTCCCCTGCCTGACCCCCCCTCCCCTGCCTGACCCCCCCTCCCCTGCCTGACCCCCCCTCCCCTGCCTGACCCCCCCCTCCCCTGCCTGACCCCCCCCTCCCCTGCCTGACCCCCCCTCCCTGCCTGACCCCCCCTCCCCTGCCTGACCCCCCCTCCCCTGCCTGACCCCCCCTCTCTGCCTGACCCCCCCTCTCTGCCTGACCCCCCCTCTTCTGCCTGACCCCCCCTCTTCTGCCTGACCCCCCCTCTTCTGCCTGACCCCCCCTCTTCTGCCTGACCCCCCCTCTTCTGCCTGACCCCCCCCTCCCTCTCTGCCTGACCCCCCCTCTTCTGCCTGACCCCCCCTCTTCTGCCTGACCCCCCTCCCCTGCCTGACCCCCCCTCCCCTGCCTGACCCCCCCCTCCCCTGCCTGACCCCCCCCTCCCCTGCCTGACCCCCCCCTCCCTGCCTGACCCCCCCCTCCCTGCCTGACCCCCCCCTCCCCTGCCTGACCCCCCCCTCCCCTGCCTGACCCCCCCTCCCTGCCTGACCCCCCCTCCCCTGCCTGACCCCCCCTCCCCTGCCTGACCCCCCCTCCCCTGCCTGACCCCCCCTCCCCTGCCTGACCCCCCCTCCCCTGCCTGACCCCCTCCCCTGCCTGACCCCCCCTCCCCTGCCTGACCCCCCCCCTCCCCCTGCCTGACCCCCCCTCCCCTGCCTGACCCCCCCTCCCCTGCCTGACCCCCCCTCCCCTGCCTGACCCCCCCTCCCCTGCCTGACCCCCCCTCCCCTGCCTGACCCCCCTCCCCTGCCTGACCCCCCCTCCCCTGCCTGACCCCCCCTCCCCTGCCTGACCCCCCCTCCCCTGCCTGACCCCCCCTCCCCTGCCTGACCCCCCCTCCCCTGCCTGACCCCCCCTCCCCTGCCTGACCCCCCCCTCCCCTGCCTGACCCCCCCTCCCCTGCCTGACCCCCCCTCCCCTGCCTGACCCCCCCCTCCCCTGCCTGACCCCCCCTCCCCTGCCTGACCCCCCCTCCCCTGCCTGACCCCCCCTCCCCTGCCTGACCCCCCCTCCCCTGCCTGACCCCCCCTCCCTGCCTGACCCCCCCTCCCCTGCCTGACCCCCCCTCCCCTGCCTGACCCCCCCTCCCCTGCCTGACCCCCCCTCCCCTGCCTGACCCCCCCTCCCCTGCCTGACCCCCCCCTCCCCTGCCTGACCCCCCCTCCCCTGCCTAGACCCCCCCCATCCCCTGCCTGACCCCCCCTCCCCTGCCTGACCCCCCCCTCCCCTGCCTGACCCCCCCCTCCCCTGCCTGACCCCCCCTCCCCTGCCTGACCCCCCCTCCCCTGCCTGACCCCCCCTCCCCTGCCTGACCCCCCCCTCCCCTGCCTGACCCCCCCTCCCCTGCCTGACCCCCCCTCCCCTGCCTGACCCCCCCTCCCCTGCCTGACCCCCCCTCCCCTGCCTGACCCCCCCTCCCCTGCCTGACCCCCCCCTCCCCTGCCTGACCCCCCCTCCCCTGCCTGACCCCCCCCTCCCCTGCCTGACCCCCCCTCCCCTGCCTGACCCCCCCCTCCCCTGCCTGACCCCCCCTCCCCTGCCTGACCCCCCCTCCCTGCCTGACCCCCCCTCCCCTGCCTGACCCCCCCTCCCCTGCCTGACCCCCCCTCCCCTGCCTGACCCCCCCCCTCCCCTGCCTGAACCCCCCTCCCCTGCCTGACCCCCCTCCCCTGCCTGACCCCCCCCTCCCCTGCCTGACCCCCCCTCCCCTGCCTGACCCCCCCTCCCTGCCTGACCCCCCCTCCCCTGCCTGACCCCCCCTCCCCTGCCTGACCCCCCCTCCCCTGCCTGACCCCCCCTCCCCTGCCTGACCCCCCCCTCCCCTGCCTGACCCCCCCCTCCCCTGCCTGACCCCCCCTCCCCTGCCTGGTCTCTCCCTAACTGACACCTCCCCCCACCATCTATCTCCTCCTGTCTTCCCACAGTCATTACCTGAAAGAGGAGAGCCGAGACAAGAGGAAGTGGAGCTCGACATCAGTGGCTGGGTGCTGGGCAGTAAGCGCAGCCAGGTATGTAGGAGACAGTACTCGGGTGGGCGGCTTGCATGCTGGTTCAGAGAATGTGTGTCTTCAGAAAGGGAAAGACCACTAAGGCTCGTCGTCAGCATGATTGATATGGGAAATCATCTCACAAACATGACTGAGTTCGTTGAAGAGGTGAACAGGAGAAACAATGCGGCAGGGTAGCAGATGCCTACATGGACCCGAGCAAGGCCTTGCACTGGGCTGGACGGTCAGATCCCAGGGATCCAGAATAAGCCAGAAGTGGTCCAACAGAAGGTGACAGAGGCTGGGAGTGGAGGGATGATACTCAGATTGAAGCCCTGTGACCAAGGACGTGCTGTAGAGGTCAGTGCTGGTCCACGTTGTTTGTCGTTTGTATTAACGACCAGGATGACAATGTCGATAGCACGGTGAGTGAGTTAGTAGCAGCAAAATTGTGGTCCATTGAACAGTGAGGGAGGCTCTCTGAGATCACCACAGGAGCAAGATAAGCTGGGGAAGTGGGCCAAAGTACGGCAGATGTAGTTTAACTCAGACAAGTGTGAGATGTTGCACTTTGGGAGGTTAATCCAGACCAGGACTGACACGGTGAACGGTGGGGAGTGTTGTAGAACAGAGGACATCTCAGGGTACGGGGACTGACACGGTGAACGGTGGGGAGTGTTGTAGAACAGAGACACCTCGGGCTATTATTCCCTGAGATGGGGACACAGGGAGATGGGGGTGAAGGTGGTGTTTGCCACACTTGCCTTCATCGTTCAGGACAGGAGGAAGGACATCCATTTGCTACAGTACATAACATTGGCGAGGCCACACTTAGACTATTAGAACCTTAAGAACAGGCCATTTGACCTTTCTAGTCTGTGCCGAAACATCTTTCCGCTAGCCCCACTGACCTGCACCCAGTCCATGACCCTTCAGACTACTCCATCCATGTATCTATCCAATTTATTCTTAAAACATAAGAGTGAGCAGATGGCAACTAAAATGGATCTTGGCATTTGCTGCGGTTGTGGTTTCGGGGCTAAAGTTCTATGTGCCCTCTCTATTTCCATTTCTTCCTGTAATTCTGGTCTTTCCAGGACCCTGGGGATCCAATCTTTTATAAATTCTCTCATATTCTTGCCTTCTTCATCTTCCTTAAGGCCCACTATCTTTATATTATTTCTTCTATTATAGTTTTTTATCATATCTATCTTCTGAGCTAACAGCTCCTGTGCTTCTTTAGCTTTTTTATTAGATTCTTCTAATTTCTTTTTTAAGTCTTTTACTTCCATATCTACAAATGTTTCTCGTTTTTTCCATATTTTCCACTCTTTTTGGCCAATTCTGATATGGCCACTTCCATTTTATTAATTCTTCTGCATTCTTAATTCTTCTTTTTATCTCATCAAATTCTTGTAATTGCCATTCTTTCACTGATTCCATATATTCTTTAAAAAAAGATACATCCATTGTCTTGCTTTTCTCTTCTTCTTCCACTTCTTTCTGTTCTTCTTCTTCTTCCTCTGGATTGACCATCTGTTGTTTCCCTTGTTTTCTTTTTACCCTCTTCTTTCTTGTTGTCGTTATTTTCTCTGTTCTGCACCTGCTGCTGTGCTGCAGGTGTCTCTCTCAGCTGTGGAGCTCGACTCCGCAGCTGTTCCACCCTCCTGTCAGTGTGTGTTTTTTCATGCGCATCGTGCATGCGCGGTTGCGCACTTTTACTCGGCTCTGCGAGCCATTTTTGTAGTCCCGAGCCCGGGACTTCCACTGACCTGTGGGAGCGGGCTTCTCTCTCTGCGGCGGGCCTCTTCGGACAGGTAAGGCTTCACCTTCTTCTTCCGACATTCTTTCTTCCTCTTTTCTTCCCGTTGTTTTCGACTTTTCTCTCTTCGCTGCCATTTTCTTCTCACCTTTATTTTTACTTTATTATAAATTTTAGTCTTGTACCTTTGTGCTTTGTGTGTTTTTTTTTTTTAAACTTTTCGGGAGAGGGCTGGAATTCCCTGACCGGCCACTCCCCCGAGGGACAGTTTTAAGGGGAGAAATTTAAGAGGAACCTGAGGGGCACCTTCTTCACACAGAGAATGGTGGGTGTGTGGAACGAGCTGCCACAGGATGTGGTGGAGATGGGGACAATTACATCATGTAACAGACATTTGGACAGGTCCGTGAATTGGAAGGGTTTAACTAGTGGTTCTCAACCTTTTTCTTTCCACTCACATCCCACTTTAAGTAATCCTTGTGCCATCGGTGTTCTCTGATTAGTGAGGGATTGCTTGAGGTGGTATGTGAGTGGTAAGAAAAGTTTGAAAACCACTGTTTAAATTGTACCTCATTGACTCGTTATGTGCACAGTTTCTTAACTCAAAGGAAATGGGACAATGACAATTTTTCTCAAGCAAAATATTTCAGTGACAATTAGATCCGGGGGGAGTAATGTGACGCAGAGAACATAGGATGTGGGATCCTAACGCTCCTGGGAAAATACAAGAAAATAATTGTTTAAATGAAGTAACAAAGATTAAGATACGAAGGAAGAATATAAGAATAGTCCATTTGCCTTTTAAAATGCCTTTGAAGATAAGAATGTTGTTGCTGGAGCTGATGAAGATGTTGTTCTTGGAAGTGAAAAGAGGCTTTTGGTGCAGAGAAACCTCAGATCTGGAGTGACAACCAGGGACTGTCAGAGTGTTAAGTTGCTGGGAACAGCAGCGAGTCGTTCCAGCCTGTCGGCCCAGGAAGGTGGCGATGGGCCAAGAGAAACAAACTATTAAACAAGGACAGATCATTGAATTCGAGTGAGATGAGTGATTGCAATGAAGTTACTTCAGTGTATCAAGACGTTAAACGAGTTAAATATAAATCCAAGGCTATACAAAAGGATAAAAACAATATTGATTTTGAATTACAAAGTACGGTAAACACAATGCGGATCCAAATGGACTTGATGCGAGTACAAAATAGACCTTTTAATAGGGAGAATAAAACCAGTTATTAACAATATGTTGCAAGTACAAGAACAGAAGAAAATCAGGAAGTTAGAAAATTGGATCGAAGTGTAAAGGGAGAAGCTGGAAATTTTGGAGGCTGAAGTGAAGGAAGAAATTGTGGAGAGGAAGATAATTTCAGAAAAAATTGCTAAGATGGGAAATTTAGTAGGAGGAACAACATTCAGATTGTGGGCTTGGAGGAAAGAGAACAAAAACACATGATTTAGTTTCTCCAAGGATGGACACAGAAGGCTCTGGTGGAGGGTGGGATGAATCAATTTGAAGGTCCTATTGAAATTGAAAAAGCACCTGCAGCCCTCAGGCCCCGGCCGCGATCAGATGAGAAACCCCGCTCCATAGTAATTAAGTGTTAGGAGTCACGTGATGGAGTAGTGGCCGGACGGTGAACTCCAGCCCTCTCCAGAAAAGTCGGAAAAAAACAAAGGAAAATACAAAGGCACAAAAATAAAAATTAAAGTAAAGTGAGTATAAAGGTGGAAAGAAGATGGCGACGAAAAAAGAAAAATCAAAACCAACGGTAAGAAGAGAGGAAGAGAAGACAACGGAAGAAGAAGGAGAAGGGCCTAACCTGTTTGAAGAGGCCCGCGGTGGAGAGAGAAACCCGCTCCCTCAGGTCGGTAGAAAGTGGACTACAAAAATGGGCTCGCTGAGCTGAGTAAAAGTGCGCAAAAAAACACACCGACGGGAGGGGTGACCAGCTGGGAGTCGATCTCCACAGCTGGCAATGACAGCTGCAGAACAGCTGCAGCAAGAGAGAATATAGAAGACAACGAAAACAAGAAAGAAGAGAAGGACAACAAGGAAAACAACAGATGGCCAACCCAGAGGAAGAAGAGGAGGAAGAGGAAGAGTACAGTGCAATAGAAGAAGAAGGGAAAGGCAAGATAAAGGATATACTTTCTCTATTAAAGAATGCATGGAGTCATTTAAAGAATGGCAAGCGCAAGAATTTAATGATTTAAGAAGAAGAATAAACAATACAGAAGAGAAAATGAATAAAATAGATATGACCTTAACAGAAATGGGAAAGAGAATGGACAAGATGGAAGAGCGGGAAGCAGCAGAAGAAATGGAGGTAGAGGACTTAAAAAAGAAATTAGAGGAATCTAATAAAAAAGTTATAGAGACACAAGAACTGTTAGCTCAGAAAATAGATATAATGGAAAATTATAACAGAAGAAATAACATAAAGATAGTGGGCCTTAAGGAAGATGAAGGCGGCAAGAATATGAGAGAGTTTATAAAGATTGGATCCCTAGGATCCTAGGATGTCCAGAACTACAGCAAGAAATGGAAATAGAAAGGGCACATAGAGCATTGGCCTTTAAACCACAACCACAACAAAAGCCAAGATCTATTATAGTAAAATTCCTAAGATACACTACAAGAGAAAAGGTACTGGAGAAAACAATGGAAAAAGTAAGAGAGGGCAACAAGCCACTGGAGTACAAAGGGCAAAAAAATCTTCATTATCCAGATATAAGTTTTGAACTCCTGAAGAAGAGAAAGGAGTTCAATACAGCAAAGGCGATTTTATGGAAGAAAGGGTATAAATTTATACTAAAGTATCCAGCGGTATTGAAAATATTTATTCCAGGACAGCAAAACAGACTATTCTCGGATTCCAGAGGAAGCATGAAAATTTGCAGAACAATTACAAAATAGACTGAGAGATGAAGATGTGTAACGAGAGTACAAAAGACTGCGAACTAAAAAGATACATAAGTTTTGAACTCCTGAAGAAGATGAAGGAGTTCAATACATCGAAAACGATCTTATGGAAAAAAACTATTCTCGGATCCAGAGGAAGCAAGGAAATTTGCAGAACAACTACAAAACAAACAGAGAGATGAAGACATGTAATAAGAGTAAAAATGACCACGATTTATATGTATGTGGGTAAAGAGGTATATGTGTGTATATACATATATACACACATGAATGTATCCGTATTTAGAGGAAAATATAGATAGTATAGACAAGAATTAATAAGGGAAGGAAATGGAATAGAGGGAATAAGGAGGGAATTAAAAGAGTGACCTTTGTTACATATGAAAAAGTGAAATCTTTTCTGGGGGGGGCTGGGTGGGGAGGAGTTACGGTCACTGCAAAATCAGCTGACGCTTGCGAGTGAATTCGCAAATCCAAATGGAGAGGGGAGATGTGGTTGTCCGACAAGGGATAAAGGACAACTCAGGAGGGGAAGGGGGGATTGGGGCTAAAGAAGTTTTAAATAGGAGAATAAGGAAAATGTTTGATGTTTTAGGAATGTTGTCTTATAAAGGGTTAAAAACAAGAAAACAGATATGGATAAGAAGGAAAGGAATGATCGAGAAACGGAAAGGGAAGATAAACAAAGTATAAAATGGCTACGTTGAACTATATGACTTTAAATATTAATGGAATACATAACCAAATTAAAGGAAGAAACTGCTAAATTTACTGAAAAAAGAAAAAATTGATATAGCATTTGTGCATAGTAATTAAGTGTTCAAAATATCGAGCTAAGGAAAAGATTTTAGAAGCGGAAAAAGTAGGAATAAAGAAGAGTCCACTTGAATATCATGGTATGAAGGTTTTCTTTATCGTGAAATGACTGCGCAGTTGTTGGCCAAGAAGACGCAGTTTAATGAAGTTAAGAGAAATCTTTGGAAAAAGGGTCATAAGTTTATATCAAGTTATCCTGTGACGATGGAGATTATATAACCGGATTGCAAAAATAATTTTTTTACGGATTGCAAACAGATTTTGTGCAAACCTTGCCTTTTAATAGGAAGGAAATTTTTTGGAATGAGGCAATGGACCAGTAAATTAGAAGCTTTGTATTGACCTGGGAGGTGAAGGGTGCCAATAATTATCTAACAGAGACTAATATGAAGGAAGACTATAAGAATCGTCCATTTCCCCTTAATATGCCTTTGAAGAAAGGAATTCTTGTTGCTGGAGCGGATGAAAGTGTTCCTAAATGTGAGGAGAGGCCTCTGATTCAGAGAAGTTTGGATCTGGAACGACGACCAGGGCCCATGAGAGAGCTGAGTTGCTGGAAGCAACTTTTGGCTGGGCAAGAGAGTGTCGGGCCAAGGGAGAGGAACTCTTTTTTTTTCAAATTTTTTTATTTTCACACTATAAACCATATTGATCAAGATACATACATTTTCCTTCTTAAATATATAGTGTCGTTTTCTCCCCCTCCCCTCCCTCCCTCCCTCACCTCCCCTCCCATTTATTTAAAGTTCAGAACATAAGATACATTAAACCCGTTAAACAATGTTGTCACTCAATAAAAATAAACAAGAAATTCCACTGAGTCAATTCTTTTCATTCTCTTCTCCTTCTGCCACTTTAGGTGGTAGATGTCCCCGGTAGGTTTTCTCCATTGTGTTTCATATATGGCTCCTATATTTGTTCAAATATTGTAATGTTATTTCTTAAATTATGTTATTTTTTCTAATGGAATACATTTATTCATTTCTATATACCATTGTTGTATTCTCAAGTTATCCTCTAATTTCCAGGTTGACATAATACATTTTTTTGCTACAGCTAAGGCTATCATAACAAATCTTTTTTGTGCTCCATCCAAATCGAGTCCAATTTCTTTGTTTTTTATATTACTTAGGAGGAAGATCTCTGGGTTTTTTGGTATATTGCTTTTGGTGATTTTATTTATTATCTGGTTTAGATCTTCCCAAAATTTTTTCACTTTCTCACATGTCCAAATTGCATGAACTGTTGTTCCCGTTTCCTTTTTACAGCGAAAACATCTGTCTGATACTGTTGGGTCCCATTTATTTAAATTTTGAGGTGTAATGTATAGCCTGTGTATCCAGTTATATTGTATCATACGTAACCTCGTGTTTATTGTTTTTCTCATGGTTCCGGAGCATAGCTTCTCCCATGTTTCATTCTTTATCATTATGCTTAGATCTTGTTCCTATTTTTCTTTGGTTTTACCATTTGTTTCCTCGTTCCCCTTTTCTTGTAGTTTAATATACATGTTTGTTATAAATTTTTTGATTATCATTGTGTCTGTAATCACATATTCAAAATTACTTCCTTCTGGTAACCTCAGACTGTTTCCCAATTTGTCCTTCAAGTAGGATTTCAGTTGGTAGTATGCCAACATTGTATTGTAAGTTATATTATATTTATCCTTCAATTGTTCAAAGGATAATAGTTTATATCCCGAAAAACAATTTTCTATTCTTTTAATCCCTTTTTTCTCCCATTCTCTCAAGGAAAGGTTATCTGTTGTAAAAGGGATTAGCTGATTTTGCATCAGTACTAGTTTTGGTAGTTGGTAATTTGTTTTATTCCTTTCTACATGAATCTTCTTCCAAATGTTGAGCAGATGATGCAATACCGGAGAATTCCTACGTTGTACCAATTTTTCATCCTATTTATATAATATATGTTCAGGTATCTTCTCCCCTATTTTATCTAGTTCTAATCTAGTCCAATCTGGCTTTTCCCTTGTTTGATAAAAATCTGATAGGTATCTTAATTGAGCGGCTCTATAATAATTTTTAAAGTTTGGTAGTTGTAAGCCACCTTGTTTATACCATTCTGTTAATTTATCTAGTCCTATCCTCGGTTTCCCTCTCCATAAAAATTTCCTTATTATTTTCTTTAAATCCTTGAAAAATTTCTCTGTTAAGCGTATTGGTAATGTCTGAAATAGGTATTGTATCCTTGGGAAAATGTTAATTTTAATACAGTTTATCCTTCCTATCAGTGTAGGTGGTAAATCTTTCCAATGCTCTAAGTCATCTTGTAATTTTTTCATTAGTGGATAATAATTGAGTTTATATAGATGGCCGAGGTTTTTATTTATTTGTATACCTAGATATCGCATTGCTTGCGTTTGCCATCTGAATGGTGATTCTTTCTTAAATTTTGAGAAATCCGCATTATTCATTGGCATTGCTTCACTTTTATTTGCATTAATCTTGTACCCCGACACTTCTCCATATTCCTTCAATTTCTTATATAAATCTTTTATTGATAGTTCTGGTTCTACTAAGTATATTATAAAGTCATCTGCAAATAAACTGATTTTATATTCCTTGTCTTTTATTTTTATCCCTTTTATTTTATTTTCTGTTCTTATCAGTTCTGCTAGTGGTTCTATGGCTAATGCGAACAATAAAGGAGATAGTGGGCATCCCTGCCTTGTTGATCTGCTTAAGTTAAATTGTTTTGATATATCCATTTACTGTCACTTTCGTCAATGGCCCCTTATATAATGCTTTAATCCAATTAATATATTTCTCTGGTAAGCTGAATTTTTGTAGTACTTTGAATAAATAATTCCATTCTACTCTGTCAAAGGCCTTCTCTGTGTCTAAAGCAACCGCTACTGTTGGAGTTTTATTTCCTTCTACTGCATGAATTAAGTTAATAAATTTACAGATATTGTCTGTTGTTCGTCTTTTTTTAATAAATCCAGTTTGGTCTAGATTTACTATTTTTGATACATAGTCGGCTAATCTGTTTGCTAATAGCTTAGCTATTATCTTATAATCTGTTAAGTAAAGATATTGGTCTATATGACGCTGGTGCAAGTGGATCTTTCCCTGTCTTTAGTATTACTGTAATTATTGCTGTTTTACATGACTCTGGTAAGCTTTGTGTTTTATCAATCTGGTTGATTACTTCCAGAAGGGGAGGAATTAATAAATCTTTAAATGTTTTGTAGAATTCTATTGGGAATCCATCTTCTCCTGGTGTTGTTCGATAGTTTTTTTTATTATCTCCTGTATTTCTTCTATTTCAAATGGTTTTGTTAATTTATTTTGTTCCTCTGTTTGTAATTTCGGTAGTTCAATTTTAGTTAAAAATTCATCTATTTTATCTTCTTTCCCTTCGTTTTCAGTTTGATATAGTTGTTCATAGAATTCTCTGAAGTTTTCATTAATCTCCGTTGGATTATATGTGATTTGCTTGTCTTTTTTCCTTAATGCCAATACCATTCTCTTAGTTTGTTCTGTCTTAAGCTGCCATGCTAGAATTTTGTGCGTTTTTTCCTCCTAGTTCATAATATTTCTGTTTTGTCTTCATTATGTTCTCCACCTTACATGTTTGTAGTGTTTCATATTTTATTTTTTTATCTGCCAATTCTCTTCTTTTAGTTGTGTCTTCCTTCATTGCTAATTCTTTTTCTATATTTGCTATTTCCCTTTCCAACTGTTCTGTTTCCTTTTCCTTTGGTTGTAGTCCTTCTTCATCTTAGTTACATAACTTATTATTTGCCCTCTAATGAACGCTTTCTTTGCGTCCCATAGTATAAACTTATCTTTCACTGATTCCGTATTTATTTCAAAGTACATTTTAATTTGTCTTTCAATGAATTCTCTAAAATCCTGCCTTTTAAGTAGCATGGAGTTTAATCTCCATCTATACATTCTTGGTGGGATGTCCTCTAACTCTATTGTCAATAACAGGGGTGAGTGGTCCAATAATAGTCTAGCTTTATATTCCATTTTCCTAACTCTCTCTTGCATGTGAGCTGATAACAGGAATAGGTCTATTCTTGAGTATGTTTTATGTCTGCCCGAATAATATGAATATTCCTTTTCCTTTGGGTGTTGTTTCCTCCATATATCCAAAAGTTGCATTTCTTGCATCGATTTAATTATAAATTTGGTTACTTTGTTCTTTCTATTAATTTTTTTTCCAGTTTTATCCATGTTTGAATCCAAATTAAGATTGAAATCCCCTCCTATTAGTATGTTCCCTTGCGTGTCTGCTATCTTCAAAAAGATATCTTGCATAAATTTTTGATCTTCTTCATTAGGTAAATATACATTGAGTAAATTCCAAAACTCCGAATGTATCTGACATTTTATCATTACATATCTCCCTGCTGGATCTATTATTTCCTCTTCTATTTTTATTGGTACATTTTTACTGATAAATATAACTACTCCTCTAGCTTTTGAATTATATGATGCTGCTGTTACATGTCCTATCCAATCTCTCTTTAATTTCTTGTGCTCCACTTCAGTTAAGTGTGTTTCTTGTATGAAAATCGGTATATCAATTTTTTCTTTTTTCAGTAAATTTAACAGTTTCTTCCTTTTGATTTGGTTATGTATTCCATTAATATTTAAAGTCATATTGTTCAACATAGCCATTTCATACTTTGTTTATCTTTCCTTTCCGTATTCTCATCATCACCTTTCCTTCTTATCCATTTCTGCTTTCTTTTTTTGAACACATTATAAGACAACATTTCTAAAACATAAAATATTTCCATTATTCTCCTATCTAAAATTCCTTTAACCCCACTCTCCCCTCCGCTTCCTGAGTTGCCCTTTGTCCCTTGTCGGGCAACCACATCTCCCCTCTCCATTTGGATTTGCGAAATCACTCGCAAGCGTCAACTGATTTCGCAGTGACCGTAACTCCTCCCCACCCAGCCCCCCCAAAAAGATTTTAATCTTCATATATTACAAAGGTCACTCTCTTAATTCCCTCCTTACTTCCTTTCTTCCTTTACTTTCCCTTAGTTCTTATCTATACACTATTTTTTAAAAATATACATACACACATATACACACATACATATAGTTTGTGGTCATTTTTGTTCTCGTTACATGTCTTCATCTCTCTGTCTGTTTTGTAGTTGTTCTGCAAATTTTCGTGCTTCCTCCGGATCCAAGAATAGTCTGTTTTGCTGCCCTGGAATAACTATTTTAAGTACCACTGGGTACTTTAGCATAAATTTATATCCTTTTTTCCATAGGATCGTTTTTGCTGTATTAAACTCCTTCCTCTTCTTCAGGAGTTGAAAACTTATATTTGGATAGAAAAAAAAATTTGACCTTTGTATTCCAGTGGTTTTTTGTCTTCTCTTATTTTCCTCATTGTTTTCTCCAATATATTTTCTCTTTTTGTATATCTTAGGAATTTTACTAGAATGGATCTTGGTTTTTGTTGTGGTTGTGGTTTAGGGGCTAATGTTCTATGTGCCTTTTCTATTTCCATTTCTTCCTGTAATTCTGGTCTTCCTAGGACCCTGGGGATCCATTCTTTTATAAATTCTCTCATATTCTTGCCTTCTTCATCTTCCTTAAGGCCCACTATCTTTATATTGTTTCTTCTATTATAATTTTCCATTATATCTATTTTCTGAGCTAACAGCTCCTGTGTCTCTTTAACTTTTTTATTAGATTCTTCTAATTTCTTTTTTAAGTCATCTACTTCCATTTCTACGGCTGTTTCTCGTTCTTCCACCTTTTCCACTCTTTTTCCTATATCTGTCATGATCATCTCTAATCTATTCATTTTTTCTTCTGTACTTTTTACTCTTTTTATTTCACTGAATTCTTGCGTCTGCCATTGTTTTACTGTTTCCATATATTCTTTAAAAAAATATATATCCATGTACTTGCCCTTCCCTTCATCTTCCATTTCCCTGTGTTCTTCCTCTTCTTCTGAGTCCACTCCAGGATCTGTGTCCTTTACCTCTGTCTCTTCTGGTTTTCTTGTTGAGTTGTTTGTTTTATCTTGTTGAGTATTTTTGGTCTTCTTATTTTTACTAGAAGTGTCTTGCTGCTGGCCTTCTTCCTCTGGGTTGGTCATCTGTTGTTTCTTTGATTTCTTTTTACTCTCTTCTTTCTTGTTCTCGTTATTTTCTATGTTCTCCTCTTGCTGCTTTGTTGTGGTTGTCAATTTCAGCTGTGGAGATCGACTCCTCAGCTGGTCCCCCCTCCCGTCAGTGTTTTTCTTGTCTTGCGAGCCATTTTTGTAGTCCCGAGCTCGGAGCTTCAACTGACCTGAGGGAGCGGGCTTCTCTCTCCACAGCGGGCCTCCTCGGACAGGTAAGACCTTCACCTTCTTCTTCTGACGTCTTTTCTTCTTCTCTTCTTCCCGTTGATTTTGGCTTTTCTTTCTTCGCTGCCATTTTCTCCACACCTTTATTTTCACTTTATTTTAGTTTTTGTGTTTGTGCCTTTGTTTTTTCTCTGTTTCTTTTAACTTTTCCGGAGAGGGCTGGAGTTCCCCGACCGGCCACTACTCCATCACGTGACTCCTCGGAAAGGGACTCTTTAAGCAGATTCAAATTATTGAATTTGAGTGAGATGATTGATTTCAGTGACAAAGGGCAGGTTTTTTTGTGGTTTTGTCAATTTATGGAGAATTTGAAAATTAGCAAGAACTATGAAATAAGGGATACAAGTTTATGTAATGTTACCCAGCAACGATAGAAATTGTACTGTCAGATGATAAAATAAATTTTTTAGATTATAACAGGCATTAGATGTTGTGGGCCCTAAAAGAGTTCATAAGAAAGAACTATTTGGAATGAGGTCATGGACAAGTAAATTGGTCATTTTAATTTAATACCAGTGAAGCGAAAGGTGTTGGAGTCCATTGGCCGCTGTTCATGGGCTCGTTTTGGCCATGAGCCACCTCCTGTATGGGAGGTTGGGGGTGATGCTATATCCTGAAGTGCCAATAAAGGGGGATTTCTTTTTTCAGGGTTTCAGGGGGATTGAGTGGTTTTGGGGGGGGGGGGGAGCTTCTTTTTCTTTGCCTTTCTCATTTTAACTTGTAAAAGCCATGTATGATTAATTGTGAATGAAATATATGTAATTGATTGTATGGCATCTATTACTAAAATATTAAAAACAGGTCAGGGTTAAACCTGGGTTTCTGGAGCTGGAAGGCAGTGGCTTTACCGGGGTGCCGCTCTGGCACCCAGGACTGGGTTAAGCATAATGAGTTTATTGCATGGAATCAGAATGTCATGAAAAAGTCACAAAATTCTTGCAGCATTAAAGTGCAAACATTTACCAGCTGACAAAAATAACGAAGAATTACGCACAAAATGTCAAAAGCAACAATGGGGTCTGGAACAGTGATTCTCAACTTTCCCACCCACTTCCCGTTTAAAGCGAGATGTGAGTGGGAAGAAAAAAGTTAGAAAACCACTGGTCTTCAGGGAGGGGGTGAACACAGGGAAAGTGGAGTACATCAGGGGTAGGGGACAGGGTCGGCAGGGAGGAGCTGGGCCAAAGGGCCTATTGCTGTGCTGTGTGATTGGGGTTGTGTGGAAATTAGTGAGGTGGGCTGAGGAAATTGTACTTGTACAATCGAAACAGAATAAACTTGAACTTGAGATGTCCTGCAGGAGATGGCCACTGTTGACTGGTCTTGGGAGGGTCTTCTCTCTGTGGTGGGATCCATGCATTACACACCTGTCCTTGGAGGGACATTTGGGAAGGTTTTGTCTGGAATGGGAAGGGTCTCAGTCCGCAGAGCTCTCCTCATCTCCACTCTCTCCTCCCTCAGGACATCCCACAGCAAATGAACGGCAGTGACTGCGGTATGTTCACCTGCAAGTACGCTGATTACATCAGCAGGGACCGGCCAATCCGCTTCTCACAGGTGAGTAGGCGAAGGAGAGGAGGGTGAAAGAGGGACTTCAGTAAGGGAAAGATAAATTCCGCCCCCTCGACAATCCCCCTCTTTCCAACCCCTGCCACTCCATTCCCCCCTCTCCAAGCCACTCCTTCCCCTCCTGCTTTCCACTCCACCGCATTCACCTCTTGATCCTCTCTTTCACCCTCCCGCGTCCCCTCTCCCGCTTCCCCTTCCCTCTTCCACCACTTTTCAGAATACCCCTTCTCCCCTTTCTCCTACCCTATCCCCCTCCCCATTTCCGACCTCCCCCTCTCTCTCCCCAACACACTAATCCCCATCTCTCCCCATCACATTGATCCGCGCGCCCCTCTCCCCCACACGCTGATCCTCCTCGCTCTCCCCCAAACGCTGATCCTCCTCGCTCTCCCCAAACGCTGATCCCCCTCGCTCTCCCCCACACACAGATCCCCCTCTCCCTCCAAACTGTACCCCCCTCTCCATCCACGTTGATCCCACTCGCTCTCAACCTCACGCTGATCCCTTCGCTCTCCCCCACACGCTGATCCCCCTTGCTCTCCCCCACGCGCTGATCCCCCTTGCTCTCCCCCACGCGCTGATCCCCCTTGCTCTCCCCCACGCGCTGATCCCCCTTGCTCTCCCCCACGCGCTGATCCCCCTTGCTCTCCCCCACGCGCTGATCCCCCTTGCTCTCCCCCACGCGCTGATCCCACTTACTCTCCCCCACGCGCTGATCCCCCTTGCTCTCCCCCACGCGCTGATCCCCCTTGCTCTCCCCCACGCGCTGATCCCCCTTGCTCTCCCCCACGCGCTGATCCCCCACGCGCTGATCCCCCTTGCTCTCCCCCACGCGCTGATCCCCCTTGCTCTCCCCCACGCGCTGATCCCCCTTGCTCTCCCCCACGCGCTGATCCCCCTTGCTCTCCCCCACACGCTGATCCCCCTCGCTCTACCTCCACACTGAATCCCCTGACTCTCCCCCACACACTGATCCCCCACACACTGATCCCCCACACACTGATCCCCCACACACTGATCCCCCACACACTGATCCCCCACACACTGATCCCCCACACACTGATCCCCCACACACTGATCCCCCACACACTGATCCCCCACACACTGATCCCCCACACACTGATCCCCCACACACTGATCCCCCACACACTGATCCCCCACACACTGATCCCCCACACACTGATCCCCCACACACTGATCCCCCACACACTGATCCCCCACACACTGATCCCCCACACACTGATCCCCCACACACTGATCCCCCACACACTGATCCCCCACACACTGATCCCCCACACACTGATCCCCCACACACTGATCCCCCACACACTGATCCCCCACACACTGATCCCCCACACACTGATCCCCCACACACTGATCCCCCACACACTGATCCCCCACACACTGATCCCCCACACACTGATCCCCCACACACTGATCCCCCACACACTGATCCCCCACACACTGATCCCCCACACACTGATCCCCCACACACTGATCCCCCACACACTGATCCCCCACACACTGATCCCCCACACACTGATCCCCCACACACTGATCCCCCACACACTGATCCCCCACACACTGATCCCCCACACACTGATCCCCCACACACAGATCCCCCACACACACTGATCCCCCACAAACTGATCCCCCTCACACTGATCCCCCACACACTGATCCCCCTCACACTGATCCCCCTCACTCTCCCCCACACACCGAGCCCCCTCACTCTCCCCCACACACCGAGCCCCCTCACTCTCCCCCACACACCGATCCCCCTCACTCTCCCCCACACACCGATCCCCCTCACTCTCCCCCACACACCGATCCCCGCTCACTCTCCCCCACACATTGATCGCCCTCACTCTCAGCCACACACTGATCGCCCTCACTCTCAGCCACACTCTGATCGCCCTCACTCTCAGCCACACACTGATCGCCCTCGCTCTCAGCCACTCACTGATCGCCCTCGCTCTCCCCCACGCGCTGCTTCCCCCTCGCTCTCCCCCACGCGCTGATCCCCCTCGCTCTCCCCCACGCGCTGATCCCCCTCGCTCTCCCCCACGCGCTGATCCCCCTCGCTCTCCCCCACGCGCTGATCCCCCTCGCTCTCCCCCACGCGCTGATCCCCCTCGCTCTCCCCCACGCGCTGATCCCCCTCGCTCTCCCCCACGCGCTGAACCCCCTCGCTCTCCCCCACGCGCTGATCCCCCTCGCTCTCCCCCACGCGCTGATCCCCCTCGCTCTCCCCCACGCGCTGATCCCCCAGGCTCTCCCCCACGCGCTGATCCCCCTCGCTCTCCCCCACGCGCTGATCCCCCTCGCTCTCCCCCACGCGCTGATCCCCCTCGCTCTCCCCCACGCGCTGATCCCCCTCGCTCTCCCCCACGCGCTGATCCCCCTCGCTCTCCCCCACGCGCTGATCCCCCTCGCTCTCCCCCACGCGCTGATCCCCCTCGCTCTCCCCCACGCGCTGATCCCCCTCGCTCTCCCCCACGCGCTGATCCCCCTCGCTCTCCCCCACGCGCTGATCCCCCTCGCTCTCCCCCACGCGCTGATCCCCCTCGCTCTCCCCCACGCGCTGATCCCCCTCGCTCTCCCCCACGCGCTGATCCCCCTCGCTCTCCCCCACGCGCTGATCCCCCTCGCTCTCCCCCACGCGCTGATCCCCCTCGCTCTCCCCCACGCGCTGATCCCCCTCGCTCTCCCCCACGCGCTGATCCCCCTCGCTCTCCCCCACGCGCTGATCCCCCTCGCTCTCCCCCACGCGCTGATCCCCCTCGCTCTCCCCCACGCGCTGATCCCCCTCGCTCTCCCCCACGCGCTGATCCCCCTCGCTCTCCCCCACGCGCTGATCCCCCTCGCTCTCCCCCACGCGCTGATCCCCCTCGCTCTCCCCCACGCGCTGATCCCCCTCGCTCTCCCCCACGCGCTGATCCCCCTCGCTCTCCCCCACGCGCTGATCCCCCTCGCTCTCCCCCACGCGCTGATCCCCCTCGCTCTCCCCCACGCGCTGATCCCCCTCGCTCTCCCCCACGCGCTGATCCCCCTCGCTCTCCCCCACGCGCTGATCCCCCTCGCTCTCCCCCACGCGCTGATCCCCCTCGCTCTCCCCCACGCGCTGATCCCCCTCGCTCTCCCCCACGCGCTGATCCCCCTCGCTCTCCCCCACGCGCTGATCCCCCTCGCTCTCCCCCACGCGCTGATCCCCCTCGCTCTCCCCCACGCGCTGATCCCCCTCGCTCTCCCCCACGCGCTGATCCCCCTCGCTCTCCCCCACGCGCTGATCCCCCTCGCTCTCCCCCACGCGCTGATCCCCCTCGCTCTCCCCCACGCGCTGATCCCCCTCGCTCTCCCCCACGCGCTGATCCCCCTCGCTCTCCCCCACGCGCTGATCCCCCTCGCTCTCCCCCACGCGCTGATCCCCCTCGCTCTCCCCCACGCGCTGATCCCCCTCGCTCTCCCCCACGCGCTGATCCCCCTCGCTCTCCCCCACGCGCTGATCCCCCTCGCTCTCCCCCACGCGCTGATCCCCCTCGCTCTCCCCCACGCGCTGATCCCCCTCGCTCTCCCCCACGCGCTGATCCCCCTCGCTCTCCCCCACGCGCTGATCCCCCTCGCTCTCCCCCACGCGCTGATCCCCCTCGCTCTCCCCCACGCGCTGATCCCCCTCGCTCTCCCCCACGCGCTGATCCCCCTCGCTCTCCCCCACGCGCTGATCCCCCTCGCTCTCCCCCACGCGCTGATCCCCCTCGCTCTCCCCCACGCGCTGATCCCCCTCGCTCTCCCCCACGCGCTGATCCCCCTCGCTCTCCCCCACGCGCTGATCCCCCTCGCTCTCCCCCACGCGCTGATCCCCCTCGCTCTCCCCCACGCGCTGATCCCCCTCGCTCTCCCCCACGCGCTGATCCCCCTCGCTCTCCCCCACGCGCTGATCCCCCTCGCTCTCCCCCACGCGCTGATCCCCCTCGCTCTCCCCCACGCGCGGATCCCCCTCGCTCTCCCCCACGCGCGGATCCCCCTCGCTCTCCCCCACGCGCGGATCCCCCTCGCTCTCCTCCAAGCCGAGACCCCGCTCTCCCTCCAAGCCGAGACCCCGCTCTCCCTCCAAGCCGAGACCCCGCTCTCCCTCCAAGCCGAGACCCCGCTCTCCCTCCAAGCCGAGACCCCGCTCTCCCTCCAAGCCGAGACCCCGCTCTCCCCCAAGCCGAGCCCCCGCTCTGCCCCCAAGCCGAGCCCCCGCTCTGCCCCCAAGCCGAGCCCCCGCTCTGCCCCCAAGCCGAGCCCCCGCTCTGCCCCCAAGCCGAGCCCCCGCTCTGCCCCCAAGCCGAGCCCCCGCTCTGCCCCCAAGCCGAGCCCCCGCTCTGCCCCCAAGCCGAGCCCCCGCTCTGCCCCCAAGCCGAGCCCCCGCTCTGCCCCCAAGCCGAGCCCCCGCTCTGCCCCCAAGCCGAGCCCCCGCTCTGCCCCCAAGCCGAGCCCCCGCTCTGCCCCCAAGCCGAGCCCCCGCTCTGCCCCCAAGCCGAGCCCCCGCTCTGCCCCCAAGCCGAGCCCCCGCTCTGCCCCCAAGCCGAGCCCCCGCTCTCCCTCCACGCCGAGCCCCCGCTCTCCCTCCACGCCGAGCCCCTTTGCTCTCCCTCCACGCCGAGCCCCTTTGCTCTCCCTCCACGCCGAGCCCCTTTGCTCTCCCTCCACGCCGAGCCCCTTTGCTCTCCCTCCACGCCGAGCCCCTTTGCTCTCCCTCCACGCCGAGCCCCTTTGCTCTCCCTCCACGCCGAGCCCCTTTGCTCTCCCTCCACGCCGAGCCCCTTTGCTCTCCCTCCACGCCGAGCCCCTTTGCTCTCCCTCCACGCCGAGCCCCTTTGCTCTCCCTCCACGCCGAGCCCCTTTGCTCTCCCTCCACGCCGAGCCCCTTTGCTCTCCCTCCACGCCGAGCCCCTTTGCTCTCCCTCCACGCCGAGCCCCTTTGCTCTCCCTCCACGCCGAGCCCCTTTGCTCTCCCTCCACGCCGAGCCCCTTTGCTCTCCCTCCACGCCGAGCCCCTTTGCTCTCCCTCCACGCCGAGCCCCTTTGCTCTCCCTCCACGCCGAGCCCCTTTGCTCTCCCTCCACGCCGAGCCCCTTTGCTCTCCCTCCACGCCGAGCCCCTTTGCTCTCCCTCCACGCCGAGCCCCCGCTCTCCCTCCACGCCGAGCCCCCGCTCTCCCTCCACGCCGAGCCCCCGCTCTCCCTCCACGCCGAGCCCCCGCTCTCCCTCCACGCCGAGCCCCCGCTCTCCCTCCACGCCGAGCCCCCGCTCTCCCTCCACGCCGAGCCCCCGCTCTCCCTCCACGCCGAGCCCCCGCTCTCCCTCCACGCCGAGCCCCCGCTCTCCCTCCACGCCGAGCCCCCGCTCTCCCTCCACGCCGAGCCCCTTTGCTCTCCCTCCACGCCGAGCCCCTTTGCTCTCCCTCCACGCCGAGCCCCTTTGCTCTCCCTCCACGCCGAGCCCCTTTGCTCTCCCTCCACGCCGAGCCCCTTTGCTCTCCCTCCACGCCGAGCCCCTTTGCTCTCCCTCCACGCCGAGCCCCTTTGCTCTCCCTCCACGCCGAGCCCCTTTGCTCTCCCTCCACGCCGAGCCCCTTTGCTCTCCCTCCACGCCGAGCCCCTTTGCTCTCCCTCCACGCCGAGCCCCTTTGCTCTCCCTCCACGCCGAGCCCCTTTGCTCTCCCTCCACGCCGAGCCCCTTTGCTCTCCCTCCACGCCGAGCCCCTTTGCTCTCCCTCCACGCCGAGCCCCTTTGCTCTCCCTCCACGCCGAGCCCCTTTGCTCTCCCTCCACGCCGAGCCCCTTTGCTCTCCCTCCACGCCGAGC
Organism: Narcine bancroftii; assembly: GCF_036971445.1. Classification (NCBI taxonomy): domain Eukaryota; kingdom Metazoa; phylum Chordata; class Chondrichthyes; order Torpediniformes; family Narcinidae; genus Narcine; species Narcine bancroftii. The sequence continues at coordinate 59,398,568 of NC_091480.1, forward strand.
CCCTTTGCTCTCCCTCCACGCCGAGCCCCTTTGCTCTCCCTCCACGCCGAGCCCCTTTGCTCTCCCTCCACGCCGAGCCCCTTTGCTCTCCCTCCACGCCGAGCCCCTTTGCTCTCCCTCCACGCCGAGCCCCTTTGCTCTCCCTCCACGCCGAGCCCCTTTGCTCTCCCTCCACGCCGAGCCCCTTTGCTCTCCCTCCACGCCGAGCCCCTTTGCTCTCCCTCCACGCCGAGCCCCTTTGCTCTCCCTCCACGCCGAGCCCCTTTGCTCTCCCTCCACGCCGAGCCCCTTTGCTCTCCCTCCACGCCGAGCCCCTTTGCTCTCCCTCCACGCCGAGCCCCTTTGCTCTCCCTCCACGCCGAGCCCCTTTGCTCTCCCTCCACGCCGAGCCCCTTTGCTCTCCCTCCACGCCGAGCCCCTTTGCTCTCCCTCCACGCCGAGCCCCTTTGCTCTCCCTCCACGCCGAGCCCCTTTGCTCTCCCTCCACGCCGAGCCCCTTTGCTCTCCCTCCACGCCGAGCCCCTTTGCTCTCCCTCCACGCCGAGCCCCTTTGCTCTCCCTCCACGCCGAGCCCCTTTGCTCTCCCTCCACGCCGAGCCCCTTTGCTCTCCCTCCACGCCGAGCCCCTTTGCTCTCCCTCCACGCCGAGCCCCTTTGCTCTCCCTCCACGCCGAGCCCCTTTGCTCTCCCTCCACGCCGAGCCCCTTTGCTCTCCCTCCACGCCGAGCCCCTTTGCTCTCCCTCCACGCCGAGCCCCTTTGCTCTCCCTCCACGCCGAGCCCCTTTGCTCTCCCTCCACGCCGAGCCCCTTTGCTCTCCCTCCACGCCGAGCCCCTTTGCTCTCCCTCCACGCCGAGCCCCTTTGCTCTCCCTCCACGCCGAGCCCCTTTGCTCTCCCTCCACGCCGAGCCCCTTTGCTCTCCCTCCACGCCGAGCCCCTTTGCTCTCCCTCCACGCCGAGCCCCTTTGCTCTCCCTCCACGCCGAGCCCCTTTGCTCTCCCTCCACGCCGAGCCCCTTTGCTCTCCCTCCACGCCGAGCCCCTTTGCTCTCCCTCCACGCCGAGCCCCTTTGCTCTCCCTCCACGCCGAGCCCCTTTGCTCTCCCTCCACGCCGAGCCCCTTTGCTCTCCCTCCACGCCGAGCCCCTTTGCTCTCCCTCCACGCCGAGCCCCTTTGCTCTCCCTCCACGCCGAGCCCCTTTGCTCTCCCTCCACGCCGAGCCCCTTTGCTCTCCCTCCACGCCGAGCCCCTTTGCTCTCCCTCCACGCCGAGCCCCTTTGCTCTCCCTCCACGCCGAGCCCCTTTGCTCTCCCTCCACGCCGAGCCCCTTTGCTCTCCCTCCACGCCGAGCCCCTTTGCTCTCCCTCCACGCCGAGCCCCTTTGCTCTCCCTCCACGCCGAGCCCCTTTGCTCTCCCTCCACGCCGAGCCCCTTTGCTCTCCCTCCACGCCGAGCCCCTTTGCTCTCCCTCCACGCCGAGCCCCTTTGCTCTCCCTCCACGCCGAGCCCCTTTGCTCTCCCTCCACGCCGAGCCCCTTTGCTCTCCCTCCACGCCGAGCCCCTTTGCTCTCCCTCCACGCCGAGCCCCTTTGCTCTCCCTCCACGCCGAGCCCCTTTGCTCTCCCTCCACGCCGAGCCCCTTTGCTCTCCCTCCACGCCGAGCCCCTTTGCTCTCCCTCCACGCCGAGCCCCTTTGCTCTCCCTCCACGCCGAGCCCCTTTGCTCTCCCTCCACGCCGAGCCCCTTTGCTCTCCCTCCACGCCGAGCCCCTTTGCTCTCCCTCCACGCCGAGCCCCTTTGCTCTCCCTCCACGCCGAGCCCCTTTGCTCTCCCTCCACGCCGAGCCCCTTTGCTCTCCCCCGAACACTGATCCCCCTCTTCCCTCCCACACGCGATGATCCCCCTCGCTCTCCCCCACATGCTGTTCCACCCTCTCAAACAAATCTCTCTCCACACTGATCCCCCTGCTCACCCCCACACACTGATCTCCCTCTCCCCCGCACGCTGATCCCTCTCTCTCTCCCACTAGCTGATCCCCCTCTCTCCCCCACACACTAATCCCCCTCTCTCCCCCACACACTAATCCCCTTCTATTAACCACACGCTTATCCCCCTCTCTCCCTCCCGCGCCGATCCCCCTCTCTCCCACCCGCGCCGATCCCCCTCTCCCCACCCGCGCCGATCCCCCTCTCCCCACCCGCGCCGATCCCCCTCTCCCCACCCGCGCCGATCCCCCTCTCCCCACCCGCGCCGATCCCCCTCTCCCCACCCGCGCCGATCCCCCTCTCCCCACCCGCGCCGATCCCCCTCTCCCCACCCGCGCCGATCCCCCTCTCCCCACCCGCGCCGATCCCCCTCTCCCCACCCGCGCCGATCCCCCTCTCCCCACCCGCGCCGATCCCCCTCTCCCCACCCGCGCCGATCCCCCTCTCCCCACCCGCGCCGATCCCCCTCTCCCCACCCGCGCCGATCCCCCTCTCCCCACCCGCGCCGATCCCCCTCTCCCCACCCGCGCCGATCCCCCTCTCCCCACCCGCGCCGATCCCCCTCTCCCCACCCGCGCCGATCCCCCTCTCCCCACCCGCGCCGATCCCCCTCTCCCCACCCGCGCCGATCCCCCTCTCCCCACCCGCGCCGATCCCCCTCTCCCCACCCGCGCCGATCCCCCTCTCCCCACCCGCGCCGATCCCCCTCTCCCCACCCGCGCCGATCCCCCTCTCCCCACCCGCGCCGATCCCCCTCTCCCCACCCGCGCCGATCCCCCTCTCCCCACCCGCGCCGATCCCCCTCTCCCCACCCGCGCCGATCCCCCTCTCCCCACCCGCGCCGATCCCCCTCTCCCCACCCGCGCCGATCCCCCACTCTCTCCCACATAGGCTGATCGCCCTTGGAAACTGATGCCCCTCACTATCCCACACAAACTGATCCCACTCGCTCTCCTCCACAAGCTGAATCCCTCTCTCCCCCACACGCTGCCCCCTCTCTCCCCCACACGCTGCCCCCTCTCTCCCCCACACGCTGCCCCCTCTCTCCCCCACACGCTGCCCCCTCTCTCCCCCACACGCTGCCCCCTCTCTCCCCCACACGCTGCCCCCTCTCTCCCCCACACGCTGCCCCCTCTCTCCCCCACACGCTGCCCCCTCTCTCCCCCACTCGCTGCCCCCTCTCTCCCCCACTCGCTGCCCCCTCTCTCCCCCACTCGCTGCCCCCTCTCTCCCCCACTCGCTGCCCCCTCTCTCCCCCACTCGCTGCCCCCTCTCTCCCCCACTCGCTGCCCCCTCTCTCGCCCACACGCTGCCCCCTCTCTCCCCCACTCGCTGCCCCCTCTCTCGCCCACACGCTGCCCCCTCTCTCGCCCACACGCTGCCCCCTCTCTCGCCCACACGCTGCCCCCTCTCTCGCCCACACGCTGCCCCCTCTCTCGCCCACACGCTGCCCCCTCTCTCGCCCACACGCTGCCCCCTCTCTCGCCCACACGCTGCCCCCTCTCTCGCCCACACGCTGCCCCCTCTCTCGCCCACACGCTGCCCCCTCTCTCGCCCACACGCTGCCCCCTCTCTCGCCCACACGCTGCCCCCTCTCTCGCCCACACGCTGCCCCCTCTCTCGCCCACACGCTGCCCCCTCTCTCGCCCACACGCTGCCCCCTCTCTCGCCCACACGCTGCCCCCTCTCTCGCCCACACGCTGCCCCCTCTCTCGCCCACACGCTGCCCCCTCTCTCGCCCACACGCTGCCCCCTCTCTCGCCCACACGCTGCCCCCTCTCTCGCCCACACGCTGCCCCCTCTCTCGCCCACACGCTGCCCCCTCTCTCGCCCACACGCTGCCCCCTCTCTCGCCCACACGCTGCCCCCTCTCTCGCCCACACGCTGCCCCCTCTCTCGCCCACACGCTGCCCCCTCTCTCGCCCACACGCTGCCCCCTCTCTCGCCCACACGCTGCCCCCTCTCTCGCCCACACGCTGCCCCCTCTCTCGCCCACACGCTGCCCCCTCTCTCGCCCACACGCTGCCCCCTCTCTCGCCCACACGCTGCCCCCTCTCTCGCCCACACGCTGCCCCCTCTCTCGCCCACACGCTGCCCCCTCTCTCGCCCACACGCTGCCCCCTCTCTCGCCCACACGCTGCCCCCTCTCTCGCCCACACGCTGCCCCCTCTCTCGCCCACACGCTGCCCCCTCTCTCGCCCACACGCTGCCCCCTCTCTCGCCCACACGCTGCCCCCTCTCTCGCCCACACGCTGCCCCCTCTCTCGCCCACACGCTGCCCCCTCTCTCGCCCACACGCTGCCCCCTCTCTCGCCCACACGCTGCCCCCTCTCTCGCCCACACGCTGCCCCCTCTCTCGCCCACACGCTGCCCCCTCTCTCGCCCACACGCTGCCCCCTCTCTCGCCCACACGCTGCCCCCTCTCTCGCCCACACGCTGCCCCCTCTCTCGCCCACACGCTGCCCCCTCTCTCGCCCACACGCTGCCCCCTCTCTCGCCCACACGCTGCCCCCTCTCTCGCCCACACGCTGCCCCCTCTCTCGCCCACACGCTGCCCCCTCTCTCGCCCACACGCTGCCCCCTCTCTCGCCCACACGCTGCCCCCTCTCTCGCCCACACGCTGCCCCCTCTCTCGCCCACACGCTGCCCCCTCTCTCGCCCACACGCTGCCCCCTCTCTCGCCCACACGCTGCCCCCTCTCTCGCCCACACGCTGCCCCCTTTCTCGCCCACACGCTGCCCCCTCTCTCGCCCACACGCTGCCCCCTCTCTCGCCCACACGCTGCCCCCCTCTCTCGCCCACACGCTGCCCCCTCTCTCGCCCACATACGCTGCCCCCTCTCTCGCCCACACGCTGCCCCCTCTCTCGCCCACACGCTGCCCCCTCTCTCGCCCACACGCTGCCCCCTCTCTCGCCCACACGCTGCCCCCTCTCTCGCCCACACGCTGCCCCCTCTCTCGCCCACACGCTGCCCCCTCTCTCGCCCACACGCTGCCCCCTCTCTCGCCCACACGCTGCCCCCTCTCTCGCCCACACGCTGCCCCCTCACTCTCCCCCTCCCGTTGATCCCCCTCAAGCTGATACCCCTCGCTCAACCCCACACGCTGATCCCTCGCTCAAGCCCACACGCTGATCCCCCTCGCTCAAGCCCACACGCTGATCCCCCTCGCTCAAGCCCACACGCTGATCCCCCTCGCTCAAGCCCACACGCTGATCCCCCTCGCTCAAGCCCACACGCTGATCCCCCTCGCTCAAGCCCACACGCTGATCCCCCTCGCTCAAGCCCACACGCTGATCCCCCTCGCTCAAGCCCACACGCTGATCCCCCTCGCTCAAGCCCACACGCTGATCCCCCTCGCTCAAGCCCACACGCTGATCCCCCTCGCTCAAGCCCACACGCTGATCCCCCTCGCTCAAGCCCACACGCTGATCCCCCTCGCTCAAGCCCACACGCTGATCCCCCTCGCTCAAGCCCACACGCTGATCCCCCTCGCTCTCGCCCACACGCTGATCCCCCTCGCTCTCGCCCACACGCTGATCCCCCTCGCTCTCGCCCACACGCTGATCCCCCTCGCTCTCGCCCACACGCTGATCCCCCTCGCTCTCGCCCACACGCTGATCCCCCTCGCTCTCGCCCACACGCTGATCCCCCTCGCTCTCGCCCACACGCTGATCCCCCTCGCTCTCGCCCACACGCTGATCCCCCTCGCTCTCGCCCACACGCTGATCCCCCTCGCTCTCGCCCACACGCTGATCCCCCTCGCTCTCGCCCACACGCTGATCCCCCTCGCTCTCGCCCACACGCTGATCCCCCTCGCTCTCGCCCACACGCTGATCCCCCTCGCTCTCGCCCACACGCTGATCCCCCTCGCTCTCGCCCACACGCTGATCCCCCTCGCTCTCGCCCACACGCTGATCCCCCTCGCTCTCGCCCACACGCTGATCCCCCTCGCTCTCGCCCACACGCTGATCCCCCTCGCTCTCGCCCACACGCTGATCCCCCTCGCTCTCGCCCACACGCTGATCCCCCTCGCTCTCGCCCACACGCTGATCCCCCTCGCTCTCGCCCACACGCTGATCCCCCTCGCTCTCGCCCACACGCTGATCCCCCTCGCTCTCGCCCACACGCTGATCCCCCTCGCTCTCGCCCACACGCTGATCCCCCTCGCTCTCGCCCACACGCTGATCCCCCTCGCTCTCGCCCACACGCTGATCCCCCTCGCTCTCGCCCACACGCTGATCCCCCTCGCTCTCGCCCACACGCTGATCCCCCTCGCTCTCGCCCACACGCTGATCCCCCTCGCTCTCGCCCACACGCTGATCCCCCTCGCTCTCGCCCACACGCTGATCCCCCTCGCTCTCGCCCACACGCTGATCCCCCTCGCTCTCGCCCACACGCTGATCCCCCTCGCTCTCGCCCACACGCTGATCCCCCTCGCTCTCGCCCACACGCTGATCCCCCTCGCTCTCGCCCACACGCTGATCCCCCTCGCTCTCGCCCACACGCTGATCCCCCTCGCTCTCGCCCACACGCTGATCCCCCTCGCTCTCGCCCACACGCTGATCCCCCTCGCTCTCGCCCACACGCTGATCCCCCTCGCTCTCGCCCACACGCTGATCCCCCTCGCTCTCGCCCACACGCTGATCCCCCTCGCTCTCGCCCACACGCTGATCCCCCTCGCTCTCGCCCACACGCTGATCCCCCTCGCTCTCGCCCACACGCTGATCCCCCTCGCTCTCGCCCACACGCTGATCCCCCTCGCTCTCGCCCACACGCTGATCCCCCTCGCTCTCGCCCACACGCTGATCCCCCTCGCTCTCGCCCACACGCTGATCCCCCTCGCTCTCGCCCACACGCTGATCCCCCTCGCTCTCGCCCACACGCTGATCCCCCTCGCTCTCGCCCACACGCTGATCCCCCTCGCTCTCGCCCACACGCTGATCCCCCTCGCTCTCGCCCACACGCTGATCCCCCTCGCTCTCGCCCACACGCTGATCCCCCTCGCTCTCGCCCACACGCTGATCCCCCTCGCTCTCGCCCACACGCTGATCCCCCTCGCTCTCGCCCACACGCTGATCCCCCTCGCTCTCGCCCACACGCTGATCCCCCTCGCTCTCGCCCACACGCTGATCCCCCTCGCTCTCGCCCACACGCTGATCCCCCTCGCTCTCGCCCACACGCTGATCCCCCTCGCTCTCGCCCACACGCTGATCCCCCTCGCTCTCGCCCACACGCTGATCCCCCTCGCTCTCGCCCACACGCTGATCCCCCTCGCTCTCGCCCACACGCTGATCCCCCTCGCTCTCGCCCACACGCTGATCCCCCTCGCTCTCGCCCACACGCTGATCCCCCTCGCTCTCGCCCACACGCTGATCCCCCTCGCTCTCGCCCACACGCTGATCCCCCTCGCTCTCGCCCACACGCTGATCCCCCTCGCTCTCGCCCACACGCTGATCCCCCTCGCTCTCGCCCACACGCTGATCCCCCTCGCTCTCGCCCACACGCTGATCCCCCTCGCTCTCGCCCACACGCTGATCCCCCTCGCTCTCGCCCACACGCTGATCCCCCTCGCTCTCGCCCACACGCTGATCCCCCTCGCTCTCGCCCACACGCTGATCCCCCTCGCTCTCGCCCACACGCTGATCCCCCTCGCTCTCGCCCACACGCTGATCCCCCTCGCTCTCGCCCACACGCTGATCCCCCTCGCTCTCGCCCACACGCTGATCCCCCTCGCTCTCGCCCACACGCTGATCCCCCTCGCTCTCGCCCACACGCTGATCCCCCTCGCTCTCGCCCACACGCTGATCCCCCTCGCTCTCGCCCACACGCTGATCCCCCTCGCTCTCGCCCACACGCTGATCCCCCTCGCTCTCGCCCACACGCTGATCCCCCTCGCTCTCGCCCACACGCTGATCCCCCTCGCTCTCGCCCACACGCTGATCCCCCTCGCTCTCGCCCACACGCTGATCCCCCTCGCTCTCGCCCACACGCTGATCCCCCTCGCTCTCGCCCACACGCTGATCCCCCTCGCTCTCGCCCACACGCTGATCCCCCTCGCTCTCGCCCACACGCTGATCCCCCTCGCTCTCGCCCACACGCTGATCCCCCTCGCTCTCGCCCACACGCTGATCCCCCTCGCTCTCGCCCACACGCTGATCCCCCTCGCTCTCGCCCACACGCTGATCCCCCTCGCTCTCGCCCACACGCTGATCCCCCTCGCTCTCGCCCACACGCTGATCCCCCTCGCTCTCGCCCACACGCTGATCCCCCTCGCTCTCGCCCACACGCTGATCCCCCTCGCTCTCGCCCACACGCTGATCCCCCTCGCTCTCGCCCACACGCTGATCCCCCTCGCTCTCGCCCACACGCTGATCCCCCTCGCTCTCGCCCACACGCTGATCCCCCTCGCTCTCGCCCACACGCTGATCCCCCTCGCTCTCGCCCACACGCTGATCCCCCTCGCTCTCCCCCACACGCTGATCCCCCTCGCTCTCCCCCACACGCTGATCCCCCTCGCTCTCCCCCACACGCTGATCCCCCTCGCTCTCCCCCACACGCTGATCCCCCTCGCTCTCCCCCACACGCTGATCCCCCTCGCTCTCCCCCACACGCTGATCCCCCTCGCTCTCCCCCACACGCTGATCCCCCTCTCTCCCCCACACACTTCCCCCTTGCACTTCCTCACACACTGATTGCCCTCTCTCTCCCCCACACACTGATCCCATTCTCCCCCACACACTCATCCACCTCTCTCCTCCATCCACTGTTCCCCCTCTCTCCCCACCCACTGATATAGCCCTCTCTGTCCCTCCACACTGACCCTCCCCAACATCTTGATCCCCCTTTCTTTTTCTCCATACTGACCCTCCCTCACACACTGTTCCCTCTCTCCCTCACACAGTGACCCTTCCTCACACGCTGACCCACCCCATTACACTGAATCCTTCCTCTCTACTCAACATTGATATCCCTTACACGTTGATCCCATTCTCTCACTTTCTTTCATACTAACTCCCCCTCTCTTTAACCATCTCCCCACCTCCACCCCCCCCCCCTCAGAAGGACATGCCGTACTTCAGACAACTCGTGGCGTGGGAGATCCTGCACCAGATACTCCTCTGACCCAGGGTGCCGACTTGTGACCTTCCACCTATGGCCTGCGATTGACGCTGATCTTCTTGGGGGCATGAACAGGGAATGCCCCTCCCTTGTTCTCATCAGATATTGCGCTGTAATACTCAGCGGAAGGAGTGGGGTGTGAGGGACGCAGTGATCCCAGCACTTGGAGTGAGGGGTCAGGCTGTGTGGGTGGGCGCTCTGTCCGAGAATCATGGTGGAGGCTGTCACATCCACTTCTTCCAGCAGTTCCCAGACCCTGCTGCACCACCCCAGCATCTAGTCTGCCCCATCCCTCTTTCCATCACCCACAGAATTCCCCTCCCTCCCTCAGTCCACCTCTCCCTGACCCCTCCCTCCCTTGCTTCTTTCTCCCCTTGAAACCAATACCTTCTGGCACTGCCCCCCTCCCTCACCTTGCAATGCCCCCTCACATCCCAGTCTCTCCACACCCCTAAGCCAGGAATTTCTGGTGGCTGTACTCCATTGTCTCTCCCCACCTGAAGTGGGCAAATTCTCAGGGGTCTGCCTGTATGGAATAGTGTGGGGGGAGGGGTACATCGTGATGGGAGATGTCCTTCAAGCTGTATCACTTTGTATCTCCCCTCCCACCCTGCTTCAGCCACCAGCCATTACCCACCTTGACCACCCTCTTTTCCAAGCCACTCGATTATGCAAGTTCTTTTTTTTTTAATTTTTAAACAGATAATCTCTAGATTTTCTCGACTTGATTGTTAATTTTGTGATATGTTTTGTACAAAGCTTTATCTATTTTTCTTTCCCGGGAATATGAGATCCAGAGCTGGTCCGATCCCGCGATAAATTAAAATGGTTGGACTACTTTTTCATCTTGTGTGTCTGTTCGATCCTTCACCCTAAGATGGCTGATTGCAAACCTCATCCTACCATTGCTCCTCTCTCTGCTAGGGAGACCCTATCTACAGGTCAGGGGTATGAGGGTACACCCACCGCATGCCTGGATGGAGTTAGTCCATACACCCCACATCTACTACCCCAATCTCCAGGTCAGGGGTGTGAGGAAACACTCCACACTTGCCTGGGTGGAGTTAGTCCATGCACTCCACATCTGCCACATTATCCTTCCCCCACCGACATTTCAGGGGTGTGAGGGAACACCTCCCACGTGCCTGGGTTGAGTTAGTCCATGCATTCCACATCTGCCACATTATTTGTTTAAGTTCAAGCTTATTGACACATGTACCAAGATGCAGAGGTGATATTTGTTAAGAGAACAGGCCAGTAGACATCTTGTACGGAGAACAACAAATAAGGCACAGTACAGAAGCACAGAGATACAGAGTGAGGTCAGTAAGGATGGAGCAGGTGAAACGTGTTATTTTGGGGTTCATTCAGTAGTCTTATAAGGGGGAGCAAAGAAACTGTCCTTGAATCTGATTTTGTGTAATCTCACACTCCTGAATCTTCCCCAATCTACAGATCACGGGTGTGAACACTCTCCACTTGATTGGGTGGAGTTAGTCCATGCACACTCCATCGACCACATTATCCTTCTCCCATTTACAGGTCAGGGGTGTGAGGGAACACTCCCAACTTGACTGGGTGGAGTTGGTCCATGCACACTCCATCCACCACATTATCCTACTCCCATCTACAGGTCAGGGGTGTGAGGGAACACTCCCCATTTGACTGGGTGGAGTTAGTTCATGCACTCCACATCCACCACATTATTCTTCCACATAACCACTGAAGAAGGTGCTGCTCAGGTCCCCTTTAAATCTCTCATCTTAAACCTATGCCCTCCAGTTTCCAACTCCCCATCTCTGTGACCACCTACCTTGTCCATGTCCCTCGTGATTTTATAAAGCTCTATAATGTTCTTCCTCTTCCCCCAACACTTGAGGGAGAAAAGTTCCAGCCTAAATAGCCTCACCTTGTAACTCCACTCCAGTGAACATCCTGGTGAATCTCCACTGCACACTCTCGGTTGCTGTCCCTTCCTCCCAGTATCTTGGCCACCAGGACAGAAGGGGTAGGTTTTCTCCAGCACCTTGGAGAGTCTGCATGGGGAGAGAGGAAGGAGCAGCCATGGGGCCTGGTTGGGGTATCTTTTTCCCCCCCTCTCTCTCTCTCTGGGTAGGTACAGAGCCCACCTTGATGGATGCAGCATGGCCCGCTCTTTAAATCTGTCGGTGTCAACACAGCAGAGGGTCAGGATGGGAGGGTGCTGCAAGCCCCCACCGTCGGGACCTCTGTGTGTGTGTGTGTGTGTGTGTGTGTGTGAGAGTGTGAGATCCATGTGTGAATCTGCGTGTCTGTCAGTATCTGAGTCTGTGGCTGACTGAGTGCATGTCTTGGTGTCAGTCAGTGTTTGAGTCTGCATCTGTGAGTCTAAGTCCGTGTCAGTGTCTGAATCCACTCCTCAGTGTCTGAGTACGTGTCTCTGTCTGTGTATTTGTCTGAGTCCACACCACCAACAGTGTCTTAAGTCCATTCCTCTGTGTCTGTGCCTTTGCATCCGCACCTCTGTGCCTTCAACTGCATCTGAGTCCGCAGCTCCATCTGTGTCCGCGCCGCTACATCCATGTCTGCATCTGAGTCCATGCCTCTGACAGTCTGAGTCCGTATCTCCGTCTGAAACTGGGTCTCTGTCCCTGTCTGTGTCTGCCTCTGCCTCTGAGTCCGCACTTCCGACTGTGCCTGAGTCCATGCTTTTGTCTACGTCTGGGTCCCATGGGCACAGCAAGGTGTTCCCCTGACTGTGCCTCCAATCTTTTCATGTGTTTGCGTCACACCCTCATCCCCACCCTCTTCCCCCCCCCACCTCAACAAGGCCCCTCTCCACTCTCCTCACCCCCTTCTCCCCCTTCACCTCCCCTCCACTTTCTCACCCCCCTCAATCCACTCTCCTGCTCCCCCTTCCCCTCACCCACACCCTCCCCAACCCTCTTGCCCACTCTACGTCTCCTATTCCCTCATCTTCCAACCCTCCCCCTCCCCAGTCTCTCCCCCTCTTCCTTCTCTCTCCCCCTCTCTCTGCACCTATACTCTTTCCCCCTCTCTCTTCCTGTCTCTTTGACCACCCCCCTCCCCTTCTCTCTCTCCCTCCCCTTCCCTCTCCTCTCTCCCACCCCCCTTCCCTCTCTCCCCACATCCTTCCCTCTCTCCCCACATCCTTCCCTCTCTCCCCACATCCTTCCCTCTCTCCCCACATCCTTCCCTCTCTCCCCACATCCTTCCCTCTCTCCCCACATCCTTCCCTCTCTCCCTACATCCTTCCCTCTCTCCCCACATCCTTCCCTCTCTCCCCACATCCCTCCCTCTCCCCACATCCCTCCCTCTCCCCACATCCCTCCCCTCTCTCCCTACATCCCTCCCCTCTCTCCCTACCCTCCCCTCTCTCCCTACATCCCTCCCCTCTCTCCCCACATCCCTCCCCTCCCCCTGTGTGGTACTGGCTCCCTGCCACCACTGGAGCTGACCTTTACCGGTCACCTGTCACTGGGTAATCTCCAGCTGTCTCCAACCTCCACTGCCAATACTTCACCGCCAGACTCCGTGTGCAGACGTCCCTGCCAAACGCCGCTCAGGCTACCAGTTCACCGCTGCTCTCACCGGTCAGTGCACTCCAGTGCCCAGAGTCAGGGGAGGGGGTGGCCATGAGAAGGGGCAGGGAAGACGGGGACGAAGGGAAATGGGGAGAGGGATAGTTAGTACAGGGGGCAGAGGAGGTGGCCAGGAAGAGGGTGGGGGATGGAAGGTGACAGCTCCTCTCATCACTCCTCTTCCCCCACTCTCCCAACTTCTCACACCCTTTCTCTCGCCCCACCGTCCCCTCCCTCCTCCACTCTCTCTCCTCCCCCCTTTCTCATCCCCATCCTCTCCTCTCTCCTCCACTCTTTCCCCCTCTCCCCTTGTCAATCCCCTTTTTATTTCTCTTCTCTCTCCCTCACCCCACTCATCCCCCACTCTCCCCCTTTCCTCCTCTCAACCCTTCTCTCTTCCCCTCTTCCCCCTTCTCTCTTCCCCCTTCTCTCTTCCCCCTTCCCCCTTCTCTCTTCCCCCTTCCCCCTTCTCTCTTCCCCCTTCTCTCTTCCCCCTTCTCTCTTCCCCCTTCTCTCTTCCCCCTTCTCTCTTCCCCCTTCTCTCTTCCCCCTTCTCTCTTCCCCCTTCTCTCTTCCCCCTTCTCTCTTCCCCCTTCTCTCTTCCCCCTTCTCTCTTCCCCCTTCTCTCTTCCCCCTTCTCTCTTCCCCCTTCTCTCTTCCCCCTTCTCTCTTCCCCCTTCTCTCTTCCCCCTTCTCTCTTCCCCCTTCTCTCTTCCCCCTTCTCTCTTCCCCCTTCTCTCTTCCCCCTTCTCTCTTCCCCCTTCTCTCTTCCCCCTTCTCTCTTCCCCTTCTCTCTTCCCCTTTCTCTCTTCCCCTTTCTCTCTTCCCCCTTCTCTCTTCCCCCTTCTCTCTTCCCCCTTCTCTCTTCCCCCCTTCTCTCTTCCCCCCTTCTCTCTTCCCCCCTTCTCTCTTCCCCCTTCTCTCTTCCCCCCTTCTCTCTTCCCCCTTCTCTCTTCCCCTTCTCTCTTCCCCTTCTCTCTTCCCCTTCTCTCTTCCCCTTCTCTCTTCCCCTTCTCTCTTCCCCCTTCTCTCTTCCCCCTTCTCTCTTCCCCCTTCTCTCTTCCCCCTTCTCTCTTCCCCCTTCTCTCTTCCCCCTTCTCTCTTCCCCCTTCTCTCTTCCCCCTTCTCTCTTCCCCCTTCTCTCTTCCCCCTTCTCTCTTCCCCCTTCTCTCTTCCCCCTTCTCTCTTCCCCCTTCTCTCTTCCCCCTTCTCTCTTCCCCCTTCTCTCTTCCCCCTTCTCTCTTCCCCCTTCTCTCTTCCCCCCTTCTCTCCCCCCCTTCTCTCTCCCCCCCTTCTCTCTCCCCCCTTCTCTCTCCCCCCCTTCTCTCTCCCCCCCTTCTCTCTCCCCCCCCTTCTCTCTTCCCCCCTTCTCTCTTCCCCCCTTCTCTCTTCCCCCCTTCTCTCTTCCCCCCTTCTCTCTTCCCCCCTTCTCTCTTCCCCCCTTCTCTCTTCCCCCCTTCTCTCTTCCCCCCTTCTCTCTTCCCCCCTTCTCTCTTCCCCCCTTCTCTCTTCCCCCCTTCTCTCTTCCCCCTTCTCTCTTCCCCCCTTCTCTCTTCCCCCCTTCTCTCTTCCCCCCTTCTCTCTTCCCCCCTTCTCTCTTCCCCCCTTCTCTCTTCCCCCCTTCTCTCTTCCCCCCTTCTCTCTTCCCCCCTTCTCTCTTCCCCCCTTCTCTCTTCCCCCCTTCTCTCTTCCCCCCTTCTCTCTTCCCCCCTTCTCTCCTACCCCTCTCCCCCACCCTCCCTAACCACACCAATTCACCACCCTCTGTACCCATTCTCCTCGACCCCTCCGTCTTTCTAATCTCCCTCGACCTCCATCTTCAATACATCAATGATCCAGCCCCCACCATCCTCGGAGTTAGAGACCCCCCTCCCTCTGAGAAAAGACGTCCCCCCACTTGTTTTAATTGACCAGTCCCTGATCCTGTCGTTCGAGACCCTCCCACAGTAGAAACACCTCCCCGTTAATCCCCCTCAGGATTGGAGAGGTTTGAAGAAGGTCGCCCTTCATCCTTCCAAACTCTGGAGAGCACCGACCCCAACCTGTCCATTCCCTGTCGAAGGGACCCCCTCATCCTGGAACAAGCCCCAGAATCTCCTCTGCATGGTTTGCGATGTTAAATTTAAATTTTTAATTTAGGCATACAGTACAGTAACAGCCCCTTTTGGCCACGAACCCGTGCTGTCCAATTAAACCCAATTAACTACAACCCCTGGTACGTTTTGAAGAAACTGGAGCCCCCAAAGGAATCCCATGCAGACTGGGGGAGAACGTGCAAACTCCTTACAGACAACGCGGGATTCGAACCCCAGTCCCAATCGCTGGGGCTGTTACAGCGTTACACTAACCGCTATGCAACCGTGCCACCCCATGTTAGCAGATCCTTACTTCAGGTCAGGGGATAAGGAGTGAGCTAGAGGGTGGAGTCGGCGTAAGGGATGTGGGGGGAAATGAGGGAGGGGGTAGAGAGAGGCAGGGGGGAAAGACATGCCTACCGGGGGAGGGGGATGGGGAGGGAAGAGTGGGATGGAGGGTGGGGTGGATGGAGAGAGCAGAAGGGATGGAGGGGAGGGAGAAGGTGGGAGGATGGTTGGAGGGGGCAGAGTGGTGGGGAGGGAGGGATAGTTGGGACAGGGGCAGAAGTGGCGGCCAGGAAGAGGGTGGGGGATGTAAGGTGACAGCTCCTTATCACTCCTCTTCCCCTACTCACAGGAGGAGGGTTGGGATGGAGGAAGGTGGGGGTAGGATGGAGGGAGGGAGGGGATGGGGATGGGATGGAGGGAGGAGGGGGGAGATGGGATGGAGGGAGGAGGAATGGAGAGAGGTGGGGATGGAGGAGGGATGGAGTGGGTGTGGAATGGAGGGAAGAAGGAAGGGAGGGGTAGGATAGGTGGAACTCCCCCTGACCTGCTCCCTCTTTCCGGTCAGTGACCATGGTGTTGGAGGATCGCTCTCACGCAGAGACTCTGGGTGTCGGAAAGGCTATCGCCGTCCTCACCAGTGGAGGAGATGCTCAGGGTAAGTGACCCCATTCTGCAGGGAACCCACCCTGAGAAATCTCACCTCACCAAAACCACCCCCACCGAAACTTCCCTGAAAACTCCCCCACCCAACCCCCAGAGCCTACACCCCTCCTTCCCAGTGCCTCGAGTGGATCTCCCTACCTCAAAGACCTCACTCAGACCCTACACCAATTTGAGTCCACTGTCAGACCACACCAGGTCCTTCTAACCCCTCCCCCACCTCACAAGGGGTGGTGGGTGAATCTTTCTGCTCATGTTAAGCAGCATCCCTGAATATGTCTGTGCTGACTGATGTGACACTTTGCCCATCCACCCCATGCTAGTCAACAGGTAGGTAATCCCCATGTGCTTGTTCTGCAGTCACTGTGATTCCTGACAGTAATTCTGTCCTCAAAGGACCATGCACCAGTCTGTCTGGCCAGTTCCTCAATCCAAGTCGACCTTGCTCCCACCCACTCCCCCTTCTCACACCAACTTTTCTCACTCCAGGGATGAATGCTGCAGTACGTGCTGTTGTACGAGTCGGCATCTACACTGGGGCCAAGGTTTACTTCATCCATGAGGTGAGTGCAGATGTTCCACCCAACCCCCTCCCTGCCCCACTGTCCCTTCCGCTCCCCACCACTACCCCCTCCCTGCCCCACTGTCCCTTCCGCTCCCCACCACTACCCCCATCCGCTCCCCACCACTTTACCCCCTTCCCCTCCCCACCTCTCTGCCATCCTCCCCATCCCTCTACCATGTCTCCTTTCCCCAACTCCTTTCCCCACCCGTCTCCTCTCCCCAACTCCTTTCCCCACCCGTCTCCTCTCCCCAACTCCTTTCCCCACCCGTCTCCTCTCCCCAACTCCTTTCCCCACCCGTCTCCTCTCCCCAACTCCTTTCCCCACCCGTCTCCTCTCCCCAACTCCTCTCCCCACCCGTCTCCTCTCCCCACCCGTCTCCTCTCCCCACCCGTCTCCTCTCCCCACCCGTCTCCTCTCCCCACCCGTCTCCTCTCCCCACCCGTCTCCTCTCCCCACCCGTCTCCTCTCCCCACCCGTCTCCTCTCCCCACCCGTCTCCTCTCCCCACCCGTCTCCTCTCCCCACCCGTCTCCTCTCCCCACCCGTCTCCTCTCCCCACCCGTCTCCTCTCCCCACCCGTCTCCTCTCCCCACCCGTCTCCTCTCCCCACCCGTCTCCTCTCCCCACCCGTCTCCTCTCCCCACCCGTCTCCTCTCCCCACCCGTCTCCTCTCCCCACCCGTCTCCTCTCCCCACCCGTCTCCTCTCCCCACCCGTCTCCTCTCCCCACCCGTCTCCTCTCCCCACCCGTCTCCTCTCCCCACCCGTCTCCTCTCCCCACCCGTCTCCTCTCCCCACCCGTCTCCTCTCCCCACCCGTCTCCTCTCCCCACCCGTCTCCTCTCCCCACCCGTCTCCTCTCCCCACCCGTCTCCTCTCCCCACCCGTCTCCTCTCCCCACCCGTCTCCTCTCCCCACCCGTCTCCTCTCCCCACCCGTCTCCTCTCCCCACCCGTCTCCTCTCCCCACCCGTCTCCTCTCCCCACCCGTCTCCTCTCCCCACCCGTCTCCTCTCCCCACCCGTCTCCTCTCCCCACCCGTCTCCTCTCCCCACCCGTCTCCTCTCCCCACCCGTCTCCTCTCCCCACCCGTCTCCTCTCCCCACCCGTCTCCTCTCCCCACCCGTCTCCTCTCCCCACCCGTCTCCTCTCCCCACCCGTCTCCTCTCCCCACCCGTCTCCTCTCCCCACCCGTCTCCTCTCCCCACCCGTCTCCTCTCCCCACCCGTCTCCTCTCCCCACCCGTCTCCTCTCCCCACCCGTCTCCTCTCCCCACCCGTCTCCTCTCCCCACCCGTCTCCTCTCCCCACCCGTCTCCTCTCCCCACCCGTCTCCTCTCCCCACCCGTCTCCTCTCCCCACCCGTCTCCTCTCCCCACCCGTCTCCTCTCCCCACCCGTCTCCTCTCCCCACCCGTCTCCTCTCCCCACCCGTCTCCTCTCCCCACCCGTCTCCTCTCCCCACCCGTCTCCTCTCCCCACCCGTCTCCTCTCCCCACCCGTCTCCTCTCCCCACCCGTCTCCTCTCCCCACCCGTCTCCTCTCCCCACCCGTCTCCTCTCCCCACCCGTCTCCTCTCCCCACCCGTCTCCTCTCCCCACCCGTCTCCTCTCCCCACCCGTCTCCTCTCCCCACCCGTCTCCTCTCCCCACCCGTCTCCTCTCCCCACCCGTCTCCTCTCCCCACCCGTCTCCTCTCCCCACCCGTCTCCTCTCCCCACCCGTCTCCTCTCCCCACCCGTCTCCTCTCCCCACCCGTCTCCTCTCCCCACCCGTCTCCTCTCCCCACCCGTCTCCTCTCCCCACCCGTCTCCTCTCCCCACCCGTCTCCTCTCCCCACCCGTCTCCTCTCCCCACCCGTCTCCTCTCCCCACCCGTCTCCTCTCCCCACCCGTCTCCTCTCCCCAACTCCTTTCCCCACCCGTCTCCTCTCCCCAACTCCTTTCCCCACCCGTCTCCCCATCCCTGTTCTCCCATTCCTTTCTTCCAACTGCCCTCCCACCACCCCCCTGCCTCAACCCCTTCACCCTCTCCCCTACCCACTCCCTCCCCTTTTGCCTATCTCCCCCTCCCCTCTTTCCACCCTCCTCTATATCCCACCTATCATTCCCCCCTCCATCCCACCCCTTCTTACTCCCCTCTTCCTATCACAAACTCCTGGGGTCAGACACAGGGTGAAGCTCCCTCCACACTGTCCCATCACATACTCCCGGGGTCACACAGAATGAAGCTCCCTGCACACTGTCCCATCACACACTCCCGGGGTCAGACACACAGTGAACCTCCCTCCACACCGTCCCATCACACACTCCTGGGGTCAGACCCAGAGTGAAGTTCCCTCCACACCATCCCATCACACACTCCCGGGGTCACACAGAGTGAAGATCCCTCCACACTGTCCCATCACACACTCCCGGGGTCAGACACAGAGTGAAGATCCCTCCACACTGTCCCATCATACGTCAGACACAGAGTGAAGATCCCTCCACACTGTCCCGTCAGACACAGAGAGAAGCTCTCTCTGATATCCAGCGATGCAGGTGTGTTAACATTGTGCTCTACCAAGGTGGGTGTGAGTGTGATTGCCGTCTGATGTTCCCTCCCCACAGGGTTACCAAGGTCTGGTCGATGGGGGTGAGAACATTCGGGAGGCAACATGGGAGAGCGTCTCAATGATGCTTCAGCTGGTGAGTGAAGTCAGGGACCCATGGAGCGGAGGGAGGGATCGTGGGGAGCAGAGGGAGAGGTCAGTGGGGAGCAGGATGAGGATTTGGGGAGGGAGGGTTCAGTGGGGAGCCGTGGTGAGGAGCAGAGGGAGGGGCCATGGGGAGGATGGAGTCATGAGGCGGAGAGGGATCGTGGGGAGCAGGGGGGTCATGGAGAGGGAGGAGTGGTGGGGAGAGGTGGAAGGGTTCATGAGGAGGGAGGCATTGAGGGTTGGGGTCGTGGGGAGGGAGGGATCATGAGGAGGGAGAGGTTGTGGGGAGGAGAGGTCAGGGAAAGATGGGTGAGTGCGTAACGGAGAGAGGGTCAGTGACAAGTGAACACCCAGGGCTGGGACGGTGAAGTAGGTTGTCTGCGACGTGACATTTGCAGCCTTGGGTAACAGCAGAGGTGCTGTAACCTGACCGCCAGCCCGAGGTCAGGGAAAATATCACCGGCTGGAAATAGCAACACTGGTCAGCTGGTGATGAGGGTGGGTAGTGCAAGTTAGGAGTGTGATGAGTGGCGAGTGGGGAAGGGGAGTGGGGGGGAAGTGAGGAGGGAGAGTGGGGACAGAAATGGTGATTACAGGGAAATATCAGCTGGGAGCCTGAACACACACAATCTCCCCTCTCCTTTCTTCTCCTTCCCTCTGACTCCCCCACTCCTTTGTCCTCTCCTCTCCTTCCTCTCTCTCCCCTCTCCTCTCTCTCCACCCTCCTCTCTCTCTCCACCCTCCTCTCTCTCTCCACCCTCCTCTCTCTCTCCACCCTCCTCTCTCTCTCCACCCTCCTCTCTCTCCACCCTCCTCTCTCTCTCCACCCTCCTCTCTCTCTCCACCCTCCTCTCTCTCTCCACCTTCCTCTCTCTCTCCACCCTCCTCTCTCTCCACCCTCCTCTCTCTCTCCCCCTTATCCTCCCCTCTCTTTCCCCTTCTCTGTTTTCTCCCCTCTCTCTCTTCCCCCCTTTCTCATTCCCCCCCAATCTACTCCCCCCTCCCTCTCCCACCCCTCACCCGACAGGGTGGGACAGTGATTGGCAGCGCCCGCTGTAAGGATTTCCGATCACGGGAAGGACGGATGACGGCGGCTCTGAACCTGGTCAAGCGTAGAATCACCAACCTGTGTGTGATTGGGGGTGATGGCAGTCTCACTGGAGCCAACGACTTCCGGGTGGAGTGGGGAGGTCTGCTCGCTGACCTCCAGAAACAGGGTGTGTGTCGCAGTGGAGTGAAGTGGGAGGTGAAAGCTGGGGAGGTTATTGGTTACTGTTCATCGATCTCACATCCTGTGGGAAGAAGGTATTTCCCAGTCTGGCGGTCCTGGCTGGCACTCTTTACCTCCTTCCTGATGGCAGTGGGTCAAAGATGGATGTCAGGGATTCTCAATAATTCTGAGTCTTGTTTAAGCAACGTTACTGGTAAATATCGTCAGTAGAGGAAAGGGACACCCCAGTGATCCTCTTGGCCAGTTTGATGACCCTCTGTATTGAGTTCCGGTCCGATGCTTTTGCAGCTGCTGTCCCACGCAGTGGTGCAGCCCAGACAGGACCCTCTCAATTGTGCTCCTGGAAAAGGTGGTCAAGATGGGGGCTGGTAGCCTTGCCCTCCTTCTTTGGAAGTGCAGATGCTGCTGCAATGAGGAGGTGTTGTGGATCCAGGAAAGGTTGTCCTTTCTGTGCACCGAGGAACTTTGGGCCTCTCCAAGTGAGAGCCGTTGACGTGTAGTGGAGGGTGGTCGACCTTCGTTCCCCCCTGAAGTCCACAATTGTCTCCTTGATCTTGTCCACGTTAAGACCTGGCTTGTTGTTCTCACACCATTTGATGAGACTCCCAGCCACCTTCTCTGTCAGCTGACTCAACATTGTGGCTGATGAGGCCAACTACTGTTTTATCATGTGCACCCTTGAACTGAATCTGGCAGTGCAGGCCTGAGGTGCACCAGTGCTCAGTGTGAAGAGACTTTGCATTTCTGGGAGGGATGTCACTGAGCTGGAAAGAGGGCAGGAAGGATTCACCAGGATGTTCCCAGGGCTGGAGTTACAGGGAGAGGCGGGATAGGCTGGGGCTTTTCTCCATGGAGTGGAGGAGGCTGAGGTTTATAAAATCATAAGGTGGATGGTCACAGTCTTTTCCCCAGGGTTGGGGAGTCTAAAACTAGAGGGCACAAATTTAAGGGGAGAGATTTAAAGGGGACTTGAGGGGCATCTTCTTCACACAGATGGTGGTGGGTGTGTGGAATGAGCTGGAAGTGGCGGAGGTGGGGACAAACACACCGTTTAACAGACATTTGGACGGGTCCGTGGATGAGAAAGGTTCAGAGGGTGATGGGCCGGACGTGGGGAAAGGGGAGCAGCTCAGGTAGGCAAGTAAGGGGTTGGGCTGAAAGGTCAGTCTCCATGCTGCAAACTTTCTGACTTGAAGTATTGCCCACAGGGAAGATCAGCGCGGAGGAGGCGAGAGGTTCTTCGCACCTGAACATCGTAGGATTGGTGGGATCTATTGATAACGACTTCTGTGGAACGGATATGACCATCGGTACAGACTCAGCACTGCACCGCATCATGGAAGTGGTGGACTCCATCACCACCACTGCCCAGAGGTAGCACAGGAGACAGGGCAGGGTTCCGGGTCGAGGGTCAGAGTCCAGCTGATCGGCCGGGGCTGTGGCTCAACGGGCAGGGTGGGGGTCCCAGATCAATGGGCGGGGGGGCAACACTGGGTCAGCTACAGAGGGGAGATCAGAAGGGGGATGGGGGTGGGGTCAGAGGGAGGGATGGATGGAGGAGGGGAGGGTGGGATCGGAAGGGAGGAATTGGAGGGGAGGATGGGGATGGAGGGTCTGAGGTGAAGGTGGTAATGGAGGTGGAGGGAGGGGTTGGAGGGGAGGGTAGGGAAGCAGAGATGGGACTCACCCCCTCCTCTCTCCATAGCCACCAGCGAACGTTCGTCTTGGAGGTGATGGGTCGGCATTGCGGGTGAGGCCTCCCCTCGTCCCTCCGTCTCCCCTCGCCCCTCCGTCTCCCCTCGCCCCTCCGTCTCCCCTCGCCCCTCCGTCTCCCCTCGCCCCTCCGTCTCCCCTCGCCCCTCCGTCTCCCCTCGCCCCTCCGTCTCCCCTCGCCCCTCCGTCTCCCCTCGCCCCTCCGTCTCCCCTCGCCCCTCCGTCTCCCCTCGCCCCTCCGTCTCCCCTCGCCCCTCCGTCTCCCCTCGCCCCTCCGTCTCCCCTCGCCCCTCCGTCTCCCCTCGCCCCTCCGTCTCCCCTCGCCCCTCCGTCTCCCCTCGCCCCTCCGTCTCCCCTCGCCCCTCCGTCTCCCCTCGCCCCTCCGTCTCCCCTCGCCCCTCCGTCTCCCCTCGCCCCTCCGTCTCCCCTCGCCCCTCCGTCTCCCCTCGCCCCTCCGTCTCCCCTCGCCCCTCCGTCTCCCCTCGCCCCTCCGTCTCCCCTCGCCCCTCCGTCTCCCCTCGCCCCTCCGTCTCCCCTCGCCCCTCCGTCTCCCCTCGCCCCTCCGTCTCCCCTCGCCCCTCCGTCTCCCCTCGCCCCTCCGTCTCCCCTCGCCCCTCCGTCTCCCCTCGCCCCTCCGTCTCCCCTCGCCCCTCCGTCTCCCCTCGCCCCTCCGTCTCCCCTCGCCCCTCCGTCTCCCCTCGCCCCTCCGTCTCCCCTCGCCCCTCCGTCTCCCCTCGCCCCTCCGTCTCCCCTCGCCCCTCCGTCTCCCCTCGCCCCTCCGTCTCCCCTCGCCCCTCCGTCTCCCCTCGCCCCTCCGTCTCCCCTCGCCCCTCCGTCTCCCCTCGCCCCTCCGTCTCCCCTCGCCCCTCCGTCTCCCCTCGCCCCTCCGTCTCCCCTCGCCCCTCCGTCTCCCCTCGCCCCTCCGTCTCCCCTCGCCCCTCCGTCTCCCCTCGCCCCTCCGTCTCCCCTCGCCCCTCCGTCTCCCCTCGCCCCTCCGTCTCCCCTCGCCCCTCCGTCTCCCCTCGCCCCTCCGTCTCCCCTCGCCCCTCCGTCTCCCCTCGCCCCTCCGTCTCCCCTCGCCCCTCCGTCTCCCCTCGCCCCTCCGTCTCCCCTCGCCCCCTCACACCATCTCCTCACCTCCATCTCCGCGTCGCCACTCTGACACTCTCCTCCAGTTGTCTTTCCCCCCCCCCCCATGCAATTGTCTCCCCCTCCATTTCACCCTCCTCTGGCCTCCCCTCACCCTCCTGTCAACACGTTGACAGGTACCTGGCCCTGGTGACAGGTTTGGCCTGTGGCGCTGACTGGGTTTTTATCCCCGAGTCCCCCCCACCAAAGAACTGGGAGGAGATAATCTGCCAGCGGCTCAATGAGGTGAGTGGGACGAAGGGAGGAGGGAGGACAAAGAGGGAAGGGCGTTGAGAGGGGAGGTGGGTTGGAGAGGTGGGAAGGTGATGGGGAGAAAGGGGTGGTGGAGGGAGTGAAGGAAGGAATGAGGAAGGCGCGGGGATGAAGGGAGAAGTGTGGAGAGTATGTAAGGGGAAGTTGCGTGGGAATGCTGGGGTGCGGGGGTAGGGGATTGTGGGGGAGGAGGTGAGGGTGATGTAGGGGGTGGGGAGGTTGGGGGGGTTGCTGGGTGAGGGGTGGGTCGAAGGGAAGTTGGGGAGGGGATATGGGTGGCAGGGATGGGGAATGAATGTGCAGCAAGGAAGGGAGTGGTTGGAGGGTGTGAAGGAGGGGGAATGGGGATGTGGTGGGGGGGGGGGTTTACGCTGGAGGATGAGGCTCACCTGACCCTGTCCCCTCCACAGTCACGTCTCCGTGGGTCAAGGCTGAACGTGATCATTGTGGCTGAGGGGGCAGTGGACCTGGAGGGCAAGGCCATCACATCCGAGTTCATCCGCAACGTGAGTCACCCCCCCCTTCCCCATTCTCTCACTACTAATTCTCTCCTTCGCTCTTCCCGCTCTCTCCTTCCCCCTAGCATCCCCCTTCTCTCCTCACTCTTTCTCCCCACCTCTCTCTCCCCTCTCTCTCCCCCCATCTCCCCCCTCTCTCTCCACCCTTCTCTCTCCCCCCCTCTCTCTCCCCCCCTCTCTCTCCCCCCCTCTCTCTCCCCCCTCTCTCTCCCCCCCCCTCTCTCCCCCCCCTCTCTCCCCCCCCTCTCTCCCCCCCCTCTCTCCCCCCCCTCTCTCCCCCCCCCTCTCTCCCCCCCCCTCTCTCCCCCCCCTCTCTCCCCCCCCCTCTCTCCCCCCCCTCTCTCCCCCCCCCTCTCTCCCCCCCCTCTCTCCCCCCCCTCTCTCCCCCCCCTCTCTCCCCCCCCCCTCTCCCCCCCCCTCTCCCCCCCCTCTCTCCCCCCCCTCTCTCCCCCCCCTCTCTCCCCCCCTCTCTCCCCCCCTCTCTCCCCCCCCTCTCTCCCCCCCTCTCTCCCCCCCTCTCTCCCCCCCTCTCTCCCCCCCCCTCTCCCCCCCCCTCTCCCCCCCCTCTCCCCCCCCCCTCTCCCCCCCCCCTCTCCCCCCCCCCTCTCTCCCCCCCCCCTCTCTCCCCCCCCCTCTCTCCCCCCCCTCTCTCCCCCCCCTCTCTCCCCCCCTCTCTCCCCCCTCTCTCCCCCCTCTCCCCCCCCTCTCTCCCCCCCTCTCTCCCCCCCTCTCTCCCCCCCCTCTCTCCCCCCCCTCTCTCCCCCCCCTCTCTCCCCCCCTCTCTCCCCCCTCTCCCCCCCTCTCTCCCCCCCTCTCTCCCCCCCTCTCTCCCCCCCTCTCTCCCCCCCTCTCTCCCCCCTCTCTCCCCCCTCTCTCCCCCCTCTCTCCCCCCTCTCTCTCCCCCTCTCTCTCCCCCTCTCTCTCCCCCTCTCTCTCCCCCTCTCTCTCCCCCTCTCTCTCCCCCTCTCTCTCCCCCTCTCTCTCCCCCTCTCTCTCCCCCTCTCTCTCCCCCTCTCTCTCCCCCCTCTCTCTCCCCTCTCTCTCCCCCCTCTCTCTCCCCCCTCACTCACTCCCCCCTCACTCACTCCCCTCCCTCTCTCTCCCCATCTCTCTTCCCCTCACTCTCCCCTGTCCCCTCCCCTCTCTCTAACTCCCTCTCTCTCTCACTTCCTCCCTTTCTCATACAGATGGTCGCCAAACGTCTTGGCTTTGACACACGTGTCACTGTATTGGGCCATGTTCAGAGAGGAGGAACACCCAGTGCTTTTGACCGCATTCTGGTAAGACCATCCTACCACTCTCCAAGCTGGGGGTGATGAGGAGCGAATGGGGGAGTGGGGGGGGTGGGCCAAGCAGACATAGAAACATAGGTGCAGGAATAGGCCACTTGGCCCTTCAAGCCTACACCACCATTCAATATGATCATGGCTGATCAGTACCCGGTTCCACCCCCTGATCCCCTTAACCACAAGGGCCAAATCTAACCTACTCTTAAATATTGACAAGGAACTGGCCTCAACTACTTCCTGTGGCAAAGAATTCCACAGATCCACCACCATCTGAGAGAAGAAATTTTTCCTCATCTTAGTCCTAAAAAGACTTCCCTCTTATCCTTCAACTGTGGTTCTGGTTTTTCCCACCATTGGAAACCTTCCTGCATCTAGTCCGTCTAAACCCTTAAGAATTTTATGTTTCTATGAGATCTCCCCTCCTACCCCCCAATCTTCTAAATTCCAGAGAATACAAACCTAGTCTATCCAACCTTTCTTCATATGCAAGCCCTTCCATCCCCGGTAGCAGTCTAGTGAACCTTCTCTGCACCCCCTCCAAGGCGAGGATGTCCTTTCTCAGATAAGGTGACCAAAACTGCACGCAGTACACCAGGTGTGATCTCACTAAGGCCCTGTACAGCTGCAGCAGGATCTCCCTACTCCTGGACTCAAATCCTCTCACTATGAACGGCAACATACCATTCACCCTCCTCACCGCCTGCCGCACCTGCAAGCCCACTTTCAACGACTGATACACAGCAACACCCAAGTCTCGCTGCATCTCCCCTTTTCCTAAACAGATACCATTTAAATAATAATCCTCTTTCCTGTTCTTACCTCCAAAGTGGATAACCTCACATTTATCCACATTATACTGCATCTACCACGTCTTGGGCCACTCGCCGAACTTGTCCAAATCACTCTGCACCCTCTTAGTATCCTCAGCACAGCCAACCCCACTACCCAATTTTATGTTGTCTGCAAATTTTGAGATATTGCTGTCTATTCCCACATCTAAGTCGTTGATATATATTGTAAACAACTGTGGCCCCAGCATGGAGCCCACTAGTCACTGGCTGCCATTCTGAAAAGAACCCATTTATTCCTACTCTTTGTTTCCTGTCCATCAACCACCTTAATACCATACCTCCTATATCGTGGTTTTAAAGTTTGTACACTAGTCTTCTGTGCAGAACCGTACTAAAGTCCAGATACACCACATCTACTGATTCCCCCCAATCCACTCTACTGGTTACATCTTCAAAAAACTCTATTAGGTTCGTCAGACATGATTTTCCCTTCACAAAACCATGCTGACTCTGAGCGATGATACCACTACTCTCCAAATGTACTGCAATTGCATCTTTAATAACTGATTCTAACACTTTCCCTACCACCGATGACAGGGAGTGAGTTATGAGGGAGGGAGGGAAGGAGAGAGAGGGCAGCGAGGAGGGAGGGCGGTTGTCAGGAGGGATGGTGAGAAGGGAGAGAGGGGCAGTGGGGAAAGGAGAGGAAGGGGAGGGATGGTGGGAAAGGGAGGTGAGGGATGAAGGGAGGGAGAGGTGGTGAGGTTGGAGGGGGTTGCAGAGGTGGCAGGGGCAGCAAATGGGTGATGAGGTTTTAGGATTGTGGGTGATCTGACTCCTCTTTGTCATTAACACCTCACCCATGCCCCCCTTCTCCTTCACCTCTCCTCTACCCCCTCTCTTACCCACTCCTCCCTCTTCCCTCCCTCACCCCTCTCTTCCCCTTCTCTCCCCTCTCATCTTTCTTTCTCACCCCACATCCCTCTCTCTCCCCCCCACTCGCCCCTTCTCATTCCCTTTCTCAACCCCCCCTCACCCCATTTCCTCTCTCTCTCCCTCTCTCACCCCTCCCTCTCTTTCCCCTCACCCCTCCCTCTTGTCACCTCCCCTTGTCCCCTCATTCTTCCCTTTCCCCTTCTGCAACAGGGGAGCCGGATGGGGGTGGAGGCAGTCATGGCACTGCTGGATGCCACCCCCGACACCCCGGCGTGTGTGGTGAGCCTGTCGGGGAACCAGGCCATTCGCCTGCCCTTGATGGAGCTCGTACAGATGGTGAGTGTCTGTAAGAGGGAGGGTGGGTGACAGAGGGAGGTGGGGCCTTGAGGGTGGGAGTTGGGTGATGGAGGGAAGGAGGGAAGTGGGTGACCGGGAGGTGAGAGAGGGAGGGGCCCCCAGGTCGATCAGGCTAACCCACTGACCTCTGTCTTTCAGACCAAGGATGTGACCAAGGCGATGGAGGAGAAACGATTCAATGACGCCATCAAACTACGGGGAAGGTGGTCTCAGCCCTCCACACCTCAACCCAACACTCCCTGTCCTCTTTAGCCTCGACCCTCCGCCCTCGACCCTCTGCCCTCCTCCCACACTCGTCCCCCCCACAATCATCCCCGATACACTTCCGCCCTTTTCCCCTTCTGCCCTTTATCTACCCCCTCCCTCTCACCCCCCCACCCATCCACACCGCCCCTCCCAACCCCTCCCCTCGTCCTCCCCACTTTCTCCTCAGTCTTTTCCCCCCTCCACTCCCTCTCCCCAGTCTTTTCCCCTCCACTCCCTCTCCCCCTCCACTCCCTCTCCCCAGTCTTTTCCCCTCCGCTCCCTCTCCCCCCTCCGCTCCCTCTCCCCCCTCCGCTCCCTCTCCCCCCTCCGCTCCCTCTCCCCCCTCCGCTCCCTCTCCCCCCTCCGCTCCCTCTCCCCCCTCCGCTCCCTCTCCCCCCTCCGCTCCCTCTCCCCCCTCCGCTCCCTCTCCCCCCTCCGCTCCCTCTCCCCCCCTCCGCTCCCTCTACCCCCCTCCGCTCCCTCTCCCCCCCTCCGCTCCCTCTCCCCCCCTCCGCTCCCTCTCCCCCCCTCCGCTCCCTCTCCCCCCCTCCGCTCCCTCTCCCCCCTCCGCTCCCTCTCCCCCCTCCGCTCCCTCTCCCCCCTCCGCTCCCTCTCCCCCCTCCGCTCCCTCTCCCCCCTCCGCTCCCTCTCCCCCCTCCGCTCCCTCTCCCCCCTCCGCTCCCTCTCCCCCCTCCGCTCCCTCTCCCCCCTCCGCTCCCTCTCCCCCCTCCGCTCCCTCTCCCCCCTCCGCTCCCTCTCCCCCCTCCGCTCCCTCTCCCCCCTCCGCTCCCTCTCCCCCCTCCGCTCCCTCTCCCCCCTCCGCTCCCTCTCCCCCCTCCGCTCCCTCTCC
The DNA here is from genome assembly GCF_036971445.1 of Narcine bancroftii. Classification (NCBI taxonomy): domain Eukaryota; kingdom Metazoa; phylum Chordata; class Chondrichthyes; order Torpediniformes; family Narcinidae; genus Narcine; species Narcine bancroftii. The sequence continues at coordinate 59,426,867 of NC_091480.1, forward strand.
CCCCTCCGCTCCCTCTCCCCCCTCCGCTCCCTCTCCCCCCTCCGCTCCCTCTCCCCCCTCCGCTCCCTCTCCCCCCTCCGCTCCCTCTCCCCCCTCCGCTCCCTCTCCCCCCTCCGCTCCCTCTCCCCCCTCCGCTCCCTCTCCCCCCTCCGCTCCCTCTCCCCCCTCCGCTCCCTCTCCCCCTCCGCTCCCTCTCCCCCCTCCGCTCCCTCTCCCCCCTCCGCTCCCTCTCCCCCTCCGCTCCCTCTCCCCCTCCGCTCCCTCTCCCCCTCCGCTCCCTCTCCCCCTCCGCTCCCTCTCCCCCTCCGCTCCCTCTCCCCCCTCCGCTCCCTCTCCCCCCTCCGCTCCCTCTCCCCCCTCCGCTCCCTCTCCCCCCTCCGCTCCCTCTCCCCCCTCCGCTCCCTCTCCCCCCTCCGCTCCCTCTCCCCCCTCCGCTCCCTCTCCCCCCTCCGCTCCCTCTCCCCCCTCCGCTCCCTCTCCCCCCCCGCTCCCTCTCCCCCCCCGCTCCCTCTCCCCCCTCCGCTCCCTCTCCCCCCTCCGCTCCCTCTCCCCCCTCCGCTCACTCTCCCCCCACCTCTCTTCCCCTCTAGGAGTTTTGAGAATAACTGGGATACATATCGCCTTCTGTCCCACCACGAAATCCCCTCCAGCAAGGTGAGTGAGACTGTGCTCAGGACCCAGGGACAGGGCAGTGACGTCCGGTGTTTGGGGGATGTGGTGGAGGACTGCATGGACTGCAACCTCGTGGGCAGGGCAGCTATTTGGACAAGGGATTCAGGTTGTGGGGGGGGGAGAAAAAAATTTTCTCACCACTCCTCTTTGGGGGTGGTTGATGATGAGTAATGGGGTCCAGATCTGGGCAATACAGGACAGTTAGTGACGATTCTTTCCCGCCCCCCCCCCATCTCCTCCTCACTCTCTCTCCCTCCCCCACTCTCTATCCCCCTCCCCCTCTCCCCCTCACACTCGCCCGCCCTTTCTCTCTTCCCCCTCTCTCTCTCTCCCCCACCACCCTCCCTCTCTACCATCCCCCCTCTCTCCCACTCCTCTCTCACAGAGTAACTTCACATTGGCGGTAATGAACGTTGGTGCCCCTGCAGCCGGGATGAATGCAGCTGTCCGTTCCGCTGTCCGTGTTGGACTGACTCAGGGGCATAAAATGATAGTGATTCACGATGGATTTGAGGGTTTGGCAAATGGAGTGGTGAGTACTTTCCCAGTTCCCTGTTTCCCTTGGACAGACCACACCGGGAGCACCATGCACAGGTCCCATCTCCGTATCCCTGGGCAGACCACACCGGGAGCACCGTGCAGAGTTCCTGTCTCCGTGTCCCTGGGTCAGACCACACCGGGAGCACCGTGCAGAGTTTCCCTCTCCGTATCCCTGGGCAGACCACACTGGGAGCACCGTACACAGGTCCCGTCTCCGTATCCCTGGGCAGACCACACCGGGAGCACCGTGCACAGTTCCTGTCTCTCCTCCTTTTCTCATTTTGAACCTGTGCCCTCAAGGCCTGGAAATCTTTCCCCTGTGAGTACTGTGACCACAGCCATGCCACTAATAATTTTGTGAACCTCTGCAACGTCTCTCCATTCCAGTGTGTGAAGACATTCTGACCTGTTCCTGGAGGTGTCTCTTCCCCATTTCTTTGCATGCCACTCTTCCCCATTATTTGGCCTCCTTCTATTTGACTTTTTCAATCATCACCTCACATCCAGGGCGGCTCGGTTGGCGTCGCGGTCAGTGCAACACTGTTACAGCCCCAGCGACTGGGACTAGGGTTCGAATCCCATGCTGTCTGTCAGGAGTTTGTATGTTCTCCCCGTGTCTGCATGGGTTTTCCCAGGGGCTATGGTTTCAAAACATTAGTTTAATGGGGTGTAATTTGGGCCGAATTGGTCTGTTACAGTTCTGTAGGTCAAATTGTTAAAAAATTTAACTTGTCAAAATTATATTGCATCTTCCAAGATTCAATTTATTCTCGTGTTAAAGACAGGGTCACATTACACAAAATAGCTTTATCCTGCTGTAAGGCTGACAGATTCACCATTGGCAGGAATTGCCTGAAGTGCCTCTTACAGTCAGGAAAAGTGAAGCAAAAGAGAATTCCCCCCCCCCCCCCCCCCCGCCCCAACCAGAGTCACTGAATGTCCGAGTTCCAATGGTCCTCCTAACTTTCCATGTGATTTGAGGCTTCAGGAGAGGGGGCAGTGTCCACATCCCAATCCACATCAGTGGTGCTGGGGTGGAGACAGGAGAGAGCTTCGCGTCCTGTCCTGGCAGTGATCCTCCCATTCAACTGACCTGGGACAAACTCATGACGAGACGGTGAATAAAGTACCAACCCACCCAATCCCCACCACTACTTTTCTTTTCTCGGAGTTGTTGGAGGACACGGGAGACGTGCCAAATATATCCAGGCTTCCAAGGAAGTCGTGAGCCTGATTTTCAATTGTGGGAGGAGGGAGGGTGTGGGGTGCTGGAGGCAGGGTGTTGTTTGTCACTGTCAATATCTCCCAGGGGTGGGAGGCGAGGGGATGGGACAGGGTGGGGAGGAGGAATGATGTGGAGAGAGACTGAGCCAGAGTTCTGTTGCTCTCTCTTTGGCTTGGCTTCGCGGACGAAGATTTATGGAGGGGGTAAAAGTCCACGTCAGCTGCAGGCTCGTTTGTGGCTGACAAGTCCGATGCGGGACAGGCAGACACGGTTGCAGCGGCTGCAGGGGAAAATTGGTTGGTTGGGGTTGGGTGTTGGGTTTTTCCTCCTTTGCCTTTTGTCAGTGAGGTGGGCTCTGCGGTCTTCTTCAAAGGAGGTTGCTGCCCGCCAAACTGTGAGGTGCCAAGATGCACGGTTTGAGGCAATATCAGCCCACTGGCGGTGGTCAATGTGGCAGGCACCAAGAGATTTCTTTAGGCAGTCCTTGTACCTTTTCTTTGGTGCACCTCTGTCACGGTGGCCAGTGGAGAGCTCGCCATATAACACGATCTTGGGAAGGCGATGGTCCTCCATTCTGGAGACGTGACCCATCCAGCGCAGCTGGATCTTCAGCAGCGTGGACTCGATGCTGTCGACCTCTGCCATCTCGAGTACTTCGACGTTAGGGATGAAAGCGCTCCAATGGATGTTGAGGATGGAGCGGAGACAACGCTGGTGGAAGCGTTCTAGGAGCCGTAGGTGATGCCGGTAGAGGACCCATGATTCGGAGCCGAACAGGAGTGTGGGTATGACAACGGCTCTGTATACGCTTATCTTTGTGAGGTTTTTCAGTTGGTTGTTTTTCCAGACTCTTTTGTGTAGTCTTCCAAAGGCGCTATTTGCCTTGGCGAGTCTGTTGTCTATCTCATTGTCGATCCTTGCCTCTGATGAAATGGTGCAGCCGAGATAGGTAAACTGGTTGACCGTTTTGAGTTTTGTGTGCCCAATGGAGATGTGGGGGGGCTGGTAGTCATGGTGGGGAGCTGGCTGATGGAGGACCTCAGTTTTCTTCAGGCTGACTTCCAGGCCAAACATTTTGGCAGTTTCCGCAAAGCAGGACGTCAAGCGCTGAAGAGCTGGCTCTGAATGGGCAACTAAAGCGGCATCGTCTGTAAAGAGTAGTTCACGGACAAGTTTCTCTCTACAGATCGAGGAATTCACCTGGCCACAGGTCAGTGGCTGGACTGGCATTGGAGGAGCCAATCTGGGCACCAAGCGGTGAGTGAACCCCACGGCAGAGAGGTCTGGGGAGAAGGGGTCAGGAGGCGGATTGGAGGAGTGGGGGGGGCTCAGGGAGATGGTGTTGAGATGGGGTCAGAAGGGGGATCGGAGGAGGGGGGTTTGGGAAAGGTAGGGTGTCAGGAGGGGATCGAAGAAGAAAAGGGTCTGGGGAGAGGAGAGGGGTATCTGGGGAGATAGGATCGGGAGAGGGTTTGTTGGGGAGGCGGAGATGGGGTCAGTTGGGGGATCGAGGTGGAGGGGGTCAGGGAGATGCAGTTGGGAGGGGATCGGAGGAGATAAAGGAGCAGGGGACTCGCACGTAGGGATGGGGATGGGGATGGGTTGGAATGGCTGGTAGAGGAGCCTGCAGGCAAATATGTGAAATTTAATCTCTACCCCCACACCCCTCTCTACCCCCACACCCCTCTCTACCCCCACACCCCTCTCTACCCCCACACCCCTCTCTACCCCCACACCCCTCTCTACCCCCACACCCCTCTCTACCCCCACACCCCTCTCTACCCCCACACCCCTCTCTACCCCCACACCCCTCTCTACCCCCACACCCCTCTCTACCCCCACACCCCTCTCTACCCCCCACACCCCTCTCTACCCCCACACCCCTCTCTACCCCCCACACCCTCTCTACCCCCACACCCCTCTCTACCCCCACACCCCTCTCTACCCCCACACCCCTCTCTACCCCCACACCCCTCTCTACCCCCCACACCCTCTCTACCCCACACCCCTCTCTACCCCCACACCCCTCTCTACCCCCACACCCCTCTCTACCCCCACCCCCTCTCTACCCCACACCCCTCTCTACCCCCACACCCCTCTCTACCCCCACACCCCTCTCTACCCCCACACCCCTCTCTACCCCCACACCCCTCTCTACCCCCACACCCCTCTCTACCCCCACACCCCTCTCTACCCCCACACCCCTCTCTACCCCCACACCCCTCTCTACCCCCACACCCCTCTCTCAGAGTCCTACCGGCTAAACACATGCCTGAAATTGTGGCTAACATCAGCAAGTTTGGAATTAATGGCCTCCTTATCATTGGTGGCTTTGAGGTGTGTGAGAGGAGGGGAGGAAGAGGGTTCGAGGTGTCACCTACCCACCCCTCCTCCAACTGCTCCTTTTAACATTCCCTTTATCTCAATTTCTCTCCTGCTGTGTCCTCTGACCCCACCTCACCTGGTGTGACTCCTGGACCCTATCCTAACCCCCTGCTGTGATCTCTGACCCCTCCCTCTCCCCCAGGCCTTCCTTGGGGCCCTGCAAGTCCTGGACGGCCGCTGCCAATACGAAGAGCTGTGTATCCCAGTGATGGTTATCCCAGCCACCGTCTCCAACAACGTGCCAGGATCCGACTTCAGTATCGGGGCCGACACTGCCCTCAACGCCATCACCAGCGTGAGTGGGGGAGTGTGTCAGGGATGGGAGATCGAGGGAACAAGGGGATTGGGAAACAGAGCAATGGGATCAAGGGAATGGCAGGATCGGAGGCCAGACGTCTGACCAATATCAGATCTGCCTCCGAAAATCAGCTAACATATTAAAAGGCTTTCTCCTTGTCTTCTACTTCCTCTCTCTATCCCCCCTCTCTCCCCTTCTCTCTCTTCTCCCTTCCCCCTCTCTCTCCTTCTCTCTCCCCACTTCTCTCTCTCCCCTATCTCTCTACCCTCTCTTTCTCCCCCTCATCCCACCCTCTCGCTCCCACCCTTTCTCCCATTTCTCTCTCCCCCTCTTCCCCATTTCTCCACCCTTTCTCCCCCATTCCCCTCTCTCCCTTTATTTCCCATCTCTCCCTCCTCTCTTCCCCCCCTCCCCTCTTGCTCCCTTCCCTCTCACCCGCTCTCCTCTCACCTCCTACCCTCTCTCTCACCCTATCCCTCTCTTTCTTTCTTACTCTCTCTTCTCCCCTTGTCACTCCTCCCTCTGTTTGTCTCTGCCTTCCCAGACATGTGACAGGATAAAGCAGTCTGCAGCAGGAACCAAGCGCCGTGTGTTCATCATTGAGACGATGGGGGGTTACTGTGGGTACCTGGCCACCATGGCAGGCCTGGCCGCGGGGGCAGATGCTGCCTACATCTACGAGGATCCCTTCTCCATCCATGACCTGCAGGTTGGGGCAGAGGGGGAGGGTGATAAGAAGGGATACAAGGTGGGAGGAGGGAGATGGGAAGGGGGGGGGTGTGCGAAAGAACACAAGAACTAGGAGCACGAGTTGTCCATCCAGCCCGTTGAGCCTGCTCCACTGTTCAGCTGATCTGATGATGGTCTCATCTCCACCCACCTGCCTTTTCACCATTTCCCTTAATTACCCTATGATGGAGGAGTCACATGATGGAGTAGTGGCCGGTCAGAGAACTCCAGCCCTCTCCGGAAAAGTTTTTAAAAAATACACAAAACACAAAGGTACAAGAATAAAAATTAAAACAAAGTAAAAGTAAAGGTGGGAAGAAAATGGCAGCGAAGAAAGAAAAGTCGAAAGCAACGGGAAGAAGAGAAGAAGAAAGAACGTCGGAAGAAGAAGGTGAAGGCCTTACCTGTCCGAGGAGGCCCGCCGCAGAGAGAGAAGCCCACTCCCTAAGGGTCAGTGGAAGTCCCGAGCTCGGGACTACATAAATGGCTCACAGAGCCAAGTAAAAGTGCGCGACTCCTCGCGCATGCGTGATGCGCATGAAAAAAAACACACTGACGGGAGGGAGGAAACAGCTGAGGAGTCGATCTCCACAGCTGAGGATGACAGCTGCAACACAGCAACAGGAAGAGAACACAGAAAACAACGAGAACAAGAAAGAAGAGAGTAAAAAGAAAACAAGGAAACAACAGATGACCAACCCAGAGGAAGAAGAAGAAGAAGAACATAGAGAAATGGAAGAAGGGAAAGGCAAGACAATGGATATTTTTTTTTAAAGAATATATGGAATCAGTAAAAGAATGGCAATGACAAGAATTTAATGAAATAAAAAGAAGAATTAAAAGTGCAGAAGAAAAATGAATAAAATACAGATGGTCATGTCAGATATAGGAAAAAGAGTGGACAATGTGGAAGAACGAGAAACAATCGTAGAAATGGAAGTAGAGGACTTAAAAGAGAAATTAGAAGAATCTAATAAAAAAGTTAAGAGACACAAGAGCTGTTAGCTCAGAAGAAAGATATAATGGAAAATTATAATAGAAGAAATAATATAAAGATAATGGGCCTTAAGGAATGATGAAGGCAAGAATATGAGAGAATTTATAAAAGATTGGATTCCCAGGGTCCTAGGAAGACCAGAATTACAGGAAGAAATGGAAATAGAAAGGGCACATAGAACATTAGCCCCGAAACCACAGCCACAGCAAAAACCAAGATCCATTTTAGTAAAATTCCTAAGATATACAACAAGAGAAAATATATTGGAGAAAGCAATGAAGAAAATAAGAGAAGACAAAAAAGCCACTGGAATACAAAGGTCAAAAAATTTTTTTCTATCCAGACATAAGTTTTGAACTCCTGAAGAAGAGAAAGGAGTTTAATACAGCAAAAACGATCCTATGGAAAAAAAGATATAAATTTATGTTAAAATACCCAGCGGTACGTAAAATAGTTATTCCAGGGCAGCAAAACAGACTATTCTCGGATCCGGAGGAAGCACGAAAATTTGCAGAACAACTACAAAACAGGCAGAGAGATGAAAACATGTAATGAGAGTAAAAATGACCACGAACTATATGTATGTGTGTATATGTGTGTATGTATATATATATATCTCTAGGTGTGTATGTATATATGTGTGTACATGAGTGTATCCGTATTTAGAGGAAAATATATAGAGTATAGATAAGAATTAATAAGGGAATGAAAGGGAACAGAGGAAGTAAGGAGGGAATTAAAAGAGTGACCTTTGTTATATATGAAAATTGAAATCTTTTCTGGGGGGGCTGGGTGGGGAGTAGTTACGGTCACTGCGAAATCAGTTGATGCTTGCGAGTGAATTCGCAAATCCAAATGGAGAAGGGAGATGTGGTTGCCCGACAAGGGATAAAGGGCAACTCAGGAAGGGGAGGGGATAATGGGGTTAAAGAAATTTAAGATAGGAGAATAAGGGAAATGTTTGATGTTTTAGAAATGTTGTCTTATAAAGTGTTCAAAACAAGAAAGCAGAAATGGATAAGAAGGAAAGGTGATGATGAGGAAACGGAAAGGAAAGATAAACAAAGTATGAAATGGCTATGTTGAACTATATGACCTTAAATATTAATGAAATACATAACCAAATCAAAAGGAAGAAACCTGCTAAATTTACTGAAAAAAGAAAAAAATTGATATAGCATTCGTGCAAGAAACACACTTAACTGAAATGGAGCACAAGAAATTAAAGAGAGATTGGATAGGACATGTAACAGCAGCGTCATATAATTCAAAAGCTAGAGGAGTAGCTATATTAATCAGTAAAAATGTACCAATTAAAGTAGAAGAGTAAATGATAGATCCAGCAGGGAGATATGTAATGATAAAATGTCAGATATATTCGGAGTTTTGGAATTTAATCAATGTATATTCACCTAACGAAGAAGATCAAAAATTTATACAAGATATTTTTTTGAAGATAGCAGACACGCAAGGGAACATATTAATAGGAGGGGATTTCAACCTTAATTTGGATTCAAACATGGATAAAACTGGGGAAAAAATTAACAGAAAGAACAAAGTAACCAAATTTATAATTCAATCGATGCAAGAAATGCAACTTTTGGATATATGGAGGAAACAACACCCAAAGGAAAAGGAATATTCATATTATTCGGGTAGACATAAAACATACTCAAGAATAGACCTATTCCTGTTATCAGCTCGTATGCAAGACAGAGTAAGAAAAACAGAATATAAAGCTAGAATATTATCGGACCACTCACCCCTGCTATTGACAATAGAGTTAGAGGACATCCCTCCAAGAATGTATAGATGGAGATTAAACTCCATGCTACTTAAAAGGCAGGATTTTAGAGAATTCATTGAAAGACAAATTAAAATGTACTTTGAAATAAATACGGAATCAGTGAAAGATAAGTTTATACTATGGGACGCATGAAAGCGTTCATTAGAGGGCAAATAATAAGTTATGTAACCAAGATGAAGAAGGACTACAATCAGGCAACAGAGCAGTTGGAAAGGGAAATAGTAAATATAGAAAAAGAATTAGCAATGTGAAGGAAGACACAACTAAAAGAAGAGAATTGGCAGATAAAAAATAAAATATGAAACACTACAAACATGTAAGATGGAGAACATAATGAAGACAAAACAGAAATATTATGAACTAGGAGGAAAAAACGCACAAAATTCTAGCATGGCAGCTTAAGACAGAACAAACTAAGAGAATGGTATTGGCATCAAGGAAAAAAGACAAACAAATCACATATAATCCAACGGAGATTAATGAAAACTTCAGAGAATTCTATGAACAATTATACCAAACTGAAAACGAAGGGAAAGAAGACAAAATAGATGAATTTTTAACTAAAATTGAACTACCAAAATTACAAATAGAGGAGCAAAATAAATTAACAGAACCATTTGAAATAGTAGAAATGCAAGAGATAATAAAAAAACTACCAAATAATAAAACACCAGGAGAGGATGGATTCCCAATAGAATTCTATAAAACATTTAAGAATTTTTTAATTCCTCCCCTCCTGGAAGTAATCAACCAGATTGACAAAGCACAAAGCTTACCAGATTCATGCAAAACAGCAATAATTACAGTAATACCAAAGACAGGGAAAGATCCACTCGCACCAGCGTCATATAGACCAATATCTTTACTTAACACAGATTATAAGATAATAGCTAAACTATTAGCAAACAGATTAGCCGACTATGTACCTAAAATAGTAAATCTAGACCAAACTGGATTTATTAAAAAAAGACGAACAACAGACAATATTTGTAAATTTATTAACTTAATTCATGCAGTAGAAGGGAATAAAGCTCCAACAGTAGCAGTTGCTTTAGATGCAGAGAAGGCCTTTGACAGAGTAGAATGGAATTATTTATTCAAAGTATTACAAAAATTCAGTTTACCAGAGAAGTATATTAATTGGATTAAAGCATTATATAAGGGACCATTGGCGAAAGTGACAGTAAATGGATATATATCAAAGCAATTTAACTTAAGCAGATCAACAAGGCAGGGATGCCCACTACCACCCTTATTGTTCGCGTTAGCTATAGAACCACTAGCAGAATTGATAAGAACAGAAAATAAAATAAAAGGGATAAAAATAAAAGACAAGAAATATAAAATCAGTTTATTTGCAGATGACGTTATAGTATACTTAACAGAACCAGAATTATCAATAAAAGAATTACATAAGAAATTGAAGGAATATGGAGAAGTGTCGGGTTACAAGATTAACGCAAATAAAAGTGAAGCAATGCCAATGAATAATACGGATTTCTCAAAATTTAAGAAAGAATCACCATTTAGATGGCAAATGCAAGCAATACAATACCTAGGTATGCAAATAAATAAAAACCTCGGCCATCTATATAAACTCAATTATTATCCACTAATGAAAAAATTACAGGACGACTTAGAGCATTGGAAAGACTTACCACTAACACTAATAGGAAGGATAAACTGTATTAAAATTAACATTTTCCCAAGGATACAATACCTATTTCAGGCATTGCCAATACACTTGACGGAGGAATTCTTCAAGGAGTTAAAGAAAATAATAAGGAAATTTTTATGGAAATGGGGGGGAAAACCGAGGATAGCACTAGATAAATTAACAGAATGGTATAAACAAGGAGGCTTACAACTGCCAAACTTTAAAAATTATTATAGAGCCGCACAATTAAGATACCTATCAGATTTTTATCAAACAAGGGAAAAGCCAGATTGGACTAGATTAGAACTAGATAAAATAGGGAAGAAGAAACCTGAACATATATAAATGGGATGAAAAATTGGTACAACGTAGGAATTCTCCAGTATTACATCATCTGCTCAATATTTGGAAGAAGATTCATGTAGAAAGGAATAAAACAAATTACCAATTACCAAAACTATTACTGACGCAAAATCAGTTAATCCCTTTTACAATAGATAACCTTACCTTTAGAGAATGGGAGAAAAAAGGGATCAAAAGAATAGAAAATTGTTTTTCAGGAAATAAATTACTATCCTTTGAACAAATGAAGAATAAATATAATATAACTCAAGATACAGTGTTGGCATACTACCAACTGAAATCCTACTTGAAGGACAAATTGGGAAGCAGTCTGAGGTTACCAGAGGGAAGTAATTTTGAATATGTGATTACAGACACAATGATAATCAAAAAATTTATAACAAATATGTATATTAAACTGCAAGAAAAGGAGAATGAGGAAACAAATGGTAAAACTAAACAAAAATGGGAACAAGATCTAAACATAAAGATAAAGAAGGAAACATGGGAGAAGTTATGCTCTGGAACTATGAGAAATACAATAAACACGAGGTTACGTATGATACAATATAACTGGATACACAGGCTATACATTACACCTCAAAAGTTAAATAAATGGGACCGAACAGTATCTGACAGATGTTTTCGTTGTAAAAAAGAAATGGGAACAACAATTCATGCAATCTGGACATGTGAGAAAGTGAAAAAATTTTGGGAAGATCTAAACCAGATACTAAGTAAAATTACAGAAAGCAATATACCAAAAAACCCAGAGATCTTCCTCCTAAGTAACATAAAAAACAAAGAATTTGGACTTGATTTGGATGGTGCACAAAAAAGATTTGTTAGGATAGCCCTAGCCGTAGCAAAAAAATGTATTATGTCAGCCTGGAAATTAGAAGATAACTTGAGAATACAACAATGGTATATAGAAATGAATAAATGTATTCCATTAGAAAAAAATAACATATAATTTAAGAAATAATATGGAAATATTTGAACAAATATGGGAGCCATACATGAAGCACAATAGAGAAAACCTACCGGGGACATCTGCCACCTAAAATGACAGAAAGAGAAGGAAATGAAAAGAATTGACTCAGTGGAATTTCTTGTTTATTTTTATTGAGTGACAACATTGTTTGACGGGTTTAATGTATCTTAGATTCTGAACTTTAAATGAATGGGAGGGGAGGTAGGGAGGGTGGGATGGGAAGAGGAAGAGGGAGGGGGGGGAGAAAACGAAACTGTTTATATTTGAAAAGGAAAATGTATGTATCTTGATCAATGTGGTTTATGGTGTGAAAAATAAAAATTTTTTAAAAAAATTACCCTCTGATGTAAAAATCTATCCAACCTGGTCTTAAATATATTTGCTGAGGTCGCCTCCACTGCTTCAATGGGCAATGAGTTCCACAGATTCACCCCACTCTGGGAAAAGCAGTCCCTCCTCATCTCTGTCCAAAATCTACTCCCCTGGATCTTGAGGCCATGTCCCCTAGTTCTGGTCTCCCCCCATCTGCCTCTATCTGATCTATGCCTTTCATAATTTTATACATTTCTATAAGATCCCCTCTCATTCTTCTAAATTCCAGTGAGTCCAGTCCCAGACAACTCAATCTCTCCTCATAGGCCAACCCCCTCATCTCTTGAATCAACCTGGTGAACCCCCTCTGGATCGCCTCCAAAGCCAGTACATCCTTCCTAAAGTAAGGAGCCCAGAACTGCATGCAGTTCTCCAGATGTGGCCTCACCAGGACCTTGAACAGTTGTAGCAGAACCTCCCTACTCCTAAACCCAATCCTCGCAATGATGACCAACGTTCCATTTGGTGCCTCGATATCCCTGCTGCACCTGCAAACCAGGCTTTTGCAATTCTATGGCACCTGAGTTCATCTGCACAGTTGCAACCACTTACAATTTTAAATAATAATCACCTTCAAAGTGGAGATGAGAGTGGGGTGGGGGGGGGGGGGAGGGGAGGTGGGAGCAGGTGGGGTGGGCAGGGAGAGATGAGAGCAGTAGGGGGAGGGAGGCGGTAGATTAGGGGACAGAGGGGTAGGGTGGGGAAATGAGGTAGGAAGGGTGAGGGGAGGGTGAAGGAGTGGAGGGCAAGATGATTGAGGTGAGGCTTGGAGAATGCAGTGGAGGAAGAGGGATGTGGTAGGGGCAGGAGGGTGAGGGGATGTCATCCAGAGGGGAGTGAGGAAGGGGTGAGGGACATTTGACCATACCCTCTCTCTCTGACAGGTCAATGTGGAGCATCTGACAGAGAAAATGAAAACTACTGTCAAACGAGGCTTGGTCCTGAGGTACAGACCCCCTTCCTTCCTCCCTCGTCTCCCAACCCCCTCACTATTCCTCCTCCTCACTATTCCTCCCTCTCACTGCCGCCCACACTTCTGGTCACCCCCTTCCCCTCATTGTCCCCTGTCATTGCCCCTCCCCCTCACTGCCTCTCCCTCACTCACTACCCCCTTACCGCCCCTCCATCCTTGTCACACCTTCCTAACCGCCCCTCCCTCCCTCCCTCCTCACTGCCCTTGCCCCCCCCTCCTTCCTTGCCCCCTCTCCCTCCTCACCTCGTCCTTCCTCGCTGCCCCTCCCTTGACCCCTCCTTCCCTCCTCACTGCCCCTCCCACCCTCCTTACCGCCCCTCCCTCCTTGCCCACTCTCTCCCTCCTCACCACCCCTCCTTCCTTGCCTCCTTCCTCACTGCCCCTCCTCACCTCCTTTCCTCACCACCCCTCCCTCTCACCGCCCACCCTCCTGATTGCCCCCTTCACCTTCCCCCCTTCATCACCCTTCCCCCTTACCACCTCTCCCTCACTCACCGCTCCCTACCCTATCACCATCCCTCCCTCCTCGTCACCCCCTCATCATCATCCCCCTTCATTGCTCCTCCCTCCTTGCCCCCCTCCCTCCTCAGCACCTCCCTCCATTCTCACCACTCTTGCCTCCTTCCTTACCCCTCCCTCTTCATTGCCCTTCTCACCTCACCTCCCCCTTTACCGCCCCTCCATCACCAGTGATGTGGGATGTTACACACTCTGCAGGAATGAGAAAGCCAACGAACATTACTCCACTGACTTCATCTACAATCTGTACTCGGAGGAGGGTCAAGGCATTTTCGACTGCAGGAAGAATGTCCTGGGACATATGCAGCAGGTAGGATACTCCCCACCCCAACCAACTTCACCACAGCTCCACCTCCCATCCTCTCCCCTCACTGAGACTCTTTCCCTGGAGATCTGACCCTGCTCCGGGTGGGCTAGGTGTGTGCGCACTGAGTTCTCTCTGCTGCAGCTATTGTGTGTGTGTGTGTGTGTGTGTGTGTGTGTGTGTGTGTGTGTGTGTGTGTGTGTGTGTGTGTGTGTGTGTGTGTGTGTGTGTGTGTTCGTCTCAGTATGTGCACACGAGGCTCTGTGCGTCTTCGCCTGAGTGTGTGCATACGAGGCTCTGTGTGAGAGCGTCTGTGTGTCCACCTGAGTGTGTGTGCAACATTGTGTGTGAGTGTCCGTGTGTGTCCACCTAAGTGTGTGTGCAAGATTGTGTGTGAGTGTCCGTGAGAGTCCATCTGAGTGTGTGAGAATGATTGTGTGAGAGAGCATCTGTGTCCGTCTAAGGGTGCGTGCAAGATTGTGAGAATAGCTGTGCGTGCGTGCGTGCCAGTGAAACTGAGCATGTCTCTGTGTCTGCCTGACTGCGCATGAGGCCGTGCGTGCGTGCGTGCGTCACCATTCACCGTGTCAGTCCCAGTGCCCCGAGGTGTCTTTGTTCAACCACCATTCACTGTGTTAGTCCCTGTACCCCAAAGTCTCTACAACACTCCCCACCATTCACCGTGTCAGTCCCTGTACCCCAAGCTTTCTCTGTTTGACCACACTCCCCACCATTCACTGTCAGTCCCTGTACCCTGGGGTGTCTCTGTTCGACCACACTCCCCACCATTCACCGTGTCAGTCCCTGTACCCCAAGCTTTCTCTGTTTGACCACACTCCCCACCATTCACTGTCAGTCCCTGTACCCTGGGGTGTCTCTGTTCGACCATACTCCCCACCATTCACTGTGTCATTCCCTGTACACTGAGGTCTCTCTGTTCGACCACACTCCCCACCATTCACCGTGTCAATCCCCGTACCCCAAGGTCTCTCTGTTTGACCACACTCCCCACCATTCACTGTGTTAATGCCCGTACCCCGAGGTCTCTCTGTTCGATCACACTCCCCACTGTTTACTGTGTCAGTCCCCATACCCCGAGGTCTCTGTTCGATCACACTCCCCACTGTTTACTGTGTCAGTCCCCGTACCCCGAGGTCTCTCTGTTCCACAACACGCCCCACCGTTCATCCTGTCAGAAAGGATATACTGGCTGTGGAGGTGGTGCAGAGTGGGTTCACCAGGTCAGTTTCGGAGATGAGGGGTGAGTTTGTGAGGTAAAATTGAGTCTGTACTCTGGGGTTTAGAAGGATGAGTGGGGTCTTACAGAGACATAAAATGATGAAGGGAACAGATCAGATAGAAGCAGGAAGGTTGTTTCTACAGGGAGATTAGACTAGAACGAGGGGATGGAGCCTCAAGATTTGGGGAGTAGATTCAGGACAGAGAATCTGTGGGATTCTCTGCCCGAGGAAGCAGAAGGGGCTGCCTCATTAAATGTATTGTAGACACAGGTAGATTTTTGAACAGTTTGGGAATTAATGGGTGGGTCAGTGGATCAGCTGTGATCTCACTGAATGAGGCAGCAGACTCGTCAGGCCAATTGGCCAGCATCGGGAAGAAGGGTTATTGGGCTGAGTGGTCACTTGCTGCCCCATGTTGTATGCAATTACCTACATCACCATTGAACCGATCGCTGTTTTTGTCCCGCAGGGGGGAAGTCCCAGTCCGTTCGACCGGAATTTCGGCACCAAGCTGGGAGCTAAGGCTGTTCAGTGGTTCTCCACAGCCCTGAAGGCAGCTTACCGTCACGGTGAGGAGCCGGCTACTGGTGTCCATGTCTGCCGTACAACCTCGCTGCCCTCTCATGAGGGTCACTTCCCCTCACCACCCCTCCCTCCTCACTGTCCCTTCCCTCCCTCCACAACACTCCCTCTTCACTGCCCCTCATTCCCTCCTCATTGCCCCTCATTCCCGCCACACCCCTCCCTCCTCATCGCACCTCACTCACTCCATACCACCTCCTCCTCCCTCCACACTGCTCCCTCCTCACCGCTGCCTCCTCCCTCCACACCAATCCCTCCTCACTGCCCCTCACTCACTCCTCACCCCCTCACTCGCTCCTCACCCCCTCACTCGCTCCTCACCCCCTCACTCGCTCCTCACCCCCTCACTCGCTCCTCACCCCCTCACTCGCTCCTCACCCCCTCACTCGCTCCTCACCCCCTCACTCGCTCCTCACCCCCTCACTCGCTCCTCACCCCCTCACTCGCTCCTCACCCCCTCACTCGCTCCTCACCCCCTCACTCGCTCCTCACCCCCTCACTCGCTCCTCACCCCCCTCACTCGCTCCTCACCCCCTCACTCGCTCCTCACCCCCCTCACTCGCTCCTCACCCCCCTCACTCGCTCCTCACCCCCTCACTCGCTCCTCACCCCCTCACTCGCTCCTCACCCCCCTCACTCGCTCCTCACCCCCCTCACTCGCTCCTCACCCCCCTCACTCGCTCCTCACCCCCCTCACTCGCTCCTCACCCCCCTCACTCGCTCCTCACCCCCCTCACTCGCTCCTCACCCCCCTCACTCGCTCCTCACCCCCCTCACTCGCTCCTCACCCCCCTCACTCGCTCCTCACTCCCCTCACTCGCTCCTCACTCCCCTCACCCCCACTCCCTCCTCACCCCCACTCCCTCCTCACTCCCACTCCCTCCTCACTCCCACTCCCTCCTCACCGCCCCTCACTCCCTCCTGCCCCCCTTCTCACTGCCTCTCATTCCCTCCACACCTCCTCCATTCTCACTGCCCCTCACACCCTCCACACTGCCCCCTTCTCACCGCCACGCACTCAATCCACATCGCCACCTCATCCCTCCACATCGCTCCCTCCTCACCGCCCCTCACTCCCTCCACACCGTCTCTTCCTCCTCACTGCCCCTCACTCCCTCTACACCCTCTTCACCACCACTCACTCCCTCCTGCTCCCTCCTCACTGCCCCTCACTCCTTCCACACTGCCTCCTCCTCTTTCTTCACCACCCATCCATCCCTCCACACCAATCCCTCCCCACCGCCCCCTCCCTCCTTCCTCACCGTCCCCTCCCCCCACCCCTCCGAGAGCAACAATGTTGCCCCACTACCTCTCACCAATCTCCTCCCCAACCCAGGTCGTATTTTTGCCAACACACCCGAGTCAGTTTGCCTGCTGGGGATGAGGAAGAGGAGTGTCCTGGTCCAACCCATTCTTGAGCTCCGGAACCGCATCGACCTGGAGTGAGTGGGAACCCAGTGTCGGGGTTGAGGGGTGGTTGTGGGGAGGGAGGGCAGAGGGGAGAGGAGGGGGAGGTAGTGGAACACTAGAGAGAGGGAGGGGGAGTGAGAGGAGGGGGCAGCGAGACGCTGGAGGGAGCGTTCCTTGTAAATGCCACACTGCATCAGTTGGTTAATCGTTGCAGTTACAAACTCTCTTCCCCTCTCATCTCTCTTCCCCTCTCATCTCTCTTCCCCTCTCATCTCTCTTCCCCTCTCATCTCTCTTCCCCTCTCATCTCTCTTCCCCTCTCATCTCTCTTCCCCTCTCATCTCTCTTCCCCTCTCATCTCTCTTCCCCTCTCATCTCTCTCCCCCTCTCATCTCTCTTCCCTCTCCCCCTCTCATCTCTCTCCACCTCCTCTCTCCCCCCCCTCCTCTCTCTCCCCTTCCTCTCTCTCCCCCTCCTCTCTCTCTCCCCCTCCTCTTTCTCCCCCCTCCTCTCTCTCCCCCTCCTCTCTCTCCCCCTCCTCTCTCTCCCCCTCCTCTCTCTCTCTCCCCCTCCTCTCTCTCCCCCTCCTCTCTCTCTCTCCCCCTCCTCTCTCTCTCTCCCCCTCCTCTCTCTCTCTCCCCCTCCTCTCTCTCTCTCCCCCTCCTCTCTCTCTCTCCCCCCCTCCTCTCTCTCTCTCCCCCTCTCCTCTCTCTCTCTCCCCCTCCTCTCTCTCTCCCCCTCCTCCCCTTGCTGCCCCCTACAGACACCGCCTTCCCAGGGACCAGTGGTGGTTGAGGCTCCGTCCAATCCTCAAAGTCCTCGCCAAGTACAAAGTGTCCGTTGACATCTCGGAGCAGGCGACACTTGAGCACGTGCGTCCTCAGTCTGGCTCTGCACCTGCCGACCTTAGTTGAGTGGCTCTCCTGCCTGTGGCCTGGGCTGAGGGAGCAATTGCCTTTCACTGCCACGTCTCACTGGTTTGTGGGGCAGTGAGGGAGAGAGCCTCCACACCCAAGGGGCATTGAGTGAAGGTGCTTCCCCTTCTCTGCCCCCTCTCTCCCCAATCCCCTCCTTTCCCCAGCCTAATTCCCTGTCTCCCCTAACTCTGCCTCTCTCCCCACCTCCATCCCTCTGCACCCTCTTCCCTTTCTCACTTCCCTGTCCCCCTCTCTTCCCCACCCACGACTCCCTCACCACCCCCCTTTCCAACCCCTCCCTTACCTCTAACTCTCTCTTCCCCAACCCTCTCTTTTCCACACCTCCCTCACCACCCCACCCTCTTTCTCTCCCAACGATGCCTACCTCTCTCCTCTCCCCCCCACCTTCTCACTCCCCCCTTCCCTCACCCAGTAGGGGCACCCTTGGGAGGATGGCCACTTGACGACACGGGTGATGGTGACGTGAATCCATTAAACATTTTCCCGCAGTCTCTCGTTTTTTTCCTCATTTTAATACCTTCACTGTGGTAACGTTGATGTGCGGGGGATTTGGGGGTCCAGCCCCATCGCTCCCTGAAGGTGGCCACACAAGCAGGTGAGGGTGGTGATGAGGGGGAGTGGGACGCTGTGGTTCACGGGGCAGGTTCCTAAGTAGAAAAGCAAGAAGGTCACGTTACCGCGAGGTAAATCTTTGTTTGGGCCACACTTGGAACACTGTGTGCAGTTCTGGTCGCCCCATCACAGGAAGGATATGGAGGCTTTGGAAAGGGCACGGGAGAAGTTCCCCAGGATGTGGCCTGGATTGGAGGGGATGGGTCACGGGGAGAGGTGGGACAAACCTGGGTTGGGTTCTCTGGGGCAACGGAGGCTGAGGGGAGACCTGATGGAGGTTTGTAAACTGATGAGGGGTAGAGATAGGGTGGACAGTCCGAATGGTTTCCCAGGGTGAAAACATCACACACTGGATGGTGTGTTTAAAGGGGGGGGGGGGGCGCGGGTGGAATGAGTGGGGCAAGTGAGAGTGGTGGGTGTCTGGAAGGGGAAGCAGGTAGGTCAGTGGTGGTTGGGAGGTTTCTGGACAGACACATACACATGCAGGAAGGGGAGGGAACGGATCAGGGGCTGGGACTGAGCTCAATTTGGGCATCGTGTTTAGTACAGATATGCGGGCTGAAGGGCCTGTCCCCAGTCTGGAATGTTGCATGTAAAAAAGAGGTGTATAAAATTGAGGGGTGTAAATCAGGGAAGATCCCACAGATCAGAGGTGGATTGAACCCAAGGACTAATTTTGCGTGAGGGAGAAGAGATTGAGAGGGGATGTGAAGGAGGGCTTTCTCCCTACCACCCCTCCTACCCTGAGAGTGGTGAGAACCTGGACCATACTGCTGGGGATGGGGGGAGAAGCAGGGTTATTGACAGTGTTTAGGAAGTGTGCGGACCAGCGGTGGGAGGTGGGATTAACGGATGGGTGCCCATGGGTCAGGACAGATGGTGGGCCAAACAGCCTATTTTGTGCAATATAGCTTGGCTGAGGGGTGATCTGAATGGAAAGCAAACTGTGCAGAGGATGAGGAGAGTGGGCAGGGGTCTGGCAGATGGAGCACCCTTGGTCAATGTGAGGGTATCCACTTTGGAAGGAAAAATGGAAGACCAAGTGATTCCAGCCAGCTGCCGCGTGGAAGAACTTTGGGAGGGTTTGTGCATGCATCACAAAAGATTGGTTTGCAGGTGCAGCAGGCGATCAGGAAGGCAAATCATTGCTGGAGGGATGGGATTTCAGAGCAGGGAGGTTCTGCTGCAGCTGGACAGGGTCCTGGTGAGGCCGCACGTGGAGTACTGGGTGCGGTTCTGGTCTTCTCACTGGAGAAAGGCTAGACTGACTGTGGAGGTGGTGCAGAGGGGGTTCACCAGGTTGGTCCAGAGATGAGGGGGTGAGCCTGTGGGGAGATCAATTTGTTTGGGACTGTACTCAGTGGAGTTTAGAGGATGAGGGGGGTCTTTTAGAGACATAAAATGATGAAGGGAACAGACCAGAACGAGGGGACGGAGCCTCAAGGTTTGGGGGAGTAGATTCAGGATGGAGATGAGGAGAATCTGTTTCTCCCTGATCAGCCATGGTCTCACCGAGTGGGAGAGCAGGCTCAATGGGCCGGATGGCCAACTCCTTCCCATCTGGAGGGAATTTTATAAGCGGCGGAGATATTTGGAATCTTCTGAGTTGGGTCCAAAGTTATCTGCCCAGGGAAGTGAGGAATATCACAACGGACACTGACATCTCCACATTTAATGGCAGTGATTAAACGTCATATAAAAGCTTTGTGTAAAGTCAAATTAACAGTGAGCACATGTTTGCACACACACCTTCCCAATCAACATGGAAACAGCATCCTGCTGCTGAAGTACACAAATGGAGAAGGCTGAATGGCATCCTTCCCTGGGTAGTAGGTTGGAGAGGAACTGAATGGCCTCCAGTCAGGTTCAGGCCATAGAGGGGCTGAATGGCCTCCTGACCTGGGTAATAGGCTGAAGAGGGCCCAAATGGCCTGCCCCAGTGTGGAGAGCGACTGAATGTTCCTTGTCCTGGGGATAGCATACACAGAGGGGATGAATGGCCTGCTGCTTCCTCGGGGTAACAGGTGGAGAGGGGCTGAACATGGAGCATTACAATACAGGCCCTACAGCCCATGATGTCCTCCATAAACCTGCTCCACAACAATCTAACCCTTCCTTCACATCCATAAACCCTCTTCCATCCATCTGCCTAAGTGTCCCTATTGTTCCAGCCTCCAGCACTACTCCTAGCAAGGCATTCCACACACCTAAAAAAACCTCACTCCTGACATCTACCCTCCCCTTATACAAACGTCTTCTGGTGTTTGCTAGTGTCATCCTTGAAAACAGGCGCTATTGATGCTGAGAAACTTGTTGACCTCTATCGAGTTGCCTCTCACCCTTCGCTCCAAAGTGAAACGTCTCAGCTCTGCTAACCTTGCCGCATGTTTCCCAATCCAGGCAACGTCCTCTGCACCCTCTCTACTGCTTCCACATCCTTCCTGTAATGAGGAGGCCAGAACGGAACACAATTCTCCAAGTGGGGTCTCACCAGAGATTCATGGAGCTGCAAATGAAGCCTAGCATCTCACAGGCCTTCTAAACTATCCAATCAACCCTGTGCGGCAACATTGAGGGATGTCTGGATTTGAACCCCTTGGCCCCTCTGTTCGTCCACACTCTTAAGTCTCCAACCATTAGCCCTGTACTCAAGCTTGGTTTGTCCTTCCAAAATGCATCACCTCACAATTATCCAGATTGATCTCCATCTACCATTTTTCTGCCCAACTCTGCATCCTGTTTATATCCTATTGTAACCTTCAACAACTTTCAGCTCCACCCACAACTCCTCGAACCTTCGTATCATCCACAAACTTACTGACCCATCCCTCTAATTCTTTGTTCTGGCCATTTATAAAAATCACAGAGCAGGGGTCCCCAGAACAGATCCCTGCGTCACTCCACCAGTCACGGACCTCCAGGCAGAATACTTTCCTTCCACTACTACTCTCTACTTTCTACAGGCAAACCAAATCTATATCTACACAGCCAAGGCTCCGTGAACCCCATGCCTCAGGATTTTCTGAACGAGACTCTCATGGGGGACCTTGTCAAATGCCTTGCTAAAATCCACATACACCACATCTACTGCCCTGCCCTCATCAATTTCTTTTGTTACCTCCTCAAAAAACTCAATTAGGCTCCTGAGGTATGACCTTCCCTTCACAAAGCCAGGCTGACTATCCCTGAGTGGACTGGACTTCTCCAAATGCTCATAAATCCTGTCCTTCAGAATCCTCTCCAACAGTTTGGCCACTGCTGACGCAAGACTCACCGGTCTATAATTCCCAGGATTCTCTCAGATACCTTTCTTTAACAAGGGGACCACATTTGCCATTCTCCAATCCTCCGGCACCTCCCCTGTGGCCAAGGAGGATGCAAAGATCATGGCCAACACCCCCAGCATTCTCTTCCCTCCCTTCCCACAGCAACCTGGGGTGTATCGCGTCCAGTCCTGGGGACCTATCCAAATGTGTTTTTTTTAAACTTTATTTGAAAGATCATTAGTAATAACACAACATACATTGCATAAAGACAATTTTATTTAAGTATACATATTTAAAAAAAAAGAAAAACAGACAAAAAGTCCCCTCCCACCCCATCAGGCAGCCCTCTTAAGGAGAGCCAAAAATATATAAACAGAAACTAAGAATATATAATAAATCAAAATACATCTAAATGCATATATTCCAAATATGGTAACCACTTATTAACAAAAAAAGAATAATTATCATGTAGATTATATGTAATTTTTTTCCATACCAATACAAGCTTTCAGTTCATTCTGCCATCACATTATATTAATCACTATGTTATCTTTCCATGTACTTGCCACACATTTTCGAGCTACAGAAAATCCTAAGCGTACAAATGCAATTTGAAATTTATCCAACCCTAATCCCTTTAAAGGAACCAAATAACCCATTAAAAAATAGATAGATCTAATGGTAACTTAATGTCATATAATATTTGCAAAATTAACCTAATTTCTTGCCAAAATGATTGTACATAAACACAAGACCAAACAGTATATCCACCACATCTAAAACAAGAGTCCGAATTACGAAAACCATATTTTTTCCAATTTCTCTGGGGTTAAATACAACTGATGTAAAAAGTTATAATTAACCATTCCATACCACACATTTGTCAATTTAGTAATACTATCATGACATGTATCTGCCCAATAGTCTTCAGGAAAAACAAAGGCTAAATCATTTTCCCATTTAAGCTTAGACTTCTCCCATTCAGGTTTATCCATGTTGTCTTGTAATACTTGGTACATAACAGAAATATAACCCCTTTTTGGTATAGAAGAAATCAAAGATACGAATTCTGTCAATACAGGTAAAATCATCTCTCTACAATAGTGGCGGCGGAGTCAATTGTATTATTTAAGAAAAGGTTGGACAGGTATATGGATGAGAAGAAGATGGAGGGTTATGGGCATTGTGCAGGGAGGTGGGACTAGAAAGGGGTGTTTGGTTTGGTGCGGACTAGAAGGGCCTAATGGCCTGTTTCCGTGCTGTAATTGTTATGTTATGTTACATACCTTTCACCAAAGCTTGAAGTTGATAATAAAGAAAGAATTTTCGGCAATATCAAAACACTCAATTGATTAAAAGAAAGAAACTTTCTACAAAACAATCCTGTAACATCTTTAGAGTCCCAACTCTTTAAATGATTATTAAACATTGAAAAATGAATAAGCTGATTATTATATAATGGAGTTAAAATTGACAATTTACCTTTTGATCCATACCTTTAATAGATGTTTTAATATCGGCACATTATATTCCCACAACAAATTTACATTCCATTGAAATATAAATTGATGCATCTCAACTTTAGCCCAACTTTGGGGTTGGTCCAAATCCATCAATCTACTAATAGACTTCAGCTGGGCTGCTTCATAATAATTTTGAAAATGGGGTAATTGAAGCCCACCTAACGCATACTTCCAAGTGAGTTTATATAATGCTACCCACAGTGATTTACCTTTCCATAAAAATTCTTTCATAGCTTTATTTAAATCCTGAAAAAAATCCCTTTGAAAGAGAACACGGTATTGATTGAAATAAATATTGAATTCCAAGAAAAATATTCATCTTAATACAATTAACTCGTCCCATTAAAGTTAACAGAAGATCTTTCCACTTAATTAAATCTGCTTTAATCTTTTTTAATAAAGGAACATAATTTAACTTATATAAAGATTGATAACATTAACAATTATTCCTAAATACTAAATTTTATCAGACCATTTCAATTTAATAATATTTTTATATTCTGAATAATCTCCTCCAACTGGCAAAATTTCACTCCTATCCCAATTAACCTTGTTAAATACATCAAAACTTCATCTGAAAATATATTAATCTTATACTCTCCATCCATAACTCTCATCCCTCTTATCTGTTCATTCTGTCTTATTGTTTGAGCTAACGGTTCAATAGCTAATGCAAACAGGGCTGGTGACAATGAACACCCTTGTCGGGTCAAACCTGTCAATGCAAACAGGGCTGGTGACAATGAACACCCTTGTCAGGTCAAACGTGTCAATTTAAACGGTAATGAAACTTGACCATTTGTCACCACCCTGGCAATTGGGTTTGTATATAAAGCTTTAACCCAACCAATAAAAAAAGGGGCAATTTAAACTTTTCCAACGCCTTAAATAAAAAATCCCATTCAACCCTGTCAAAAGCTTTTTCAGCGTCAAGCGCAACCACCATTGGATGGTTGGGCTGCTGTCTATATGCATTGACCAAAGTAATTAATCAAAGAATATTATCTGAAGCATTTCTATTCTTAATAAAACCTGTTTGATCAATATGTATTAACTTAGGTAAATACTTGGCAAGTCGATTTGCTAAAACTTTCGCTATGATTTTATAATCTACATTCAGTAAAGAAATAGGTCTATACAAAGACACTTTCAACAAGTCTCTATCTAGGAGTCACGTGATGGAGTAGTGGCCGGTCGGGGAACTCCAGCCCTCTCCGGAAAAGTTTAAAAAAAAACAAAGAAAACACAAAGGCACAAACACAAAAATTAAAATAAAGTGAAAGTAAAGGTGGGAAGAAAATGGCAGCGAAGAAAGAAAAGTCGAAAGCAACGGGAAGAAGAAAAGAAGAAAAGACATCGGAAGAAGAAGGTGAAGGCCTTACCTGTCCGAGGAGGCCCGCCGCAGAGAGAGAAGCACGCTCCCTCAGGTCATTCGAAGTCCCGAGCTCGGGACTACAAAAATGGCTCGCGGAGCCAAGCAAAAGTGCGCAACCGCGCATGCGCAATGCGCAAGACAAAAAAAAACACTGGCAGGAGGGGGTACCAGCTGAGGAGTCGATCTCCACAGCTGAGAATGACAGCCACAGCACAGCAACAAGAAGAGAACATAGAACACAACGAGAACAAGAAAGAAGAGAGTAAAAAGAAATCAAGGAAACAACAGATGACCAACCCAAAGGAAGAAGAAGAAGAAGAACACAGAGAAATGGAAGAAAAAGGGAAGGGCAAGACTATGGATATTTTTTTTTAAAGAATATATGGAATCAGTAAAAGAATGGCAATCACAAGAATTTAGTGAGATAAAAAGAAGAATTAAAAGTACAGAAGAAAAAATGAATAGATTAGAGATGGTCATGTCAGATATAGGAAAAAGAGTGGACAAGGTGGAAGAACGAGAAACAGCCGTAGAAATAGAAGTAGAGGACTTAAAAAAGAAATTAGAAGAATCTAATAAAAAAGTTAAAGAGACACAAGAGCTGTTAGCTTAGAAGATAGATATAATGTAAAATTATAATAGAAGAAATAATATAAAGATAGTGGGCCTTAAGGAAGATGAAGAAGGCAAGAATATGAGAGAATTTATAAAAGATTGGATCCCCAGGGTCCTAGGAAGACCAGAATTACAGGAAGAAATGGAAATAGAAAGGGCACATAGAACATTAGCCCCTAAACCACAGCCACAACAAAAACCAAGATCCATTTTAGTAAAATTCCTAAGATATACAACAAGAGAAAATATATTGGAGAAAGCAATGAAGAAAATAAGAGAAGACAAAAAGCCACTGGAATACAAAGGTCAAAAAAAATTTTTCTATCCAGACATAAGTTTTGAACTCCTGAAGAAGAGAAAGGAGTTTAATACAGCAAAAACGATCCTATGGAAAAAAGGATATAAATTTATGCTAAAGTACCCAGCGGTACTTAAAATAGTTATTCCAGGGCAGCAAAACAGGCTATTCTTGGATCCGGAGGAAGCACGAAAATTTGCAGAACAACTACAAAAGAGACAGAGAGATGAAGACATGTAATGAGAGCAAAAATGACCACGAACTATATGTATGTGTGTATATGGGTGTATATATATATATATATATATATATATGTATGTGTGTGTGTATATATATGTGTGTGTGTGTGTGTGGATCCGTATTTAAAAGAAAATATATATAGATAAGAATTAATAAGGGAAAGGAGGGAATTAAGAGAGTGACCTTTGTTATATATGAATATTAAAATCTTTTCTGGGGGGAGCTGGGTGGGGTGGAGTTACGGTCACTGCGAAATCAGTTGACGCTTGAGTGAATTCGCAAATCCAAATGGAGAGGGGAGATGTGGTTGCCCGACAAGGGATAAAGGGCAAGTCAGGAAGGGGAGGGGATAGTGGGGTTAAAGAAATTTTAGATAGGAGAATAAGGGAAATGTTTGATGTTTTAGAAATGTTGTCTTATAAAGTGTTCAAAACAAGAAAGCAGAAATGGATAAGAAGGAAAGGTGATGATGAGGAAACAGAAAGGAAAGATAAACAAAGTATGAAATGTCTACGTTGAACTATATGACTTTAAATATTAATGGAATAGATAACCAAATCAAAAGGAAGAAACTGCTAAATTTACTGAAAAAAGAAAAAATTGATATAGCATTCGTGCAAGAAACACATTTAACTGAAATGGAGCACAAGAAATTAAAGAGAGATTGGATAGGACATGTAACAGCAGCGTCATATAATTCAAAAGCTAGAGGAGTAGCTATATTAATCAGTAAAAATGTACCAATTAAAATAGAAGAGGAAATAATAGAACCAGCAGGAAGATATGTAATGATAAAATGTCAGATATATTAGGAGTTTTGGAATTTACTCAATGTATATTCACCTAACGAAGAAGATCAAAAATTTATGCAAGATACCTTTTTGAAGATAGCAGACACGCAAGGGAACATACTAATAGGAGGGGATTTCAACCTTAATTTGGATTCAAACATGGATAAAACTGGGAAAAAAAATTAACGGAAAGAACAAAGTAACCAAATTTATAATTAAATCGATGCAAGAAATGCAACTTTTGGATATATGGAGGAAACAACACCCAAAGGAAAAGGAATATTCATATTATTCGGGCAGACATAAAACATACTCAAGAATAGACCTATTCCTGTTATCAGCTCGCATGCAAGACAGTAAGAAAAACAGAATATAAAGCTAGAATATTATCGGACCACTCACCCCTGATATTGACAATAGAGTTAGAGGACATCCCTCCAAGAATGTATAGATGGAGATTAAACTCCATGCTACTTAAAAGGCAGGATTTTAGAGAATTCATTGAAAGACAAATTAAAATGTACTTTGAAATAAATACGGAATCAGTGAAAGATAAGTTTATACTATGGGACGCAATGAAAGCGTTCATCAGAGGGCAAATAATAAGTTATGTAACCAAGATGAGGAAGGACTACAATCAGGAAACAGAGCAGTTGGAAAGGGAAATAGCAAATATAGAAAAAGAATTAGCAATGAAGGAAGACACAACTAAAAGAAGAGAATTGGGAAATAAAAAATAAAATATAAAACACTACAAACATATAAGGTGGAGAAGAACATAATGAAGACAAAACAGAAATATTATGAACTAGGAGAAAAAACGCACAAAATTCTAGCATGGCAGCTTAAGACAGAACAAACTAAGAGAATGGTATTGGCATCAATGAAAAAAGACAAACAAATTACATATAATCCAACGGAGATTAATGAAAACTTCAGAGAATTCTACGAACAATTATACCAAACTGAAAACGAAGGGAAAGAAGACAAAATAGATGAATTTTTAGCTAAAATTTAACTACCGAAATTACAAATAGAGGAACAAAATAAATTAACAGAACCATTTGAAATAGTAGAAATACAAGAGATAATAAAAAAACTACTGAATAATAAAACACCAGGAGAGGATGGATTCCCAATAGAATTCTATAAAACATTTAAAGATTTATTAATTCCTCCCCTCCTGGAAGTAATCAACCAGATTGATAAAACACAAAGCTTACCAGATTCATGCAAAACAGCAATAATTACAGTAATACCAAAGACAGGTAAAGATCCACTTGCACCAGCATCATATAGACCAATATCTTTACTTAATACAGATTATAAGATAATAGCTAAACTATTAGCAAACAGATTAGCCGACTATGTACCTAAAATAGTAAATCTAGACCAAACTGGATTTATTAAAAAAAGACGAACAACAGACAATATTTGTAAATTTATTAACTTAATTCATGCAGTAGAAGGAAATAAAGCTCCAACAGTAGCTGTTGCTTTAGATGCAGAGAAGGCCTTTGACAGAGTAGAATGGAATTATTTATTCAAAGTATTACAAAAATTCAGTTTACCAGAGAAATATATTAATTGGATTAAAGCATTATATAAGGGGCCATTGGCGAAAGTGACAGTAAATGGATATATATCAAAACAATTTAACTTAAGCAGATCAACAAGGCAGGGATGCCCACTATCGCCCTTATTGTTCACGTTAGCCATAGAACCACTAGCAGAATTGATAAGAACAGAAAATAAAATAAAAGGGATAAAAATAAAAGACAAGGAATATAAAATCAGTTTATTTGCAGATGACGTTATAGTATACCTAACAGAACCAGAAATATCAATAAAAAATTGATATAAGAAATTGAAGGAATATGGAGAAGTGTCGGGATACAAGATTAATGCAAATAAAAGCGAAGCAATGCCAATGAATAATGCGGATTTCTCAAAATTTAAGAAAGAATCACCATTCAGATGGCAAATGCAAGCAATACGATACCTAGGTATACAAATAAATAAAAACCTCGGCCATCTATATAAACTCAATTATTATCCACTAATGAAAAAATTTACAGGACGACTGAGAGCATTGGAAAGACTTACCACTAACACTAATAGGAAGGATAAACTGTATTAAAATGAACATTTTCCCAAGGATACAATACCTATTTCAGGCATTGCCAATACACTTGACGGAGAAATTCTTCAAGGAGTTAAAGAAAATAATAAGGAAATTTTTATGGAAAGGGGGAAACCGAGGATAGCACTAGATAAATTAACAGAATGGTATAAACAAGGAGGCTTACAACTGCCAAACTTTAAAAATTATTATAGAGCCGCACAATTAAGATACCTATCAGATTTTTATCAAACGAGGGAAAAGCCAGATTGGACTAGATTAGAACTAGATAAAATAGGGGAGAAGAAACCCGAACATATATTATATAAATGGGATGAAAAATTGGTACAACGTAGGAATTCTCCAGTATTACATCATCTGCTCAATATTTGGAAGAAGATTCATGTAGAAAGGAATAAAACAAATTACCAACTACCAAAACTAATACTGACGCAAAATCAGCTAATTCCTTTTACAATAGATAACCTTTGCTTTAGAGAATGGGAGAAAAAAGGGATCAAAAGAATAGAAAATTGCTTTTCAGGAAATAAATTATTATCCTTTGAACAAATGAAGGATAAATATAATATAACTCACGATACAGTGTTGGCATACTACCAACTGAAATCCTACTTGAAGGACAAATTGGGAAGCAGTCTGAGGTTACCAGAGGGAAGTAATTTTGAATATGTGATTACATACACAATGATAATCAAAAAATTTATAACAAACATGTATATTAAACTGCAAGAAAAGGAGAATGAGGAAACAAATGGTAAAACTAAACAAAAATGGGAACAAGATCTAAACATAAAGATAAAGAAGGAAACATGGGAGAAGTTATGCTTAGGAACTATGAGAAGTACAATAAATACGAGGTTACGTATGATACAATATAACTGGATACACAGGCTATATATTACACCTCAAAAGTTAAATAAATGGGACCCAACAGTATCTGACAGATGTTTTCGCTGTAAAAAGGAAATGGGAACAACAATTCATGCAATCTGGACATGTGAGAAAGTGAAAAAATTTTGGGAAGATCTAAACCAGATATTAAATAAAATCACAAAAAGCAATATACCAAAAAACCCAGAGATCTTCCTCCTAAGTAACATAAAAAACAAAGAATTTGGACTTGATTTGGATGGTGCACAAAAAAGATTTGTTATGATAGCCCTAGCTGAAGCAAAAAAATGTATTATGTCAGCCTGGAAATTAGAAGATAACTTGAGAATACAACAATGGTATATAGAAATGAATAAATGTATTCCATTAGAAAAAATAACATATAAGTTAAGAAATAATATTACAATATTTGAACAAATATGGGAGCCATACATGAAACACAATAGAGAAAACCTACCGGGGACATCTACCACCTAAAATGACAGAAGGAGAAGGGAATGAAAAGAATTGACTCAGTGGAATTTCTTGTTTATTTTTATTGAGTGACAACATTGTTTGACGGGTTTAATGTATCTTAGATTCTGAACTTTAAATGAATGGGATGGGAGGTAGGTAGGGTGGGATGGGAAGAGGGAGGGTGGGAGAAAACGACACTGTATATATTTGAAAAGGAAAATGTATGTATCTTGATCAATGTGGTTTATAGTGTGAAAAATAAAATTAAAAAAAAAAAAAAACAAGTCTCTATCTTGTTTCGGAATCACAGTAATTAAAGGGCAAAACAAGATTCCGGCAACTCATGCTCTTCAGTTACTTGTTGTAATACTTCCTCAAACACAGAAGATAAATCTTCATTAAAAATTGTATAAAATTACACAGAAAATCCGTCATACCCTGGTGACTTCCCATTTGGCATCTCCAACATAGCTTCCTTAATCTCAAATTCTGTAAATTGAGCTTCCAATTCCATAACATCCTTCTCTTCCAATGCTGTTAACGTTAATTTAGATTCAATAGAACCACTATCCTTTTTCCCCTCAGAAGTATACAATTTTTTGTAAAATGAATAAAACTGGTCATTGATTTCCTGAGATTTATAGGTAACTGTTGAATTCTTTTTAACAGCATTAATCGTCTGTGAAACCTGTTCCGTCTTTAACTGCCACACTAGTACTTTATGTGCCCTCTCACCCAACTCAGAATAATGTTGCTTAGATCGATTAATTAAACACTCAAATTGATAAGTTTGCAATGTATTATAACGTAATTTCAAATTAGCCAAAGCCACTTTTTTTTAATCTTCTGTCACATCTTTCTGAAATTCCTTCTCCAATTCCAAACTCTCTGCCATATACTGTTTCTTAACTCTCATAACTAATAATTTGCCCTCTTAAATAAGCTTTTAGTGCATCCCATAACACAAAATGACTAACTACAGAATTATCATTCTCAGTCAAAAACAAAGTAACCTGTTCCTTAACAAAAGTAACAATGTTCAACAACATTGTATTAAATCTCCATCTATAAGATGAATGTACCACTTCTGAACTTACGCAAGAGAAAAATAATAAAGAATGATCCAATATAACCCTACTTTTATATTCCGCCTATAATACTCTTCCTTGTAAATGTGCCGAAACTAAAAAATTCTATTCTAGAAAATGAATCATGTCGGGACAAATAAAAAGAGAAATCCTCCATAGGATTGATCCTTCTCCAAATATCCACCAAATTTAAGTCCTTCATCAAAGCCCCTCAATCCAAATGTTTTTAAAAAGATCCAGCACTTCCTTTTTTTTAATTTTAACATGTCCACCACATAAGCTTGTTTTATTCTGACCTCACCTTGGACCTCTCCAACCTTCAGACACGTTGCCTCTTTAATCGTAAAGTGGCCCCACCTTCACTCTTGTCATCCTTCGGTTCTTCACAGAAGCATAGAATGCTTTCGGGTTCTCCTTAATCCCACATCCCAAGGCCTTCTCATGCCCCCTTCTAACTTTCCCAAGTTCTTTAAGTTCCTTCCTGGCTACCAGATTCTTCTCCCGAGCCCCTCCTGTTTTCTGCTTCCTATATCTAATGTTTGCTTCCTTCACTCCTTTGATGAGCTGCCTCACCTGTTTTGTCAACCACGGTTCCCATTTCCTCTCATCTTTTCCCTGTCCCAGTGGGATAAACTTCCGGAACCCCATGCAAGTGGTCCCCAAACATCCTCCACATTACCTCGGGTTCTCCCGTGAACATCGGTTCACAATTTACTCTTGCTAGTTTCCTAGATTAGCCCTTCCCCAATTAAACACTTTCCCATTTTGTCTGCTTTTAGCCTTGTCCATAGCTATGCTGGAGCTCGGGGTTGTGGTCACTCTCACCAAAATACTCCCCCACTGAGAGGTCCATCACCTGACCAGGTTCATTACCCAGCACCAGATCCAGTGTGAAGTAAAACAGGAAAGTCCAGTATGGCCTCTCCTCCAGTCAGCTGGTCCCACTTACTGTGTCAGGAATCCTTCTTGGACACCCTGACAAATTCTGCCTCATCTTAAATGTAAATTTAAAAAAATTTAAATGTAGACACACAGCACTGTAACAGGCCACTGTATTGATCCCTTTTGCTGTCAGGAGCTTCCAGTCAATATATGGGAAGTTGAGGTCTCCCAGAACAACAACCCTGTTATTTCTGCTCCATTCCAAACTCTGCCTATTATTTGTTCTTCTCTGTCCTGAGGGCTCTCTGGGGGTCTAATAGACAACTCCCAGCACAGTGATAGTTCCCTTCCTCTTTCTGACTTCCACCCACACTGACTCAGTGGACACTCCCTCTGCAGCCTCCTTCCTTTCTAGAGCCACAATACTATGCCTGACCAGTAAAGCTACTTCCCCTCTCTCTTTTTCACCTCCATTCTGATACTTTCTGAAACATCCGGTACCAGCATCAGCCAACCCTGTCCATGCGTCACTCACGTTTCTGTAATGGTCTCCTTCCCTAGGGCAGCAGGCAAAAAGGGGCTGAATGGTTCCTTTCCCTGGGGTAACAGGCGGAGAGCAAGGGTAGAAGGTGAAGAGGGGATGAGCAGCCTCCTTCCCCTGGGTAGCAGGAAGAGAGGAGCCAAATGGCCCCATCCCCGGAGCAGCACCTGGAGAAGGGCTGAGTGACAGCCGTTTTGGGGGCAATAGTTGGAGAGGGGTTGAGTGGCCAGGACAGCAGGGGGAGAGGAGCTGAACAACCTCCGTCCTCAGGACAGTAGGCAGAGAGGGGCCAAGCGGCCTCCTTGGGGTAGCAGACTGAGAAGCACTGAATGGCCTTTGTCCATCCCCGTCCCCCGCCCCGGGGCAGTAGGTGGAGAAGGGCTGGACTGCCTCCATCTCTGGGGCAGCAGGCAGAGAGGAGTTGAGTGGTCTTCAGCTGGTCAACAGTAGGTAGTCCTTGAGTGAGCGGGGCAGGGGCAGGGTGTTGACAGCTGGCGGGAGGTGCCTGGCCCCTAGCGTGTGGCGCACCGCATACCTGCTGAGTGCCTTCAGCGAGCCGGCCTCTCCAGCTGCCCTGGACAGCAGCTCTAGGCAGGCTGCCTCCCTGTGGCCAGACACACCACGGCCCATCAGCGCCTGAGCCCGGGAGCAGGGGCTCTGCCCCTTCAGGTTAGACACACGCACCTCGGCGCCATACTCCAGCAGGACGCGGGCGCTCGCCACGTTGCCCCGAGATGCCGCCCAGCTGAGTGGGGTGTCGCGGTTGTAGTCCCGCGGCTCCACGCTGGCGCCGCCTTCCAGCAGCGCCCGCACGCACACCTCATTGTCCTTGAAAGCCGCCCAGTGCAGCGGCGAGTCCAGGTTCCCGTCCAGAGCGTCGGGGTCTGCCCCCCATTCCAGCAACACCTCCACGCAAGCCTGGTCCTTCTCTGCCGCATAATGAAGTGCAGCTCGGTGATAACCGTCCCGAGCGTCCACCTTCGGAACCCGGGGGAGACGGGGGCAAGGGAGCGTGGGAGAGGGAAAGGGAGGGGGAGCAAGGAAGGAGGGTGGGTGGAGAGAAAGAAAGGGTGGGGTAGAGGAAGGAAGGGGAGAGTGAGGAGGATGGAGGGGAGGAGGGGGTGAGAGGAGAATGGAGGAGGGGGTGAGAGGAGAATGGAGGAGGAGAGAGGGAGGAGGAGGGGGAGGGAGGGGAAGGAGGTGGGAGGTGTGCAATGAATTCAATGCAAGGTACAAACCATCTGGGGTGAGTTGTGCCCACCCTCGCACCCTTCCCCCTACCTCTGGGATGCTTCCTCTGCACCCCCACCCTCTCCCCATGCATCCATTCCCCCTTTCCCCATCCCTCTCCCCCACCCCACTGACACAACCCCCAGCCCCCTCCCTCACTCCTCCCACCACTTGTATCTCCTACCCCTTCACTCCCTCACTCACTCCCCCCTCCTTTTCCCCCTTCCCTTCCCTCATGCCCCCTTCCCTTATGCCCCCTTCCCCTCCCTCACTCCCCCACCCTCCCCGTCCCCCTCACCTCGGCTCCGTTCTCCAACAGCAGTTCCACACAGTCAGGGTCCGACATCATACAGGCACAGTGCAGTGGTTTCAGGGTCCCGTGTGTGCAGTTCACGTCTGCACCCTGTGAACAAACGCAAGGCACCCCAGTGAAACACAGACCGACCCATGCAGTGGATGCCTGATTCCAGGCCTGCATTCACACCGGAACCTCGCTTGGCGGTGGGAAGAGCGCGTGTACACACACAAACGCGCACGCAGTCTCTCTCCACCATCCCTCACACATCCCATGTGCACAGATGTCCAGACACTCCGGACACTCAGAGGCAGACACGTAACCTCTCTCACCCTGCTGATCAGGTCTTCCACGGTGTCGTGGGGCAGGCTGCGGACAGCAATGGTGCGGATCAGACGCTCCGACAGGGAGTACTTGCTCTGTACGCTCTCCATCAGGTACCACATGGTTGGATTCATCGGCACTGGTCAGGAAATGTCCCTGACCAGATCCCTGTTGACCCTGGAGGAGAGAGAGGTGGGGGAGTTCAGTACAGGTGAGTTGCCAGAGAACGGTTATCCAAGAACAGCTTCAGGGGAAAACCTGGGGACCTCAACGTCTGTGGTTGGGAGGTTACAGGAGAAGAGTCTGAGGAAGAAGATTCAGAGATGGTCAGGGGCTGATTCAGGAGAATCAGCACGGATTTGCACCTTGGAGGTCATGTCTCATAAAACTGATCGAGTTGTTTGACGATATGATCAAAAGGTTAACGATTCTTGTAGAGCAGAGGGGTCTGGGGGAGTGTGGTGGAGCAGAGGGATCTGGGGGAGAGCGGTGAAGCAGAGGGATCTGGGCAAGTGTTGTGGAGCAGAGAGGTCTGGGGGAGAGCGGTGGAGCAGAGGGATCTGTGGGAGAGCAGTGAAGCAGAGGGATCTTGGGGAGAGTGGTGGAGCAGAGGGATCTGGGCGAGTGTTGTGGAGCAGAGAGGTCTGGGGGAGAGCGGTGGAGCAGAGGGATCTGGGGAGAGCGGTGGAGTAGAGGGATCTGGGGGAGAGCGGTGGAGCAGAGGGATCTGGGGAGAGCGGTGGAGCAGAGGGATCTGTGGGAGAGCAGTGAAGCAGAGGGGTCTTGGGGAGAGTGGTGGAGCAGAGGGATCTGGGCGAGTGTTGTGGAGCAGAGAGGTCTGGGGGAGAGCGGTGGAGCAGAGGGATCTGGGGAGAGCGGTGGAGTAGAGGGATCTGGGGGAGAGCGGTGGAGCAGAGGGATCTGGGGAGAGCGGTGGAGCAGAGGGATCTGTGGGAGAGCAGTGAAGCAGAGGGGTCTTGGGAAGAGTGGTGGAGCAGAGGAATCTGGGCGAGTGTTGTGGAGCAGAGAGGTCTGGGGGAGAGCGGTGGAGCAGAGGGATCTGGGGAGAGCGGTGGAGTAGAGGGATCTGGGGGAGAGCGGTGGAGCAGAGGGATCTGGGGAGAGTGGTGGAGCAGAGGGATCTGTGGGAGAGCAGTGAAGCAGAGGGGTCTTGGGAAGAGTGGTGGAGCAGAGGGATCTGGGCGAGTGTTGTGGAGCAGAGAGGTCTGGGGGAGAGCGGTGGAGCAGAGGGATCTGGGCGAGAGTTGTGGAGCAGAGAGGTCTGGGGGAGAGCGGTGGAGCAGAGGGATCTGGGGAGAGCGGTGGAGTAGAGGGATCTGGGGGAGAGCGGTGGAGCAGAGGGATCTGGGGAGAGCGGTGGAGCAGAGGGATCTGTGGGAGAGCAGTGAAGCAGAGGGGTCTTGGGGAGAGTGGTGGAGCAGAGGGATCTGGGCGAGTGTTGTGGAGCAGAGAGGTCTGGGGGAGAGCGGTGGAGCAGAGGGATCTGGGGAGAGCAGTGGAGTAGAGGGATCTGGGGGAGACCGGTGGAGCAGAGGGATCTGGGGAAGTGTGGTCTGGGGGAGTGCAGTGAGCAGAGGGATCTGGGGGAGTGTGGTCTGGGGGAGTGCGGTGGAGCAGAGGGAGCTGGGGGGGTGCGGTGGAGCAAAGGGATTTGGGGGAATGCGGTAGAGCAGAGGGAGCTGGGGGAGTGTGGTGGAGCACAGGGATTTGGGGGAGTGCGCTAGAGCAGAGGGATCTGGGGGAGTGCACTAGAGCAGAGGGATCTTCGAATACAGTTGTGACATGGATAAGGTGATTAAAGAGGCTTCCTGCATACTGGCCTTCATTCATCAGACAACTGAGGGCAGATGTTGGGAGGTCCTATTGTTGCTGTAGAGGATGAATGTATCCTGTTTTGGTCACCAGGCTGCAGTAAAGGTGTTGTTGAGCCGGTCGGAGAAGGTGCAGAGCAGATTAATGAGGATGTTGTCATGACTCGGGGGCCTGAGCTACGGGCCTAATAGGCTGGGGCTTTGTTCCTTGGATTGCATGGGAGGTGATCTCACAGGGGGGCACAAGATCAGGAGAGGAATAAATCGGGTGAACACAGAGTCTTCTGCCCAGAGGAGGGTCATCGGTAACCAGGCCAGAGGTTTATGGTGAAGGGGGGAAGAGATTCAACACCAATCGCATGAGTAATGTTTTTACACTGAGAGTGGTGGGTTCATGGAATGGTCTGTCTGAGGTGTTGACACAGGGATTATTGCAATGTTTTAGAATCATTTGGATGGATCCATGGGTAGGGCCAAATACAGATGGGTGGGACCAGTATGGGTGGGACTTGGGCTATGTGGGTCAAAGGGGCTGGGAATGAGTTCAATTTGGGAACAGACACATGGGCCGAAGAGGCTTCATAGAGTAGGGGGGAGAGAGAGAGTGGGAAGCAGGGAGGGGGAGAGAGAGAGTGGGAAGCAGGGAGGGGGAGAGAGAGTGTGGGAAGCAGGGAGGGGGAGAGAGAGAGTGGGAAGCAGGGAGGGGGAGAGAGAGAGTGGGAAGCAGGGAGGGGGAGAGAGAAGGAGAGAAGGGGGAGAGAGAAGGAGAGAAGGGGATTGAGAGAGGGGAGAGGGGGAGAGAGGGGAGAGAGGGGAGAGAGGGAGGAGAGAGGAGAGAAAGAAAGAGGGGGTAGAGGGGAAGAGAGGAGAGAGAGAGGGGGTAGAGGGGGAGAGTGAGAGGGGGAGGGAAGGGAGGGGGAGAGAGGAGAGAGGGAGGGAGAGGGGGAGAAAGGGATAGAGAAAGGGAGGCAGAGGGGAGAGAGGAGAGGAAGGAGAGTGGGAGAGAAGGGGAGGGGGAGAGAAGGGGAGGAGGGAGGGGTAGAGGGGGGGGGGGAGAGAGAAGAGGAGCAGTGGGGTTGAAACATGCTTAGTTTCTAGCTGACCCGTGTCCCGAGGCTCGTCGTGGCTGCCAATGTGGAGAGATAAGTGTAGGCCAAGGATGTGCAGAGGCCTGTGCAGGGGAAGATCCACACACACAGAGGGACACAGACTTCGACAACACGTTTCCTTCCGACAGAGCAGATCCAGGGGGAGGAGCAGCTGCGACTGGTCACAGCAGCTGACCCAGAGCAGGCAGGGTCAGTGGAGGAGGGACGCAGCTGTGCTTCAAACTGATCCTCGCTGACGATCAGTATGGTTTTGATAAAACAGCGCCATCTGTCCTTTAACATCCAGGCACTTTTCAACGTGCTCTCTACAGTCAGCCAAGTGCCCAGAAGCTGTGATCTCTGAAAAGCCTCTTGTCCTACATGGGAAGTGGTGTCACAGGTAGATAGGGTTGTTGTAGAACGCGTCAAAAGAACCAAAGACTTGTTGATCCAAACCAAGGCTTTTATTAACTAAAAGACTGGAGCATATCACATGTAGGTCGACCAGTCCAGAATGACCTGGTCTGGCTAGGAGCAATCCTTTAAGACCTGCCAGTAGGTGTGGCTACACTCTCAGCCAATCACAGTCATCCTACACTACAATCTGTACATATGTACATATACACATTGGTGATAGAATCTGTACCATCACATAGGGTAAGGGAGCTTTTGGCATCTAAATCAAAGTATCAAGTACAGGAGTTGGGATGTTATGGTGAAGTTGTATAAGACATCGGTGTGGCCAAATTTGGAGTATTGTGTGCAGGTTTGGTCACCGAACTACAAGAAAGATATCAGTAAGATAGAAAGAGGGCAGAGAAGTTTTACTAGGATGTTGCCTGGACTTCAGGAACTGAGTTACAGGGAAAGGTTAAACAGGGTAGGACTTTATTCCCTGGAGCGTAGAAGAATGAGGGGAGATTTGATAGAGGTGTGGTGATATGACCACCAGCTGACTGCAGGGTGTGATCTCTGTACCTGCAGGAAGACCTCCTAAGGGGCTGGCTCCACCTGGCCAGCTGTCAATCAGCCGACGTGAATTATAGACTGAGCTGGCCCCTCCTGAGCCAATCGCACAGGGAGCCACCAAGGCTTGAACTGGTGTTCAGATCTTTACTGAGATAAAGCCTGTTGTACAGTCTTTCGAGTTTTGTGCTTGCTCGCTGCTACCTCAGCGCACCACAAGAGGTCTACAAAATTATGAGGGGGTTAGACAGAGTAAATGTAGGTGGCCTTTTTCCACTGAGGGTCGGTGAGTTACAAACCAAAGGACATGGGAAAAATTTAGGGAGAATGTGAGGGGGAACTTCTTCACACAGAGAGCGGTGGGAGTGTGGAACGAGCTGCCAGCTGAAGTGGTGAATGTGGGCTCAGTTTTAACATTTAAGAGGAATTTGGACAGGTACATGGATGGGAGGATTATGGAGGGGTATGGATTGGGTGCAGGTCGGTGGGACGAGGCAAAAAAAAGTGGTTCGGCACAGACTAGAAGGGCTGAAGGGGCCTGTTTCTGTGCTGTAATGTTCAATGGTTTCTATACACTGATGACTTTCTGCTGTTTGTAACAGAGTGGCTGAGAAGCGCTCCCTTCCCACCATCCATTCCAGAGGCCATCGGCTCTCTTTCAGGTTATAAACTGAATCTCCAAATGAGCGAACGTCACCCTGCCAACGCAGCAACTCTGCCATTTAATAAGTCCTGCCCTTTCAGTTCAGTTGATCAGGTCTCGGGCACCTGCATGTAAACATCACGTACATTCCCCAACCCCTCATAAAAATAGTTTTCCTTCTTACAGACAAGGTGAAATCAGATCTGCAGAGACTAATGGGTAGAATAAATTAAAATGGATATTCTACCAAGATTACTTGTTTCAAACTATTCCCTTCTTTCTTCCAAAATATTTTTTCACACCCCTGGAGCAAATAATTTCCTCCTTTATTTGGAACGGGACATCTCTAAGGTTCATAAAGCATTACTGCAAAATTGTAAGGTCAATGAAGGACTCACTCTTCTCAATTCCCAGTTCTCCTGGGCAGCACACCTCCACTAGGTGAATGACTGGGTGCATTGCCCTGCGCTCTCCTGGTGTAAACTGGAGGAGATATTTGGCAAATCGTCGTCTTTGGATACCATGGTGTATTCTTCATTACCCATAACCAACAATCCAGTGGGCAGAAGGGGGGAAGAGAGGGAAGGAAAAGGGTGGAGAGGGGAGGGAGCAGGGGGAGAGAGAAAGGGAAGAGAGGGGGTGAGAGAGGGGGTTAATCTCTGAAATAACAATCACATTCTCACCATCAGTTACCAACCCCTTTTTAATGTATGTCAAACTAAAGGTATCTAATGTCCTCGAGACCTTTATGCAGACGGATTGTTCAGCACCTTCACCTCTCGGTTACCTGCATCCCACTTACTTCGCTACTTTCAGATTGGATATTTTATTTCAAAGTCTTTCCCAAACTTCCCTCCGTTACCTGCCAAACAGCCCTGGGAAGAGCTAGTAGCCGTTAACCCAGGAGAGAGAGGGACAATTTCAAAAATGTGTTGCTCTACGCTGTCAGTCCAAAGACGATCACTTTTCAAAATAAAGTCAGAATGGGAGGAAGGACTGGAAGCAGGAACTGAGGGAAGAGGCGATTGAGAAAATTTGTTCTCCACCCTCCCCAGCTCCCCCCCCCCCCCCCCCCCACCCACCCTCCTGCGCTTGCTCGGGACTCATTCAGTTCAAGGTGTTGTGCACATTTCTAAATCGAGACTGGAATCCATTTACCCTGAAACGGGACAAGGTCGGTGAACTGGTTCCCCGGCACCTTAATCACTTGTTTCATCAGTGTCCAAAAATACAGGGGCTCTTGATCAAAGTCTTCAATGCACTATCCAAAATACCTAAAGTCAATTTGCAATCCTGCCTGTTGACTGCAATATTTGAAACCTCTGACACCTCCCTTCTTTCTTTCTTCTTCTTCTTTGGCTTGGCTTTGCGGATGAAGATTTATGGAGGGGGTAAATGTCCACGTCAGCTGCAGGCTCGTTTGTGGCTGACAAGTCCAATGCGGGACAGGCAGACACGGTTGCAGCGGTTGCAGGGGAAAATTGGTTGGTTGGGGTTGGGTGTTGGGTTTTTCCTCCTTTGCCTTTTGTCAGTGAGGTGGGTCTGCAGTCTTCTTCAAAGGAGGTTGCTGCCCGCCAAACTGTGAGGCGCCAAGATGCACGGTTTGAGGCGATATCAGCCCACTGGCGGTGGTCAATGTGGCAGGCACCAAGAGATTTCTTTAGGCAGTCCTTGTACCTTTTCTTTGGTGCACCTCTGTCACGGTGGCAAGTGGAGAGCTCGCCATATAACACGATCTTGGGAAGGCGATGGTCCTCCATTCTGGAGACGTGACCCACCCAGCGCAGCTGGATCTTCAGCAGCGTGGACTCGATGCTGTCGACCTCTGCCATCTCGAGTACTTCGACGTTAGGGATGAAAGCGCTCCAATGAATGTTGAGGATGGAGCGGAGACAACGCTGGTGGAAGTGTTCTAGGAGCCGTAGGTGATGCCAGTATAGGTCCCATGATTCGGAGCCGAACAGGAGTGTGGGTATGACAACGGCTCTGTATACGCTTATCTTTGTGAGGTTTTTCAGTTGGTTGTTTTTCCAGACTCTTTTGTGTAGTCTTCCAAAGGCGCTATTTGCCTTGGCGAGTCTGTTGTCTATCTCGTTGTCGCTGCGCAGCTCAGACGGCAAAGTCCTCCTCAGCGACAAGATCTCCATCCTCAACCGATGGTCAGAACACTTCCAATCTCTTTTCAGTGCCAACCGCTCAGTCCAAGATTCCGCCCTGCTCCAGCTCCCTCAACAGCCCCAAAGGCTAGAGCTGGATGAGGTCCTCACCCAGGATGAGACATATAAGGCAATCGAACAACTGAAAAGTGGCAAAGCAGCAGGTATGGATGGAATCCCCCCAGAGGTCTGGAAAGCTGGCGGCAAAACTCTGCATGTCAAACTGCATGAGTTTATCAAGCTTTGTTGGGACCAAGGAAAACTGCCTCAGAACCTTCGTGATGCCACCATCATCACCCTGTACAAAAACAAAGGCGAGAAATCAGACTGCTCAAACTACAGGGGAATCACGCTGCTCTCCATTGCAGGCAAAATCTTCGCTAGGATTCTCCTAAATAGAATAATACCTAGTGTCGCCGAGAATATTCTCCCAGAATCACAATGCGGCTTTCGCGCAAACAGAGGAACTACTGACATGGTCTTTGCCCTCAGACAGCTCCAAGAAAAGTGCAGAGAACAAAACAAAGGACTCTACATCACCTTTGTTGACCTCACCAAAGCCTTCGACACCGTGAGCAGGAAAGGGCTTTGGCAAATACTAGAGCGCATCGGATGCCCCCCAAAGTTCCTCAACATGATTATCCAACTGCACGAAAACCAACAAGGTCGGGTCAGATACAGAAATGAGCTCTCTGAACCCTTCTCCATTAACAATGGCGTGAAGCAAGGCTGTGTTCTCGCACCAACCCTCTTTTCAATCTTCTTCAGCATGATGCTGAACCAAGCCATGAAAGACCTCAACAATGAAGACGCTGTTTATATCCGGTACCGCACGGATGACAGTCTCTTCAATCTGAGGCGCCTGCAAGCTCACACCAAGACACAAGAGAAACTTGTCCGTGAACTACTCTTTGCAGACAATGCCACTTTAGTTGCCCATTCAGAGCCAGCTCTTCAGCGCTTGACGTCCTGTTTTGCGGAAACTGCCAAAATATTTGGCCTGGAAGTCAGCCTGAAGAAAACTGAGGACCTCCATCAGCCAGCTCCCCACCATGACTACCAGTCACCCACATCTCCATCGGGCACACAAAACTCAAAACGGTCAACCAATTTACCTATCTCGGCTGCACCATTTCATCAGACACCTCCCTAAACCCTCAACAATAGCGTTTAGCCTTTTGGTCTAGAAGCCTGAAAGGGGCTCCTCTGCCACACAATGGATTAAGGATATAAATGTCTTTATTCTACTGGAGAAAATCAAATGCACATTAAGAACATCCACTGACGGGGGAGTCACGTGATGGAGTAGTGGCCGGACGGTGAACTCCAGCCCTCTCCAGAAAAGTCGGAAAAAACAAAGGAAAACACAAAGGCACAAAAATAAAAATTAAAGAAAAGTGAGTATAAAGGTGGAAAGAAGATGGCGACGAAAAAAGAAAAATCGAAATCAACGGTAAGAAGAGAGGAAGAGAAGACAACGGAAGAAGAAGGAGAAGGCCTTACCTGTTCGAAGAGGCCCGCGGTGGAGAGAGAAACCCGCTCCCTCAGGTGGGTAGAAAGTGGACTACAAAAATGGCTCGCTGAGCCGAGTAAAAGTGCGCAACCGCGCATGCGCGACTCCTTGCGCATGCGCGATGCGCATGCAAAAAACACACCGACGGGAGGGGTGACCAGCTGGGGAGTCGATCTCCACAGCCGGCAATGACAGCTGCAGAACACCTGCAGCAAGAGGAGAACACAGAAGACAATGGAAACAAGGAAGAAGAGAAGAAAAGGGCAACAAAGAAACAACAGATGGCCAACCCAGAGGAAGAAGAAGAGGAAGAGGAAGAGTACAGTGAAATAGAAGAAGAAGGGAAAGGCAAGATAAAGGATATACTTTCTCTTATTAAAGAATACATGGAGTCATTTAAAGAATGGCAAACACAGGAATTTGATGATTTAAGAAGAAGAATAAACAATACAGAAGAGAAAATGAATAAAATAGATATGACCTTAACAGAAATGGGAAAGAGAATGGACAAGATGGAAGAGCGGGAAGCAGCAGTAGAAATGGAGGTAGAGGACTTAAAAAAGAAATTAGAGGAACCTAATAAAAAAGTTATAGAGACACAAGAACTGTTAGCTCAGAAAATAGATATAATGAAAAACTATAACAGAAGAAATAACATAAAGATAGTGGGCCTTAAGGAAGATGAAGAAGGCAAGAATATGAGAGAGTTTATAAAAGATTGGATCCCCAGGATCCTAGGATGTCCAGAACTACAGCAAGAAATGGAAATAGAAAGGGCACATAGAGCAGTGGCCTTTAAACCACAACCACAACAAAGGCCAAGATCTATTTTAGTAAAATTCCTAAGATATACTACAAGAGAAAAGGTACTGGAGAAGACAATGGAAAAAGTAAGAGAGGGCAACAAGCCACTGGAGTACAAAGGGCAAAAAATCTTCATTTATCCAGATATAAGTTTTGAACTCCTGAAGAAGAGAAAGGAGTTCAATACAGCAAAGGCGATTTTATGGAAGAAAGGGTATAAATTTATACTAAAGCATCCAGCGGTATTGAAAATATTTATTCCAGGACAACAAAACAGACTATTCTCGG
The DNA here is from genome assembly GCF_036971445.1 of Narcine bancroftii. NCBI lineage: Eukaryota > Metazoa > Chordata > Chondrichthyes > Torpediniformes > Narcinidae > Narcine > Narcine bancroftii. The sequence continues at coordinate 59,470,711 of NC_091480.1, forward strand.
ATCCAGAGGAAGCACGAAAATTTGCAGAATAATTACAAAATAGACTGAGGGATGAAGACGTGTAACGAGAGTACAAAAGACTGTGAACTAAAAAGACACATAAGTTTTGAACTCCTGAAGAAGAGAAAGGAGTTCAATACATCGAAAACGATCTTATGGAAAAAAAACTATTCTCGGATCCAGAGGAAGCAAGGAAATTTGCAGAACAACTACAAAACAACCAGAGAGTTGAAGATATGTAATAAGAGTAAAAATGACCATGATTTATATGTATGTGGGTAAAGAGGTATATGTGTATATATGTATAATGTGCATACATGAATGTATCCGTATTTAGAGGAAAATATAGATAGTATAGACAAGAATTAATTAGGGAAGGAAATGGAATAGAGGGAATAAGGAGGGAACTAAAAGAGTGACCTTTGTTACATATGAAAAGTGAAATCTTTTCTGGGGGGGCTGGGTGGGGAGGAGTTGCGGTCACTGCAAAATCAGCTGACGCTTGCGAGTGAATTCGCAAATCCAAATGGAGAGGGGAGATGTGGTTGTCCGACAAGGGATAAAGGACAACTCAGGAGGGGAAGGGGAGATTGGGGCTAAAGAAGTTTTAAATAGGAGAATAAGGAAAATGTTTGATGTTTTAGGAATGTTGTCTTATAAAGGGTTCAAAACAAGAAAACAGAAATGGATAAGAAGGAAAGGTAATGATGGAGAAACGGAAAGGGAAGATAAACAAAGTATAAAATGGCTACGTTGAACTATATGACTTTAAATATTAATGGAATACATAACCAAATTAAAAGGAAGAAACTGCTAAATTTACTGAAAAAAGAAAAAATTGATATAGCATTTGTGCAAGAAACACATTTAACTGAATTGGAGCACAAGAAATTAAAGAGAGATTGGGTAGGACACGTAACAGCAGCATCGTATAATTCAAAAGCAAGAGGAGTAGCTATATTAATTAGTATAAATGTGCCATTTAAAATAGAAGAGGAAATAATACATCCAGCAGGGAGATATGTAATGATAAAATGTCAGATATATTCGGAATTTTGGAATCTACTCAATGTATATTCACCTAACGAAGAAGATCAAAAGTTTATGCAAGTTATCTTTTTGAAGGTAGCAGATACGCAAGGGAACATATTAATAGGAGGGGATTTCAACCTGAATTTGGATTCAAATATGGACAAAACTGGGGAAAAAATTAACAGAAAGAACAAAGTAACCAAATTTATAATTAAATCGATGGAAGAAATGCAACTTTTGGATATATGGAGGAAACAACACCCAAAGGAAAAGGAATATTCATATTACTCGGCTAGACATAAAACATACTCAGGAATAGACCTATTTTTGTTATCAGCTCGTATGCAAGATAGAGTAAGAAAAACAGAATATAAAGCTAGAATACTATCGGACCATTCACCCTTAATATTGACAGTAAAGTTAGAGGACATCCCTCCAAGAATGTATAGATGGAGATTAAACCCCATGTTACTTAAAAGGCAGGATTTTAGAGAATTCATTGAAAAACAAATAAAAATGTATTTTGAAATAAATACGGAATCAGTGGAAGATAAGTTTATACTATGGGATGCAATGAAAGCATTCATTAGAGGGCAAATAAAAAGTTATGTAACCAAGATGAAGAAGGACTATAATCAGGAAACAGAGCAGTTGGAAAGGGAAATAGTAAATATAGAAAAAGAATTAGCAATGAAGGAAGAAATAAAAGAAGAGAATTGGCGGATAAAAAAATAAAATATGAAACACTACAAACATATAAGGTGGAGAAGAACATAATGAAGACAAAACAGAAATATTATGAACTAGGTGAAAAAACGCACAAAATCCTAGCATGGCAGCTTAAGACAGAACAAGCTAAGAAAATGGTATTGGCATCAAGGAAATAAGACAAACAAATCACATATAATCCAACGGAGATTAATGAAAACTTTAGAGAATTCTATGAACAATTATACTGAACCGAAAACGAAGGGAAAGAAGGGAAAATAGATGAATTTCTGACTAAAATTGAACTACCAAAACTACAAATAGAGGAACAAAATAAATTAACAGAGCCATTTGGAATAGTAGAAATACAAGAGATAATAAAAAAATTACCAAATAATAAGAGACCAGGAGAGGATGGATTCCCAATAGAATTCTACAAAACATTTAAAGACTTATTAATTCCGCCCCTCCTGGAAGTAATCAACCAGACTGATAAAACACAAAGCTTACCAGATTCATGTAAAACAGCAATAATTACAGTAAAACTAAAGCAAGGGAAAGATCCACTCACACGAGCATCATATAGACCAATATCTTTACTTAACACAGATTATAAAATAATAGCTAAACTATTAGCAAACAGATTAGCAGAGTATGTACCGAAAATGGTAAATTTAGACCAAACTGGATTTATCAAAAAAAGACGCACAACAGACAATATTTGTAAATTTATTAACTTAATTCATGCAGTAGAAGTGAGTAAAGCGCCAACAGTAGCAGTTGCTTTAGACGCAGAGAAGGCCTTTGACAGAGTAGAATGGAATTATTTGTTCAAAGTATTGCAAAAATTCAGTTTACCGGAGAAGTATATGAATTGGATTAAAGCATTATATAAGGGACCGTTAGCGAAAGTGACAGTAAATGGACATGTATCAAAGCAATTTAACTTAAACAGGTCAACACGCCAGGGATGCCCACTATCACCTTTATTGTTTGCGTTAGCTATAGAACCACTAGCAGAATTGATAAGAACAGAAAATAATATAAAAGGGATAAAAATAAAAGACAAGGAATATAAAATCAGTTTATTTGCGGATGATTTTATAGTGTACTTAACAGAACCAGAACTATCAATAAAAGAATTATATAAGAAATTGAAGGAATATGGAGAAGTGTCGGGTTACAAGATAAACGTAAATAAAAGTGAAGCAATGCCTATGAATAATGCGGATTTCTCAAAATTTAAGAAGGAATCACCATTTAGATGGCAAATGCAAGCAATAAGATACCTAGGTGTACAAATAAACAAAAATCTCGGCCAACTATATAAACTCAATTATTATCCACTAATGAAAAAAATTACAGGACGATTTAGAGCATTGAAAAGATTTACCACTAACACTAATAGGAAGGATAAACTGTATTAAAATGAACATTTTTCCAAGGATATTATACTTATTTCAGGGATTGCCAATACAACTGACAGAGAAATTCTTCAAGGAGTTAAAGAAAATAATAAGGAAATTTTTATGGAGAGGGGGGAAACCGAGGATAGCACTAGATAAATTAACAGAATGGTATAAACAAGGAGGCTTACAACTGCCAAACTTTAATAATTATTATAGAGCCGCACAATTAAGATACCTATCAGATTTTTTATCAAACAAGGGAAAAGCCAGATTGGACGAGATTAAAATTAGATAAAATAGGCGAAAAGATACCTGAACACATATTATATAAATGGGATGAAAAATTGGTACAACATAGAAGTTCTCCAGTATTACATCATCTCCTCAATATTTGGAAGAAGATTCATGTAGAAAGAAATAAAACAAATTATCAATTACCAAAACTAATATTGACGCAAAACAAGTTACTCCCTTTTACAATAGATAACCTTTCCTTTAGAGAATGGGGAAAAAAAGGGATTAAAAGAATAGAAAATTGTTTTTCAGGAAATAGATTCTTATCCTTTGAACAAATGAAAGATATGTACAATATAACTCAAGATACAGCGCTGGCATATTACCAATTGAGATCCTACTTGAAGGATAAATTAGGAAGCAGTTTGAGTTTGCCAGAGGGAAGTAACCTTGAATATGTGATTACAGATACAATGATAATCAAAAGATTTATAACAAATATGTATATTAAACTGCAAGAAAAGGAGAATGAGGAAACAAATGGTAAAACTAAACAAAAATGGGAACAAGATTTAAATATAAAGTTATGCTCCGGAACGATGAGAAATACAATAAATACAATAAATACGAGGTTACGTATGATACTGGATACACAGGCTATACATTACACCTCAAAAGTTAAATAAATGGGACCCAACAGTATCTGATAGATGTTTTCGATGTAAAAAAGAAATGGGAACAACAATTCATGCAATCTGGACATGTGAGAAAGTAGAAAAATTTTGGGAAGATCTAAATCAGATATTAAATAAAATATCAGAAAACAATATACCAAAGAATCCAGAGATCTTCCTCCTAAGTAACATAAAAAAACAAAGAATTTGGAATTGATTTGGAGGATGCACAAAAAAGATTTGTTAAGATAGCTCTAGCCGTAGCAAAAAAATGTATTATGTCAACCTGGAAATTGGAAGATAATTTGAAAATACAACAATGGTATATAGAAATGAATAAATGTATTCCATTAGAAAAAATAACATATAGTTTAAGAAATAATATTGAAATATTCAAACAAATATGGGAGCCTTACATTAAATACAATAGCGAAAACCTACCGGGGACAATCATTACCTAAGTTAACGGAAGGAAAAGGATATGAAAAGAATGGACTCAGTAGAATTTCTGGTGTATTTTTATTGAATGACAACATTGTCTGACTGGTTTAATGTATCCTAGATTTTATATCTTAAATGGACGGGAGGGGGGAGGTAGGGAGGGTGGGATGGGAGGAGGGAGAAAATGGCACTGTATATGTGTGAAAAGGAAAAAGTGTGTACCATGGTTAATGTGATTTATGGTGTGAAAAATAAAAAATTTAAAAAAAAAGAACATCCACTGACATTTTTCCATAAACTGGGGGTATAGGTTAATGGGGTATAAATTGGGCAGCATGGGCTCATGAGTTGGAAGGGCCTGTTACCGCGCTGTACGTCTAACATCCCCCCTTACGTAATCCCCTTATGAGCCTCAGAGCACTGATGCCAGAGGTTCTTTGGGGGTTATGTAAGGGATGTGAGTGGAGAAAGGCTTCATGTGCTGCTTCGCGTTTGGAGTAAGTGTCCAACAGAGAGATGATGTCCCAAAACTAAGATACCTTTAGTTTGACATACATTAAAAAGGGGTCAGTAACTAATGGTGAGAATGTGATTGTTATTTCAGAGATTACCTCCTTCTCTCCTCCTCTCTCCCCTTCTCTTCCCTCTCTCTCCCCCTGCTCCCTCCCCTCTCCACCCTTTTCCCTCCCTCCCCCACCGCCCCTCCCTCTCTTCCCCCCTTCTGCCCATTTACGTCTGAGGGTGGATGTGAACATTGGTATCTACGTGTGCTGGGTTTTATGTCAAAAACAGGGGCTGCTCAACACTATGAAGGGTGAGGGGAAGAGGGGAGGAGAGAGGGTAAGAGAGAGGGGGAGAGAGAGGGAGAGAGGGGAGGGGTTGGAGAGAGAAAGGATACAGCCTAATCGATGGGTCAACACACTGAGGACGGAGAGAGAGAGAGAGAACAAGGTCATAGTGGACACTTGGAGAGACGGATCCCCAGGCAGACCAGTGCAGTGACCGATTCTGGGAGGTCTGGCTCTGGAGGTGTAGTGATAGAGTGTTACCTCCAGATGCCTCCAAATGAGGTCTGGCATGTGTATGTTGTTTCTTAGTGCTGTTTGCTTAGTTAATAAATCTAGAGTTTTAAAAAGAACCCAAGTTTCTTTATTGTATCGAAGAAACATCACATGGTCCCAGGAGTGGAAGAAACAGCCAAGTTCTGCTGTGCACAGGAGTGAAAGAAGAAAAAAAGAAACCCACAGTGTGCATACTGAGTAACAGTCAATATCAGCAATGAAAATATGGAGAGTTTAAAAATTCCTAATACTGTAAAATGGACTGGAAATGTTGACCATGAGTGGAGGCTGTTTAAACAAAGCTTTATCCTGTACCTGCAAGCCATTGAAATTGGTAATGAACTGGATACATGGAAAATTACCCTGCCACTTACCGTGGTGGGACCTCAACCACCAGAGGTTTGCAACACATTTATTTTTGCCAAGGCAGAGGACCAGGGCAAGTTCAACACGATTAGCGAGATGGTTGATGAACACTGTTCACCAAAGAAAAATGAAACCTTGGAGAGGCACATGCTTCACTCGTGCACGCAGCTACAGGAGAGAACTTTGATACTTTTTTTTTATAAACGGACTTAAAATTAAAAGCAAGAACATGTAATATTGGATCACTGCAAGATTCAATGATCTGTGATCAAATTGTGTTCAGGATTACTGATAAGAAAGTAAGAGAGAAGCTTACCTTAGCTGGAGCTGTGAAGATGTGCCACTCCAGTGACTTAGCTCTGCAGCATGCAAAGAAGGTTCGGTGATAGTTTAAAAGCCAGTGAAAATGAAGGCATAGTCTTGCCACACATAGAAAAAATTAGATACAGGAAACAACAAAAAGATAGCGAGACATTCAATTGTAATCATGATGTGGCGCAAAACGTGCATCAAAACAATGCCCAGCTTATGGTGTTACGAGCCCAGAGACCCCAAAACCCAGCAGCAATAGATATTCACCAAGACAAATGGTTACTTAAACAAAAGTTGCTTTTAATTATCTTTAAACATGAAATAGAATCACACTTTAACTTATCACTATTGACTTAACTAACCTAACTTAACCCCCTTCTAATTCTAAGTGCATGTGTATGTAATGTGTGTGTAAGTTCAGAAAAGTTCTTTAATTCACAGTCCAATCTCACTTCTCATTCCTCCAAGTTCACTGATTGCAGGCAATTCTTATACTGTGCACAGAATTTAACATGTATAAAGTTCACCAGGCTTTGGTGCTTGAAAGGTAAATGGTTACTGCTCAGGAAGGTTCTTGTTGGTTTTCAGAGAGACAGAGAGATGTGTTATTCCACAACTTCCATCAGTCACTTCAGTGTCTTGCTGATGAAACTTGCCCCATCAGGGTTCTCCAGATGATAACCTCTTTCTTTCAGGTCACCACAGAGTTCCTATCTGTTTCTCTTATTCCAAGTGAAACATTAGACAGCCAGTCCCTCTCCTCTTGCATGAACCGTGAAGTCTGTGAGCAGGCCATCTTTCACACTGAGGCTTCTTGCCAGTTTTTCCTGTTTCAGTTCCAGCTACCCTTGCTGGCTGAAACACAGTCAGAGTGATCTCTGCTTTTTTTTTTCTCTCTCTCTCTCTCTCTCTCTCTCTCACTGTGACTGAGACAAAGCCTGTTTGACTCTCTCTGCTTACAAAACCACATGGCCCTCTTACAAAAGCAAGTCTCCTGCATTCTCTTTCATCTGTTGCAGGCAATGAAGATAAAGCCATACATCCAAACAAACCCTGTACAGCTCAAAGCCTACATTTACACAAAAGGTACATGTAAATTCAAGGCAAAAGTTTAAGATAAGGAGCACCACCTCAGGTTCACAGTAGTTCCAGATGGACATTATTCACTGCTTGGTGACAAGGCATGCAAAAAGGTGGATTACATGAACAGTGACAATACATGGAAGAGCATTGAGGAAATACTGGATCAATTTCCAGACATCTTCAAGGGGTTTGGAGTTGTACCATTCACCTATACCCAGAGGACCCCAAAACCCAGCAGCAATAGATATTCACCAAGACAGATGGTTACTTAACCAAAAGTTGCTTTTAATTATCTATAAACATGAAAACTGGATCACACCAACTTATCACTATTAACTTAACTAACCAACTTAATCCTCTTCTAATTCTAAGCACACGTGTATGTAATGTGTGTGTTATAAGTTCAGAAAGGTTCTTTAATTCACAGTCCAATCTCACTTCTCATTCCTCCAAGTTCACTGGTTGCAGGCAATTCTTATATTGTGCACAGAATTTAACATGTATAAAGTTCACCAGACTTTGGTGCTTGAAAGGTAAATGGTTACTGCTCAGTAAGGTCTTGTCGGTTTTCAGAGAGAGATTGTTGTTCGCTGCACACCCACAACTGATTCCTTGTAACCAGCTACTTCAGTGTCTTTCCAAAGAAACTTGCCCCCTCAAGAGTTCTCCAGATGATAACCTCTTTCTTTCAGGTCACCACAGAGTTCCTTTTTGTTTCTCTTATTTTAAGTGAAACATTAGACAGCCAGTCCTCTCCTCTTGTATGGCTTTGACCAGGCTGAACGAAGCACTCACAACCCGTCTTCCAAATGGGGTTTTTCACGTTTGACAGCTTGTCCTGTTCCAGTCCCAGCTGCCTGTTCCAGTCCAGCTGCTGCTGCTGAACTGTAGAACTGATCTCTCTCTCACTCAGAGAAAAGCCTGTTTGACTCCCTCTCTGCTTGCAAAATCACATGACCCTCCTAGAACAGCAAACTGCACCCAGACAGCTTGTGGCTCCGAACCTAATCCTCCGAGTTCTTTAATCTGTTGCTTTTTAAAACAACAATCCATTAGTGAAGTCCCTTGGGCACTCTTCAAGTTTTTGCAAAGGCTCTCGGAGCCAGCCTATGTAGCTTGAGCAGAGCTCCAGTATTTTAAATGAGATCTGTTTTGAAATGTTTGTATGTGACCGACACTAAAAAAAGTCCCAATTTATCTCAAAAAATCATGTCTATAATCTGTCACACACCTCCCCTCACATTTCTTATCCCTCCAAACCCCTCGCTTGCTCTGCCTTCCTGCAGCTGTTAACTGAGGACGATGCCACAAGTTCTGAGAGAAAATGTATAACTCATTTCAATGATAATTTTCACGTCGTTCAAATGACACGATTTAACAGACTGGTTTAAAACAAGTCTGTGAAGTTTATTTGTAGAATACTTTTTGTCACAATTATGTGTTTCTATATATATCTATATATATCTATATAGATATATATAGGCAGCTATGTTTAACATTCGATATTAGAAATTTACACAAACTTATTTACATAAATTCATTTTGCATTGAGTTACATTGATGGTTACTGCAAAAAAAAGGAACCTTGTGTACACACACTTCAAACTGACACCATCCACGTATCATTCTGTCACATGGTTAAAAAAAGAATGGAGTTGCTCCCTCCACACGCTTCTCATCACACCCTCCCTGAGGTCAGATAGAGTGAAGCTCCCTCCATACCGTCCATCACACACTCCCAGGTCAGAGACAAGAGTGAAGCTCACTCCACACTGTCACATCACACACTCCCAGGGTCAGACAAATAGTGAAGCTCCCTCCACACCATCACATCACACACTCTCAGGGTCAGACAAATAGTGAAGCTCCCTCCACAACGTCCCATCACACACTCCTGGGATCAGACACGGAGTGAAGCTCCCTCCACACCTTCACATCACACACTCCTAGGGTTAGACAAAGAGTGAAGCTCTCTCTGCACCGTCCCATCACACACTCCCAGGGTCAGACACAGAGTGAATTTCCCTCCTCACCGTCCCTTCACACACTCCCAGCGTCAGACAGAGAGTGAAGTTCACTCTTAAATTGGTAAAGGAGGAAAGTTGAGCCTCCTGTCTTTGGGAGGGGAAGGGCAAAGACAGATAGGTACACCAGAGGGAGGGGGAATGGGAGGAAGACAGAAAATAGAGAATGGATGGCAGTCCAGAGTTAGAGGTAGAGACTGGTGGATGGGTGGGATGGGTAAGGATGGGAAAGAGGGAGAACAATGGGTGGGATTGAGACAAGGGTACTGGATAGAGGGAGGTGTGATGGAGGGAGAGGAGGAAGGACTGGATTGAGGTTTGGGAGAGATGAGGGATGGAGATACAAAGGGAGGTATGAAGGAGGTACAAACAGAGGGAGGGACCTGAGGCAGAGAGGTATATAGGGAGAAATGGAGGGAGGGATGGAGGAAGGAGAGGTACATTGGGAAGGATGGCGAGATTGGAGGGAGCAGGAGCCCAGATGTGATCCTGGGAACTCCCAGATGAAGATTTGGCCTCCTGCAGTCCACCAGCCCCTGTGTGGTGGGAGGGGAGACATCGATGGGCCTGGGAGGGAAGTGTGCTGGGGCCCTCCCTCTCTGGCCCTGCCGGAGGAGGAGGAGAAGGGGCAGGAGTTCCCCCTCTTTCACTATCCACTCCCATCCGGGGAGTGGCAGTCCCAGGAACTCTCTCCCAACCCACGATCATCTGTCTGCCAAGTGAGAGTGAGGAGACCTGATGTGTGGGTGGGGAGGTGCAGCCGCCATCTGTGCCAGGGCCGAACTGGCCAGGGTTTCAGCAGTTGACCTGCCCCCTCCGCTGGGTCGTTGGATCACCCCGACGGGGTCACTCAGGGGTCACACATCTCCTGAGGACTGTTGTCTGAGCCGGGTGTTGGCCGGGGTGGGGTGGGGGGGGGGGGGTTGGGGGGGAGAAAAAGGTCCAGGTGAGTACAGGTCACAGCAATCCCAATACCTCCTGACTCTCATCCGTAACATCACAGCCGGACAGTCCTCTAATCGAGGATGACACTCCGATTCCATACTCTCCTGCCGGACACCCCTCCCCTCGCAAACCCCCTCTCCCATCTCATACTCTCTTCCATCCTGGACCCCCCCTCCTCTCCCACCCCCCCCCCCTTTTCTGGCTGCCCCCTCCCTCTCCTGGACCCCTCTTCTCCTAGTTGCCCCTTCCCCAATACCAGCCACCTCCTCCCCCCGAACCCCCTCCTGGTCGCCCCCCCAGACCCTCACCCTCCATGCCGCTCCCCCCCCATGACCCTCAGAACGGACTGTTACCAATGAAGTCCTGGGTCCGTTTCTGGATGGTGGTGACGGGACAGTCTCTGTGAGCCAGCAGCAACTGCTTCAGCTGAGCCACCTCGCTCCGAAGCAGCCGGACCTCATTCTAACATGGGGACAGACATGGGAGTTTCAGTGCTCCTCTCTGACACCCCCAGGGCCCCACCATGGACCCCTCCCCACATCCCCCTCCCCACATCCCCCTCCCCACATCCCCCCTCCCCCACATCCCCCTCCCCACCAAGGACACCCAGCCTCCATCCTTCGCTGCGTTTTTCCGTCCCTCAGCTTTCTTCCACCCCATGAGGCTCCCTCCCTCCCAGGGACATTTCCTTCAGGTTTCGATAGTGGGTGGGGAGAGGGGTGGGGACTGATGATGGGAGGGGGCTATGGTGAGGTAAGGTGGATCCTGAGAGACAGAACCGCTCAAAAGTTGGAGATGGAGGGAGGATGGGAGCTCAGTGGGAGGGAAGGGTGGAGGGAGACCTGAAGGAGGCAGGAGGGAGAAAAGGACAAGGGAGGGTTGGATGGAAGGAAGGAGAGATGCAGGGAGGGATGCAGGAGAGAAGGATGAGGGAGGAAGGGATGAAGGGAGGGAGGGATTCCTGTGCCCTGCGATACCACTCCACCTGCAGCTGGACATTCATGTGCCCCAACTCCTCAGCTTTCTTCTCCAGGGACGACAACCCAGACCTTCCTCTTCTGCCGACAGCGAGACGCTGCTGCACGGTTCCGTTCAAGGAACCTCTGGCGCCGCTCGTCTGGGTCCTCTTCCTGCCCCTCGCCTCCGCCTGCCCACAGCCCCACTGCTCGTGAGCTGGGATGGAGAA